>NC_083350.1:79344523-79969523 GCF_030254825.1 Meriones unguiculatus | reverse complement strand
GCTGTATATTGCTTTTACTATGTTTAAATATATGCCTGTATCTCTGATATCTCTAAAGACTGTACTGATCAAGGTATTGAAGCAGAGGCTGAGAATCATTGCCAAACTTTGGGCAGAGTGGTTGGAATTTTAAGCAAGTAGGGAGAGATAGAAAGACATGGAGGGTGAGATCCAAGATGGCGGCAACAAGCTCACACCTTATCTGAGGGGCACAGGTTCTGAAACTTAGAAATTGGTGAGTGAAGGGACAGCTGAAGCCAAAACATCAACACTGAAGCTTCCTGGGCAAGAGGGGACAGCCTGAGAGCTGAGACCATTTGTATCCAGATCACCTGCATATGTCTCCCAGGACTGAGAGTTGTAAATATTCAACTCCCCTGTACTTCCCCTTGACCCAAGCACATACCCTCCTCAGCAGAGATGCTCTATAGTGCCTGCTGCTCCAAGCGCAGACCTCCCTGCTTGGCAAATGAGGCAGCAGAGGTGGGCCTCCCGCTTCTGCAGCTCTGGAAGAACTCCCAGCAGGTCACTGTACAGGCCTCCCAGGTCTGAGGTCAGCTGTACAGAATTCCCAGGGCCTGCCAGCTGATAGCTGTAGCAGCCTTCCAGGACTGTGGCAGTGGCAGCAGGGTGGCAGCTGGCCCCAACAGGAGCCTGCATGCTCCATAACTGAGACAATAGAAGTGGCTGACCGGAGGAAGGGTCTCCCTGCCAAGCAGACAAACCGTGGATACCACTGAGCTGACAAATCACCTACATTCTCATTTGCTCCTGCAGGCCCAAATCTGAGAGTAGAGAACAGGAGAAAATCCTGTGATTTCAAATTAGGCCTGCAAACATGTTAGTGCACCTTCAAGTGAATACATTCAGAACCCCAGATCGTGGGTCCCTCTATGCTCACAGCCACACATCCGATCGCTCCCACCTATATACCCACTGTGGGCAACATAGGGATTCTTGGGACAGTGTTCTCAACACTGAACCCCCTTTTCTGTGGGTCTACCAGCAGACTCCAGGCAAACAATTCCAGGAACCCAGAAAGATCTGAATACCAGAAGGACAGTATAACAGGCCAGTAGGCCACTGATAATACTTCAGATACCGTAGAAAGACAGAGCCGGTCTGAAATACAGACTCCAGGAACACACAGTGAAGGTTATGGATAAGCAGATGGCTAGAGGTTGGTGTAAGAACACAGCTAACAAATATCAGGACATCCTGGCTTCACCAGCAACCCCCAAAATTAATGGATATTTTATTTCATAGGAAACACAGGAAATACTTTTAAAGCTATGCTTTTACAGTAATTAGAAACACATAAAGCTAAAATGAGCAAACCTCTCAAAGAAATAGACATAAATGGAGACAAATAAAGGGGAAATTAACAAAGCTCTCAAAGAAGTAAGGCAACTACAGCCAAACAAATAGAGGCACAGGTAGAGACACAATTAGTGGCATATAGAGAGGAAACAAACAGAAAAATAGAGGCTATGATGGAAAGACAGTAATCTACATTCAAACATATGGAGGAAATGGTGTAAGACATAAACACAGGATTAGAATAAATAAAGAAAACACAAACAGAGAAAATCCTAGAGTTGGAGAACTTAGAGAAAAGATCAGGAACCACAAAGGAAAGCATTCCCAACAGAATACAAGAACTAGAAGAGATAATCTCAGGTGCCGAAGATACACTTGCAGAAATTGATACATCATTCAAAGAAAAAATAAAATCAGAAAAGCTCCAAAAACAAAATATCCAAGAAATCAAGGATGCCATGAAAAGATGAAATGTAAGAATAATAGAAATAGACAAAAAAGATTCCAGGCTCGAAGGTCCAGCAAATGTTTTCACGAAAATCATAGAAGAAAATTTTCCCTACTTAAAGAAAGAGATGTCCATAAACATTCAAGACACCTAAAGAACACCAAATAGACTAGACCAGAACAGAAACTCCTCATGTCACATAATAGTCCAAACAATAAATCTATAGAACAAAGGAAAAATAATAAAAGCAATAAGGGAAAAGGCCAAGTATAATATGAAGGTAGGCCTATCAGAATTACAACAGACTTTTCAACGAAGTTTGAAAACCGGAAGGGCCTAGGAAGAGGTCATGCAGACTCTAAGGGACCACAGATGGCAACCCAGACTACTATCCCCAGCAAAGTTTTCATCAACATAGATAGAGAAAACAAAATATTCCATGACAAAATTAAACTTAAAGAATATCTATCCAGGAACCTCAGCCCTACAGAAGATACTACAAGGAAAACTCCAACAACAACAACAACAAAATCTACATCCAAGAAAACACAATATAGATAAGTTCACAATAAAAAAATTAAAAGAAAACAAGTATTGAAGCACAGTAACACCATCAAATCCACAATAAAAGGAACTAACTTTCATTGGTCTCTATTATCTATCAAGATTAATGGACAAAATTCTCCAATAAAAGGACAGATTAACAGAATGGTTGCAGAAACAGGAAACATTCTGGTCCTTCCAAGGAACATGCCTTTGCAATTAAAGATAAACCCTACCTCAGAGTAAAGGGCTGGAAAAATATTTTCCAAGCAAATGGACCTAGGAAACAAGCTGGGGTAGCTATCCTAATATTGAATAAAATAGACTCTCAACCAAAATTAATCAAAAAAGATAGGGAGGGGCACTTCATTCTCAAAAAAAGAAAATCCACCAGGAGGACATCACAATTCTGAACACCTATGCCCCAAATACAAGAGCACCTATGGATGTAAATGAGACATTATTAAAGGTGAAATCACAATTCAATCCCAACACCTTCATAGTGGGAGTCTTTAACACTCCTCTCTCACCAAGGGACAGATCATCTAGACAAAAGCTAAATAGAAAAATAAAGGCACTTACACAGGTCCTAAATCAAAAGAACCTAATAGATGTCTACAGAACATTTTACCCAAATTCAAAAGAATATACCTTCTTTTAAGCACCTTGTGGAACCTTCTTCAAGATAGACCAGATAGTTGGTCACAACACAAGCTTCAACATATACAAGAAGATTGGAATAATCCCTTGTATCCTATCAGACCACCATAGCCTAAAATTAGACATCATCAACAACAGTAATGACAAACACCCTACACAGAAATAGAAACTGAACAACTCTCTACTCAATGACAGCTTGGTCAGGGAAGAAATGAAAAAAGAAATTAGAGACTTCCTACAATTCAATGAAAATGAAGGCACAACATACCCAAACTTATGAGACATGATGAGAGCAGTGCTAAGAGGAAAGTTCATAGCACTAAGTGCCTCCAGAAAGAAGATGGAGATATCTAATACATGCAACTAAATGGCACACCTCAAAGCTCTAGAAAAAAAAAAAGAAAAAAAAGAAGCAGACACATCCAAGAGGAGTAGACGATTGGAAATAATCAAACTCAGAGCTGAAATCAATGAATTTGAAACAAAGAAAACAATACAAAGAATCAATGAGACCAAGAACTGGTTCTTTGAGAAAATCAAACAGAGAGACAAACTAACCCTTAGCCAAACTAACAAAAAGCCAGAGAGAAACTATCCAAATCAGCAAAATCAGTAATGAAAAGGGGGACATAACAAAAGACACTGAGGAAATCCAAACAAATCATTAGGTCTTTTTACAAAAACCTATATGCCACAACATTTGAAAATCTAAATGAAATGGACACTTTTTTTTTTTTTATAGAATCCATTTACCAAAATTAAGTCAAGATCAGGTAAATAGATTCAATAATCATATATCCCCCAAGGAAATAGAAGCTGTCACCAAAACTTTCCATTCTAAAAAACAAAAAACAAAACAAAACAAACAAACATAAAACTCAACAACAACAAAACAAAATCCCAGGGCCAGATGGTTTCAGTGCAGAATTCCGCCAGATCTTCAAAGAAGAGCTAACTCCAATTCTCTTCAAACTATTTCATAAAATAGAAATAGAAAGAATATTACTAAACTCATTCTGTGAAGCCACAGTCACCTTGTTACCTAAACCACACAAAGACTCAATAAAAAAAATGAGAAATTTAGACTTACGTCTCTCATAAGCATTGATCCAAAAATACTCAATAAAATACTTCCAAACCGATTGCAAGAACACATAAAAGATATCATCCAACATAACCAGTAGGCTTCATCCCATGCATGCAGGGTGGTTGAAATAAGGAAATCCACCAATGTAATCCACCATATAAACAAACTGAAGGAGAAAAGCCACATGATCATCTCCTTAAAATCATTAAGGAGATGATGACAAAAAAAATCATTTCACAAAATCCAATACACATTTATGTTTAAAGTCCTGGGAAGATCAGAAATACAAGGCACATACTTAAACATAGTAAAGAAAATATACTGCAAGCCCATCGCCAAAATTCATACTAAACAGAGAGAAACTTAAATCAATCCCACTGAAATTAGGGACAAAGCAAGGCTGCCTGCTCTCTCCAGATTTCCTCAACATACTACTTGAAATCCTAGACAACTAAAGAAAACTAAAGGAGATGAAGGGGATACAAATCAGCAAGGAAGAAGTCAAAGTATCACTATTTGTAGATGATATGATAATATACATGAGCAACCTGAAAACTCAACCAGAGAATTCCTTCAGCTGAGAAACTCCTTCAACAAAGTGGCTGGATATAAAATAATAATAATAATAATAATAATAATAATAATAATAATAAAATCAGTATCCCTCTTGTATATGAAAGACCAAAAGGATGAGAAAGAAATCAGAGAAACTACACCCTTCACAAAAGCCACAAACAACATAAAGTACCTTAGTGTGACTCTAACCAACAAGTGAACAACCTGTTTGAAAAAAAAAAAAACTTCAAGTCTCCTAAGAAAAAATTTGAAGAAGATATCAGAAGATGGAAAAATCTCTCATGTTCATGGATTGATAGGATTAACATAGTGAAAATGGCCATCCTGCCAAAACCAATCTACAGATTCAATGCAAGTCCCATCAAAATGCCAACACAATTTTTTACAGAGCTTGAAAGGACAATTATCAATTTCATATGGAAAAACAGAAACACTGAATTACCAAAATGATCCTGTACAATAACAGATAGTTTGGAGGCATCTCCATCCCTGATCTTAATCTATACTTCATAGCAATAGTAATAAAAACTGCATGGTACAGGTATAGAAAAAGAATGGTTTGGATCAATGGAATAGAATAGAAGACACAGAAGTAAACCCACACATCTATAGATACTTGATTTTTTATAAAAAGCCAAAATCATACAATGCAAAAAAGCCAGTGCCTTCAACAAATGGTGCTGTTCTAATTTGATATCTACATGTAGAAAAATGCAAATGGATCTATTCATATCACCCTGCATAAAACTAAAGTACAAGTGGATCAAAGACTTAAACGTAAAACCAGACACCCTAAATCTGTTAGAAGAAAAATTGGGGAAAAGCCTTGACCTCATTGATACAGGAGACAACTTCCTGAACAGAACACGAATAGCACAGACTCTAAGATCAACAATCAATAAAAAGGACCTCACGAAACTGAAAAGCTTCTGTAAAGCAAAGAACACTGTCATCAGAACAAAATGACAGCCTACAGACTGGGAAAGGATCTTCACAAACCCTATTTCTGACAGATGGCTAGTCTTCAAAATATATAAAGAACTCAAGAAGTTAAATAGCAACAAATCAACTAATCTAATTAAAAAAATGTAATACAGAGCTAAACAGGGAATTCTCTATAGAGGAACATCGAATGGCAGAGAAATCCATAAAGAAATGCTCAAAGTCCTTGGTCATCATGGAAATACAAATCAATATGACCCTGAGATTTCACCTTACCCATCGGAATGGCTAAGATCAAAAACTCAAGAGACAATTCATGCTGAAGTGGATGTGTACAAAGGGGAAACCTCCTCCATTGCTGGTGGGAATGTAACCTTGTACAACCACTTTGGAAATTCATCTGGAACTTTCTCAGACAATTAGGAATAGTGCTTCCTCAATATCCAGCTATACCACTCCTGAGCATATATTGAAAGTATGCTCAAGTATACAAAATGGACATTTGCTCAGCCATATCAGCTTTATTCATAAGAGCCAGAAGCTGGAAACAACCCAGATGCCCCTCAGCTGAGGAAAGAATACAGAAATTGTGGTACATTTACACAATAGAATAGTGTAAATGTAACTCAGCAATTAAATACAAGAAAATCATATTTGTTGGCAAATGGTGGGATCTAGAAAAGATCATTCTGAGTGAGGTATCCCAGAAGCAGAAAGCCACACATGGTATATGTTCACTTATAAGTGGATATTAGACATATTATATAGGATAAACTTACTAAAATCTGTATACCTAAAGAAGCTAAGAAAGAAGTAGGACCCTGGGTAAGATGATCAATCCTTACTCAGAAAGGTAAACAGGATAGACATTGGAAGAGGGAGAAAACAGGAAACAAACCATGAGCCTACCACAGAGGGCCTCTGAAAGACCCTACCCAGCAATGTATCAAAGCAGATGCTATGGCTCATAATCAAACTTTGGGCAGAGTGCAGGGAATCGTATAAAAGTAGAGGGAGAGGGAAAGACATGGAAGGGAGTTCCACAAGGAGAGCAACAGAAACAAGAAATCTGGGCCTGAATATTTCCTCTGAAACTGATACTCCATGCAGAGGACCATGCATGGAGATAACCTTAGAACCCCTGCACAGATGTAGCCCATGGCAGTTCAGTGTCCAAGTGGGTTCCCTAGTAATGGGAACAGAGACTGTCTCTGACATGAACTCAATGGACTCTCTCTGATCAACTCCCTCTGAGTGGGGAGCAGACTTACCAGGCAGAGAGTCTAATGCAGTCAGTCCTGATGAGACCTGATGGGCTAGGTTCAGATGGAAGTGGAGGAGGACCTCCCCTATCAGTGGACTAAAGGAGGGGCATAGGAGAAGAGGGAGAGGGGATGATTGGGAGGAGATCAAGAAGGGTGCCACTGCTGGGATACAAATTGAATAAATTTTAATAAGTAATAAATAGATAAATCAAAAATTATGTAACACCATAGCTATTATTCCAGCCATACAGACTCATGAAATTTATGTTAACTGAGGTCCACTGTTGAGGTAGACTTGAAATGAAGTGCAAAAATGAAATTTTCCCAAGTGGAATAAATTAATTTGAAATGTTATAATCCTCATACATGATGAGTTATTAAGTAATTTCTATTTGTAAGGGAATAAGATATTGATATCTCTACATATTGTGATGAAAAATCATTAAATATTATAAAGTAAGAAGGAGATGACAGATATAAAAAATGTATTTAGAATTAACATAGTCATTCTGACCACTAGTCATGACAATCTGTGATTACACAGCATTTTAATGTTTTTAATTGAAATAGAATTGAATAACTTCCTTTGTTCTTCCCTCCAGCTCCCTAACCATCCTCCCTCAAATTCTTCCTGTTTTCCGTAGATCTCCAGTTTATAACTTTTATCTTTAACCATTACTGTTTAGACAGATATATGTATGTTTATATGTATATGCACATGCATGTATTTTTCTGCTGAATTTGTTTTTCTCTTATTTATTTGTATTTGGTTTTGGATCTAATGAGCATGCATTGAACAAACAATAAATAGACTTGTTCCTTTGAGAGGCCAAATCTCCTTTTCCTAACAGTTATTAATTGCCTATAACTCTTGTCCAATTGTAGTACCTTATTAAATCTTGTTATCATGTTCACTGGTATTGTCATAGTTCTTGTCTTGTTTATGTAAACATTTGTTGGAGAGACTGATTTACAGTAGATTTCCTGCTATTCTGCCTCTTCCAAAGTTTCTGTCTGTCTCTCTCTTTTTTTTTTTTTATGTTTTCTTAGGCATTGATAAAGGAGCAGTTATATACATCTATCTGGCAGGGCATGACACTCAACTGTCTATTGACCTCCATGCTGTAGAGCTTTTGCTTTTTAGATGGCCTTCAATTTGTTGTGAAGAAAGAGTTCTTATATGAGATGTTTTAGTTACACTTACGTGTGAGTGTAAGGATGCAATTTAGAGTTTAGGGAAGAGTTATACTGGTCTACCAAAGAAGCAGTAGCAGTGACCCTTTTAAGGTTCATAGTCTTGCTGGCCCTGGGAAGCTGTCTACATTTTCAATATGATTTATCTGTTTTTCAGTGGATATTAAGTCCAATTCACCAGCTGTTGATTACCATCAACATGTTAGTGCAAGATGGCTTGTCCTGACAGATATTACTGTTGTCCATAGTTGTTGTGGTGAGGTAGGACTGCTTAATTAGCTCTCTTCCTTATCAGTTTGCAGAGAATTTTTATATATCTAAAAGAAAGTTAAATATATATTATATATTTCTGTATGTAACAAATAATTATATATAATTCATAATATATATACATAATGCATATAATATATAATGCATTTATAATTTATATGTTTGTATTTGTGTCTATACATATTTATATGTATTCTGCATATTTTTGATAAGTACACAATGTATGATACCTTGAGGTATTATCAAACAACCTTGATGTTACTTGATCCTTCTTCATCCTTTTTCTGTATTGACATCAACCTCCTTCTCTTCACCCATTTGGAGTTCTCTCTCCATTATTCCATATCCCACTTTATATCACCTATATCTTCCACAACTCTCCCAACACCCCACCTATGGTCCCTTTGTACTTTCCTGGTTTTGAAGTTACATCATGTAGTATATTCATATCTTAGGATTTGGCACTAAAAAGCACAGATGGGACAAAACAGAATATTTGCATTTCTGTGTCTGGAATACCTCATTCAATATAATTTTTTTTAGTAATTCCATTTACCTTAAAATTTATTTTTCTTTACATATGAATGATATTTCATTCTGTATATTTTACAAATTTTTATTTTCCATTCTTGGCTGGCCTGACACTCATAATTAACTGTAGAAGAAAAAGCTAGCTAAAGATTCCAACATGTAGTGGAAAGGGGCTCTCTAGGTCACACTCACGACTGAACAGTTACTGACAATTGATGGCTGCAAGGATAATGAGAGTCACTTTTGTGTGTGTGTTTGTGGTAGACATTGGTTGTGTGGATACCAATGTCCCAATGTAGAAACCCAAAGCTGTTGAGCATATTGGCAGCAATAATTGGACTCAGTAGGTCATATTCAATAATGTAAAAGGAGTTGAAGTTAGAAGGGAGATACAGTGAGGAAGGGGCCAGGAGCATTGGAGAGATGCAGCAGCAGGTGAGTGTAGTTAAGATCCATTTTAGATTTTTGGTAAAAAACCTAGCCTTCAGTGAGCTACAGCCCAGAGACCTAGAGGAAAGCCAAATCTATTGTTCTGTTCAAGCAAAGTAACAATAAAATAGCTCCTAATAG
This sequence comes from Meriones unguiculatus, assembly GCF_030254825.1. NCBI lineage: Eukaryota > Metazoa > Chordata > Mammalia > Rodentia > Muridae > Meriones > Meriones unguiculatus. The sequence continues at coordinate 79,960,117 of NC_083350.1, read as the reverse complement.
CATTGTGCTATCAGTGTTTCCCATAGCTAAAATTAGAGAAGCTTTCTCCTACAGTAGATTGTTATAAATACAGAAACACACAGCTGGACAAGGGGGAGAAAGAGAGAAAGAGAGACCTTCCAGCACTTCATCCTAGATGAGCTATCTCCATTAATCCCACTTCACCCCCTCCCACTATGACTCAGGGAATCCTACAGAAGAGGAAGTAGAAGATTGGAAGAGACTCAAAGAGCTGGCAAGGTTTACAGTAACTAGCATGAATTTCTTCTCATGAAATAAACCTTAAGTGCAATTGTATGGATGTTAGTTTTTGCCAAATGTAAGTGCCATGATGGCAATCTTTGGAAAATCTTATAGTGCAAGACATTGTTACCTGTTTTGGCTTTAATGCTGAGTAAGACTATCAATTTCCCCCTTTTGCTGCTTGGATAGTTGTTCCAGATGTCATGAAATCTTGTCACTAGGAAGGAGCTTTCCAAGATAATTCTATGTTGATTTCTTCCAAATCCTATGACCAAACATCATTAGCTATAAGTTGGCTATATATGTGGAAAAGCCACATATCTCAAAATATTACCAACTATACAAGGCCTGCACAATAACAGCACCAGCTGGAAGCTAATGGGAAAGAGCCCTACTCCTAGATAAAGAGCTACAAGCAATTAATTTTGCTAGAGAGACAATAATTCATTTCCAGCTATAATCCCATGATAGGTTAACAAATCTGAAGCAGTCAGTCATTAACATATGGACTCAGAAGGTGGTATTTTTGTGTGTAATGTATTTGAGAAGAAGATATGGTACATAGGGTTTGTTGGAGTGAAGGATGGCTCAAAAGGATTTAAGTACAATACTTCTGAATGAAATTTAAAAATATATATAATAAAATAAATGAATAAAATTGTGGTTTACACCTTTGTGTTTTCTAAATTGGTGTTAGGCATCCATCTGTAGTCAGATGGGACTTCCAGTGATGAGATGGGGACACCAACCAAATGATAAAACTTCAACCCAAAATTTATCCTGCCTACAAGAAGTGTAGGGATAAAGATAGAGCAGAGATTGAGGGAATGGCCAAGCCATGACTAGCCTAATTTGAGATCCAACTCCTAACACCATTAATGATACTCTGCTATACTTGCAGACAGGAGCCTAGCATGATTGCTTTTTGAGATGCTTTATCTAGCAGCTGATGCAAAGAGTTACAAAGACTCACAGCTAAACATAGGCAAAACTCAGAGAGTCCTGTGGAAGATTGGGAGGAAGGACTGAGGAGCCAGAGGGGTCAAAGACACCATAAGAAGACCTACAGAATGAACTAACCTTGGCCCATGGGGCTCACAGAGACTGACCCACCAAAATCATGCATGGGCTGGACCTAGACCCTCTACACATATGTAGCAGATGTAAAGCTTGTTTTTAATGTGGGTTCCCTAACAATTGGAGTAGAGCCTGTCTCTGATTGTATTGCCTGCCTTTGCCTTCCTAGCTTGGCTGCCTTGTCTGGCCTCAGTGGTAGAGGATGTGCCTCGTCCTGATGTGACTTGATGTGGCAAGGTGGGTTGGAACCCATGGGAGACCTCCACTTCTCTTAGCTGAAGGGGAAGGAGAGATAGGGAATGGGTGTGTGTGAGAGAGTGAGACTCAAAGGAGAGGAGGGAGAGGGCTGTGGAGTTAGGCTATAAAGTGATTAACTATAAAAAATAAATAATCACACAGATAAATAAATAAACAAATAAATAAATAAACAAGATATTTTTAAAATCTGGCAAGCTTTTTCCAGTCTCATTAATGGAACCTCTTAATCTGTTCCCCATTTTGCCTGAAGCTGAGGCCTGAGGTGCCTCCTGAAAAGTACTGCTAATTTCAATGTGTTTCTCATGTTTCTCTGGTGCTTGTACTTTCTTTACTGATTTATCTTCAGTGTTTTTACTCAGTTTTTGTGAAAGAGACATGTATATGTGATGTATGACCTTACATATACACATATGTATATATATAGCTATAACATATGTAATATATCCTAAATAGTCTGCATATCTAATTTTAGTTTCTTTAATACATCTTACTTTATTTTTTTACAAACAAATAATAGAATTTATAGGATATACAGCAAGTCTAAAATCTACAAATACATCAAAATTTAATTTATACATACACACCCTTCTGTTCAAAGGGAAATAGAGATAATTTGAATAGACTGTGTAAGCATTACCTTACATAGAATTCTGCAAAAAGAAGTGATAAACACTTCTCATCTGAGTGTGATTCACTCAGATATTCAATGGGAATATTTAGATGATTTTCTGAGATGTATTATTAAGCATGTTTATATTGCATATTTTCATGTGATTCTATGGAGAAGTTCAAGCACAGAAATAGAATGGTGTTATTTCCAGACATAATTTGGATATTTAAATACAAAAATATACTACAATATATAGTAACTAAATAGTAACCTAGAGGATTGTGTTTCTTTTATGGCTGAAACTCATTCTTGTTTCTTGAGTCCTTGGAGCTGTCAGTGTCTCAAGTCTCCATTAAACTTTCATTAGACTGCCTGTAAAGCTAATAGCTCTGCTCTCTATGCGAAGGAAAATGCAACAATTTCTTTGATAAATTCTAAGTTTTCCCTTATTTGTCTTTCATTTAATTTCACTGGGATTCTATTAAGTAGGTCCAAGGAAATGAATAAGCCTCAAGCTCATATCCTTAAATCCCACATATACCTCAAATATAGATTTCCTCATTTCAAGTGTATTCAGAGAGAAAAGTAGTTGATATTGGCTCACTTAAGCATGAGCCCTTCTCTCCTCTCTTGTCACTGTTGTTTCATGTCTGTCACCTAATATCAAGGACCCTCTGCTTGTAACACTGACCTTTCTGGGTATGAGCAAACTTAAAAACAAAAGTGTGTTCTTCTTGTAGTTTCTTTCTTCTGGTTCATTTAAAATTGGTCACATTGCTTAATTAACAAATGTACCCATCAATCCTATATATTGGCCAGAAACACTTTCCAGTGTGTTAAGCCCATTTCCAATAAATTGAGATGGACAGCAAAAGAGTAATGGACAGTTAACACAAATTTCAAAACATTTTAATAAAGAAAATAGAATAACATTCAATTGTAAAAATATCATGCTAATAAACTATGCAGACAATCCATCCTCTGAATTCATTGTCGAGTGTCATGAATGTAAAAATATTAGATTTTTTAAAAAATTCATTATGCTGCTTTCTACTAAAAACATTACTTTGTACTTTAAAAATATTTGTCACCAAAGAATTGATTGATGTACTTCTCCCTTGGCATTTTAGAATCGGTTTTTGTGTCATTCACCTTCCTACAAATCTTTTTACAGAGCTGTTTCAGAATACACTATTAAGCACACTATAAAAGATTAGAATGTAATTTCTTTTGGCACCCTCTTTATGTTTACTACTGACTTCAGAGGACATTCACGATGTAGAAGAGTTATTTTCCCAGGGGAGCAAATGAAAAATAATCCTGTCAGCAATTCACATAGACAAGTGATTCAAGTGGCAATTCTAGCAAAGACATAGTCTCCTTTTACTGGAAATGATTTGTGTGTTTTCTTGAGGCAGTGCTACTCACAGCTGTGTTAACATGCATGTCAGTAGCTGTAAGATGACAGAATAAGACAAACGCTCTTTAGGTGTGAATAGCAGTTAAGTGAGAGCCTTGGCCTTTGGGAAAATATCAGTATGATCCCAGTAAATACAGAGCACAGGAGGAACACAAACTGAAATATTTGAATGAAGTGTCGTACTCCTACATTGAGCTCTGTAACTTCTAAGAATGGAAATATATTTCGACATCATTAAACATGTATCTATAAAGGTGAGTCAAGGAGGTTACTGATATTTCATAAGATACAGAGAAACATCTCTCTCTCTCCCTCTACCTTGTTCCTTCTCTCCCTCTCTCCCTTGCTCCCTCTCTTCCTTTATCCTTTTCTCTCTAACTTACCCCCGCCTCCCTTCCTTCCATCCATGCTTTCTTCTACCCTCCCTTTTTCTTTTATAAATAACATCAGCTGTCAATTTGGCAAGATATACCTAGAACCTATCCTCTGGGCATGCCTGTGAGAGGTATTATGTAGATGAAGTCAATGGAAGAGAGTACACATGCTCTGACTGTATGAATATACATCATGAACCTGAACAGTACCACATCCTGGGCTAGCGTGTTTTTCCCCTGAAAGAGAGAACAAGCTGAGCATCTCTCAACTCCAGATAATAGGTACACTCTGACCAGTATTTCATGTCCTTGATGCCATTTTTTTTCTCATTCTGATACCTTAAAACCGTGAGCCAGAATTAATTCTTAGACCCCCAAGTTCCTTCTCTGGCATTTTATCCCAATAATATGAACATAAAATAAAACCAAACAAAACCCTAACATGCTCTAGTATGTTTGTGTGCTTCAGATTTACTCTATGTCCTCACTCAGCTCAGCTAAAATTTCATGGTAAAATTTTTCCTTTATTTTGAAAGAAAAATATGTATAATGTAAACTTTGCTAGAGAACATGGAAAGGAAGAGCAAAACCTATTGCTAGGAAGTCAATTTCACATGTGTGGTATGCAATTTAGGAACAGTTAATCAGAGGGGGTAAAAGAGGCCATGATAAAACAATAATTGGTCTGTCAACCTGTACTTAAAAAACCAGAGAACATTGTAAAGGCTGGATAGTAATGTAGGAAAACATACTACATTTTCATAGAATAAACTTCATTTATTAAATCATTCATTGTTGCTGTTGGTTACACTACGTTTTGAATGCTTAGTAGAATTTTAGTTTTCTTTTTGTATCTGAAACAAACTCTATCCTGGCTAGAATTCAGATTGTAGCACAGGTTGATTTCTAATTTACAGCCAGATCCCTGTCTTAGTCTGCCACTTTCAGGCATTGCCGGCCAGCACCATCATGCTTGGGTACTAGAGAAAAATTAAACTAATTTAATGAGAGTTGGATAAAAAGATGAATCTCTTCCTCTTCACTGGGATCCATACCTTAGCCCAACAACTACAGCAGACGACTTCTGTTCTACTGAGGATCACACCAACACTAGCAACCCAAAATGATACATTGCCCACAGCCTACTACCACTCCTTAGAGACCACCCAGTTATTCCCAACAGCTCCCCTCCCATCAGTTCCACATCCCAGTCTACAGCTCCCAGAAGTCATTTGCTCTCAAAGAGGCCAAGCTGGTCCAAGGAACTCCAAATATCAAGCTGGTATCCAGAAACCCAGAGGCCATGCCAGTTTTTAGAAGCTCATAAGCCCAGAGTCAACAAGGGAACCCAAAACCCCAGAGGTCACATAGATGATAAAATCAACAGAGGTGATAACCTATAGGACCTGAGGAGTTGTTGGTCACAAAAACCACAAGCCACTCAGGCCAGAAGACCAGGAAGGAAAGAGATAGCAAGGGGAAAAAAACATACAAAAAGCATTCATGTAACAAAGATAAACTCAGAAATCAACCCCTCAACCTATAATTACTTTAATTCCAGATCATTAGAGGTCAACATAAGAAGACAATCAACAACAGCCATGGCAATATGGCACTACCAGTACCAGATATCCTACTACACCAAGTCTTGGATATTCCAACACAGAAGAAAGACAAGAAAATGACTTTAAATCATGAAGAGAATATAAGAGATGGGAGAGCAAATCTCAGGCATAGAAAATACAACAGAAGAAATTGATGCAATGATCAAAAAAAAAAAAGTTGTATCTGTAAAGTTCCTGATAAAACTTTCAGGAAATCTGGAATACTCTGAAAAGACCAAACCTAAGAATAGTAGAGATAGAAAAAGGAGAAGATTCCTAACTCCAAGACCCAGAAAATATTTTTTTCAACAAAATCATAGAAGAAAAAAATTCAACCTATGAAGAAGATACCTATAAAAGTACAAGAAGCTTACAGTACACAAAACAGATTGGACCAGGAAAGAAAGGTCCCTGCCAAATAGTAATCAAACACTAAGTATACAAAACAAACCAACATACTAAACATCTCAAAAGAAAAGGGCCAAGTAACATTTAATAGCAGCCCTATTAGAATTACATCCTAGTTTTAAATGTAGACTCCAAAAGCCAGAAGTGCATGGACAGATGTCTTGCAGACTCTAAGAAACAACAGATACAGTCTAGAGTGCTATGCTTATTAAAGTTTTCAATCACCATAGATGGAAAAAACAAGAAATTCCATGAAATAATAAAATTTAAACAGTACCTATCCACAAATCCAGCCCTAAAGAATGTATTAGAAGGAAAACTGCAAGCCAGGGGAGTTAACTATACCCAAGATAACATAGAATGTAAATAACTACACACCAGCAAAACAAAAAGACTGGTAACATACACACATACCATCACCACCTCCAACACTATCACCACCAAAACCCTCACCACCAACAAAAACACCAAAACCAACACCAAAAGTAGGAAAATAACAGGAATTAATAATCAGTGTTAATTAATATTTCTCAATATCAGTTGAATCAATTACCCAATAAAAAGACACAGACTAACAGAGTATACAACCGCCCCAAAAAAAACCCACAAAAACAAACAAACAAAAAAAAAAACCAGCATTACCTTCTGTTTCATACAAGAAACACACATCAAAGATAGGCATTATAGTAAAGGGCTAGAAGAATAATTTCCAAACAATTGGAAGCAAGCACCAAGAAGCAAGCTGGTATCCATTCTAATATATAATAAAATAGACTTCCAACCAAAATTAAACCAAAGATATGGACGGACACTTTATATTCATTAAAGGTAAAATCCACCAAGTTGTCCCAATTCTAAACTCTATGCCACAAACACAAGGGCACTTGTTTTTGTTTTTTGTTTGTTTTGTTTTTTGCAAAAAAAAAAAAAAATTACTAAAGATTAAATCACGCATTGAACCCCACACAATAATAGTAGCAGTCTTCAACAACCCACTTTCATCAATGGACAAATCATACAGAGAGAAACTAAATAGCAAAATGATGGATCTAGCAGATGTTATGATTCTTCTAAACACAAAAGAATCTACCTTCTTCTCAGAACCTCACAAACCCTTTTCCAATATTCACCACGTACTCGGTTACAAAGCAAGCCTAAGCAGATACAAAAAAATTGAAATAATTCCCTGTATCTTATCAGACCACTAAGGATTAAAGCTGTATTTTCAAGAACAGAAACAATAGAAAGCTTGTAAACTCATGGAAACTGAACAACTTTCTGCTGAATGACAAGATACCCAAATGTAAGGGGCACAATGAAAGCAGTGTTAAGAGGAAAGTTCTGAGCACAAAATGTCTTCATAAAAAAAATTAGGTAGATTTTATACTAGGAATTTAACAGCATACCCGAAAGCCCTAGAAAAATAAGCAAAGACACCAAAGAGAAGCAATCAAACTGAGGGCTGACACAAATAAAATAGAAACCAAAAGTTGGTTCTTTGTGAAAACCAACAAGATAGGTAAATCCTTATCCCAACTATCTAAGAGATAGATAGATAGATAGATAGATAGATAGATAGATAGATAGATAGATAACATCTAAATTAACAAAATCTAAAACTAAAAGCTAAAAGGGAGACATAAATAAGAAACCAAGAAAATTCAAAGGATAGTTAAGTTATACTTCAACAATATATATTATATATATATATAATATACATATTATATATATATATACATTTCTCAATAGATATCATTTTCCAAGGTTAAATCAAGATCAGATAAATATTTTAAATATACTTGTAACCCTTAAGGAAATAGAAGCAGTCATTAAAAATTTCCCAAACAAAAAAGCCCAGGGCCAGACACTTTTAGTGGGTAATACTACCAGACTTTCAAATAAGGCCTAATACCAACACTCTTCAAATTATTCCACTAAATAGGAACAGAAGGAACATTGCAAAATTCACCATATTCATCAGGCTAGTCACCCTGATAAAAAAATCACACAACTACTCAACACAGAAAGAGAAAAATAGAGCAATTATCCTCCTGAACTCAATAAAATATTCACAAACCAAATCTAAAAATGCATCAAAAATCTCTCCCAACATGATCAAATAGGCTTCACTCCAGAGATGCAGGATTGGTATAACTTATGAAAATCTGTAAGCAACCATAAAAACAAACTGAAAGAAAAATAATCCTATCATCATTTCATTACCTGTTGAAAAAGACTTTGCTTAATATCATCCTGAGTGAGGTATCCCAGAAACAGAAAGACACATATGGTATATACTTACTTATAAGTGGATGTTAGACATATAATATAAGTTAAAGTACACCTAAAGAAGCTAGGCAAGAAGGAGGACCGTGGGTAAGATGATCAATCCTCTTTCAGAAAGGCAAACAAAGTAGACATTGGAAGAGGGAGAAAACAGGGAACAGGACAGGAGCCTATCACAGAGTACTTCCGAAAGACTCTATCCAGCAGGGTATCAAAGCCAATGCTGAGAATCATAGCCAAAATTCAGGCAGAGTGCATGGAATCTTAAAGAAGGGAGAGATGAAAGATCTGGAGGGACAGGAGCTCTACAAGTAGAGCAACAGAACCAAATAATCTGGGCATAGGGATCTTTCCTGAGACTTATACTCCAACAAAAGACCACACTTGGAAATAACCTAGAACCCCTGATCAGAAGTAGCCCATGGCAGCTCAGTGTCCAAGTGGATTCCCCAGTAATAGGAACAGGGACTGTCTCTGACATGAACTCAGTGGCTGGCTCTTTGATCACCTCCATCTGAGGAGGGAGCAGCCTTATCAGGTCACAGAGGAAGACAATGCAGCCAGTCCTGATGAGACCTGATAGGCCAGGGTCAGATGGAAGGGGAGGAGGACCTCCCCTATTAGTGGACTGGGGAAGGGATGTGAGAGGTGAAGAGGAAAGAAGGGTGGGATCAGCAGGGGAGGAGGGATGGGGCTACAGCTGAGATACAAAGTAAATAAATTGTAATGAATAAAAATATAAATAAATTTTTAAAAAGAATAAAAGAAAATGACTTTGACAAAATCCAAAATTCCTTTATTATAAAAGTCTTGGGGAAATCAGTGATTGTAAAAGACATACCTAACTATATTAAAGGCAATATTCAGCAAGCCTATGGCCAACATCAAATTAGGTGGAGAGAAACACAAAACAATTCTACTAAAGCAAAGAACAACACAAGGGTGTCAATTCTTTTAAAAGCTAATCAATAAAAGTACATAAAGTTCTAGCAAGAGACTGAACACTCTAATCAATGAGAAGAAACTTTAACTGGCCGCGTTCTGTAACCAGGCAGGACTTCCAGTGAAGGGAAAGGGACACCAACCCAGCCACAAAACTTGTGACCTACTATTTGTCTTGTTTACAGGATGGGCTGGGGTAAAGTTGGGGAATAAATTGTTAAAGAGGCCAACCAATGATTGGGACAACTTGAGACCCTTGCCAGGAGAGGAAGCCAGCCAGGAGGACCAAGACTCAGAGACTAGATAGCCAAGAGACGTAGGATAAAATAAAACATAATTGGTAAAAAAAAAAAAAAAAAAAAAAAGCCAATGTAGTGATTTCTGATGATATTCTTTTATACTCATTGATTGGTCCAATTGTCATTAAAGAGGCCTCATGCAGCAACTGGTGGAAACAGATACAGAGATCCACATCCAAACATTTGGTGAGGTTTGGATTTGGGAAATCCTGTGGAAGAGTCAAATAAAGGATTGTAGCAGACACAGGGGTCAGGGACACCACAAGAAAACCCATAGAATCAACTAACCTGTGTTGTCAGAAAAGAACATGAAAATACCGACTGTTCTATTTTACCAATAAAGACACAGGAGCCAGGTGCTGGGGTGAAAACCTGCTAGCTCAGAGAGGCACAGAAAGCAAGCTGACCTTCCTTAGCTAAGGTCCAGATGGAAAAACCCAAAAGGCTCACTAGCTCAACTGACTGTCCAGGAGAAAAAGGCCAAAAAAATCAAAGGCCAAAGGCTTGCTAGCTCAAGGCCCCAAAAGTCAGGGAGTTGAGTTGCTGAAGCTGAAGCTAAAGTCGGAGCTTAAGCTAAAAAGCTCTTTCTACTTCTCCAGGCTGTCCTAAGTAACCCTCAACTCAAAGTCCTCCTTCTATCTAATCCCTGTCAGCTGGTTTCTTGCTCTGCTTCTTGACATAGGGTTAACTTTATTAAATTCTGTGAACAGAAAGCTCTTGGGTTAAAGGTCTATCCTGGAACTGGTTTAACCACACCATAATTACCTGTTTATAATAAAAAGAAAGTTGTTGGATTAAAGGTCTGTTATGGGCTCATTCACACCAAACAGGAGAAATAGTGTTTTACCGTCCACAATTTTGGGGTTCACAATGCGATCAAAAATCCTACAAAAATCTGGGATCATATGGACCCACAGAGATTTTACCACCAACAAGGGAGCTTGCATGGGATGAAAGGAGGTACTTTGTATATATGTTACATTTGTGTAGCTTGTCCTTCCTTTGGGACTCACAAAAGTGGAAGCAGGGCTGTCTCTGACTCTCTTGCCTGCTTTTGGGACCCCTTTCCTCATACTGGGTTTCCTTGTTCAGCCTTAATAAGAGGGGAGATGAATGGTCTTACTACAATTTGCTATGCAATGCTTGGTTGATATCCCTGGGAGGGCTGCCCCTTTTTTGAAGGAAAACAGGAGTTTTGGATGGGAGACAGGTAGGATGGGGAGTGAGGGATTGAGAGGAGAAACTACAGTTGGGATGAAAAAAATTAATGAAAACAAGGGGAAAAGAAAAGGTATAACTTTTGTTAAATTTTAAATATACTCAACCAAATTTAATATAGAAAAATACATGATACATACATTTAGTATAGAAAAATTAATGTAATGCATTCTACGGATACACATACATTTAATATTCTAAGAACTTCATTTTATATCTAAATCACTGTTTTATTCATCTGCTTAGAATATATGATTAATAAGCCTGAATACATAGTAACTATGACAGTCACAGCTAATGTTTTAAACACTCAAACAAGACGCAGAAGGTCACACTTTCTTTGCAATCACTTCTCAATGACATTTCATATCATGCAATTAAAATGTGATGTGGCTAATGATTATGATGAAAGACTCAATAATAGAGCAACATTCTTGACATCATTTGAATTCAATGGGGAATGCCCCAGTGAACTGTTATAAATTTATGTGATACTTTTGCACTCCATGCCATCATAAAGGGTCACAAAAAGAACAATAAAGTATCCATTTTCTGCAAAAAAAAAATCAGTTGTAGTTTTGCTTTTTAGAAGTAAAAACAACTCTAACCTTTTAAAAATATTGTTTTGCTATATTATTTAACTTAAATTAAAACTTTAAAGTTTTGTCACTTGAGTTTTTGATCTTGGCCATTCTGATGGGTGTAAGGTGAAATCTCAGGGTAGTTTTGATTTGCATTTCTCTAATGGCTAATGACACTGAGCATTTCTTTAAGTGTTTCTCTGCCATTTGACATTCCTCTATTGAGAATTCTCTGTTTAGCTCTGTCAACCATTTTTTAAGTGGATTACTTGGTTTGTTGCTTTTCAGCTTTTTTAGTTCTTTATATATACTGGATATTAGCCCTCTATCAGAGAGAGGGTTGGTAAAAATTCTTTACCAATCTGTAGGCATTCTTTTTGTTTTGATGACAGTGTCCTTTGCTTTACAGAAGATTTTCAGTTTCATGAGGTCCCATTTATTGATTTTTGCTCTTAGAGCCTGTGCTGTTGGTGTTCTATTCAGAAAGTCGTCTCCTGTACCAATGAGTTCTAGGGACTTCCCCACTCTTTGTTCTAACTGATTTAATGTGTCAGGTTTTATGTTGAGGTCTTTGATCCACTTGGACTTTACTTTTGTGCAGGGTGATAAGTATGGATCTATTTGCATTTTTCTACATGTAGACATCCAGTTAGACCAGCACCATTGGTAGAAGATGCTATCTTTTTTCAATTGTATGGTTTTAGCATCTTTGTAAAAAACCAGGTGTCCATAAGTGTGTGGGCTTATTTCTGGGTCTTCTGTTTGGTTCCATTGATCCACCATTCTGTTTCTATGCCAGAACCATGTAGTTTTTGCTACTGTTGCTCTATAGTACAGCTTAAGATCAGGAAAAGATATACTTCCAGAAGATCTTTTATTGTCGAGGATTGTTTTAGCAATTCTGGGTTTCTTGTTATTCCATATGAAGTTGAGAATTTTTCTTTCAAGGTCTGTAAGGAATTGTGTTGGTAATTTGATGGGAATTGCATTGAATTATTAGATTGCTTTTGGTAAACTCAAGCAACAACACATGCTGGAGAGGTTGTGGAGAAAAAAGGAACCATCCTCCACTGCTGGTGGGAATGTAAACTTGTACAACCACTCTGGAAATCAATCTGGTGCTTTTTCAGACAACTAGGAATAGCGCTTCCTCAAGATCCAGCTATAGTACTCCTAGGCATATATCCAAAAGAGGCTCAAGTACACAAAAAGGACATTTGCTCAACCATGTTTGTAGCAGCTTTACTTGTAATAGCCAGAAGCTGGAAACAGCCCAGATGCCCCTCAAATGAAGAATGGATACAGAAATCCTGGTACATCTACACAATGGAATATTACTCAGCAATAAAAATAAGGAAATCATGAAATTTGCAGGTAAATGGTGGGAACTGAAAAAGATCATCCTGAGTGACCTATTCCAGAAGCAGAAAGACACACACAGTATATACTCACTAATATAGACATATAATATAGGATAAACCTACTAAAGTCTGTACACCTAAAGAAACTAATCAAGAGGGAAGACTGTGGCTAAAATGCTCAGTCCCCATCCAGAAAGACAAAGAGGATGGACATCAGAAGAAGAAGAAAACAGGAAACAACCTAGGAACCTGCCAAAGAGGGCCTCTGAAAGGCTCTGCTCTGCAGACTATTAAAGCAGATACTGAGACTTTACGGCCAACTGCTGGGCAGAGTGCATGGAATATTATGAAAGAAGTGGGAAATAGTAAGATATGGAGAGGACAGGAGCTCCACAAGGAGAGCAACAGAACCAAAAATTCCGAACACAGGGGTCTTTCCAGAGACTCATACTCCAGCCAAGTACCATGCACAAAGATAATGTAGAACCCCTGCACAGATGTAGCCCATGGCAGTTCAGTGTCCAAGTGGGTTCCAAAGTAATGGGAACAGGGACTGCCTTTGACATGAACTGATTGGCCTGCTCTTTGATCACCTCTCCCTGAGAGGGGATCAGCCTTACCAGGCCACAGAGGAAGACAATGCAGCCACTCCTGATGAGATCTGATAGACTAGGATCAGAAGGAATGAGAGGAAGACCTCCCTTATCAGTGGACTTGGGGAGGGGCATGTGTGGAGAAGGGGGAAGGAAAGCAGGATTAGGAGGAGAAGAGGGAGGGTTTTATGGGGGCATACAAAGTGTAATTAATAAAAATTAAAATAAAAAATAAAAAATTAAAGTATTTTAACAACACAACAAAGAAAAGAGGCTGGCAGATCATGTGGCATCCACCCATACCTCACTTTTCAGGTAGAATTAAATAATACAGTGAGAAGGAAAAATAGTGACAATAGCTATACATCTAAATAGTTGATGACAGAAAAAAATTACAGAATTAACAATGGCAAAAAAGAGAGACAGAAAACATGAGAAATGGAGACACATATAGAGAAAGGGATGTGTGAGAGAGAGAGAAACAGAAAGAGACAGACACACAGGGAAAGAGAATATTGATGTATAGCAAGAAAGCCCCATTTTATATGGGGTATAAAATGGTGGTGGGATGTGGTATTTGGTCTGATAAGCGAAAATGAAGAATGAAAATCTGAGGAGATGAAAAGTGTTACTACTTCTTTCTCAAACTTGCTAGAAAAATATTACTGATAGGGTAACCATGCCAAAAATACTTCCAGTATCTTCCAATACTTTATCTAACTTTCAAGCAATAATGTTTTAGCTTTTTTCCCACTTTTTCATCATAATTATTATTATTAATTTAATTATTTATTTGCTTTGCTTCCCAGTTGTAGCCCCTGCCTTCATCTTCTCCCAGCCTCACCCTCCCTCCCTCTTCCTTCACTATTCCTCTTTCCTAGTCCACTGTGAGCCACTGTGTCTGCCCCTAGCCTATCAGGTCCCATCAGTACTGCCTGGATCATTTTCTTTTCTGGGCATGCTAGGTCACCCCCCAATGGAGAAATGATCAAAGGGCAAGCAACCAAGTTTAGGTCAGAGAATGTCTCCTCTGAGGGAACCCACATGGAGACTGAGCTATCTATGGGCTACATCTGAGCAGGAGGTCTATGTCCTCTCTATGCATAGTCTTTTGTGGATGCATCAGTCTCTCCAGTATTCCCTGGACCCTGCTTTTTTTGGCTTTGTTAATCTACTTGTGTGGCTCCTGTCCCCTCCAGGTCATTTTATATCTACCTCTTCCATAAGACTCCCTGTGCTGTGTCCAAAGTTTGTATGTGATTCTCTGCATCTGCTTCCTTACCCTGCTGGGTGGAGTTTTTTAGATTACATCTTGGGTAGGCTCTAATCCTGTTCCCTGTCTTCTAACATTTCTGGTGTCTCTCTTGTTTTCCCTTCTGAATGAGAATTAAGCATCTTCCCTGGCATCCTCCTTATAGTTTAGCTTCTTTAGGTCTGTAGATTTTAGTAGGTTTATCCTATATAATATAACTAATATCCACTTATAAGTGAGTATATACCATGCATATCTTTCTGCTTCTGGGATACTTCACTCAGGATGATCTTTTTTAGTTCCATCCATTTGACTACAAATTTCATAATTTTCTTATTTTTAATAGCTGAGTAGTATTCCACTGTGTAAATGTACCACAGTTCTCTGTTTAGCTTTGTACCCTCTTTTTAAATTGGATTATTTGGTTTGTTGGTATTCCCCTTTTTGAGTTTTTTACATATATTCTGGATATTAGCCCTCTGTTAGATATAGGGTTGGTGAAGATATTTTTCCAGTTTATAGGTTGTATTTTGTTCTGTTGATCATGTCCTTTGCTTTACAAAAGAGTTTCAGTTTCATCAAGTTCCATTTATTTATGGTGATCTTAGAACCTGAGCTCTAGGTATTCTGTCCAGGAAGTTTTCTCTGGTGCCAATTCATTCAAAGATCTTCCCCAGTTTTTCTTTTAACAAATTTAGTGTGCCTGGTTTTATTTTGAGGTCTTCGATTTACCTGGACTTTAATTCTGTGGAGAATTTAATGTGTACAGATCCATTTGCACTTTTCTACATGTAGACATCCAGTTAGATCAGCACAATTTGTTGAAGATGTTTTGTATGGTTTTGGCTTCTTTGACAAAAATCCTGTGTCTGTAGGTGTGTGGGTTTATTTATGGGTCTTCAATTCCACTAATCGACCATTCTGTTTCTATGCCAGTACCATGCTGTTTTTATTACTGTTGCTCTATAGTACAACTTGAGATCGGGGATGAAGATACTTTCAGAATTTATTTTATTCTACTGAACACTTTTAGTTATTCTGGATTTTTTGTTTTTCCATATGAAGTTGAGAATTGTTCTTTCGGGTTCTGTAATGAAGTGTTTTGATTTTGTGATGGTAATTGCATTGAATCTGTAGATTGCTTTTGATAGGATGGCCATTTTTACTATATTAATCCTGCCTAGCCATGAGCATGGGAGAACTTTTCATGTTGTGGTATGTTTTTCAGTTTCTTTCTTCAGAGGTTTGAATTTTTTTTTTCATACAAGTCTTTGACTTTCTTGCTTAGAATTAGATCAAGATACTTTATGTTATTTGTGGCTATCATGAAGGGTGTTTTTTTTCTTTCTCAGCTCATTTGTCTTTTCTATAAAAGAGGGCTACTGGTTGTTTGAGTTAATTTTGAATTCAACCATCTTGCTGAAGGTTTTTTGTCAGCTGTAGGAGTTCTCTGGTAGAATTTTTGAGGTCACTCATGTATAGTTTCATATCTTCTTTGAACAGTGATATTTTGACTTCTCTCTTTTTGATTTGTTTCCCATTTATTCCCTTTAGTTGTCTTATTGCTCTAGCTAGGACTTCCAGTACTATGTTAAAGAGTTATAGAGTGATGGGAAGCCTTGCTTTGTCCCTGATTTCTGTGGGATTGATTTAAGTTTCTCTCCTTTGGTTTGATGTTGGTTATAGGCTTGGTGTATATAGCCTTTACTATATTTACGTATGTGCCTTTATCCCTTATCTCTTCAAATCTTTAAACATGAAAGGGTTTTGGATTTTGTCAAATGCTTTTTCAGCATCTAAGGAGATGATCATGTGTTTTTCTTTCATTCAGTTTCTTCCCATTAAATGTATAAAAACCAATTAAAGTAGAAGTGAACATGATGTTAAAATGAAACAATGTGTAATAGAAATATTAAAATATACAAGTAAAGTATTTCTAAAGAAATTTTTTATTATATGAACCTGTGTAGTTTTGACAATTCAAGATTGTTAGTAACAGAGTTCAGAAAATAAATATGGAGCCACAGATTAGTTAACCAAAATATTTAGCCATACATATTTTAAATTTCAACGAAGAAATGACAATATTTTTATACATTTGAAATTTATTCTCATTTATCAATAATCACATGACACATCATAGTTTCTATGAGTTTCTCAGTGTTTAAGAAATAAGTAGATTCACTGTAGTGTTGCATTATTTAGCTTTGACAATACTTTATAAAATATAGTTGTTTATAAATTGGGAAAAATAATCCAGTATGAATGTATGTTCTGACATCACTCTTAATATATATTTACTTGTACACTACAACAATTTTCACAATACATCGTAAATAAATTTTTCGTTTAATCAAATGGTGCCCACCTCATGGGTAAGGGCAGGAGAGGGTCAGGATGAGGGGGCAAGAGGCAGGGAGTCACCACACCAACTTTGGGAATCTGGTGAATGCAAACCAAGGGCAAGTGGCTGAAGACCCATTTATTCAGGAAAAAAGAGCAGGTTATATAGCTTTGGGGGACCAAAATGGTTTCTCCACATGATCTCTAAGCCTGTCATTGGTTTTTCTTCTCTGGACAGACTCTACAATGTCAGGCCACGTACTTTCCACCTGACTACTTCTGTAGACATGTCAGCAGAAGCTGTCCCATACCATGAATCCTAATGGCCCTTTGCCAGGAATGCCCACACACTAGTCTTATGGCTAATGTGTGGAAAATAATTTTACAACATTATGTAGTCACCACACTGTGATGATAACAAAACTTAACCTCTTCACTTATTTTCCTCTTTAGTTAGATCTTGTACTTTCCTCTCAAACATTCTCTATAACTTAGTGCTGGGGTCAGTAGCTATGCATCTGAGGAAGGGGATTTGGTAGCAGTGTTGAGATAAACTAAGCTGCCATAAACTCTCACAGTATATGTTTGAAATAATGAAAATCATTAACTATCAATAGACAAGGTGAAGGTTTTGGGCATGTCTTTGTAAATTATCTTCCCTGTTTTTTTCTGAATTCCCTATCTTTCTGTATATATATATATATATATATATATATATATATATATATATATATGCATGAATTCAGAAAAATTGTGTATGTATACCTGAATGTATGTACATAAGCATATTTCATTAACTTTAATGGAAAACACTGGATTTAGATTTGGATTTTGACAGTTGATATGATTGCTGGTTTTCAGTCATTTATGTTGTCGTAATCTTTTTTTTAAAGTCAGGATGTTATTCATTGTAATATGTTGTTTAAATTTTTAAGAATACCCAGAAAACAGCAATATGTTTTCACTAGTCGTTGATATGTGACTGAACTTTTAATGCAATTGAGCTACATGGTATATAACCATAAAGTAACTGGTGATCCAAAATTTAGCAGCTGTCCAATCCATTATTTAAAAATTCTCATACCTTTCCTACAACTTCTCATGGTATGCAATGACATAATGGCATATTTGTTTTGCAACTATACTTTCTATGAACAAGTTATCAGTGTTTCATTTTAAAAATCTGCTAAAGATAATATTCAAGATATAAATATAAAGTCAGGATCTTTCCTAAGTTACACCATCTACACTAAGATCAATCTAGAGCATCACACTCTCATAACAAAATACTAAAAAGTGAATGGCTTACATACGTACTTTTTAATCAATTATTTTATTTTCCCTAGGTGCACAGTGCACAATAAAGTCCACATTCAAGTCACCAATTTACTCAGTCTTTGGTAAAGGTCTCTGACCTGTTTATAGTGGGCTCACACTCATAGTTTCTACTTGTTTGGGCATGGAGGAGAGGGAGACATGGCCTCTGCAAAATCTTATTTACAAGGAACCTCTTTGTTGTTATGAATGCAGCACATGTCAATGATAAATCTGATGGCTTAGGCAGGAAATAAGTTGTGGGACACACAGTAGGCAGAGAGGAAACTGGGAGAGAACCAGACATGGGAGATTCCGCCAGCAAGATGTAAAGAGGACAAAAGCATGGTTTCTGAACCTTGATAACCAGCTATGTGGCAGAATAAAAAATAGCATAAATAGGTTATGAGCTAGTCAGAATAGCCTAGCTATATGACCTAGGTATTTGTAAATAATAGTTTGAGTCTCATGAGTCATTGTTCCTGGAGCTTGGGCTTGGGAGAAAAAATCCTTTTAAATTTTTCGGAGGAAAACTCATCATGAGGCCCTATACTCATAAATTTACCCCTTCTAGATTTCTTCCTAAAAGCTTCATCTCCAAATATCATTATATTGGGGGTTAGGCTTAAACATATGACCATTTGGAAGGAACAATAAAATCTTTATTAGAATGGAAGGAAGGAGTCACTTGTATTAACAGGACCTTTCCACAACATCTGAAAATATAAGCCAGTTCTAATATTAAATTTGTAATGATGTACACAAGTTCCTTAAACCCAACATGGCAATGTTAGTCTGATGCAGTGTTATAAATTTATATTCTGAAACCAAACTAAATTCTGCCACTTAATTGAATTCGGAAATGTAGTGAACTATTTACTTCAACTTTTAAATTTAGAAAAATGACATTAGCTGTAGCATGCTAAAGGAGAATAATTTTATGATCATATTAGCATCGCTTCACAACTGATGCCATTTAATGCTGATTTTTTCAAAAGTAATGTTATTCTTTCAATGTTAATATCTGTTAATTGCGTAGTTATGCACTTCTTCTTTCAAACAAAAATAGTATACCATTCTCTCCTTTTGCCCTATTTATAATTTTATAGACTTCAAGATTTATTGTTTCTTCAGTCGGAAGCTAAGAACTCCTATGCCTTTCTATTAAACACTTAAATTTCTATACTTTTGTATTTATATATTGTTGTACAGGAATTTTTTATTAAATAATTTACTTACTAATGATTTATCACATGAAAATATAATTAAGATTATACATATTTCATATATACATATTCTGTAATTTGAAAGAAAAACATATGATATATGGAATCAGTGGTTGTCACAGTATAAGCCCTGCCTCTTTTGAGGTTAGGAAATATGAAACTTTTCCAAAATTGGAATGGTTTCTAAATGAAATGGCTATGCATACTAGGAAAGCATGATATGCTTAAGAGTCTATTTGTATTTATGCTTATCATAGCTTTGATATTTCCTAAAAGTATTCATCAAAGATTGAATTTTTCCAGAAATAAGACCCTCTGGCCACTCACAAGCCTCATAGTTATTTAATTTCTAGTAAGTAGCAAGTCATGTTCTCTTTGATGTGGTTCATTGTTTTTTTCCCAAGCTCTATAGGAGGCTAATGATTTCCAAAGTGCTTATTTGGTCAGAGAGAAGGAAAAAGATTTAAACCCACATAAAATATAGTTTTGGTAATTTCATCTTAGCAATATTTAAGAACTATAAAAGTTTTATACATTTAGATGTTCTCTGTAAACTGTAAGCAGGAAGAAAAGAGTATGTATGTGATCTTCCTGTGAAATAGCAAGAACAATCTGGGTCATACTTTTTAAAAGATTTCTGGAAAAATATACTTAGAAATTTAAATTATTTATTTACTCAATCGAGTAATATAATTAAATAAATTGAATTGGTTAGTTTTCTCGCAAGGCACAAGCTAGGGTCACCTTGAAATAAGAAACAATAATTAAGAAAGTGTCTATCACTTGGTTCCTTACAAAATTTGGCTTTGAACTTGAGGTCCTTATCATACTTAAGCTTCACAAGTAGGTAGGAATGCAGGTCTGTATAGCCATGCTTGGAGCTTTCTATGTGTCACAATCTCTCTCACACAATCATATATAATAATTTAAGTTCATTAACTGTTGTATGTGTGTATACATGTTTAAATGAATGCATGTATGTATATTAGCATATGTGTGTATACATGTTAAGGTATCTCTGAACCAAAACATTTCAGTTAAGAAATAAAAATTTTAAAGAATAAAACATAACTAATATTTATGAAAAACTATGACTTAGTATCAATTTATATTCATGAACACTGATGTTCAGCATTATTTAGCTTCCTATGGCCTTATAACGAGGACAAAAATATGGTTTCAAAGTTGATGTTTCTTCCACTAAATAAAACTTTTTCAACTACATTAAAAAAAAAAAAAAGAAAGTGTCTGTCAGACAGCCTGTAGCTGAATCTGATTCTATAGATATATTTTTGGTTCATGATTGATGTTTCAGAGTACTGCACACGTGCTTGGTGCATCCCCTGGGTAGGTGGTTTTGAGTTGTATAAGATGTCCCTCAGTGGAGGAATGGATGCAGAAATTGTGGTACATTTAAACAATGGAATACTACTCAGCAATTAAAAACAAGGAAATCATGAAATTTGAAGACAAATGGTGAGATCTAGAAAAGATCATCCTGAGTGAGGTATCTCAGAAGCAGAAAGACACACATGGTAAATACTCACTTATAAGTAGTTACTAGACATTTAATATAGGATAATCATACTGAAATCTGTTCACCTAAAGAATCCAAGCAAGAAAGAGGACCCTGGGTAAGATGATCAATCCTCACTTAGAAAGGCAAACAGGACGGACACCAGAAGAGGGAGAAAACAGGAAACAGGACAGGAGCCTACCACAGAGGGGCTTTGAAAGACTCTATCAAGCAGGGTATCAAAGCAGATGCTAAGGCTCACAACCAAAATTTAGGGAGAGTGCAGAGAAGTTTATAAAGAAGGGGGAGATAGGTAGACCTGGAGGGGACAGGAACTCCACAAGGAGGGCAACAGAACCCAAAGAAAATCTGGGCACCTGGTTCTTTTCTGAGACTGATGCTCCAACCAGGAACTTATGCATGGATATAAACTAGAACCCTTGCTCAGATGTAGCCCATGGCAGTTCAGTCTTCAAGTGGGTTTCCTAGTAAGGGGAACAGAGGCTGTCTCTGACATGAACTCAATGGCTGGCTCTTTGATCACCAATACCCCGAGGGGGGAGCAGCCTTACCAAGCTACAGAGGAAGACAATGTAGCCAGTCCTGATGAGATCTGATAGACTAGGTTCAGATGGAAGGGGAGGAGGAACTCCCCTATCAGACTGGGGGTAAGGGCATGGGAGGAGAAGAGGGAGGGACTGGGAGGAGAAGAGAAAGGCGGCTGAAACTGGGGAACTAATGAATAAATTGTAATTATTTAAAAAATTAATTAATTAAAAAAGAAAGCTTGTTGAACAAGACATGCATAGCTAGCATACTGTGAATAGTATTACTCCATGGTCTCCACTTCAGTTCAGGACTTCAGTTTCCCGCTTGACTTTCAGGTAAATCAAATAAACTTTTCTAGATAAGTTTCTTTTAGTCATTGTCTAGCACTGAAATAAACAGCAAATTATGTTACAAATGATGTATAAATTCCTTGACATTGTATGCATGTTATATTTATATAGATTTTGTTTTAAGTTAATGATATTTGTTTCTTCAGCACCAATTCTTATTTTGTGTAGTTAGACAAACTATCAATATGTAAACACTGGTTTAATTAATTGGATATTTCATATCTTAGAAATTTAAATGTACATTATACTTTACACAAAATATAATGTATATATGAGGTTTACTGTATACATATATATATTTAGTGAATTTCTGATTATTAGTCGGAAGCTAATATATTACAGCAATTTATTCAAAATACAAAGCAAACTTTATTCTTTGGTCTTTTACTTATACAAAGATTCAGAATAATTTTTGTTGCCCTTTGATAATACATTATGGCTATGAATTAAAGTCAGATAATTTACTAACCATATGCAACTTCATTTTGTTTAATACAAGACTAATATCTAGTCTTTTTTAATTTTTTATTTTTTATATTAATTACAGTTTATTTACTTTTTATCCCAGCTGTAGCCCCCTTCATTGTTCCATCCCAGTCCTACCCTCCCTCCATCATCTCCTCCATGCCCCTTTCTAAGTCTACTGATGGGGAGGTCCTCCTCCCTTCCATCTGACCCTAGCTTATCAGGTCTCATCAGGACTGGCTGCAATGTCTTCCTCTGTAGCTTAGCTAAGCTGCTCCTCCCAAGGAGGGTGGAGAGGTCAAAGAACTAGCCACTGAGTTCATGTCAGAGACAGTCCCTGTTCCCCTTACTAAGGTACCCACTTGGATACTGAGCTGCCATGGGCTACTTCTTAGCAGGGGTTCTAGGTTATATCCATGCATGGTCCTTGGTTGGAGAATCAGTCTCAGAAAAGACCCCTGTGTCCAGATATATTTGGTCCCTGCAGAGTTCCTGTCCTTTCCAGGTCTTACTAACTCCCCCTTTTTCCATATGACTCCCTGCACCCTGCCAAACTTTGGGCAGAGTGCAAGATCTGGTCATAAAGTGCAAAATATTTTATATTGGCAAAATATTTTAGCACATTTCTGATTGAAGTTGTCTCTTTGTGATCATTGATCACAATGTAATTAATAAGATTAATCAGCTTGAAAAACTATTACTTGACAAATTTTCTCATATCTGCCTTTGAGCTTTATTTTTTTATTTCTCAGTTCATTGATTTATCTGTTTATTGAGGACAGAAACAAAAATAGCTCAAGCTTTAAGAATTCCTATAAAAACTTTAAAAAAATAAGGCAATAAATGTGACTTTGGTGGCTTAAGTAAAATTGAACTTTTGGCATAGAGGACTATAAATATATAAATATAAATGTATAAAATGTAAATATAAAATTTTACTTTTGTGTTTGTTCAATCCTTGTGCTCCTCTATTAGTTGGGATGTAAATATTTATAAGCTGTGTGCTCAGGTTCTAGAGACCTTGGGGCACTGCTCAGTTCTCACACTGACTCAGCCAGTCATGTTGGCTTTTCTGTTAACAGCCACTTTTCTCATGGATCCACCAAAATGAAGAAGTCAATGACCTGTAAGTTACAGCCAAAGTGTTCATGCTGTTTTTGTAGATAAATATTTTTGATTATAGTCCACAATACCAAGAGTTCAATTTCTGTTAAAGCACCAATCTCACACTTGTTGTTAAGGGTTTTATATGAACTCTCAAAGCCTGAGCGCTTTTTACTTCTGTCTTCAACACAGACAGATATCAACCAACTGAGTAATAAAAGAGAAGGATCAAGGGCAGATAAAGTAAAATCCCTAGAGTAATTGTTTTCACCCTGATTAATCTTATCAATTGTGCTACGATCAATGACCACATAGGGAAGAGTGCAGGTAGCAATATGCTCAGTTATTAGGTGCATTCCACCATTATGCTTGACTCTATTTTATTTTAAACCTCTAAGAGGCGCTTCTTTTGTGTTTTTATTAGATTACTACATTGCTATTAACCAAGCAGGATGGGGAGACTTACTCAGTCAAAAGGTTAGGGGAAATCTTCAAGAGTTCAGACATTAATTATTGCTTACATTACCCATAATCTTGTAGAACTGTACATTTAAGACAAAAGCAACAAAAGTAAACAAAGAGGACAATACATTTTAATAAGATATCATGTTGCTTACGAAATTATCAATATTTAATTTTTCATTTCATTTGGACTTCACAGAAGCTTACCTTAAAAAACAGCATAGAAACACATTAAGCTCAGTGAGCTTTTATTACAAGTCTGAGTTGTTAATCTCATCGTAGAAAGCGTTCTAGTTCCATGAGTAGTGTGTTAATTGAGTAGCCCTGGATTCCTACCACTTGAAAAGTACTGGCAGGACTGACTACTCATGTCCATTCTCTATAAGAAATGGATTCATGCTCAGGTTAGCAGGGAAAAACCTGTCTCAAAAACAAGCTAAAAAATATTTTTAAAATTTTATTATTTATTGCAATTTATTCACTCTATATCCCAGCTTGTAGACCCCTCCCTTGTCTCTTCCCAGTCCCACCCTACCTCCCTCTTCTTCCTCTATGCCCCTCCCACAGTCCACTGATAGGAGAGGTCCTCCTACCCTTCTATCTGAGCATAACCTACCAGCTCTCATCAGGACTGAATGCATCATCTTCTTCTGTGTGCTGGCAAGGCTGCACCTCCCAGGGAGAGGTGATCAAAGAGCTGGCCACTGAGTTCATGTCAGAGACAGCACCTTATCCCCTTAATAGGGACCCTACTTGGAGGCTGAGCTGCCCTGGGCTACATCTGTGCAGGGGTTCTAGAACCTCTCCATGCATGGTCCTTTTTTGTAGTATCAGTCTCTGCAGGTCCCCCTTGGCCCAGGTATTTTGGCTGTGTTGGTCTCCTTGTGGAGTTCCTCTCCCCTCCAGGTCATTCTGTCTCTCTTTTCTTACATAAGATTCCATGCACTCTGCCCAAAGTTTATCTATGAGTCTCAGAATCTGCCTTAATACCCTGTTGTGTAGAGTCTTTCAGAGGCCCTTTGTGGTAGGCTCCTGTCCTGTTCCCTGTCTTCTCCCACTTCCGATGTCTATCCCGTTTGCCCTTCTGAGTGAGGATTGAACACTTTCCGTAGGGTCCTCTTTGTAGTTTAGTTTCTTTAGAACTATAGATTTTAGTCTGATTATCCTATATTATATGTTTAATATCCAATTATAAGTTATTGTATACCATGTGTGTCTTTATGCTTCTAGGTTACCTCACTCAGGATGATTTTTTCTAGTTCCATACATTTGCCAGCAAATCTCATGATTTCTCAGAAAATTAGGAATAGTGCTAACTCAAGATCAATCTATACCACTCCTGGGCATACATACAATATATGCTCAACTGTACAACAAGAACATTTGCTCAACCATGTTCATAGCAGCTTTATTCTTAATAGCCAGAATCTGGAAACAACCTATATGTCCCTCAACCAAGGAACGGATACAGAAATTGTGGTACATTAACCTTATGGAATACTATTCAATAAAAATTATTTTTAACTACTATTTGTACATTGAATTTTATTAATTTATTTAACTTCTAATAAGAAATAAAAGGTGTAAAATATAGTCAATACTATAGAAATTCTGGGGCATGATAATCTAACTATGAACAGACCTGGATTTGGACAAAGGGAGTACTTTGATTTATCTTCTTCTGAGTCTTTTTCTTGTGTTCTGCTGTTATTTCTTATTTAACTTCTTATTTGAGGAAAGTCTTGCTAAGGTTGACCTCACTCTGAAGTACAAGGTAGCTGTACAATTATCCTAATTCCTCAGCCTCCCAAGTAGCTTGCACCACCAGGCCTAATTCCTCTTTCTTACCAAATCTCTCAGTATCATTTATTAAAATATGTATGACATAAGATTATTTGTGTTTATCTTCACACCAGTTGTTGAGATTCTATTAACATAGAAAGTATGTTTATGTTTTGAGTATGAAAATTCTTTTTTACAGTCTGAGTACAATGACACATGTCACCAATCTTATTACCGCTCAGCCAGTTGAGGAAAACTGGTTAGAGGCTAGCCTGGGATAGGAGATTACAATTTTATTCAAAGACACTTATACATAATTTTGAATCTTCCATTTATGAATAAATGAGCTATTTTTTTGTATGCTGTCTACAAGTGTAGTCACAGTAACACATAATTAAGACTCATAACCAAACCTTCAGGAGAAGGGGAGTTAGTATGACATGGAAAGGATAGGAGCCCTACAAGGACCAAATATATCTGGGCACAGGGTTTTTTTCTGAAACTGTTTCTCCAACCAAGGACCATGTATGGATATAACCTAGAACCTTTGCTCAGACGAAACTCGTGGTAGCTCAATAACCAATTGGTTTCCTATAGTAAGGGGAACAGAAACTATCTCTGACAGGAACTCGGCAGGCTCTTTGACCTCCCCATCCCCCAAGGGAGGAGCAGTCCTGTTAGGCCACAGAGGAGGACTTTGCAGCCAGTCCTGAAGATACCTGATAAAACAGGGCCAGACGAAAGGGGAGGAGGTCCTCCCCAATCCGTGGACTTGGAAAGGGGCAGGGAGAAGCTGAGGGAGGGAGGGTGGGATTGGGAGGGAATAAGGGAGTGGGATACAGCTGGGATACAGAATTAATAAAATGTAACTAATAATAATAAACAATAATATTAAAAAATAGAATAACCCAGATTAATGATGTAATTCTTTCTCTCTCTTTCTCTCTCTCTCTTCTTTCCTCTCTCTTCCCTCCCCTACAGCCCTTTGTCCTTCATCCCCAAATGCACACACACTTATCTATGGGTACACATAGAGATAGACACTCACAAAACTAGAAATCGGAGGAATTCTATCTATAGAGTGAACATACAGAACAGGAACTAGGAAAGGTGTGAAGATTCTTTGTTGATCATCAAATTTAAGAGTGTTGCTGGGCACATGCCTGTAATCCCAGCATTCAGGAGGCAGATGGAGCAGATCTCTGCAAGTTCCAGCCTGATCTACAAAGCAGATCTAGGACAGCCAAAGTTACACAGAGAAACCCTGTTTTGAAAATCAAACAACAACAACAAAAAAAACCAACATTGTTTTGTTACTAAGTGACAAGGTAATAAAACCTATCAATGAACAATAAATGCGGAAGAGGTTACATAAAACATTTGCATTATAGAGTATGTATGAGTATAGAAGTCAGCAGTTCAACTGGGCTTTTTACACTTGAATGGATGAGTAAGGAATGAAAATATAGGTTTGGCTTAAAATTCAATTAAAGTTATAATTTAAACACTTAGACTTACTTTGTGTTTATGAAATTCTTACAAGACCATAAAGTGCAAAATGAATATTAGAACAATTTCCACATTAGGTTTCTAAGTACTGAAGGGATTAATTTTCTCCTGACTACTTGCAACCAGAGAAATGATCTGCCCAAAGAATGACAGTGATAGAAAGGTTGGGGCAGGGGAGACTAGGTGGTGAAGTAAGAAAATTTCATTACTAAAATATATGAACCTCTCCAAAGTAAGAAAATTGAAATATGTATGTATAATATATATATATATGCATGAGTTCATATATATATATATATATATATATATATATGCATGAGTTCATATATATATATGTCACAGAAAAATAAGAAGGGAATAATGTATAATATAACATATCATTACTAATAATTCATTTAAAATTTCGGATAACTGTGGATAAAATATAAACATTTATCTAATTTTATAGATATAATCACAGTTTAAAAACTCCAAATGACTTTTTCTTTTTTAATATTTATTTATTTGTTTGTTTGTTTATTACAATTTATTCATTTTGTGTACCAGCTGTAGCACCCTTCATTTTCTCCCAGTCCCACCAACTGTCCCTCTTCCTCCCCTATACCCCTTCCTTTGTCCACTAATAAGGGAAGATCTCCTCCCCATCTATCTGACCCTAGCCTAACAAGTCTCAATAGGGCTGGCTGCATCATCTTCTTCTGTGGCCTGGCAAGGCTGCACCTTGCAAAGAAAGTTGGTCAAAGAGCCCCTGGCCCCCATATTAGGGAAATTGAGCAGGAATCCAAGTCCTCTCCATGCATGGGTCTTATGGGTCTTGGTTGGAGTATCAGTCTCTCCAGGCCCCCCTGGGCCCAGGTTTTTTTTTTTTTTTCTCCATTGGTCTCCTTATGCAGTTCCTGTCCCCTCCATGTCTTTCTATCTCCTTCTTCTTACATAATGTTTCCCTGCACTCTGCCCAAAGTTTGGCTATGAGTCTCAGTATCTGTTTCCATACCCTGGTGAGCAGAGTCTTTCAGAGGTCCCCTATGGAAGTCTACTGTCCTGTTCCTTGTTTTCTCCTACTTCCAATGTCTACCCAGTTTGCCCTTCTGAGTGAGGTTTCAGCCTCTTCCCTAGGATCTTCCTTGCTGCTTAGCTTTTTTAGGACTGTATATTTTAAGTTTATCCTATATTATATGGCTAATATCCACTTATAAGTGATTATACACCATATGAGTCTTTCTGCTTCTGGGTTACTTCACTCAGGATGAACTTCCTGAAAAGAACACCAATAACACAGGCTCTAAGATCAACAATCAATAAACTGGACTTCATGCAACTGCAAAGCTTCTGTAAAGCAAAGGACAATGTCATCAGAACAAACAGCCTAGAGACTAGGAAAAGTTCTTCACCATTCCTGTATCTGACAGAGGGCTAATATCTAGATTATGTAAAGAACTCAAGAAGTTAAACACCAACAAAACAAATGACTTTTTCAAATAGACTAAGCTCTCTACAGTTGTAGATATACTACTTTTAAAATTTAAGAAATTTCTGATTTGAAGCACACCTCATTACCTGTCTGTGGTTCTTATTATGTTATTTAATCTATTAACTATATCATCAGTTGATATATATCATTCAAATATTGTTGAAAACAAATTTTTCATTAGATATTATTTATCAAATCAAATTTTTGGTATTGAACAAACTGAGACTCTATATTATATTTTCATAGAAACTGTTTTGTAGTATTTATTTGTAAAATGTATTAGGAAATATGAAATCATTAGAATTATACAACAACATATTTCATATTAGATAAGGTTATACTAAAACAAGTTTTTCATGCTTTAATATCATTCCTGTGAATTTATGTATTAGAAATGGGTTCTCATTAGATATAGAAAACCATAACCAGACATTACCATTACACTGCAAATGTGAGGCCTTGGAACAGTCAACACTACATTGGATGTCTCCATCAAATCCCTGCCCTCATAGCTCAGGTTATCCTGTGGAAGAGGAGGAAGAAAGAGCGTAAGATCCAGAGGAAGTCAGGAGAATAAGGCCCTCTAAATCAAGTGAGCAAAGTTCATTTGAACTCGCAGAAACCGAGGCAGCATACATAACAGTGCACATATCTATATCAGGTCCTCTGTGCTTCTAGCATAGCTTCAGTCTACTGTTTTTATGGGATTCTCGCATGTGTGAACAAGTGGGTCTCTTACTCTTGTGCCTTTCCTTGGACTCTCTTTCTCCCTGTTTTTTTTCCCCAACTTGATATGATAGGTTTTGTTTTATATTATATTTTGTAATATTGAATACAAATATGAATGAATGAATGAATGAATGAATGAATGAATGAAAATCTAGACACCAGGGAAAATATTATCACTTCTGCCTGCCTAGAGAAACAGAACCAGGTTTCCTCAATGTAACGACAGTAGGTGTATCCAACACCGCAGGGCAAGCCTCATGTTTAGGAGTAGTAGAACAACATGTAATGGTGTGTGTGTCTGTGCGAGCGTGCGCACACATGTGCATGCACTTGTATTCGGCAGTTGTTGTTTACTCTCTTTTTAGATCATGTATTACTTTGTTTTCTTGGGCGTTTGCTGTATTTGTTTTGTTTTGTTTTTGAAAAAGAACTTAAATTTGGGTAGGTAGGAAGAGGTTCTTAATTTACTATTTTCTACTTATGGAATACCATCATTCACACTAATACTCCTTTGTACTTATGATTAGTATGTAGACAGTTTAAATTAAAAAAATATCAGTGTTTTCATAATAGTGAAATGAGGGCTACTTTGATATTGATAGACCATTTCTTTTTTAAATTTAATTTTATTTATACATTATTTATTACAGTTTATTCATTTTGTTTACCTGCTACAGCCTCCTCCCTCCTCTCCTTCCCATCCTTCCCTTCCTCCTCTTCACCCCTATGCCCTTTTCCTAGTCCCCTAACAGAGGAGGTCCTTTTTCCCTTCTATTTATCTGACCCTAGCTTATCAGGTCTCATCAAGGCTGGTTGATTCATCTTCCTCTGTGGCCTGGTAAGGCTGCACGCCCCCAGTGGAAGATGATCAAAGAGATGGTCAGTAAGTTAATGTCAGAGACAATTTCTTTCTTTTTTTTTTTTTCAATGCAGTTTATTCAGGAACCTTGAACAATCATCGGACCCTGGGGAAAGCCAGCCTACAGCTTATATACCCTCTGGGTAGCCAACCCCAGCGTGCCACGTGGGCAATGCAGGTAGGTCCACATACATGGGAGCAAGCAAGTAAATTCTTTACTGGTAGTACTCTAAAATAAGTGAAGTAACATTTGGGACTTTCTAATACTCTTAAAAAGAACAAAAGTAATACATTAAAGAGAAAAAACAATATGGCACAAAAATTTATTTTTCTCTCACTGATTAGTTAATACCAAGTTCCTTTGCAGGAAACAGGTGATAGAAAACAGGTCACACCCTTGTTGTGAATACCCAGAGGCCTGCACAGTGCGGGGAAGCTTAGTCGCTTGCCTCCTAAAAGGCTGAGTGAATTTATTTCATATTTTAATGCATTAAGTGAAAATTTATGGAGTTTACTATGTATTTGTTACATAAAAAATGGGTCCAGCATGACAGTGTCACATATATGTATATCATTTTATAAAATATTCATCCACCCTATTGCCTTATCCTCTGCTCTTCTGTTTTTCTTTGCTTTTCTTACGCAATAAATTTTTTTAAATCCATTTTATCTTTGTATCCCACATTTGTAATCTGTAATACTTGTTAGTCCGAATTTGAGTTTTTGTTTTTTTTTTTTCAATGCAGTTTATTCAGGGACCTTGAACAATCAGCTGACCCTGGGGAAAGCCAGCCCACAGCTTAAATAGCCTCTGGGTAGCCAACTCCAGCGTGCCACGTGGGCAATGCAAATAGGTCCACATACATGGAAGCAAGCCAGATCCTCGGCCTTAGCTAAATGTGGAGTTGTTCGTGACAGAGAGCACTCACCATCGGGAAGGTGGAAGGCGGAAACCAGCTCCTTCTTTAAGGTGCGGCATTACGCAGCTTTCTACAGTTCCCCCTTTTTGTTTTAGACGCATCAGGCAAGAGTAGAGGTCTGATCTCTGATATTAGAAATAAATTGGGACTTTGTACCGATGTTCATTTAGGTGTCATCCACCCAAATAGCATCAGACCCGTCTGATACCTTTTTCTCAGAGGCGGGACCTGGGGCATCAACCGGCATGCAATCAGACATGCTCTTCTCTGGGTCGAAAGGGGCTGACCTTGAGTGCAGTGCTTAGCCTCGCATCCTGAGCGTAACATTTTAGCTTTTTATGGTAGCCAACCATGCTTGGGGAGACTGTCCTGCTTCAATGGCTGTTAAGGCCTGAATGATCATGGCTGCATTACGCTGTTGTGAGACTCTAATCTTGCATATACACCACAGGCACACCAAGGAGGCCAACACCAGAAGGCCTGCTAACGCTCCCATGCCTGCCCATTCCTTCAGATGATTCATGGCTGCAGCAATCCATGGTGATAATCCTGTGGCTAGTCCTGCGTCCACTCTGGTAGAATTTACTGAGATAATGGCCACTCTCAGCTGCTCCATCGTAGTATCGAATTCTCTAGTCCAATTACCTAAAATATAGCTAGACAATTGTTTAGACAGATTTGCAGCACAGGAAAAATTCTCATGTTGTATGCTAGTGACACAAAGTCCAGCATACTTTCATTGACAGCCAGGTTGAGCGATTTGCCATAGGGTATCAAATTGCTCCTGCACGAGGTCAATCCTCTGATTGAACACCATCAAGCCTCCTTTTAGTTGAGCATTAATTCCTTTTTGTACATCTAAGGCATGAGCTACATTGGCTAAAAGATTATTCATGCTCTGAGCAGTCTGCACAGTATGACTCATGGCTAATGCCACGGTGGTAGCTCCAACAGCCGCCAATGAGATGGTAGTAACAATGGCGGCTGTAGTTCCAAGATTCCTTTTCTGTCTGAAGAGAGTCATAGCGTGAGGGGCATCAACGGGCACAGGCACCCAGTGAGGCATGCGAGTGACCAGGGCATACCTAAATTCACTAGCATTCCAGCATTGGGCAAAAAAGCAAGTATCATCACCACAATTACTTGGCTCTATCTGGCTAATAATGAATAAAAATGGGGGATATAAACAAACAGGTGTGGGCTTATAGGAAATATTATGAGAAGCCTTAACCCCCTCGTTGGAACATCCTGCATCAGTTCTAGAACTAGCAGTGGTGGTGTCCGAGGTCTGAGTAGGTACAGGAGACCATTTCCCCCAGGGGCGAGACATGCTCCATGTAAATTGACTAACTCCATGTTTTCCTCCACTTTTGAAAGTCATTTAAGGTTCTTAAATTATTTTTTTCCCTTTTTTTAAAATTTTTCCTCAATTACACTTTATTCATTCTGCATCCCCCTATAAGCCCCTCCCTCCTCCCCTCCTAATCCCACCCTCCCTCCTCCCTCTGCATGCATGACACTCCCCAAGTCCACTGATAGGGGAGGTTCTCCTCTCCTTTCTGATCTTAGTCCATCAGTTCACATCAAAAGTGGCTGCATTGTCCTCTACTATGGCCTGGTAAGGCTGCTCCCCCACCAGGGGGAGGTGATCAAAGAGCAGGCCAATCAGATTATGTCAGAGGCAGTCCCTCTTCCCATGACTATGTAACCCAATTAGACTCTGAACTGCCCCGGGCTACATCTGTGCTGTGGTTCTGGGTTATCTCCAAGAATAGACCTTGGTTGGAGTATGAGTCTCTGGGAGGTTCCCTGTGTTCAAATTTTCTTGTTCTGTTGCTCTCCTTGTGGAGACTCTGTCCTCTCCAGCTCTTACTATTTCCAAGTTCTTACATAAAATTCCATGCACTCTGCCCAACAGTTGCCCATCAGGCTCAGCATCTGCTTTGATAGTCTGTAGGGCAGAGGGTTTCAGAGGCCCTCTGTGGTAGATTCCTAGGTTGTTTCCTGGTTTCTTCTTCTTCTGATGTCCATCCTCTTTGGCTTTCTGGATGGGGATTGGACATTTTAGTTAGGGTCCTCTCTCTTCCTTAGTTTCTTTAGATGCACAGGTTATAGTGGGTTTGTACTATGCTGTATGTCTATATGAGTTAGTATATACCATGTGTGTCTTTTTGCTTATGGGACAACTCACTCAGGATGATCCTTTCCAGATCCCACCATTTACCTGCAAATTTCATGATTTCCTTATTTTTCATTGCTAAGTAATATTCCATTGTGTAGATGTACCACAATTTCTGCATCCATTCTTCAGTTGAGGGGCATCTGGGTTGTTTCCAGCTGCTGGCTATTACAAATAAAGCTGCTACAAACATGGTTGAGCAAATGTCCTTTTTGTGTACTTGAGCCTCTTTTGGATATATGCCTAGGAGTGGTATGGCTGGATCATGGGGAAGCACTATTCCTAGTTGTCTGAGAAAGCGCCAGTTTGATTTCCAGAGTGGTTGTACAAGTCTTACATTCCCACCAGCAGTGGAGAAGGGTTCCCCTTTCTCCACAACCTCTCCAGCATGTGTTGTCACCCGAGCTCTTGATCTTGGCCATTCTCATGGGTGTAAGGTGAAATCTCAGGGTTGTTTTGATTTGCATTTCCCTAATGGCTAGTGAGGTCGAGCATTTCTTTAAGTGCTTCTCTGTCATTCGGTATTCCTCTACAGAGAATTCTCTCTTTAGCTCTGTTCCCCATTTTTTAAGTGGATTACTTGGTTTGCTGCTTTTCAGCTTCTTTAGTTCTTTATATATACTGGATATGAGTCCTCTGTCAGATAAAGGGTTGGTGAAGATTCTTTCCCAATCTGTAGGCAGTCGTTTTATTTTGATGACGGTGTCCTTTGCTTTACAGAAGCTTTTCAGTTTCATGAGGTCCCATTTATTGATTGTTGCTCTTAGAGCCTGTGCTCTTGGTGTTCTGTTCAGGAAGTTTTCTCCTGTACCAATGAGTTCTAGGGTATTCCCCACTTTTTTTTCAAGCCGGTTTAATGTGCCAGGTTTTATGTTGAGTTCTTTGATCCACTTGGACTTCAGTTTTGTGCAGGGTGATAAGTATGGATCTATTTTCATTTTTCTACATGTAGACATCCAGTTGGACCAGCACCATTTGTTGAAGATGCTATCTTTTTTCCATTGTATGGTTTTGGCACCTTTGTCAAAGATCAGGTGTCCATAAGTGTGTGGGTGTATTTCTGGGTCCTCTGTTCGGTTCCAGTGATCCACTATTCTGTTATTATGCCAGTACCATGCACTTTTTAAAACTTTTGCTCTATAGTACAACTTAAGATCAGGGATGGAGATACCTCCAGATGATCTTTTATTGTAGAGAATTGTTTTAGCAATTCTGGGTTTCTTTTTATTTCATATGAAGTTGAGAATTTTTCTTTCCAGTTCTGTAAAGAATTGTGTTGGTAATTTGATGGGAATTGCATTGAATCTGTAGATTGCTTTTGGTAAAATGGCCATTTTTACTATGTTAATCTTGCCAAGCCATGAACATGGGAGATCTTTCCATCTTCTCATATCTTCTTCTCATTCTTTCTTCAGAGACTTGAAATTTTTTTCATACAAGTCTTTGACTTCCTTGGTTAGGGTTACTCCGAGGTACCTTATGTCATCTCTGGCTATTGTGAAGGGTGTGGTTTCCCTAATTTCTTTCTCAGCCCTTTTGTCTTTTGTATACAGGAGGGCTACTGATTTTTTTGAGTTAATTTTGTATCCGGCCACTTTGCTGAAGGTGTTTATCAGCTGTAGGAGTTCCCTGGTAGAGTTTTTGGGGTCACTCACATATACTATCATATCATCTGCAAATAGTGATAATTTGACTTCTTCCTTTCCAAATTGTATCCCCTTGATCTCCTTCAACTGTCTTATTGCTCTAGCAAGGACTTCCAGAACTATGTTAAAGAGATATGGAGAGAGTGGGCAGCCTTGTCTTGTCCCTGATTTCAGTGGGATTGCTTTATGTTTCTCTCCTTTCAGTTTGATGTTGGCTATAGGTTTGCTGTATATTGCCTTTACTATGTTTAGATATGTGCCTTGTATCCCTGATCTGTCCAATACTTTAAACATGAATGGATGTTGGATTTTGTCAAATGCTTTTTCGGTATCTAGGGAGATTATCATGTGTTTTTTGTCTTTCAGTTTGTTAATATGGTGGATCACAGTGATGGATTTCTGTATATTGAACCACCCCTGCATACCTGGGATGAAGCCTACTTGGTCATGGTGGACGATATCTTTGATGTGTTCTTGTATTCGGTTTGTGAGTATTTTGTTGAGTATTTTTGCATCAATGTTCATAAGGGAGATTGGCCTGAAGTTCTCTTTTTTTGTTGGGTCTTTGTGAGGTTTAGGTACCAAGGTGACTATGGCTTCATAGAATGAGTTTGGTAATGTTGCTTCTGTTTTGATTTTGTGGAATAGTTTGAAGAGAGTTAGCTCTTTTTTGAATGTTTGGTAGAATTCTGTGCTGAAACCATCAGGTCCTGGGCTTTTTTGGATGGGAGACTTTCAATGACTGCTTCTATTTCCTCGGGGATATAGGACTATTTAATTGATTTACCTGGTCCTGATTTAGCTTTGCTAAGTGGAATCGATCAAGAAAATTGTCCATTTCATTTAAATTTTCAAATTTTGTGGCATATAGACTTTTGAAGTAAGTCCTAATGATTGCTTGGATTTCCTCAGTGTCTGTAGTTATGTCCCCCTTTTCATTTCTGATTTTGTTGATTTGGATGGTGTCTTGCTGCCTTTTAGTTAGCTTGGCTAAGGGTTTGTCTATCTTGTTGATTTTCTCAAGAACCAGCTCTTGGTTTCATTGACTTTTTTGAATTGTTTTATTTGTTTCTAATTGATTGATTTCAGCCCTGAGTTTGATTATTTCCAGCCGTCTGCTCCTTCTTGGTGTGTCTGCTTCTTCTTTTTCTAGGGTTTTTAAGTGAGCCATTAAGTTGCTTGAATGCGCTGTCTCAAAGTTCTTCCTGAAGGCACTTAGTGCTATGAACTTTCCTCTTAGCACTGCTTTCATTGTGTCCCACAAGTTTGGGTATGTTGTGTCTTCATTTTCATTGAATTCTAGGAAGATTTTCATTTCTTTCTTTATTTCTTCCCTGACCCAGCTGTCATTTAGTAGCAAGTTGTTCGATTTCCATGTATGTGTAGGCTTTTTGCTATTTTTGTTGTTACTGAGGTCCAGCTTTATTCCATGGTGATCAGACAGGATACAAGGGATTATTTCAATCTTCTTTTATCTGTTGAGGCTTGCTTTTTGACCAACTATGTGGTCTATTTTGGAGACGGTTCCATGAGGTGCTGAGAAGAAGGTAAATTCTTTTGTGTTTGGGTGTAAGGTTCTGTAAATGTCTGTTAGGTCTATTTGATTCATGACCTCTGTTAGAGATATTGTTTCTTTGTTTAATTTCTGTTTAGTTGACCTGTCCTTCGTTGAGAGTGGGGTGTTGAAGTCTCCCAGTATTAGTGTGTGGGGATCTATGTGTGCTTTAAATTTTATCAATGTTTCTTTCACAAATGTGGGTGCCCTTGTATTTGGGGCATAGATGTTCAGGATGTGATGTCTTCCTGGTGGAATTTTCCCTTGATGAGTATGAAGTGTCCTTCCCCATCTCTTTTGATTAATTTTGGTTGAAAGACTATTTTATCAGATATTAGAATGGCTACTCCTGCTTGCTTCTTGCATCCATTTGCTTGAAAAGCCGTCTTCCATCCCTTTACCCTCAGGTAATGTCTATCTTTGTGACTTAGGTGTGTTTCTTGTATACAATAGGTTGCTGGGTTTTGTTTACGCATCCATTCTGTTAGTCTGTGTCTTTTTATTGGAGAATTAAGTCCATTGATATTGAGAGAGATTAATGACCAGTGGCTGTTAGATCCTTTGAATTTGATGTTGGCTGTGGTCATATGGTTGTGTGCTTGGTTGCTTTTTGTTTTACTGTTGTGGGTTATTTATTTTCTGTGTTTTCTTGAATGTAGCTAGCTTTCTTGGGTTGTATTTTCCCTTCCAGTGTCTTCTGTAATGCTGGATTTGTTTGTAGGTATTGTTGAAATTTGTTTTTGTCATTGAATATCTTGTTTTCTCCATCTATGAGGACTGAGAGTTTTGCAGGGTATAGTAGCCTGGGCTGACATCTGTGTTCTCTTAGAGTCTGCATGATATCCGTCCAGGCCCTTCTGGCTTTCATAGTCTCTGTTGAAAAGTCAGGTGTGATTCTAATGGGTTTGCCATTATATGTTACTTGGCCTTTTTCTCTTGCAGCTTTTAGTATTTTTTCTTTGTTCTGTATACTTACGGTTTTGATTATTATGTGGCGGGAGGATTTTCTTTTCTGGTCTAATTTATTGGGTGTTCTATAGGCCTCTTGTATTCTTATTGGTCTCTCCTTTAAGTTGGGGAAATTTTCTTCAATGATTTTGTTGAAAATATTTTCTGGGCCTTGGTGCAGGGAATCTTGTTTTTCCTCTATTCCTATTATTCTTCGGTTTTGTCTTTTTATGTTGTCTTGAATTTCTTGGACAGTCTGTGTCAGGAATTTTTTAGATTTAACATTTTCTTTGACAGATACATCTATTTCTTCCATTGTATCTTCCACACCTGAGATTCTTTCTTCCATTTCTTGTAGCTTATTGGTTATGCTAACCTCTATAGTTCCTGCTTTCTTCCCTAAGTTCTTTCTCTCCACAATTTCTTCCATTTGTGGTTTTTTTTTTTTAATTTTTCCAATTCTATCTTCAGGTCTTGAGCTATTTTGTTGGTTTCCTTCCCTTGTCTGACTGTATTTTCATGTTTTTCCATCAATTCCTTCAGCTGTTTGTTTGAACAATCCACTGTTTCTTTTATTTCATTCAGTGATTTAAGCGTTTCCTCTCTAAAGGCCACAGACTGTTTGGCTGCAGCTTCCCATATTTCTTCACAGATGGCCATAATCTCCTTGTCTAATTCTTTTCGTATTTTATTTGTTTCCTCTGTTATCTTCTTCATGAGCATAGATGTTAGGTCATCTCCTTGAATTTCATTTATGCTGGGGTGTCTAGGGCTATTTGCCCCTGGATAACTGGGTTCTGGAGATGCCATATTGCTCTGGCTTTTGTTGTTTAAACTTTTACGCTGTCCTCTACTCATTGGGCTATCTTAGTTGTTTGAATTTAGTTTCTGGTTGTTCCTGGACTCTTGTAGTGGAGAGAATCCCTTTGGCAGGATGATGGTTTTTCCTGAAGGAAGCCTTTCCAGCTTTTTGGGTATAGTCACTGGATGTCCGGTGTTCTTCAGGAGTAGCTACAGCTCACCTCAGGCATAGAGACCTGGGTAGTAACTGTGGTCCTGATTAGTCGAGAGGGCTCTCCTCTCGCTGGGAGAAGTCCTGGAGACAGCTGCCCTCCTTCTGGGTTTCTTGCTGTAAATTTAGTGATCAACTGCTGTAACCTGTGTGTCTCGTGGTTTGGTCGGTTTTGTTGGGGATAACTGGTTGCCCCTTGGAGCAGTATCTGGGGGGTTGATTTCAGGGTTCCCAGTGTTTTGTAGGTCTGAGGTTGGGGCTCTGTGCCCCAGAACCCAAGAGGTAATCTGTGGTGGGTGAGTACTGCTCTGGTGTCTTGGGGCACACAGTTCTGCCTGTAAGGTGTATTTGGTACAATGCAGGCCTCTGGGCTGGTGGAGCGTGCTCCCGCCTGCTAGTCTGCGGGAGCTGAGTTTCTGATCACTCTGTGCTCCCTGTTTGTGCCCAGATCTGTGACGGCTGGGCGTACTCACCAGTCTGCGATCTGCAGGTTGCTAGACTTTCCCTAGGTGACCCCAGCAGCACAGTTTCTTCCTTCCCTGTGGGGTCCTCTCTGGACAGGGGTTCCCAGTCCCTGTTGTACTGGGGCATGCAGCTTGTCTGTACCGCTGAGCTGAGCACGTAGCTCTCTGTGTGGCAGGAGCTCAGTTGTGTTGGCAGTGGGTACCCGCCGTCCTAGAGGAAAGACTGGGTGACCCGTGATCAGTCTGGCAACTTTGCTTCCCAGTCGGGTCCCCCTGGGACTGGGACTTCCAGCCTCAGGCACCCTTGTGCTCACGGATCAGCCTGGGAAAGTGATTGGGACAAGGACGCTTGCGGCTCCAGCCCGGAGACACAAAGCCCGCGTTACCCGGGATTTCTTCCGGGTTCTGGCTGGGTAGCTGTGAGTGGATCCGACCGATTCCCACACCGTGGGAGCCTCCCCTCACCTGGGAAACAGGATTGATGTAGTTTCAGGGCCCAGAGTTCAGTCTCCTGGTCTCTGCACGGCGAGTGCTGTCCTGCTTCTCAAACGGGGTGCTCTACTGGCGCCGCCATCTTGGCTCCCCCGACAATTTCTTTTAATAGCATATAACCTGGTCTCTTATAAACTTACTTGCTTGATATTTTGTCACAGCTCATTTGCACTTAACTATTAATGTGATTTTATGTAATGATTTATATTACTTCTCTAGTTGGTGGAATCAGCCTATACTGGAGCCTAGAATGTGGCTGGCTAAAGTGTTACACAACACCCAATTTTTTATGTATAAGACAATTTATATTTGAGAGTATGCTGAGAGTTAAGCAATGTCAAATTAGCAAGGGTCATATGATTTTAGGCTATATACAGTCAAGAGCGCAACCCTTGAAAACATTTTTGAATAATAAAAGTAAATTTTAATTTTTTAAATTTTTATTAATTACAGTTTATTCACTTTGTATCCCTCCTTAAGCCACTCCCTCCTCCCCTACAAATCCAAATTTCCCTCCCCCTTCTCCATTCATGCTCCTCCTCAAGGCCACTGATAGGGGAGATCTTCCTCTCATTCCTTCTGATCCTAGTCTATCAGATCTCATCAGGAGTGGCTGCATTGTCTTCCTCTGTGGCCAGATAAGGCTGCTGGCTTTCATAGTCTCTATTGAGAAGTCAGGTGTGATTCTGATGGGTTTGCCATTATATGTTACTTGGCTTTTTTTCCCCTCGCAGCTTTTAGTATTTTTTCTTTGTTCCGTATACTTACTGTTTTGATTATTATGTGGCAGGAGGGTTTTCTTTTCTGGTCTAATTTATTGGGTGTTCTGTAGGCCTTTTGTATTCTTATAGGCCTCTCCTTTAAGTTGGGGAAATTTTCTTCAATGATTTTTTTGAAAATATTTTCTGGGCCTTGAAGGAGAGAATCTTCTTTTTCTTCTATTCCTATTATTCTTAAGCTTTGTTTTTTAATGTTTCCTTGAATTTCTTGACGGTCTGTGTCAGGAAGTTTTTAGATTTAACATTTTCTTTGACAGATACATTGATTTCTTCCATTGTGTCTTCCACACCTGAGATTCTTTCTTCCATCTCTTGTAGTCTATTGGTTATTCTTACCTCTGTAGTTCCTGTTTTCTTCCCTAAGTTCTTTCTCTCCACAATTTCCTCCATTTGTGTTTTCTTTAATTTTTCAAATTTTATCTTCAGATCTTGAGCCGTTTTGTTGACTTCCTTCACTCGTCTCTGACTGTATTTTCCTGTTTTTCCTTCAATTCATTCACCTGTTTGTTTGAAGAGTCTTCTGTTTCTTTTATTTCTTTCAGTGATTTAAGTATTTCCTCTCTAAAGGCCACAAACTGTTTGGCTGCAACTTCCTGTATTTCTTTACCAATGGCCATAATCTGTTTGTCTTTATCTTCGTCTGTTTCTCACGGATGGCCATAATCTGTTTGACTTTATCTTCCTCTAGTTCTTTACACATTTATTTGTTTTCTCTATTATCCTCTTTATAAGCATAGATGATAGGTCATCTTTCTGAATTTCAATTATGCCGGGGATTCCGGGCTTTTTGCCCCTAGATAACTGGGTTCTGGAGATGTCATATTGCTCTCTCTTTTGTTGGTTGAGCCTTTACGCTGGCCTCTACCCATTGGGCTCTTAGGTGTTGGGTGCTAGTTTCTTGTGGTTCCTGGAATCCTGTGATGGAGAGAATCCTTTTGCCAGGAAGATGATTGTTCCTGAAGGAAGCCTCCTCTGCTTTTTGGGTATGGTCACTGAATGGCCATTGTTTTTCAGAAATTGCCACAGCTCACCTTGGGCTTATAGATCCTAATGGTGATTTTTGTCCTTGTTAGTCAAGAAGGCTCTCCTTTCAGCCGGAGAAATCCTGGAGATAGCTTCTCTGCTTCTGGGTTTCTTGCTGTGAATTCAGTGAGCTGCTGCTGTAACCT
The DNA here is from genome assembly GCF_030254825.1 of Meriones unguiculatus. NCBI lineage: Eukaryota > Metazoa > Chordata > Mammalia > Rodentia > Muridae > Meriones > Meriones unguiculatus. Next base: position 79,918,748 of record NC_083350.1, on the reverse strand, counting down.
GGGTGCCACATGGTTTGATCAGTTTAATTTGGGACACCTGTGGCCCCTGGGAGCAGTATCTGGGAATATTGGGGATCCCAGGCTTCTGTAGGTCTGAGGTTGGGGCTCTGTGCCCCAGTACCCCTGCAGTAGTCAGTGGCAGGTGAGCTCTGCTCCCATGCATGCAGCTGGAGGCTAAAGTCAGGAGCCTGTGGATAGCCAGAATTGACAGATTTTCAGGAGTTACATGTCCTGAGGTAGGGCCAGGTGTTGGGTTTTCTCCCAACAGTAAGGCCCAGTCTGTGGTGTTTGGGTTGGCACGTAGAGCTGCAGGCACTGGCAGGTGGTGGCTCCAAGTTGGTGACTGGGCAGGAACCTAAGACCTTTTCCAGGGAATGGGAACTTTTCTGTGTGTGCTGGTGGGAGGGGAGAGGTCGGCTGAGTGTGCTCAGCTGTCTTCCTCCCTGTGGGGTTTTCTCCCAACAGGGATTCCCAGTGTCTGGTGCCCTGGGGTGCACAGTTTTGTCTGTGATGGATAGTTGGTGCACAGCAGGGCTGGGCTAGTGGCCTCACCCGCTGGTCTGAGGGACCTTTTCCAGGAATATATTGGGTGACCTTGAGTCAGTCCCTGTTTGCTTCCTTTCCTGTGGGGTTTTCTCCCGACAGGGAAATCCAGTCTCTGATTCCCTGGGTCAAACAGTTCTGTCTGTGAGGGAGAGTTGAAAGTGCAGCAAGTCTCTGTGTTTGTGGCTAGAAACCCTTTCAAGGCTGGTGACAAGCTCACGCCATTCTGTGGGACCTTTTCTACAAAATGTTTGACCATTGGGTGACCTGAGGACAATCGCGTTTCCTTTCTTCCCTGTGGTTTTTCTTGTGACTGGAACTCCGAGTCTCCGCTGTTTTTGTGCCCACTGTTCAGCCTGGGAAGGTGATTAGGACACACAGGCATGTGGCTCTGGTCTGGTGACAGAGTGCCTGCGCAACCTGAGATCTCTTCTGGGTTCTGGCTGGATGACCTGAGAGTGGACCCTACTGATTTCCACACCGTGGAGTTTCCTCTCACCTGGGAAACACAATCATTGTTGTTTAGGGCCCAGAGTTCAGTCTTTTGGTCACTGTACCCAAAATGCTGTCCTGCTTTTCATGGCACTGCCATCTTGGATCCCCCTATCAATAAAAGTAATTTAATGGATAATCTGATGCAAATTTACTCTCATTAACCACACCTAAGAGAATCATACTCCAAGAACAAGTTCATTTCACGGAGGAACAGAATTTAGTAGTATTTATCTTATTTACTTGAAATTTTCTCACAGGTTCTCAGAAATCTTCTCACACAACTTCATTCATAGATTGTTTTCAATCACATGCATTCTTGTCCACTCTTTTATGTATTATTTTCTACCCCTTTTCATGTTAATGTTGTTATTTTAACCCCCCTAAAATTTATCATTCTTATTAGAATTTAGGCTAGAATTATTTTTAACTTGTAGTGCTGTCTATCGGGGTCATATTCCACACAATTATCTCAATAAAAAATGAAATTACTCCCAGTAAGAAATAAAAAATCTACTATTAAGTTTTTCAGGTATTATTTTTCATGACTGGATCATACTTCTGCAAATGTTCTGAAATCTGTGTTGAAAGACACATGATTTTTAAGTGTCTTTATGAATATTTGTGACTAGCATAATAACTGAATTCAGTCTGCATATATGTGTATTCTAATATTCTACATTCATTTGTAGAATTTGCAAATGAATGTAAATATCTGCTTCTATGAGAATGCTATTACTTAGTTGTAATAACTACTTTAATATTTTTATTGGTATGCTAAATATCAACTGGAAAATTTCTAAAATATTTTTATCTAATTCCTAATTAACCTTCATTTGAAAGAGTACATATAATTTTTCATCAATTTTGTCATCATTTATCCAATATTCCCTTTATAATGTTTCATATTATTTTCAGCTTGTTCTTCTCATTTTTCAAGTATAATGGTATAATCTCAAATTTCTTATATAAGATTTTTGTTATTTTCTCAATAATTAAAATCGTTCTTTGATCTGGGCAGTGGTATCACATGCCTTTGACCCCAGCACTGAGGAGACAGAGATAGGTGGATCTCTATGAGTTTGAGGCCATCTTGTCTATAGAGCAAGTTCTAGTACAGCCTAGGCTAAACATGAAACCATGTCTCTAAAAACCAAAATACATAAAAAATAAATAAATAAACAAATAAGTAAATAAACAAATTTTTTTATAAAATTGAATACATACTATATGTATATTAGAATGCAATATGTATAGGAATATATATAATGTAATACATACTATATATACATAAATATATATAAAGTAAGAATATATATATAATAAAATATATATAAATTAAATATACTACATATAGAAAGCCTTTCTTTCTCTTAGCCTTTCTTACTTTATTTGATCCTTTTTTCATTGAAGTTGAGTCCAGTGTTGTAAATAATTTCAGGTTTTCACTTAAATTTGTATTACTTGGTTTGTTTTTTAAATCCAGTGTCTAAAAATGATTACACACACACACACACACACTCATATAGATAGATAGATAGATAGATAGATAGATAGATAGATAGATAGATAGAAAGAAAGAAAGATAGATAGATAAAGATAGATATATAGATATAATGAGTGTCTTTTCTGGTTCTGGGTTACAAAATGATCTTTTCTAATTTCATCCATTTGCCTGCAAATTTCATAATTTCCTTGTTTATAATAGCTAAGTAGTATTCCATCAAACAAGGACCATGCATGGAGTGGACCTAAAGCCCCTGTTCAGTTGTAGCACATAAGCTGCTCATTCTCCATGTGGGATCCCTAGTAAGGGAAACAGAGGCAGTCTTTGACATGAACTTGGTTGCCTGCTCTTTGCCCTTTGATCACTTCCCCCTGGTAGGGCAAACTTGCCAGCCCACAGAGGAAGAGGATGCAAGCAGTCCTGATGAGACCTGATAGGCTAGGGTCAGACAGTAGGGGAGGAGAACTTCCTCCTTCAGTGGACTTGGGGATGGAAGGGAATAGGGAGATCAGGTAGAACTGGGAGGAGATGAGGGAGGTGTCTACAGCCTGAATACAAAGTAGATAAATTTTAAAATAATAATACTAGTAATAACAATGATGTTGAAAATCAAGATTTGCCATGAAAATTCATCACAAGTTGCCATAAATGATTCACATCTCATAATCTTATAATCATAATAAAAATTCATCCTATTCATTGCCAAAACTCCCTGTAATATTAACAATTTCAACATGCTTAGAAGTCCAAGTTCAAGTCCTCCTCTGAGATTCTGATCAAACCTTATCTGTAGAATCCAAAGTAAATCATTTACTTATGTACAATGCCATACAATATACCCTAATTATACTCTGCCTCTCTCTACTTTTCCCAGTTCCTTTCCACCTCCTTTCCTTTCAGGATTCACTCCCTTTCTGTTTCTTATTAGAAAAGAAGAGGTTTGCAGGAGATAACAGTCAAACATGACAAAATAAAATGAAATAAGATGAAGCAAAAACTATATCAAAGTAGGACAGATCAGCCCAACACGAAGAGTCCCAAAAACAGGCATAAAGTCAAAGATCCACTTATTCTCAAAGGCAGGAGTGTCATAAAAATACTTACCTAATATCAATATTTTATATGCAGAGAACCTGCTGAAGACCCACACATGCCCTCTGTTTACTGCTTCAGTCTGTGAACTTACACACACTGTTTAGTTTATTCAGAGGACCTTGTTCTCCTGCTGTACTCCAGCTCCTCTGGTTCTTTCACTCTCTCTGCCTCCTCTTTTGCTGGGTTCTTGAGCCCCTAAGTAAGGGATTTGATGGAGATATCCCATGTAGACTCTCTCTCTGCCTAATGTCTGGCTGTATATCACCGAATCTGTTCAACTGCATGAGTCTCATCCCCTGTACTGGAAGCTTTATTTATTGACAAGAATTTGCCAATAGAGTGCTTCAGTCTCATTATTTAGAGACTTCACCAAAATTACCTTCACACATTATAATAAGCTTCTACCGTAGTAGGTGTTATGGTTCAGGAATAACCACAAACTGACCACTAGAATACCAGACTCAGACTGATAGATATTTATTGAATGCTGAGCAAAAAGTGACCAATCAGGGACACAGCCTGGATTCAGGAACCAGACAGTGATGGTGGTCTCTTTCTAAGACAGGTTTTTGTAAGAAAAACTGTAACCAGGTAACAACCAGGTTACCAGGAAAGAGAAGAAAGAAGAAGGTAGCATTATTAGTTAAACATAATCAAATTTTTTCTGAGTGCCTTATATCTACATAGTTAGACAAAGCATTTTAAATTTATTGGCTAAGATACAAGCATTTGGGACTTTCCAGTTCCATATTGTTCCAGAAGAAGGGAACATAACAAGCTATTGTGGTTTTGTTTAAGTAAAACATATATCATTAATTCAAGCAGGATGTTCAACAAGTTCCCACCTGATTCTTGAGTTCCTGCCCAACACCCCTCCCCCATTCCATTTCATGCAAAAACCTATACTATTTTTCCTTTCAGGGAGATTCATGCATTCCCTTTAGTCCCCTGCTCAATGTTTAACATCTCTGGGTCTATGTATTACAGCTTGGTTATCATTTTATTTGATGGATGATAACCATATATAAGATATCAAATTTATCTTTTAGAGTCTGGGTTACCACACATAGGATGATTTCTTCTAGTTCCATTGATTTTCCTAAAAAGAAATTGTGGTACATTAACAAAATAGAATACAACTCAGCAATTAAAAACAAGGAAATCATGAAATTTGCAGACAAATGGTGAGATCTAGAAAATATCATCCTGAGTGAGGTATCTCAGAAGCAGAAAGACACACAGGGTAAATACTCACTATAAATAGATACTAAACCTATAACATAGGATAATCATAACAAAATCTGTTTACCTAAAAAAGCTAAGCAAGAAGGAAGACCCTGGGTGAAATGATAACTCCTCATTCAGAAAGGCAAACAGGACAGACATAGGAAGAGGGAGAAAACAAAGAACAGGACAGGAGGTTACCACAGAGAGCCTCTGAAAGACTCTACCCAGAAGGGTATCAAAGCAGATGCTGAGACTGATAGCTGAACTTTGTCAGAGTGCTGGGAATCTTATCAAAGAAGAAGGAGATAGAAAGACCTGGAGGGGACAGGAACTCCACAAGGAGAGCAACAAAACCAAAAAATCGGGGCACAAGGATCTTTTCTGAGAGTGATACTCTAAACAATGACCATGTGTGGAGATAACCTAGAACCCCTGCACAAATGAAGCTCATGGCAGCTCAGTGTCCAACAGGGTTCCCCAGTAATGGGAACAGGGACTGTCCCTGCCATGAACTCAGGGCTTGGCTCTTTGATCACTTATATCTGAGGGGGGAGCATCCTTACCAGGCCACAGAGGAAAACAATGCAGCATCTCCTGGTGAGATCTGATAGACTAGGATCAGATGGAAGGAGACTAGGGTCAGATGGAAGGAGAGGAGGTCCTCCCTTATCATTGTACTGGGGGATTGGCATAGGAGAAGAAGAAAGGGGGGTGAGATTGGGACGGGTTGGGGGAGGGAGCAACAGCTAGGATACGAAGTGAATAAACTGTAATTAAAAAAAAATTAAATTGCTGTAGCATACAGCAATAGTAATAAAAACAGCATGGTATTGGCATAGAAACAGAATGGTGGATCAATGGAACTGAATAGAAGGTCCAGAAATAAACCCATACACATATGGATACTTGATTTTTTAAAAAGAAGCCAAAAAACATTCAATGGAAAAAGCATCTTCAACAAATGGTGATGGTCCAAATGGATATCTACATGCACAAAAATGAAAAGAGATTCATGTTTATTACCCTGCACAAATCTAAAATCCTAATGGATCAAAGACCTGAACATAAAACCATACACACTAAACCTGTTAGAAGAAAAAGTGGGGAAGAGTATAGAACTCATTGGCACAGGAAACAACTTCCTGAATAGAATACCATCAGCACAGGTTCTAAGAGCAACAATCAATAAAGGGGACCTCATGAAACTGAAAAGGTTCTGTAAAGCGAAAGACACTGTCATCAGAACAAATCAATATCCTACAGACTGGGAAAAGATCTTCACCAACCCAATATCTGACATAGGGCTGATATCCAGAATATACAAAGAACTAAAGAAGTTAAAAAGCAAAAATTTGCAATCCAATTAAAATATGGGGTACAGAGCTAAACAGAATTCTCTGTAGGAATATAAAATGGCAGAGAAACACTTAAAGAAATGCTCAACATCCTTAGCCATCAGGGAGATGAAAATCAAAATGACCCTTATGCCTATCAAAATGGCTAAGATAAAAACTCAAGTGACAACACATGCTGGAGAGGTTGTGGAGAAAGGGGAACCCTCCTCTATTGCTGGTAGGAATGTAAACTTGTACAACAGCTCTGGAAATCAATCTTGCATTTTCTCAGACAATTACAAATAGCGCTTTCTTAAGATCCAGCTATACCACTCCTAGGCATATATCCAAAAGATGCTCAAATGCACAACAAGGACATTTGCTCAACCATGTTTGTAGCAGCTTCATTCATAATAGCCAGAACCTGGAAACAACCCAGATGTCCCTCAGTGAAGGAATGGATACAGAAATTGTGGTACTTTTACACAATGGAATACTACTCAGCAATAAAAAAAACAAGGAAATCATGAAATTTTCAGGCAAATGGTGGGATCTAGAAAAGATCATCCTGAGTGAGGTATCCCAGAAGCAGAAAGACTCACATGGTATATACTCACTTAAAAGAGGACATTAGACCTATAAAATAGGATAAACATACTAAAATCTGTACACCTAAAGAAGCTACACAAGAAGGAGGTTTGGGAGTAAGATCATCAACACTCACTTAGAAAGACAAGTGGGATGGACATTGGAAGTAGGAGAAAACAAGAAACAAGACAGGACATAGAGGGCCTCTGAAAGACTCTACATAGCGCTGTATCAAAGCAGATGCTGAGACACATAACCAAACCTTGAGCAGAGTACAAGGAATCATATGAAAATAGGGGGAGTTAGTAAGACCTGGAGAGAGCAAAAGTGCCACAAGGACCAAATATTCCTGGACACATGGGTCCTTTCTGAGACTGATTCTCCAACCAAGGACCATACATGGATATAACCTAGAACTGCGGCTACAGTTGGGATACAAAATGAATAAATTATATTTAATAAAAAATAAAGTAATTAAAATACATAAATGAATATTTGTTTTTAAAGACTGTTTTTTAACAAACTTGGCTAGTTTTGTGTTTGGGGCATTGATATTAGAAGTTTAAATTCTATTTTGTAGGGTTTTTCCTTTGATCAACCAGTTTATTTCTATGCTCATACCATGTAGTTTTTATTATCATTGTTTTGTAGTCCAGCTGATACTCAGAGATGGAGATACCTCCCAAAATTCTTTTATTGTATAGGACTATTTTTTAGCTATTCTGAATATTTTGTTTTTCTGTATGAAGTTTAGGATTATTCTCTCAAGGTCTGTAAAGAATTGTGTTGGTATTTTGATGTGAATTACATTGTATCTCTAGATTGCTTTTGGTAGGATGGCCATTTTTACTATATTAATCATATTGATCCATGAACATGGGAGATCTTCCCATCTTCCAGTGTCTTCTTCAATGATTGTTGATTCCTGATATTTTGTTGGTGGTGGTAGAGGTGGTGGTGGTGGTAGTGTGTGTGTGTGTGTGTGTGTGTGTGTGTGCATACCTGTCTTTATTTTGCTAGTGTGAGATTCTTTATTTCGTGTGTCTTTATGGGTGTAGTTAACCTCCTTAGGTTTTAGTTTTCCATTTGTTTCCTTTAGTTTCTATTTCTTTCTATAGGGTGGGATTTGTAGAATGATATTGCTTCATTTTGAGTTTATTATAAAACACTTTATTTTATCTATCTATAGTGGTTGAAAGTTTTTCTGTGTATTATAGTTTGGACTGTGCTACAGTAAAATACAATATAATTTGTAGTTTCTTAGAATCTGCAGTGCATCTCTCTAGGCCTTTCTGAATTTTAAGAGTCTCCATAGACAAGTCATGTGTAATTCTGATAGGTCTGCCTTTATATGTTATGTTATGCCTTTATATGTCTATTTCTATTGTCGCTTTTAACATTTAAATATTTTTATATTTATGTTTATATTATATTCGTATTTATATTTATATGATATTCTTATTATATTATATTATTTATATTTTAATATTTCTCTTCATTCTGTATATTTGTTTATTATTATTATTTTTTGAGGGGACTCTCTTTTCTCTTTTTCCAACCTATTTCGTGTTCTGTGTGCTTCTTGTAGTTTTATAGTCATCTTCATTAGGGTACGAGAGATTTCTTCTAGCAATTCATTGAAAATGTTTTCTGGACCTTTGAGCTGGGTTTCTTTTTCTTCCTTTATAACTATTGTTATTAAATGTGGTCTTTTCACAGTGTCCCAGATTTTCTGGATGTTTTGTGTCAGGAGGTCTTTAGTGTAAACATTTTCTATGACAAATGTATTCATTTCTTGTATTTTATGTTGAATGCCTGAGATTATTTCTTCCATTTTTTTTTTGTATTCAATTGGTTAATATGTTGTTATTCCTGTTCTATTTTCTAAAATTTTAATTTCCAGAATTGTCTCAGTTTGGCTTCTTTTTATTGTTTAGATTTCCAATTTCAGGTCTAACCCTTTACCTGTTTCCTTAAACTGTGTTTTTCTGTATTTTTTAAAAATGGTTTATTTATTTATTTTATAAGGGCCTCTATAATATTCATAAAAATAGTCTGACAGTCTTTTTCTTGTGCTTCTGCTAAGTTTAACACTCAGGGCCTGCTGTGGTATAAAAGCCAGGCTCCAGTAGAGACTTTACCCTTCCCCTCGTTGATTGTGTTTTTCTGCTGGCATATCAGCATCTGGGTTTGGGAAGACTAAAGGTCTAGGTGCTGATTTCTGAAATTGTCTTTGTTGGGTTGGTGTCTTGTTCCTTGTTTCAAGTTTCTTCTGTGGATAATCAGAGAGTGTGATGGAATGTGTGCTGATTAATTTCCTGCCCTGTTTAGCTGTTGTGTTGGTGTTGAAGGGTGGCTAATTGGGATGAGCTGTGGGAAGGAATATTGGCAGGTTAGGCCTTTGTGATTCCATGGGGATATGGTTAGAAAGAAAAGCGAGATAACAGCAGGTTTCCAGCTACAGAGCTGAGGATGAGCAGCAGGATGAAGGGGCAGGGGTGGGGGATTGGATCTCAGGAGAAGTAGAAAAGATGAGAGTCTGTCTTCAACCTACTTTTTGTTTTGGGTGGAGCAACCTTTGGGTTAGCAGAGGTTACTTGTTAAAGTTGGGTTCTAGGACAAAGCAATAAATAGGGGTGGGAGACAAGAGGAGTCAATGGTTTGTAGAATCCTCATGAAATGTGTGCAAGGGTGAAACTGGTGTTTTATTGTAGACTATAATAATAATAATAATAATAATAAGACTAATGGATTTGGTCAAGGGGAACAGAGAGAGAGGAGAAGACCTCAGAGCAGCCTACCTAGTTTTCTGGCAGGTATGGCTGGTGCTTTAGCAGAAGGAGCCTGCTGGAGTTGAGGAATGTGATATAGTCACTATTGAGAGAAGAAACGTTGGGCAGGGATGGTCTGTTTCATTTACAAGAGATGTAACAGAAAGAACAGAAGGCTTGAACTTGTATTGCAGCATCAGGGGATTGGGTCTGAGAAAACAGAGGGAGAGGGAAATTCTGTGGGCAGTCTACCCAGTTTTCTGGCAGGGTTGGTCTATGGCTATCTTTTCCTTACACTGAATATCTGAGACAAATTATTCAAGGGAGGGCATAGTTATTTTGTTCATGTTTTCAGAAATTCAGTCCATTCTATTTCAAAGACACATGCTGTAGTTGGGGTTCTGTTGTGAATAAACACCCTGTCAAAAACAATTTTTGGATGAAAAGGTTTATTTTAGCTGACAGGTTAAATCTTGCCAGATTCGCAAGACCCCCCCAAACCACCACAAAGTCTAGTCTGTTACAAAACACCTGAGGATCTTTTTATTACAAGCTATAGGCTAATCTCACACACCCTCACTGACAAAGTGGTTGAGAGCAGAGAGCCTTGTGCTCAGGTTAGGTGGTTGATTTAAAGAGTCTGGTCCCTCCCAGCATGCCCAAAGCAGGTGGATTCCTGCCTGGCAAGTGTCTATTGGTCAAAACACAAAAGGGGATGCTGCACTTTGAATTGATTGTCTGTGGGAAGGCTCCCAAACCATTAATGGTCTGGCTTCCCTTGTTTGGCTGCCCTGGGGGAGAGGGGCTGGTTTCCTAGCAACTGTATCTCTAGTTGGCAGAAAAGATTACAGTAAGGCTAGTTCTTCCGTGCAGGTGGCTGGACATGTCTCCACCTGGCTCGCCTTTGTTCAGGCTTGTGCTTTAAACTTTTAATTCTCTGGTCTCTCATATCAAAGAAAACTAAGATAGGAATTAAGGCAGATGCTACAGTGGAATACCACTTATGGAGTACTTTCCTGTTTTGCTCAGATACCTTTCTGATAACAGCCCAGATCCACCTACATGAGAAAAACATCATGTATAGTAGACTGAGCCCTCCTGCGTTAATTAATTTTCTCAAAAAAAAAGTGCACAGGGATAAATATGATGGTGGATTTTCTCAGGTGATATTCATCTTCCTAAATATTTTCATGTTTGTGTCAACTTGGCAAAAACTAAATATGGCAGCATGAATGAGAAAAATAGTCCTAATAATCTCTAGGAAGCAGAGAAGAATAAAATACCTACTCTCAATGGATGCCTCCTTGTTTCCTTTTTTATTTTTTCCAACCCTCTTTTTATGCTACCTAGAAATACATATTAAGGGTCTTTCCCTATGAACTAATACTCTCTAAAAACACATTCAAACACATTTCCGTAAGCATACTTTACTAAAATACTAGTTATTCTTAATCTAATCAAGAAAACAAGACCTACTGTCACAAGACACAATGAATATAGAAATCACTGTACATTAAATGTTTAAAACAATGCTGAGGAGCAAATCCATACCTTCACAAATACCACACAAGTGCTACGCCTGGGCAATTACACAAGTGAAGGCGTTGCTTTCTCCTATACCTCAGACAGCTACCTACTTAAGAAATACTTGATCTCAGTGCTACAGGTGCGTACAAATATAAACATATGCAAAACTATTGCTCATAATATATACTATATATTATGTGTATTTATAAATTTCAATGGTAACTTTGAAAATTAACTGCCAAATTAAATTTCCAGAATGATAGAGTAAAACAAATAGCTTTTATAATGTAGATGACTTAACAGCTGTCAGGTTTTGCAAGGAATGGCAGTGTACCAATTCCCTTGGCATCAATGAAGCTGTTAGCACTGCTGTTGTAGCTTCTGTCTTTGCTGAGGTTAACTGCAATCATAAAACACTTTTTTTGGTTCATTTCCGCAGGCTGTTGATTATAACAGATGCAAAGACAGACCTCCATTAAAATCTCTATACTGTCACCTAGACGTTAACATTATTGAAGACACTAAGGTGCTCTTCTTGTGGTATTCACTTAAGAGTATACTGTGTGGCATTATACACAGATTCAAGATAATTACATGTTTACTCTCGAATGCTTGTTTTGTGTATTGTTATACTTTGGCTGTAGGTTAATGCAGATTTTATGGCAGAACAGTGCTCTATCAAGTGAACTACCACAACACTACTAATACTTCAAGGACGTTGTTATATTGGATGTTTTTTATTCTCTTTTATTAGTTTCAATATGGTTAATTATTTGGTTCATGTGTATGTGTTACTTTATGAGTATAGGTGTTATGTGTGAGTTACACACACACTTTAATAGGAATTGGTGTTATATTTCATATACTGAACATATAGAAATAAAGCCCCTTTTAAGGAAGGTATATCTATGGATCATATTAATATGTTTCAATGTAGAGAGTAAATAACTACACATGTTTATCTATTCTGTGAGTATCAAACTCTTTTATGAAAATTATTTTATTTGACAGTTGTGAAGCTATACAGGTAAAGTGATTATTCAATGTGATATCTGGATCAAGTGTATGATAACACATCTACATATCTCTTACTGCCATTTTATTTATCATAGAATCCAATTTAAAGTCATTTTTATTTTAGAAAAGTTCAATTATTTATTGGATGCAAAAAACTTTTTTTTATTTCAAACAAATTATCTTATTTTTGGTAAGTAGCCATACTGTACAGTTCTTGAAAATATTCCATTTTGATAGCCATAGCTGTCTTCCTACTTTCTTTTTTTAGAGTTTTCTTTTTTTTAATTCTTTATTAATTACACTTTATTCACTTTGTATACCCCTGTGGTTCCCTCCTTCCTCCTGTCCCAATCCCTCCCTTCCTCCACCCTCTGAGCACAAGGGTCTTTCCTGAGACTGATACTCTAACCAAGGACTATGCATGGAGATAACCTAAGACCCCTGCATAGATGTAGTCCGTGGCAGTTCAGTATCCAAGTGGGTTCCATTGTAATAGGAACAGGGACTGTCTCTGACATGAACTGATTGGCCTGCTCTTTAATTACCTCCCCCTGAGGGGGGTGCAGCATTACCAGGCCACAGAAGAAGACAATGCAGTCTTCTTACTTTCAAGTTGCAGACTTTTAAAGATACTGTGATGTCTTTTCCAAGAGTCTAACAACATTGTTTTAAAAAATTGTGAAAACTTCAAATTCATGCAGGCATTTCTGTTGTCTGTTTTAAAATTTATTTATTATTAATTAGATTTTATTCACTCTCCTCCTTCCCAGTCTCACCCTCCCTCCCTCTTCTCCTCCCTATACCCTTCCCCTAGTCCACTGATAGGGGAGGTCCTCCTCCCTTTCTATCTGACCCTAGCCTATCAGGTCTCTCTAGGACTGTCTGCCTCTTCCTCTGTGGCCTGGCAAGGTTGAACCTCCCAGGAGGAGGAGATCAAAGAGCTGGCCATGGAGTCTATGTCAGAGACAACCCCTGTACCCATTAATAGGGAACTCACTTGGACACTGAGCTGCCTAAGAGCAACATCTGAGTAGAGGTTTTAGATCCTCTCCATGTGTGGTCCTTGGTTGTGCAGAGTGAAGAAATCCTTATGGAAGAAGAAGGAGATAGAAAGACCTGGAGGGGACAGGAGCTCCACAAGGAGACCAACAGAGCCAAAGTCCTGGGACCATAGGGGCCTGCAGAGAGAGATACTCCAACTAAGGACCATGCATTGAGAGAACCTAGATGCCCTGTTCATAGGAAACCCATTGGCTGCTCAATTTCTACGTATCTTAACACCATTTCATAAGTCTGTAACTAATTGCAGTAGTAATGTTTTTTGTTAGTACCTAATGTTCAGCACCTTCCATATGCTGTTTCACTCCATTACTTTTAATGGAACTAATTCCTTCCTTTCTGCATTAACAAACAAATACAGCTTTAATTAGAAGGTTTTACTTTAGTGCAACAGTGAGTGTAAAAGTAAGGTCAAACATGAGAAAATATTTAATATTTTCAATAATTGGTACAGTATTTTAAAATACTGTTTAATTAACTGACATATAAACATATGCCCTAAAAGGAAATATTTAGTATCTGTACTCCTTGTACTCCTAGTGCTTATTTTAAGTATGTAATTTATTCAGCCATGTCACACATTCAATAAAGTATGAAAACAAAAAGTAAATGATTGCAGAAATTCTTCTGGAATGTCTGGCATCCAGTGTACAAGAAATAAATTCTTCAGAAATTTGGGCATCTCTTCTGCCTCTTTCTAGATACTAATGTCTTCAAATATTATCAAAATTTTCATGTGAAGCATCCTAAATTGAAGTTATTAGTTTTGGATAATATTTAAAGAAATAATGTAAAGTCTTTTCATACTGCTCTATTTTATCAAGACTCTAGTACATATTAGTTTTCCTTTCTTTCGTTTTTGTTTTATATTTGCCTTTGATTTTGGCTTTTTTGAGAGAGTTTCTCTGTTGTAGCCTTGGCTGCTCTGGAACTAACTCTGTAGATCAGGATGCCCTTGAACTCATAGATATCTGCCTGGCTCTAGCTCCTGGATGCTGGGATTAAAGGCATGATTAACATGAGTTAATATAAACATACTAAACTATGTTTATATGAGTATATTATTTTATTAATTAATTTTGATGAATGTATATTGGCCTGACTGCGTGATAACCATTTATCATTGCTATTTACATATTTTGGATATATATTTATATATTTACTTGTTAATATATTGAATAGTAAAAATGATGAGTGATAGTGTATTAAGAGTTGATATGTTTCACATTATTCCTACAAGTTTTATACCCCTGTTATAATGTGATAATGCAAATTAAAATATTTAACTGCCAATATAAGTTATTTTCCTAATTTTCATTTTTACAGTTACAATTACTATTCAGTTTTGGAAAACTGAATGTTTTACCTTCCCAACTTTATTGGAGTGTGGTTAAAAATTGGTATCCTGTGATAGATAGATAGATAGATAGATAGATCGATAGATAGATAGATACAACTATGATTGAATTAATTATTGGTTGATATATACAAAGATACATGATAGTTATATGGATAAAAGAAAGATAAATAGATAGACAGACAGACATGTAGATAGGCAAACTTGTGGACTTTGGTTGCAAGCCACACAACCTAGTGCTGACTCTTCCAAGCTTATACACAATAGAAAATTACTCATTAGCTCATAAAGTAAGACTAAATGATAGGTATATATAAATATTATATCCCTTCAGAATCCTAGTGGACAAAATTAATTAACTTATTTAATCCAAAGAGTATCATCTTATTAAAAATATTTGGTCTATGTTGTTTATATAAAAGTAGAATTGATTATTCTAGATTACATATATATATTATAATAATATTATATTATTCCAGGTTATATTGATGATTACGAGTGAAGATGAGGATTTTACTACAAGGTCATTTCTAAATAATTAATAAGGATTTAACACAGAAAAACTTTTTCTTGACATTGTAACATGATTTTGGTTAGTAGTATGCAATGTCTGATGGGAAAATGTAGAAGATATGTCCAAGTACTCTATTAAGTATTGAAACTAAGATCACAAATAAATATACTGTTAAAATATGCGTGTGTTAGCTACCTTTTCAAGGAAACAGAAATTTATTGACTTTTTTTTTTTTTACTTCATCTGGAAGATAAAATATATGTTAGCCTTGTTTTCTTTTGCTGTAGCTAAATTTGCATAATTCTTAGCCAGTGACTTTTGGGAAAACATCTTCTAAATAGCGCTATTAGAGTAGAGTAACACTATCCTTGTACACTTTTGCTGAGTTTCTATTCTGTCAAATTATTTTTTTTATTCACTTTGTATCTCAGCTGTAGCCCCTTCCCTCTTTCCCTCCCAATCCTACCCTCTCTTCCTCATCTCCTCCCATGCCTCTCTCTAAGAATGATTATTTAAAAAATGGTTTCAGATTTATGACATATAGGCTTTAGTGAAATCTAAACATTGATGCAGCACCGATTTCTGTTGCGTTCCTTTAGCTACAGTGTGAGGCTTAGTTTCTTTTAAGTGACTGTTAATTTGAACACTTATAGCTGTTTTATCTATACCCAAATCAGCCTCATTTTTCTGCAACTCTGAGTTCCTTCTTTCTCTTTCAAATCAAACATTATTCATAAATTTCTTTCCTACTCTTTTTTTTCTATTCCTGTAATTTGACTTAACACATTGAAAAATAATCACATACAGCCTAGAATCAATGTTGTGTTGAAATTTCCTGCCAAACACATCAGTTGATTACTTCTATTAAACACTTGCATTAAATTTTTGGACACTCACTGAGCATAATGTCACAGATTGTCTCATGCTAATATAAATTTCCTGTAGTCCAATCCCTAAGAACATTAGGACTCTGATTTCTGGTAGTTAATAACTCTACTGTCCAAAATATATCACCAGTTTAGTTTCCCAAACTCACAGGAGAATTACCTGATAAACTCTACTTACAATACTCTAGGACTGTTTTTATTTAACACTATGGTTTCAAATTATTTACTTTCCAACCCCAAACAAATTCCAGAAGTCTATAAGCACCAAGTTCCATTTTATGATGGAAATTACTCCACTTCTGGGTACTATTGTTCTGTTTTTACTTTTCTCATTGTTGTTATAAAAATGCCTAAAGAGAAATAACTTAAGAAAGATTTGCTTGGTCTCAAAGCTTCAAGTAATATAAATTAAGTCATAGTAGAGTATGAATGGTGGCTGGCATCACCATAGTTATAGAAGCAGAAAGTGACATACATACATATAAACTATTATACAGAGAGATAATCAGGCACAGGGTTATGTTAAAATCTTCAAGGACTGTATCTTAAAGATCCACTTCTTCCAGCTAGTCCATGAATCCAAATCATTCCACACTCTCACATATAACATTATAATCTAGGGATTAGGAATTCAAATGACCTAGCTAGTACTGTATATTTTTCAATTAAAACAAACATATTTTTGATATTAACTTCTCATTCAAACTGGACTATGCTAACTTCTTTTAATCAATGAAATTAAGTAACATAAATTGAATCATTTAGTAAAATAAGTGCTCAGGTTTCTCCAAAACAAAACAAAGAAAACAAAAAACAAGAGTCCACACTTTTTACTGTTGTGATTCTTAATATAATATTTGAATTGGAAAAAAATATTGGATTATATTTAAATATATGTTAATAAAATTAATCATATTCTAAGCTAAAATGATAACTTGCGTTTTATTTGAAGTCAGTACTGGAATTCTTTTAATTCAATGTCTCTGTAAAAAAAATATGCAGCTTTCAGAAAATCTTAAAGATAATAGAAAATAAAGCAATAGAAATCCCTTAGCAACAAAAAGCAATAGAAATCCCTTAGCAACATGTGTATTTTTCTCTAAGTTGCTACATACCATTTTGAAATATAAAACAAGATTCTGATAGTTACTGCCTATTTATTCAATTTTGGAATGTTTGGTTGTACTAAAGATGTACAAAAATCTTTTTTTTTAATATGCAACCTTTCCTACTTATTATGGCAATAATGTTTCCAGGTGATAGAGAGGTCATTTTTCAACATAATGACAAAAGTACAATTGAAAATGTGTCAAGTTTAAGGAAGATACATAAAAAAATAGAACATTAAAATAAAATGGACAGAAAAACACAAAACAGTCAAAATAAGAAAATAAAGAATAAAAAGGAAGGAGGATAGCTATGTTTAAAAAAATATAGTATTGATGGAGAGGATAAAGAAAAGGCCAAAGAAAAATATTATGATCAGACAGATTTAGTACATAATAGGGAACACAACAGCAGACCACATCCTGGTGCTAATAGCTTACTACTGAGATATTTGCAAAGGGACTCTATAAGCCACTAATGAACAAGACAGAGCAAGACGTCAGTGAGTTACCAGTTCAGCAGATGAAATCGGTGTTTCTGTAATAGGTCATATCATGAAGAACAAAACAAAGACAGTGGACATGAGACACATGTTTATCTAACTTTGGACATTGCACTGTTACCAAAACCTCTGGCTAATATGATCAAGTCTCTAACAACCAGCATCTATGTAGGCGAATTACAAATACTGGGGTATAAATGTGTTCTTTAAAAAAAAAAAAAATCCTTGTGTAAGAAAATATTAATCAGCAAATTGGCTACTCTAGAAAGGGATTACATCCAAGACTTAGATCTGTGTGATCCTGCTGATATAAAGACACACTCTCAGTACACAGCTTTAATCCCTCTGGCTGGAATTTAGTACACAGCTTTAATCCCAAACAATGATCTAATTGAGGGGTAGGCAAAGTGACCAATAAGAGAAAGTTGGTAGGATACGCCCAGCTCTCATAAAAACAGGTAGGAAAGAAAAACAGTGCAGAGAGGAAGTAAAGGGACAGATCATACAGAGAGTGGAGGAGAGTACAGTACAAGAATACAGTAGAGTTTTTGTAGGCAGTGCAGTACATTCGGGTGCAGTTCAGTGGAGTTCAATGCATGAAGTTAGGTGTAGTTCCTAAAGCTCAGAGAGGCAGGGTTTTTTTTTTTTCACTTTTTAAAAATTTAATAATTTTTATATATTTATCTATCACTGTTTATTCACTTTGTATCCCCACTGCAGATTTACAAACCAGAGCAATTCAGTGAGAAGCTGAGAGAAGACTTTGAATCAGTCAGCTTGAAGAAGAGTTTGAGCCAGCCAGCCAGAGTTTAGAAAGAACTGGGAAGGGTATGCTTATTCAGCAGTGGGTCTTGGAGGCTGAAAATATTCTAGGCCTAGGTTAGTAGAGGGATGCTGGAAGATGAAGCTTTTGTTGACAATGCAGAAGATTAGCTTGAATGAAGGCTAGAAGCTTCCAGGTGTAGGCCTAGAGATAGTTGGAGGAATGTACTGGACTCAAACCCAAGCCATATAGTAGTAAACCTTGGATATGGCTCTTATCTCATCTACTCATCAAAGGAACTGAAAACAACATTTACATCCATGTTTCATTAACTTAAAGAAAGAAATATTCAAGTTCACATCTCCTGAATTTCACAAACTGACACTAACAGAATAGTTTGTCATGCATACAGGACATACTATAGTTTATTCCTTGATGACTGAAGAACAATGTTTTAATTTGATCCCTTGTATCATGGCACAACATCTTACCTAACTTCAAACCCTTAGGAAATATTTCAGTAAGATTTTATCAATATCTACTTGTGTATTTCATCATACTTCTTATATTTCTGTTATTGTTATTGTATGAAACATATAAGAAAATATAAATAATTATGTAAATAATAGCACATGTAAATATTATAAATGAGAGTGAAGGAATCTAAGAAATTAATGAGTTTGCTATATTCTGCAAATTCTAGGCTTGGTAAGATATTTTTTCTGTTATGTATATTGTTTCTATCAAAGGTAAATTTTAAATACATGACGATAAAAATTTCATTGAAAAGTCATTTAGCTATTCAGGTATATTGTTTTTTTATTTAGAGGAGCTAAGTATAGCCACTGTTTACACATTATACATACATGTATGTGTAGGTGTGTGTGTGGTATCAAGTTAGTATATACTTACCTATATGTGTATATATGTTTGTGTATTTCATCTGCTATGTTATTTTATGTCTCCCTGTAGGTGTATATGTGAGTTTGTGTGTTTGTGTGTGTAGTGTGTTACCACACTATTCTATAACTACAAGTAGGTGTATGTATGTGCATATGTTTGATCTACCAAGTTATTATTTACCTACGTGTGTGTGTATGGATGTGTATATCTGTTGTTTAAATAATATTAATAGACTAGGATCAGAAGGAAGGAAAAGAAGACCTCCCCTATCAGTGGACTTGGGGAGGGGCATGCATGGAGAAGGGGGAGGAAGAGAGAGATATAGAGAGGAGGAGGGAGGGAGCTTCAGGGGGGATACAAAATAAATAAAGTGTAAATAATAAAAAATTAAAAAATATTGCTCTTCAATTTTGATATGAGATTTTATATTTAACTATATTTTAATTTTCATTAATTCATATTATGTACATATTTATGACAAAAAGGTGATTTGATCATATTGAACCTTCCTACTTCCAACATCCTTTTTAGTCTCTAGTTGTCACTCTTTTTCTTGTTCTTTCATACACAATTTTTTTTCATGTTGTGTGTGTGCACATGTATGTGTGAGAATGTGTATATGTGTTTGTGAGTGTGTGTACATGTGATGTATACATGTGACGTGTGTGTGTGTATGTGTGAGACAAAGAGAGGGAGATGAACATACAGTACTTGGCTTCCTCTGTCTGACTCATTTTACTTATCAAGAGGACATCTGGTACCATCCATTACACACCAACTAACAAGACGTTAGCCTAATTTTAACTGAGAATTAACCTTACACGTTATTTGATGCCTATGTTCATCTGTAAATCTATACTAGTCTGATACCTTGCCTAAACTATTCTGAATGGTAGGTAATTCAGTGATGATAGTTATATGGGTTTCTCTTTATTAATGTACTTTATTTCTTTGGTTGTATATGAAAGAGGAAGATAGCTTTACTAGATGTTCAATGCTCTGTTTTCCTACTTCCATTATTAACTGAGAATTTCACAAATGTGTCTACTCTGTTTTGACTATGTTATATCCATTCTCCCATCCAATTATTCCCATTTTCAAACATTTTTCCTCTAACATTTCTTGTTCCCTAATACCATATCCGCTTCAAATTTCATTTTTAAGTTTTCAACACACAGACACCACTTAAAGCTGACAATATACACATGAGTAAAGAGTAATTTACTGGATGGTATCTCTCAGTGGGGATGTCCCTGAAGAACATTTACTCATCATCTTCAAGGAGAAGCCAAGTGTCAATAACTTCTCAACCAGGGACACCATTTTTCCTCTCCACACAGGGATTTTTTTTTTTTTTTTTTGGCTATAATTGGCAGGTTTTGTGCATGCTGTCATAGTCACTGTGAGTTCACACATTCATTTGTTTTACTGTGTCTGGAAAATAGTGTCATTATAGTCATTTAACCACCTCTGCCCCATCATGTAGTTTTACTTTTAAATATATAAAGAACTGTCATGCTGCTTTGTATAGTGTTTGGACTCATTTGCACCACTATTGTGTAAGAGTTTCTTTTCTTTTCATGTTCACAAGCCTTTACTGCTTTTTTATTTTAATTATTTTTGTAATTATTATAGTATATTTAATTTTAATCAAAATATGATTATTTCACTTCCTCCTTCCCTTTCTTCCCTTTAACCCTTCTCTTGTCCCCTCCCTCCTGCCTCTACTATCTTACATTATTTTTTGCTATCAAGAGACACCTTGACCAACACACCCTACATTAAAGTGTTTTTGGTATAGGAATGTACTTTGCAAGCTCTCAAAAAAGAAACAGACACCAAGCCAGACACAAACCATTTATGGACAGTGGTGTACTACCTTAAAAATATGCTAGGGCAATAGTGTCACAAAGCTTGTAGGAGTAAACAACCAATAACTTATTTGACTTAAGGCCCACTCAACAAGATGGAACCTATACCAAGCATTGTTAAAGTGCTAGATCCAGAGATTACATAATAAGTTAGGCACAAAATATAAAAACCAAATAAAACTGGTCTAAAAATAGGATAAAAAGTATTGATAAAATGACCCCTTAATGATATTCTACTACACTCACATCAGTGAGTTCAGCTATCATCAGTGAAACTACCCTGAAGCAAATATAGAGACCTATAGCCAGGCATTATGCCCTAAGTGAGAGACCAGTAAATACTCAGCCTTACACAGAATGTCTGCATCAAATATCTCAACCTCGACTGTGGAAAACCCCTACAAGAAGATGAGGTAGAAAGCAGGTAAGATCCAGAAGAGAGGAAGGACAAGAAGATCCTTAAAATTAACATAAGCAAAGCTCCTTTGAAATCACAATGACAATAGCAGCACGTGCAGGGTCCTGAGTAGCTAAATGAGTAGGCCTCTGATTCATTTGCCTTCTCTTCTGCTCTTTTCTTTTGTTTGTCCAACTTTGCTGTGATAGTGTTTGTTTTATCTTATTATATTTTATTTTGTTATATTTCTAAGAAATGAATGAATGAAAACCTAGACACTAGTGTAAAGGTTAATAACTGAATTGTCATTTTTTCTTGCAAGGAGGGGGAAAAAATCAGTTCCCTCCAATAGTCTCCAATAGAGTGACAGTGGATATATAAACCACTGGACTGCAGACAGTCCTGCTTTTAGGAGCAGTCGAACAACATATAACTGAACTCCACAGCGTGCTTGCTTTCCCTCTGTCTTTCTCTTTCTTTCTTTCTTTCTTTCTTTCTTTCTTTCTTTCTTTCTTTCTTTCTTTCCATCTTTCTTCCTTTCTTTATTATTTGTGTGTGTATGTGAATGTGTGTGTGTGTGTGTGTGTGCATGTGTGTGCACACATGCATATGTATGTACTTTTATCTGATTATAGTTTGTCGTTTTTGTTTGGTTGTTTTTGGGTGTGGTTTTATTTTGTTTCCTTGGTTTTTCAGGGTTTTTATTGCTGTATTGGAGGTTTTGTTTGTTTGTTTGTTTGAGAGGAAAACATAAAGTTGGGTGGGTAAGGAAGGGGAGAGAATCTAAAAGAACCTGAGGGAATAATAATAATATTTTAATTTTATTCTCAAAAATGAATAAATAAAAGGAGTATTTAATAAGGAGCTTGCATACAGTTTCAGAGAGTGAGTCCGTGACCATCAAAGCAGAGAACAGAGCAGTAGAGAGGCAGGCATGATATTGAAACAGTAAGTGACATCTTATAACTTATTTACCATTTGGAGGCAAAAATAAAAAGAAAGCCAAATAAAATGGTTTGGGCTTTTGAATATGCAAGACCTACACTTGGTAACTTACCTCTTCCAACAAGGTCATACCTACTGCAACAAGGCCGTATCTCCTAATTCTTTCCAAAGAGATTCATCACTAGGGACCAAGCATTTAAACATATGAGCCCATGAGTTCCATTCTCATTCCAACATCACCTTTCATGCACATCTCCCCAATTGGTAACCTCTTTTTTCTTCTTCTTTGATTATTTTTGGTGTGAGTGTGGGTGTGGGTGGGTGGGTGGGTGTGTTAGAGAGAGAGCGAAAGACAGAGAAAAATACAGAGAGAATGACAGGGAGAGACAAAGACTGAAACAGACAGAGACAAAAATATAAGGCACAAATGTACAAATATAACCTGGTGGGTCTAATTTTTAATTTTATTTATATATTTATTTATCATAATTTATTCACTTTGTAACCCTGCTGCAGCCCCCTCCCTTGTCTCCTCCTAGGTCCACCCACCCTTCCTCTTCTCCCCCTCTGCCCTTTCCCTAGTCCGCTGATAGGGAAGACCTCCACCCCATCTATCTGATCCTAGCTTATCAGGTCTCATCAAGGCTGGCTGTATCATCTTCCTCTGTGGCCTGTCAAGGCTGTATCCCCCAGGGGGAGGTGATGAAAGAGCTGGCCAATGAGTTCATGCCAGAGACAGACAGCCTTACTAGGTCACCCACTTGGAAAATGAACAGCCAATGGGCTTCCTTTGAAGAGGAGGTATAGGTTCTTTCCAGGCATGGTCCTTAGTCGGAGTATCGGTCTCTGTTGGTCCCCTTGGGCCCAGGTATTGGGCTCTGTTGTTCTCCTTTTGGAGTTCCTGCCCCTCCAGGTCATTCTATCTACATCTTCTTCCATAAGGATCCCAGCATTCTGCCCAAAGTTTGGCTATGAGTCTCAGTATCTCCTCCGATATCCTAGGAGGTAGAGTCTTTCAGAGGTCCTTTGCCAAGTCTATTTTTGTTGTTTGTGTACATCTGGTTTCAATGCTGACCACTTATTATTATGTAACCAATTTGTTGCCTCAGCCCTTAAGTCATTAGTAGCCTGTAACTCTTTGACTAGCAATGATACCTTTTAAAATTTCCCCCTTTTTAAGTGGAGCAGGAGCAGTCTTTGGCATGAGCTCAGCTGCCTGCCCTTTGATCACCTCCCCTGGCAGAGTGGCCTAGTAAGTCCACAGAGAAAGAGAAAGTCCTGATTAGACCTGATAGGCTAGGGTCAGATAGTAGGGGATGAGGGCTTTTGAATATGCAAGACCTCCGATATAAGTGGACTAGAAAAGGGGCATAGGGAAGAAAGGGGGACAGAGCGTGGGCTGGGGAGGAGATGAGGGAGGGGGCCACAGCAAGGATCCAAAGTGAATAAATTGTAATAAATAATAATAATAATTTCTTTAAAAATTGGAAAAAATTCCCCATTTTACATTAGCATGTCCATTGATATTGCCGTTAGTAATCATTTTGACTAGGGTAAGATGGGGTAACAATTTAGTTTTGATTTGAATTTTTCTGAAAGCTGAAGAAAGAAACTTTTTTATGTACTTACTGGACATTTGCATTTGATCACTTGATCATTTGTAATACAACTTCCGAATTTGTTGATTCTATTACTTACTATTTTTAATTTTTTTGAGACTATAATA
Source organism: Meriones unguiculatus (assembly GCF_030254825.1). Lineage (NCBI taxonomy): Eukaryota > Metazoa > Chordata > Mammalia > Rodentia > Muridae > Meriones > Meriones unguiculatus. Next base: position 79,894,616 of record NC_083350.1, on the reverse strand, counting down.
CAATTGCATCATTTTATTGTCCCCTTGCCTACCTTCAAATCCTTCAATATACACCTTTTTTTTCCTCCTTCAAATCTATGACCTCTGTTTTCATTAATATATATATTTCTAAGTATATAAATGCAATCTACTCAGTCTGTATATTGTAAATTGAATGTATGTCTTCAAAGATGAACCTTTGGCACTTTATTTTTATGTATTTGCAAATTTTATACATTTTATAATGAATTTAAATCATACTTTTTTTCTTTTTGCCTCTGTACAATTTCCACCAATGTTTCTTACCCTTTCTTCATCACAACTTCATGGACTCCATTCTCCTCTTGTTAGGGACAAGATTCTGATTCTAATCAGTGCTGTTTCTATAAGCATATGTGTGGGGTCATTTACTGAGTTATGAACAAACTACCAGCATCCATGTCCAAATAAGAGAATATCTTTCCCTTCTCAGCAACTATCCTCTGTCAATTGGTACTTAACTAGGGATGGGGCTTTGTAGTCCTTTCTCCCACTCATACTAGAGTTTTGGCTAGATTGATACTGTGCAGGTAGCTATGTGTGAGCTCATATGTGCAGAAGCTATGCCATTTCCAGTAGTCTACATCACAACTTGTTTCATCCACCAGCTTTGCATTCTTTTTTGTTTAGTCTTCTGCAATATATCCTTAGGTAAACAAAACGTTAACATAATTGTATCATTGCATTTCCTACTTTTATGTTGCTGTGAAATGAAATTGAGCAAGTTAAGATAAAGATTATTTTGGCTTAAAGTTCCAGAAGGCTAGATAACAATAAGGATAGGGAAAATATGGCAGCCATGATCAGAAATCAAACTGGACACTTATTACTTACAAACAAGAATCATAGCAAGCTAGAAATTGAAGTAGTGTAATTTAACTTCAACCTGCACCACCAACAGGTGACTGAACCAAGCATTCAAATCTATAAGCTTAATGGAACATTTCTCATTCAAGCCATAGCAGTCATGCAGTTAAGAACTCATGATTATTCATGATGGCTATGCTGCCATTTATGAATCTCATCATTAATAGTCATCTTCTTGTAATAGCACTTCTCTGACAAAAGCTGAAGCAACTCAAATCTATGGGTATAAACATAAACATTTAGAAAGATGCTTGACAGTATGACTAAAATGGAAAGTTTCTAGTGCTAAAGACACCACTTTGATTACAGGTGGATTACAGAAATCCACCTCAGTTGATCAGAAAACTTTCCCTCCATGTTTATGTATTGCCAGAAAGTGTGTGTGTGGGGGGGGGAGACACTGATGGTCTTACTGAGCCTTGTGCCATCCATGCTGCAATGCTAAATGGCACAATAGTGTCAGGACAGTTATGGAGACAGTGACTCACTTTCTGATAGAATATGAGGCCTTCTCTAGTTCTTAACTGCCATTTTAAACCTGGCCAACCCTGTTCCCTCTTCCAATCCTTTCTGCTGTCTATTCTATTTCCCCTTTTAGGTGAGATTTAAGCATCCTCCCTTTGGATCTCCTTGTGACTTATCTTCTTTGGGTCTATGAATTGTAGTATGGTTATTCTATAGTATATGGCTCATATCAGCTTATACTTGAGTACATACAGGAGAGGGAGCTCAGAGGGAAATGAGGATAGAGATCAGATGCAGGAGAGTGGAGGCTACAGGACAGAGGTCTTGCGGAGAAGAGAAACTGTGGGTAGGGGCATCTCTGTGAAAAGCTGGAGACCTACCACAGGGTAGGCTCTTGGGAGGCTATAGGGGTGGTTCTAGCTGAGACTCCTAGTAGCAGGGTTCACAGAGACTGAAGAGGCCACTCTCTAACTATTAGTGAAAGAAGGGCAACACCAACTGACCCACAAAACCTTGTACCCAAAATGTACCCTGTCTACAAGATATAAGGGATAAAGATAGAGCAGAGATTAAGGGAATGTATAACCAATACCTGGGCCAACCTGAGACAAACACTGCATTAGATAGCCAATGCTATTAATAATATTTTGCTATGCTTTCATGTAGGAGACTAGCATAGCTGACCTCTAAGTGGTTCCACCCAGCAGCAGATTGAAACAGATGCTGAGACTCACAGCTAAACATTGGGCAGAGTGCAGGAAGTTTTGTGGAAGAGTGGGAGAAAGAATAAAAGAACCAGGAGGTGACAGGAGCTTCACAAGAAGAACAACAAAATCAACTATCCTAGGCCCGGGGGGAGAGGCATGCTCAGTTTAATGCACCTAAAAGGGCCATGTATAGACTCAACCTAGGACCCCTACACATACATAGTAAATGTTCGGGTGATCTTTATATCAGTCTCTTATAAAGGTGAGAGAGGGCAGTCTATTTCATGGGCTCTGTTGCCTGCTTTTTGATCATTTTCCTCTGGCAGGGCAGCCTAGCCAGGCCACAGGGAAAGAAGATGCCATTAGTCCTGATATGACGTGATATGCTAGTGTTGGTTGGTAACTGGAGGAAATCCCTTATCTGAGGAATGGGAGAGTGGAACAGGGAGAAGAGGAAGGGAGAGTGAGACTGGTAAGAGAGGAGAGGGGAGGCTACAATAGGGATGGAGCATGGATATAAATATATATATATATATATGTGTGTGTGTATATAATATATATATACATATATAATATATATTATATATTATGGATACAGTGACTCACTTTCTGATAGAATATGAGGCCTTCTCTAGTTCTTAACTGCCATTTTAAACCTGGCCAACCCTGTTCCCAGGTTATATATATATATATAAAACCTAGCCAAAAGTTGATGTCTGAGTAAATGGCAGGTCTTAGTATGGAACTTATTTTTGTTATGCTGTTTAGATTTTAATTTCTAGATATATAGCTCTTTCATATGTGTAGCTGTCAAAGATTTTTCTGTAGTTCTTTCCAGTGTTTTCATTCTGTTGCGTTCTTTCTGTCCAGAAGTTTTTACTTTTGTGCCATTACACTACTCAATTTTTGTTACTATTTCCTGAGCTATTTCTATTAACAGCCCTGTTTTTACACGCTTGTGACACCAGGAAACTATCTGTACAATGATCAGAAAAGCAAGTTTCCAGAATGTTTCTACTAACACTTGGTCTGACTTTATCACTAAACCAACAGTTGAACAAACAAGACAGAAATCTTCCAGAAAAATAAAGTTAAACACAAAACAAAACAAACAAATAAACAAACAGCAACAACAACAATGGTGGTTTTGTCTGGGTAACCATTATCATTTTATACCTTTCAAATTTAGTCAGTTTTGAAGCCCAAGGAGTACATTTGCTGTTTTCCAAGGGTTGGTAAAGGTAGGTATCTCCCTGAAATGGAGCATAAGCCCAGCATGCTGCTGTTATATTTCTGCATTTTATTCCCAGCTGTGATTATTCCAGAAGGAAAAAAAAAAAAGCAAAAATGAATCACATGATTCATTTCAAACCCTGGTAATTTGCAGTGTCAATCTTTTTGTTCCAGATTATGGGAGATTAAAAGTAACACTTATACAGCACTCTTAAGTGCAAATTTCAAGTTTATAAAGGCTTACAGTGAACAAATCCAATAACATACAAGCCAGCTATAACCCGAATCTATCAAAACTGTATTTTCTACACAAAGAGAGTATGAAGTCCCTAGAAGGCACATGACATACATTGTATTTTTAAAAAGAAACTGGGATAATGAGGAATTTTAAATACAAGAAATAATAGACCAAAAATCAATCTTTTCTTCTATTAATATGAAATGGAATATGACAAGAGTTTCATGTTCACCCTTTCAAATGAAAAGCCTCAAAGAACAAAGTAGATGAAACACAATAATGCCATACTCAGTCTATCATCTGCCTTTGCAGACAACATACTCCTTTTGTGTACTTAATATGCCATGGGTAGGTTTTATAACACTGATTTACAAACAGGGATTTTTCTCTAGGGAGACTATGGTAGCACTTAAGGAAGAAGTATAATTAGAATGCCATGTATAGTGCTTCATGTCTGGAATTTCAGCACTCAGGCAACTGAAACAGGAGGACTGTCATACATATAAGCCTTTAAAAACTTGAATCCAAATAACAACAACAGCAAAACAATAGATTCACTAAAATGGATGGGGAAAAGGAAGTCTGGCAGGACTCAGTCCTTCAGAAGTAACATACAGCCAACTAAATAAGGATGACAGAAGGAAATACAGTCTTCATCAGGTAAGAACACACTAATTCATTAACCAATATGAATAAGGTCAGCCTTAAAGATATATACATACACGTAATACTGCGTTGACTGAGCATACTGTTGGAAGGTATAATTATTTTTTAAAAGCCATGAATTTAAAAGAGAGTAAGCAGGTCTGTATATAGGATGATTTGGAGTGAGGAAAGAAAAAAGGAAAATGATGAAAGCACGTCATTATCTCAAAAAAAGATACAAAATGAAACAGCAAAATAAAATTTGGTAGCAGTAAGCATAACTATTATTCTAACCAGAATTCTTAGAAGAAAGACATTTTCACAAGTATTTAGAAGCTTTGCTATGAAATGATATAATTATAAAGTTTAGCCTCAATGCATATTGAAGGGAAAATTAATAATTTAACAAGAACAAACTTTACCATGAATATATAATTACAGACCTTCTTCACAATGAATAGTAAGCTAGGTTATTTTAAAAATATATCTCAAGGAACCAAGCATGATAGTCATATTATCACTGGGAATATGAGTATGACATGGTGCTTTTCAGTGGCCAACAATTCTAAATATGTTCTTGTGTGTTAGTCATTTATGTGTCAAATTTAGCATTTGTTACTAGATTTTTAATTCATATTCCCATGTGCTAAGTTTTAAGATCCTGAAAATAAAATTTTTAGTACTTCTTTTGTAATTTTTTTTCACTTTTTTCTTGTATCTTTATGGATTTCACATCATGTATGAAAATCCTACTCATCTTCCCCTCCCCTCATACCCATCCTCCACTGCAAACTGTCCACAACAGAGAAAAAAATATTGTTATAGAAACTGTAGTGTGGCACAGTGTGTCTCACAGTGTACATTTTTTGTCCACATATCTCTGCTTGCAAATGTTCATTACAATGACTAGTTCATCTAGTATGAAGCCTCTGGTTTCTGCTTGTCTATCAATTTTGAAACCTCACTGGGCTCTTCTTGGATATCCTGTTGTTGCCCTGTGTCATGAAGATTCTATAGATTTGGATCTGTAGGACTTGCTCCTTCATACACACTTACAGTTTATCTATGGGATAGATGTTGTGGTATGTCAATTCAAAGCCCTGGATCTGGTCCTGAGGGTTATCCGAGCTGGTCAGCCCACTGGCTTTTCTGCTCTCCTGCCCTCAGGCGCAGATCATCAGCAATACCCACCACCATGGCCAACTCTACCCTGCTTCCCAGGGGAGGTACAGAGCCCCCTCACCCAAGTATTGTAACTGATGAAAGACATGGCCAGTTTGCCCACTCTCATGAACCTAGGGCCTGCTTTCCTGCCTGCCATAGATAGCAAAGGATAAGGGAGGAAAGAAGGGCATGTCTCCCTCTTCTCTCCACTATCCAGTAGACAAAAGGCAGGGACAGCTTTCCTGCTTTCATGACTCTGTCAGGGCCAGCTCTCCTACCTGACACCAGTGGTGAGAGAAAAAGGAAAGAGAGGAAATCTCTCCCTCATCAATGCTACCCCATAGCAGACAAGAGACAGGGACAGTTGTCTCACATGTCTTTGTGCCATCTCATGTACAATCCCTAAATCTAGGGCCAGCTCTACTATTTTGCCAGGCAATGTGTACGGCCTGCTCTCCTGAGTGTTGCAGCAGTTGAGGGGCAGTGACAGGTCTCCTTTCCTAATGAGCTCAGAGCTAGCTCTCCTTTCTGATGTAGGTAGCAATGGGTAAGGGAGTCGTCTACCCTTAGCCCATGTCACCACATAGCAGAAAAATAGCAGGGCCAGATCTCCTACTTTCATGTGCTCAGGGCTGGCTCACCCATGACCTTACCATCAGAGTCAGATCTACTGTCTTCCCTAGGTGAGGTGCAGGATCCTCTCTCCTGAGTCCTGAAGCTGATGAGGAGCAGGGACACTTCTCCTGCTCTCATGACCCCAGGGCCAGTACTCCCATCTGCTCTGGGTGGTAAAGTGTGAGGAAGAAGAAGGGTGTCTCTTCCTCATTCACAGTGAGATGAGTGGTAGGGCTAGAGCACTCATGTTGATATCCTTCTAGACCACCTCACTGGTCACTCTTGCAATGTGTGGCCTGCTCTCCCAAGTACTACAGCTGGCTATGGTTGGGGTCAGCTCTACAGCTCTCATCCCTCAGGGGCAGCTTTCCCACAATGGCCCAGTGGACAGCACAGCCCTCAAATGTCAATATGTCCTGGAAGGCAGCCCAGCCCAGAGGCATCTGCTTGAACTTTGATGGTAACAGAGTCCTGAAGCTGCAGGACCACAGACTCAGAAGTGGCCCACAGTGGCAGCTCAGGCCAGGACCCACCATGGTCTCAGGTGGCATCATCAGACACAAGGTTGTTCTTTACCACCCTGCCTCTCTTCATTGTGCCCATATCATTCTGTTTCTTTTTCATTTCTCCACTCCTTACCTTCTTTTCTTAGGGGGACCTGGAGTCTCAGAGTGCCTGGGTTCATCTCAGCAGTGCTATGCCTAGCTTGTTCATTAAGGTACGAGGAAGGTGTCAACCTGGGCATTGTCTGATACCCAAGACCTGCATGGCACCTGACTGGTGATCATCTCATTCTACCTCCCTGTCTAGACCCCATGGCACCAGACTAGTGGTCATCGTGGGTTTATGTCTTACTCAGCCTGTCCAAGTGGGCCTATGCAAGAGTAGTGAGTCTCAGACTCACTTCTGCCCTGGACTGTCAGTCCCAGGAGGGGGTCTAGTCTGCTTGCTCCCAATCCTGATAGCCAGCTGGGTCTGTGCTGTGCAAGACTGCTGGTCATCTCAGGCTCAGTCCCCATCCTGGGAGCCTATCTGTGCCTGCCTGGTGTTGGGCTGGTGGTTTTCTTAGGGTACATCTCTGTGTGGGCACCCTGGTGCCAGACTGTAGTTTCAGGCTCCCCCTCCCCATTTTTTCAGGGAATGTTAGGCAAGTAATCATTCAGATGGTCATAGGTCAGAACTCTGAGTCTAGACATAGCCTCTCTTCTTTCTGGCACCTACTGGCACACATGGGACACCAGCTGCACCCACATTCTTTCTAAGGACAGGTTTTTAACTGATGTTAAGTGTTTTTAATGGGTATTCTCCTAGTTAATTGTGTCTTTTCAAATCAGCAATTATAAGGTATGCTGTTCTCTTGGTTACTTTGCTCTTTATGGACACTACTTTAGGTTTTGTGGCTGAGAAATCAGTGCTTTTCAGATTAAAGATTTCCCAAATCAACTTATGTGTCTTAAGAGGTTTTTCAAAATTATAACTGTGGTATTTTGTGAAGTGCTTATTAAAATAAATACTGTTTTCTTCTTCTATTAATAGTAAATATTACATTTGCAATTTCTCAATTACAAACCAATCAACAAATACATTTCTTTTGGGTATTGGACTATAATCTTCATGTTATTGATCTGACTTGTTAATATTACTTGAAGGATTTATACCAATATTCATAGTGATACGGACTATATTTTCTGGGGTTTGAGTGTATCAACCTGGTCTCATTGTAGTAGTTATACTTTCCCTTATAAAAATGAATGTAAAGATTTCTATATCTCTACTTGTTAGAAGCTTTTGTCAACAATTAATATTATTTCTTCTGTAAACTTCAATAAAATTCCCAAGCAATCTTATCTTAATCCTAACCTCGTTAGAATGTGTTCTTTAAAAATACACTTGGGTTTTTTGTTTACTTTTCTTTGATTTCTTAATTGGTGATATTTATAGATTTGTCTAATTTATGCAAGTTGAACAATCTGGTGGCATATTTATCTGCTAATATAATTCCTTCATCACCAACATTGTATAGTTTTGATGCATGTTTTTAATGACTGTGTAATTTATTTTTACACAGTCATTTATTTTATTTTATTGTTTTTCTACTAAGACTAGTTCTAAAAAAAACTTATTTTATCCATTTTCTTAGAGCTTTCCTTTTTCTTTTTCCTATTTTACATCCCCTGCTATTATTTGCTATCCCTCCATTCTGCTTGATTCCATTGTGGTTCCGTTTCTCATTACTCCCGATGGTATCTGATCATATAACTTGGTGGTCAAAAGCTGGCTGTAGCTAACATCATGCTTCTGTTGTAGTAAATAATAATAAAAAACAACAACAACAACAACAACAAAACGGGTGTTGGGCTATGTAAGGTTTATTATTAGTCCTATGGTTATTATGGCAGTATTATCTAACCTGATATCACAAATAATAAGACACAGACACCTATTAGATTTATAATTGTCTTATTTACCTTGGGCCAGGCAGATATTTCACTTACATTCTCTCAATATCCTCACCATTCATCTCCCAGCCATCTCCCAATGCCATCCACTTGAATCCTCCTCAGTTGGACTGCCTTTCATCCATAATCACATGGTACATGCTTTTATTCTTTATCTGGGCCTTTCTACGCCATCATTGGCATTCTTTCTCCAGTCCCATATGGTTTTTCTCCACACTCAACCATGGTGGCCTCCTCCTTCTTCCTCTCTTTCCTTTGCTCTGTTTCCCTCCAAAGCCTGGGAACCTTAGCTACACCTACCCCATTCTTCCCTGTTGATTAAATAGGCTATTTAATCAACCAATCAGATATGCCTTAGGCAGGTACACAGAAAAAAATATAAGTGTAATCAGATCTTAAGGGTTAGTAACATGTATGAGATCCACCTCCAACATGCTTCCTTTACTAAAAAAATGCCCACGTTACTTTCCTAATTGTAGTCACTGTTAAGCAATCAGGTGGGGACACTGAAAGGAAAGGTGAATTACAAAAGGTGAGTGGTTCCTTCAAATAGGCCATCTTGGGCAACTAAATAGCATGGGTGCTTCTTCAGAATAGACAACTGTTAACAGACAAACAAGTGACCATGACCCTTTAAATTCCATGTCCCAATTTAACAACTTTAATATCAGATTTCTTGGTTCTGTTGCTGTCCTTGTGGAGCTCCTGTCCTCTCCAGGTCTTTCTATGTCCCCCTTCTTTCATAAGATTCCCTGCACTCTGCCAAAAGTTTGGCCATGAGCCTCAGCATCTGCTTTGATACCCTGCTGAGTAGAGTATTTCAGAGGTCCTCAGTGGTAGGCTGGTGTCCTTTGTCCTGTTTTCTCCCTCTTCTGATATCCGTCCCGTTTCTTTCTGAGTGATTGTTGATCATCTTACCCTGGGTCCTCCTTATTGATTAGCTTCTTCAGGTGTATAGATTTTAGTATGTTTTTCCTATATTATATGTCTAATATCCACTTACAAGTGAGTATATACCATGTGTGTCTTTCTGCTTCTGGGATACCTCACTCAGAATGATCTTTTCTAGATCCCACCATTTTCCTGCAAATTTCATGATTTCCTTGTTTTTAATTGTTGAGTAGTATTCCATTGTGTAAAAGTACTACAATTTCTGTATCTATTCCTCAGTTAATGGACATCTGGGTTGTTTCCAGGTTCTGGCTATTACAAATAAAGCTGCTAGCAACATGGTTGAGCAAATGTCCATGTTGTGTACTTGAGCATATTTTGGATATATGCCTAGGAGTGGAATAGCTAGATCTTGAAGCACTCTTCCTAATTGTCTGAGAATTCTTATAAGACTCATTCAGTCAGTTCTTTCTCTGATTTGTCACTTTGTTCGCCCCTCACTTAAACTTCATTGTTTTGGATTAATGTGTGTACTAAAGTTGTTAGAGAGATTGTTAGTGCATTGTGTCTATATTCCAGCCAAAAGGGCGTGTTGTCCTGCCAGAAGGATAAAAAGTTTGTCTGTATTCCAGCAGGATCACACAGAACTAGGTCTCTGGAAATGATCCTTTGACAGAGCAGCCATGTAGCTAGATTAAAATTCTACTACGTCATTGACTATAATCATCACTTGTTCACAAAACAAGGACAGGTGGGCACCGACTGGCAGGTGTGGGCTGGCACTGTTGTGCACAGCCTTGAAATATCAATGTCAAATATTTATTTCCTGACATACTTTCTACAATACAGTGAAACGTTGTGTAACTTTTCAGACTCTCTGTTATTATATCCACTAAATTCACCAAATCTCAAGCTCCAGATCTCTAATAAATGACAAGTTCTGTGTTTTCTAGAGATCATATTAAATAACAGACTACAGTTACTTATCACTTACTTCATGTGAACCATTGGACCATTCTGGTATTTCAGGCTCTATGATCATTATTAATAAAAAGATCACCTATATTCACTTTGTTTTATATTAAACTTGTTGCATATTAGATTGTTTCTTTCAAGTGTTAGGGTCATAGTTCAGTGATAAAACACTTGACTCACACGGGCAAGGTCTTATGTCCAAAATCCAGCACCACAATAAAATAACATTATTGCTTTGCACCCTTTGTCTAAGTCCTCTGACTTCATCCAGATATTTTTACTTAGAACTTCCCATTGCCTCTGATCATAAAAACACTCAGTTTTTTTGTATAAAAAAATCTTCTCAATTAATGTAAAATTTGAGAAATTCAACTAAGTGTGCTTGAAATTTGGAGGCAAATAATCAGGTCATTGGAAGCAGAAACATTTAATGTTATTCTAGTCAGTTTCTATTCTTTGATGTTTATTCTGACATTTCTAGTCAGTGTTTCAATCCAAGAGCACCAGTGTGACATCTCTGCATTCTTCTATGTGCAAAGTGATACATGATGCAGAGTCTGACTTTTTACAGTTTTTCGATTCCACAAGCTATTCACCCTAATCAAGAACACAAATTATTGTTCTTATAAGACGGTAATTATAGAAACATTTATGTTATTCTTTTAATCAAATTAACTAATAATTTCTTGTCATTTGTAATGATTGCTTAATTATTTTCAGCTTGCTTTGGAATTAATTTATTACAAGTAATTTTGGAGAGAATTTTAAGTTTTATTTATGTACCTAAAATTTTGGTGACTTTAAAGTCCTCTTGTATAAAAGCTATTAGTGTCTATTATAGCGAACAGTGTATACTGTCAATTGACCTCAAAAACTGATATTTTTAATAAACCAAATATAAGGCAAAGAAATATAATTGGGCTTGGAAGCATCTTAGTAGAGCTTAATCAAATTTTTCTCATAAGACAGGCATACATGTTCATAGATCCTAGCTTGATATAAATTAAAGATGGTTTTATTTTTTTTGAAAAATTTTAACTGTCCTCCAATTACTAAATTATATTTCTAACATATGTAGAATTGGGACAATTTCTTTCAAATAATACATTCAAGTTGACTTTGTCCTGACATACTGAAAATATATTACCATAAGAATCTATCTAGGGAAACTGAAGAAAAAAGAAGAGAAACAGGGAGAGAAAAAGAGGGAGACAAGCCACTATCAAGGAAGGGAAGAGAGTTTCAAAGATCCTCTGATACCATGTGGTATTTCATCCTGTCATACTTCAGAATAGTTACCTTATTTACGTATAAGACTTACTATTATGAAAGATATGTTTTGGAATCCTTGGGAGAGTATATATCAGAATTGATAATAATAAAGAAAAAGAATAAAAGTTGGGGAGTTATATAGATGGGTGCTCATCTGCAAGGATTACAAAGAAGTCAAGAAGAGTCAAAAATCAAGGAAGAGAAGCCAGAAGTCAAAGATGTCAAAGAAGAGGACAAGATGGCCTGAGCAAGATCTACAGCTCTGACTTCTCCCTAAATTCCTCACTTTCCCCCAATTTTTCAGAATGTCCTTATATTTTCTATTACTCTATGTATTTATATAAAATATATTAAATATAATGTCCCCAGGGACTATATAGGAATCAGGAAACAGAGCCTAGGGCAGTGGTGCTGGGAGAACTCTTACCTTGCCCATTTGCCCTAGTAAAGGTTTTAGTTTACGGTCTAAGTGGAAAAGAAAAAGAAAAAGACAAAATACTGAACTGCTGAGTGCCTGCTTAGGATCTATAAGATGTCCTTATTAAATTTTCTAGAGGAAATAACTGGGTCTTCTGGGACCCTTTATTCAGGCTTAAGTAATTTCAGTCATTCTTAGAGTGGTTCTGTTTATACCTTCCCACTGGCGTCAGGTAAGCAGAAAAAAACTAACATTGCCCTGTCTTTCCCGAATTCTGCAGGTGGAGTTGTTAGACTAGCTTCCTATTTGAGATATTTTCATTTGGTGAGACGCCTTGTGATAAAACAGCACATTTTTATATTTTCAAAAAAAGAAAAAGATATGAATAGGAGTAGGTAGTCAAAATACATTGCAGGAAATTGTCAAAGAATTAGTAAAGGCCAGGAAAAGTTTTCTACTCTGTTCATAGATTAAGCCAGAATATTTTCAACAAAGCCAGATTTTTAAATTTTTATATGCATTGTTTATTATGCCAGTAAAGCAACTCCTAATAAAAATATCATTTTTTTTCTTTATTAAAAATAGAATTTTAAAGGCACTCTGTGGTAGGCTTCTGTTTTATTCCATGTTTTCTCCATTCCATTTGCCTTTCTTAATGAGGATTGAGCATCTTACCCAGGGTTTTCCTTCTTACTTAGCTTATTTAGGCATACAGATTTTAGTATGTTTATCCTATGTTATATGTCTAATATCCACTTACAAGTGAGTATATACCATATGTGTCTTTCTGCTTCTGGGATACCTCACCCAGCAAGGTATTAAAGCAGATGTTGAGACTCATAGTCAAACTTTGAACAGAGTGCAGGGAATCCTATGAAAGAAGAGTGAGATTAAAGACTTGGAGGGGGACAAGATTTCCACAAGGAAGGCAACAGAACCAAAAATTCTGGGCAAAGGTGTTTTCTTTGAGGCTGATACTCCAACCAAGGACCGTGCATGGTCATAACCTAAAACCCCTGCTCACTGTCAGCTCAACCCATGGCAGCTCAGTGTCCAAGAGGGTTTACTAGTAATGAGAACAGGCATTGTCTCTGACTTGAACTCAGTTGCTAGTTCTTTGATCACCTCCCCCTGAGGGGGGAGCAGCCTTACCAGGCCACAGAGGAAGACACTGAGCTTCTGATGAGACCTGACAGGCTGGGGTCAGATAGAAGGGGAAGAGGACCTCCTCTATCAGTGGACTGAGGGAGGGGTATGGGAGGAGAAGAGCAAGGGAGAGAGAGATTGGGAGGGGATGAGGAAGGGGACTACAGCTGGGATAGAAAGTAAATACATTGTAATAGAATAAATAAATAAATGTTATTATGTGTGTATATATATATATAAATATATTATATATATAATATATATAATATATTATATGTAAATAATATATAATATATATTATATAAGTGTATATATATATATATTTAAATTAAAAAAAAACCATGAGCTTCTCAAGATGGCAGCAACCAAAGCATATTGTTTCTGAAGGGCAGAAAATCTGAAACTCCAAAACTGTTAATTGATTTGGTGGCTGAAGACAGCACCAACACTGAGGCTTTCTGGGCTAGAAGGGACAATCCATGAGCTGGGACAGATTGGAACCAGCCCCCAACCATGTAAATATTCATGGTCTGAGACTGGCTAACTATCCTCTGCATTTTCATGCTACAGCAAGGAGAGTGGCAGCAGGAAAAACAAAACAGCAGGTACAGGTACCTCCTTACTCTAAAGACCAAACAGGGCCTGTGGGTTCTCTGAGATGACCACTTATGCCTGCCAGTGAGTTTGCAGGCAGGCCCTCTGTGCTTTGCACACCTGCCTGCAAGGGAGTGTTTGTGAGCCCTCTGAGCTTTCTACAAATACCTGCTGGTGAGGTGAGGGCCCTCAGCTCTGTCTACACATTACTGCAAGTGAGTGCTTTCAGGCATTCTGCCATTTCCACTCTGCCAGTGAGTACTTCTGCTACATAACTGCACACAGAGCACAAATCCAGGTCCCTCTTTGCTAGCAGCCAGACATCTGATGCCTCTCACCCACACCCCTGCTGTGAGCAACATAGGGATCCCTGGTATGACATTCTCAACATGGAAACCTCTGTTCTGTGGGTCTACCAGCAGAAGCTGCCAAATAATCTCTGAAACCATGATTGTGCAGCTCAAAGAGATCTGAGTGCTTGGAGCACAATACCTAGACAGGGTTGTGGACCACTGAGACATTCAGGGCACCTGCACATGCACACTGTGCACTGAACCCTCACAAACCACACCTGTACCACAAGCTGTGCTTAGCCTTCTCCCTCATACTCCACCCTTCCAGGAAGGCACACCTCCATACACATACCTGTGCTTTCACACTTGCCCCTGCAACCTTCCTCCCTTAGCTGCATCTGAAACACCAACACCCACTCTCAAACCAATGGACCTCTCTCATCTTTGTGAATAATATACCAGACTAAAGAGACAAATGGACCCAGTCTGCAGTACAGTCTCCAGGAACAAACAGTAAAGGATACTGACTATCAGATGGCTACAGGCAGGTGTAAGAGCACATCCAACAAAAATCAGGACATCATGGTTTCAGCAGCAACCTCCAAAATCAATGGAAGTTTCAGTTCATCAAAAAACAGGAAAATGATTTTAAAGCTGTGCTTAGCAAGTCATTAGAGGCACATAAAGAGGAAATGAATAAAAAGCTAAAAGAAATAGCCACAAAAATAGAGGCACATAAAGAGGACACAAACAAAATTCTTAAAGAAATATACACAAATAGAGGCACATAAAGAGGAAATGAATAAAAATAATAGATGCCACCATGGAAAGATAGGAATCCACATTCAAAAAATGAAGGAAATGCTGCAAGACATGAAAAAAGAATTAGAATCAATAAAGAAAACACAAACAGAAAAAACCCTGAAGCTGGAGAACTTAGAAAAAAGGTCAGGAACCACAAAGTTAAACATTACCAACAGAATGCAAGGGATGAAAGAGAGAATCTAAGGCACTGAAGACATAATGCAGAAATTGATATATCTCTCAAATAAAACATAAAATAGGAAAGTCCCAAATACAAAACATCCAAGAAATCAAGGACAACATGAAAAGACAAAATGTAAGAACAACAGGAATAGATGAAAAAGAAGAGTCCAGGCTCCAAGGTCAATAAAATATTTTCAATAAAATCATAGAAGAAATTTTTCACAACTTAAAGAGATGTCTTTAAATATACAAAAGGCTTACATAACACTAAATAGACTAGACAAGAAAAGAACTCCTCACTTCACATAATAGTCAAAACACTAAATCTACAGAACAAAGAAAAAAATATTAAAAAGAACAAGGAAAAAAGGCCAAGACACATACAAAGGTAGACCTATTAGAATCACACCATATTTCTCAACAGAAAATATGAAATCCAGAAGGGCCTGGAAACATGACATGCAGGCTCTAAGAGAACACAGATGTCAAAGCAGACCATTGTTCCCAGCAAATCTTTCAATCAAAATTGATGGAGAAAATAAAATATTCCATGAAGAAAAGTAAACTTAAACAATATCTACACAGCAACCCAGCCCTACAGAAGATACTAGAAGGAAAACTCCAATCTAATGAAATCAACTACAGCAAAGAAAACACAGGATATAGATAACCTCACAACAAAAATTCAGAAGAAAACAAGCATATAAATAAACTTTCACCACCAACTCCACAATAAAAGATACTAATATTCATTGGTCACTATTATCTGTCAACATCAATGGACTCAACTCTCCAATAAAAAGACACAGACTGACAGAATGGTTGCACAAACAGGATTCAACATTCTGCTGCTTTCAAGAAAAACACCTTTGCAACAATGACAGACACTACCTCAGATGAAAGGCCTGAAAACATGTTTTTTAAGCAAACAGACCCAGAAAACAAGCTGGAGTAGCTATTCTAATATCTAAAACAATATATTTTCAACAAAAATTAATCAAAAAAAGATGAGGAGGGACACTTGATTCTCACCAAAGAAAAAATCCACCATGGGAACATCACAGTCCTGAGCATCTATGCCTCAAATACAAGACCACCTGCATTTGTAAATGAAACTTCATTACAGCTCAAATCACATGTTAATACCAACATTGTAATAGTGAGAGACTTCAACACTCACTCTTATCAAGGGACAGATCATCTAGACAGAAGCTAAATAAGGAAATAAAGACACAGCGATCCTAAATATAATGGACCTAATAGATGTCTACAGAACTTTTACCCAAACTCAAAAGAGTATACCTTCTTCTCAACACCCCACAGAATCTTATCCAAAATTGACCATATAGTTAGACACAAAGCAAGCCTGAAAGTTTGAAAACATCTGTCTTATCAGACCACCATGACCTAAAACTATACCTCAACACCAAGAGAAATTACAAATGCATACACATGCATGGAAACTAAACAACTCTCTACTCAACAACAGCTGGATAAGGGAAGAAAAATAATGAAATTAGAGACTTCCTAAAATTCAATGAAAATGAAGACAGAACTTATCCAAATTTATGGGACACAATGAAAGCAGGGCTAAGAGGAAAGGTCATAGCACTAAATGCCTTCAGAAAGAATTCTGAGACATCTAATACAAGCAAACTAACAGCACACCTGAAAGCCCTAAGGAAGAAAAAAAAAAGAAGAAGAAGAAGAAGATACACACAAGAGGAATAAATGGTTGGAAATAATCAAACAAAGGGATAAAATCAATAAATTAGAAACAAATAAAGACATTCAAAGAATCTATGAAACCAAGAGCTGGTTCTCTTTATGAAACTTGATGCAAAAATACTCAATAAAATACTTGCAAACTGAATCCAAGAACACATAAAAGATATCATCCATCATGGCCAAGTAGGCTTCATCCCAAGGTTGCAGGCGTGGATCAATATAAGGAAATCCATCAATGTAGTCCACCACATAAACAAATGGAAGGAAAAAAATATCAACATGATCCTCTTCTTAAATGATGAAAAAACATTTGACAAAATCCAACACCCACTCATGTTTAAGTTTTTGGAGAGATTAGTGATATAGAACACATACCTAAACATAGTAAAGACAATATTCAACAAAAGTCTATAGCCAACATAAAACTCAATGGTAAATCAATCCCACCGAATTAAGGGACAACACAAAGCTGCCCACTCTCTTCTTATCTCTTCAACACAGTACTTGAAGTCCTAGCTGAGCAATAAAACAACTAAAAGAGATCAAGCAGATACAAATCAGAAAGGAAGAAGTCAAAGTATCACTACTTGCAGATGATATGAGAGTATATATGGACACCCCCAAAAATTCAACCTGAGAATTCGAATTTCTTCTGCTGATAAATGCCTTCGGCAAAGTGGCTGGATACAAAATTAACTTAAAAAAAATCAGTAACCCTCCTGTATACAAAACACAAAAAGGCTGAGAAAGAAATTAGGGAAACAACACCATTACAATAGCCACAAATAACATAAAATGCCTTGGTGTAATGCTAACCAAGCATGGAAAGTCCTGAATGAAAAAATCTTCAAGTCTCTGAAGAAAGAAATTGAAGAAGATACCAGAAGATGGAATGATCTCCCATGCTTACAGATCAGTGAGATTAACAAAGTGAAAATGGCATTCCTACCAAAAGAATCTACAGATTCAATGCAATCACATCAAAATACTAACACAATTTTTTACAGAATTTGAAAGAACAATTTTGAATTTCAAGTTAAAAAAAAAAAAGACCGAGAATTGTTAAAACAATGCTGTACAACAACAGAGCTTCTGAAGGTATCTCCATCCCTGATCTCAAGCTATACTATAGAGCAATAGTAATAAAAACTGCATGGTACTGGGTTGGAAACAGAATGATGGATCAATGGAATTGAATCAAAGATACAGAAATAAACCCACAAACCTATGGAAACTTGTTTTTTGACAAAGAAGCCAAAACCATACAATGGAAAAAATATAGCATCTTCAGCAAATGGTACTGGTCTAACTGGATGTCTACATGTAGGAAAATGTAAATACATCAATATATATCACTCTGCACAGAACTAAAGTCTAAGTGGATCAAAGACCTAACACAAAACCAGACACACTAAACCTATTAGAAGAAAAAGTGGGGAAGAACCTTGACCTCATTGGCACAGGAGAAAACTTCCTGAACAGAACATCAACAGAACAGGCTCTAAGATCAACAATCAATAAATAGAACATCATGAAACTGAAAAGTTTCTGTAAAGCAAAGGACACTGTCTTCAGAACAAAACAACAGCCTACAAATTGGGAAAGGATCTTCACCAACCCTATATCTGACATAATATATCCAGAATATATAAAGAACTTAAGAAGTTAAATGCCTGAGAGTAACTGGGAAGAGACAAGGTAGGGATACAGCTGGGATACAAAGTGAATGAAGTATAATAAATAAAAAGAAATTCTTAAAAAATGTTAAGCGCCAACAAACCAAGTAATACAACTAAAATATCAGGTACAAAGCTAAACAGAGAATTCTCAATAGAGGAATATCAAATGACAGTGAAACACTTAAAGGAATGTTCAAAGTCCTTAGTCATCCGGGAAATGCAAAGCAAAACAACCGTGACTTTTCACCTTCACCCATCAGAATGGCTAAGATTAAAAACTCAAATGACAACACATGCTAGAGAGGATATGGAGAAAGGGGAACTTTTCTCCATTGCTGGTGGGAATGTAGACTTGCAGAAAAACATTGGAAATCAATCTGGCACTTTCTCAAAAAAGTAGGAATAGTGCTACCCCAAGATCTAGCAATATCACTCCTAGGCATATATCCAAATTATGCTCAACTACACAACAAGGACATTTGCTCAACCATGTTCATATCAGTTTGTTCATAATAGACAGAAACTGGAAACAACTTAGATGTCTCTCACCAAAAGAATGGATACATAAATTGTGATATATTTTCACAATGGAATACAACTCAGCAATTAAAAACAAGGAAATCATGAAATTTGCAAGCAAATGGTGGGGACTACAAAAGATCATCTTGAGTCCGGTAACCCAGAAGCAGAAAGACCACACATGTTATATACTCACTCATAAGTGGATATTAGCCATATAATATAGGATAAACATACTAAAATCTGTAGTCCTAAAGGAGCTAAACAATAAGGAAGACCCTAGGGAACATGCTCATTCCTCATTCAAAAGGACAAGAGCAATAGACATTGGAAGCAGCAGAAGACAAGGAACAGGACAGGAGCTGACCACAGAGGGCCTCTTTAAGACTCTATTGATGGAGGTATTGAAGCAGAGGCTGAGACTCATAGCCAGACTTTGGGAACAGTGCATGGAATCTTATGAAAGAAAGGGGAGATAGAAAGACCTGGGTGAGGGTAAGAGCTCCAAAATGAGAACAACATAGCCATAAAAACAGAGCTCTAGGGACCCTGTAGATACTGATACCAACCAAGGACAATGCATGGAGATCACCTAAAACCCCTGCTCAGTTGTACTCTGTAGACACAGTCTCCAAGTGGAGTCCCTAGTAGGAGAGCAGGGACTTTCTCTGGCATGAACTCAGTAGCAGGCTTTCTGATCCCCAACCCCTGGGTGGTGCAGCCTTACCAGGCCACAGAGGAAGACAATGCAACCAGTCCTGATAAGACCTTATAGGCTAGGGTCAGATAGAAGGGGAGGAGTTCCTCTCCTATCAGCACACTAGCAGAGGGTCTTAGGGGGAGAAGAGAGAAGGAGGGTAGAATTGGGAGAGGAGGGAGAGGGCCATAGCTGGAATACAAATTGAATAAATTGTAGTAAATGATAATAATAAAATAAATACATGAAAAAAGAAGATTATTGAAATAAGATAAAGAAAAGAACTAGCAAACCAGAATAGGACAAAATAAACAGCAGAAGAAAAAGTGCACATGAGAATCACATAATAGAGATGTGTGCAACTATTTTCTTTTGAGATTGTAATTCAGTTATAACATTTTCCTATCCCTTTCCTCCCTCCAAACCCTCCTATGTTCCTATACTCACTCTCCTTCAAATTCAGAACCTCCTTTTTATTAATTTTTATTTCAAATATATATGTATTTATAAATACATACATACTCCTAAATATATACTACTAAGTCTGCATAATGTTGCTTGTATGTATGATTTCAGGACTGATCTCTTGGTACTGAACACCAGTTGCTGGGCTCTTACCTGGGGAAGGTCAGCCTCTCCTATTCCCAGCTTTTCTCAATTACCTATAGTTGCCTCATGTAGGATTGAGTCCTTGAGGAAACTATTTTGATGCAATCAGTACAAGTTAATAAACTAAGTTCATTCTTAATTCCTTTCCATGTCTCCATGTTCATTCTCAGCATCTGTTTTTCTGATGCCGGTTCCCTTCTATTAGAAATTATCAAAATTTAAACATTGTGTGCTTTCATTTTAGATGAAAGTTATAGTTATAGAATTGAGTTCAATAAGAAATAAGATTTCTGTAATTTGTCAGGCTCATAGCATGTCTTACTCTAATGAAACTTGGATTATGTCCAAACTAGTTAAAGCCTAAATAATTTCCTAAAAATGGTCTCTTTTTTGCCATAAAACTCTTGTGTCATCATTGATGCCACATTGACTAAGCAAAACCTGTGCTGGCAAGGTTTTAGGTGTGTAGGAAGTCCATTTTACTAACTTTTTTATTAGGTTAAGCAGAAATTAGTAATTCACTAATTATTTTCAGATAACCTATCAAAGACTTTTTCTTGTTTTTCTATTTTATTTCGTTATTTAGACTTCATCTTACTCTTTATATTCATTTCTCATTTCATAAAAATGTAAAATCATGCCATTATAATGAATATATCATGTAATAATATATTTAATATTGACTATCATCATAAAAGGTATGAGTCCTATTGCTTCTTTTACTAAAATTAGAATAAAGTATATACTGCGCACTGATAGTAAGTTAACTAAATCTTAAGGATCATTTGGCATACACACACAACTCTCTGCAGCGTGTTCAGGAAATGACTTAGAGAGTATAAGTATAATATTTACTTGACAATTTCCATAGATCTCTGACAGACATTCTGAAGGATTGTGCCTTTAGGCACAATACAGGCATACTGCAATATTGACTTCTGTTTTCTATATTGGTTGCCTGTTTATTTGATCCTAGAAAACTGCTGACTACATCAAAACTATGTTTGCCTTAAGAAATGAGTTTAACCTCTGAAAGGTTCTGCCCTTCAGACTATCAGTGCAGATGCTGAGACTTATGGGCAACCTTTGGGCAGAGTGCAGGGACTCTTAGGAAAGAAGTGGGAAACAGTAGGATCTGGAGAGGACAGGAACTCCATAAGGAGAACAACAAAACCAAATGTCCTTGTTGTGTACTTGAACATCTTTTGGATATATGGCTAGGAGTGGTATAGCTGGATCTTGAGGTAGCACTATTCCTAATTGTCTGAGGAAGCACCAGATTGATTTCCATAGTGGTTGTACCAGTTGACATTCCCACCAGCAATGGAGGAGGGTTCCCTGGTCTCCAAAGCCTCTCCAGCATTCGTTATCTCTTGAGTTTTTGATCTTAGCCATTCTGATGGGTGTAAGGTGAAATCTTTGATTTGCATCTCTCTGATGGCTAGGGATGTTGAACATCTCCTTATGTGTTTCTCTGCCATTCTATATTCTTCTAAAGAGAATTCTCTGTTTAGCTCCATACCCCATTTTTTTTAATTGGATTACTTGAATTACTGCCTTTTAACTTCTTTACCTCAAGATCTAGCTATACCACTACTAGGCATATATCCAAAAGATGTTCAAGTACACAACAAGGACATTTTCTCAACCATGACATTTGCAGCAAGCAGCTTTATTCATAATAGCCAGAACCTGGAAACAACCCAGATGTCCATCAACGGAGGAATGAATACAGAAATTGTGGTACTTTTACACAATGGAATACTACTCAGCAATTAAAAACAAGAAAATCATGAATTTTGCAGGTAAATGGTGGGATCTAGAAAAAAAAATCATCCTGAGAGAGGTATCCCAAAAGCAGAAAGACATACATGGTATATCCTCACTTATATAGACCTCTAAGATAAGATAAACATACTAAATATGTACACCTAAAGAAGATAAACCAGAAAGAGGTCCAGGGGTAAGATGACCAATCCTCATTTAGAAAGACAAAGGGGATGGACACTGGAAATAGGAGAAGACAAGTAACAGAACAGTAGCCTACCACAGAAGGCACCTGAAAGACTCTACCTAGCACTGTATCAAAGCAGATGCTGAGACCCATAACCAAATCTTCGGCAGAGTATAGGGAATCATATGAAGGAAGGACAAATTAGTATATCCTAGAGGGGACAGGGAGCCCCACATGGTCCAAATATATCTGAGCACAGGGGTCTTCTATGAGACTGTTTATCCAACCAAGGACCATGCATAGATATAACCTCCAACCCCTGCTCAGACATAGCCCATGGTAGCTCAGTATCCAAGTGGGTACCCTAGTAAGGGGGACAGGAATTGTTTCTGACATGAACTCATGAGCTTTCCCTCCCCCCTGAGGGAGGAGCAGCCTTGCTAAGCCACAGATAAGGACATTGCAACCATCCTGAAGATACCTGATAAGCTAGGACCAGATGGAAGGAGAGGAGGACACTCCAGATGAGGGAGTGAGGGGAGGATTGGGAGGGAAAGAGGGAGAGGGTTACAGCTGGGATACAAGTGAATGTATAAAATTATTTTAAAATAAAAAAATATTAAAAAAAGAAATTAGTTTAATGTGACTTTTCAAGTGACTCTTTCTCACGATTAGATATGTCAAGTCAGCTCTTTGCTTTTTGTTTTTGTTTTTTTTCTGTTTTCAAGAAATTGCCATGTGAAATATCCTGAGTTAACAATAGTTCCCTCAACTATATGTCTAATTAATTACTATTAACTTTAGGGTAAATCACATAGGTTTTGTAGTATGATTTTTGGTAAACAGCCTCAAATATCACAGTGGCTTTTTACCCTAAGTTCTATTCACATGTCATATCTGCCTCAACTATTCACTAACCATTGATAACAAGGGCTGTAGTATCACTCTACCTCTTCTTTATATCCACACAAAGGCAATATTGTTGAATAACTCTGCAAATTGCTCTTTCATCAGCTTATACATCTAATCCAGATAAATTCCCAGGTCTTTCTGAGAGCATTTCAATTGGTAATCAGTAGGAAAACAAAACGGCTTTCTGTGTGGCATGGTTATCTCCTGGACGTTTCTCCGCTGTTTCAATTAACTCTCAGCAGCCAGCATACTCTGTCTATCAATGAAAGGTTTTCCTTCCCCCTGGGTGGGAAAGCTACCCTATCCTATATATGACGCATGTGATAATTTCAGTAGCAAAGGACATTTGTCCACAAATATTTTTTTGCAACTTCTGTATAATTTCTTCAAGTTTCTCACCCTCACAACTGGGAACCATCTTTCTTAAGTGTTGTTAATAGCAAACAGAGAATTATGTTCTATTATGATTCGTTATCATACACAATTTGTTTCTATTATTTTCTTCCTTCCTAATTTATTCTTCCACAAGCGGAATCCGATTCTGGTAGCATCATTGTTGAAAGGAAGATTTCCTACTGTATGTTTTCTCACACCTTTGTCAAAATGACGCGGCCATCCATGTAGAGACTTGTTTTTGGGTCTTCTACTCTAGACCATCAGTCTACATTCATGGAGCAAAAGCTCCATGACCATGCTGTTTTGTCATAATAGCTTTGCAGTATAATATTCTGATGTCAGCTAGTAGGATACTTCAGTCTTCTTTCTACTTTCTATAATTTTGTTTAGATGGCAGTATGTGTGTGTATACACCTGAATTTTATCTCATTTTTTAGTTCAAAAATTTAGTAGAATATTACAAAATCTTAAAATGACAAATTTGATGTAACTATTTTTATAACATTAATTTTACTAATCCAGAGCAGGAAAAGTCTGTCTTACACCCAATATCTTCATTAATTGTTTTTGTTTTCTTTAGCCTTAAAATATTTCAGTTACAGCATTTTTTTGTTTGGGGTTTTTTGTTTTTCTGAATACATTTATTATGTTTCCTTCACATAACTTTTCAGTAGAGGTTTTTTGTTTGTTTGTTTGTTTTCATTTTATTGCTTTCATGAATGTACTTCATTGTGTCAAAAGTTGTAAAATTGAGATGTAAGAGAAAATCAGGAATAGATTTTGTGTTGCTAGATTGATCTATAAGTAAAAAGATCATGTATTTCCTGTCAAAAAGTGTATGTGTGTACATGTGTGTGGTAGGTACATGTATGTTTGAGTGAGGTATATAATTTCAGACATAAATGCTGTTTACTTTTCCATATTCAAGGATTTTCTTTGCTTTCTTTTGTGTAGTGATAACATAATGTATTCTATATATTCACTAGCATTTCAAGAGACTATTGAACACATGTATCTGAATATCATTTTTGCATTTTATCAGAAATTACAGCCTCACTTCCTAAAAGGATAATATCAGAGTCTTCTACTTTGCTTTTAAGCTGAAGAAATTATTTCCATTATGTTACATTTTGCTGTTCTTCTTTCGGTACAATATCTGCATTAATAAATTTTAATGCGTTCTCAGTGAAATAATTGCCCCTGGAAAAAAATTTTCTTTTCCCCCATTATTCCATTCTAGGCATATGAAACTCAAATCTTTAAGTATTCTCACATTGTGATGGGAGCTTATTTTTTTCACCTGAAATGCATTTATGTTTTCTTCCCAATTTAAAAAGTACCTTCTTTTATTTCAAAAGAATTCATTTCCCCAACTTTAATCATATATAGCATGTATATACCTTCTAATTAGTATTCTTAATATGTAGATATACATAACAAGTATGCCTTGCTTATCAAATTGGAATGACAATATTTATATCCTATATAGAACATCATTCTGATATTAAAAGTGCAACAATAATGATCTTCAAATATCCAAAAACATACATGCAATGATTCAATTCCCTTACTAGAGAACCCACTTGGAAACTGAGCAGCCTATGGACTTCCTCTGAGCAGGGGGTCTAAGTTCTCTCCATGCAGTGGTCCTTGGTTTGAGTATCTGTCTCTGCTGGCACCCCTGGGCCTAGGACGTTTTGGCTCTGTTGGTCTCCTTGTGGAATTCCTGTCCACTCCAGGTCTTTCTATCTCCCTCTTCTTACATAAGGTTTTTCACACTCTGCCCAAAGTTTGGCTATAAGTCTCAGGATCTCCTCCAATACCCTGATGAGTAGAGTCATTTAGAGGGCTCCTGTGGAAAGATCCTGTCCTGTTCCATCTCTTCTACTTCTACTTCTGATGTCTATTCTGTTTGCCCTTCTGAGTGCGGTTTCAGCCTCTTCTCTAGGGGCCTCCTTGTTCTTTAGGACTATAGATTTTTAGTATATTTATACTATGTTATATGGCTAATATCCACTTATAAGTGAGTATATATCATATATGTTTTTCTGCTTCTGGGTCACCTCACTCAGGACGATCTTTTCTAGCTTCCACATTTGCCTGCAAATTTCATGATTTCCTTGTTTTTAATTGCTGAGTAGTATTGCATTGTGTAAATGTACCGTAATTTCTGTATCCTTTCTTTAGTGGAGGGACATCTAGTTTATTTCCAAATTCTGGCTATTATGATTAAAGCTGCTATGAACATAGTTGAGCAAATGTCCTTGTTGTATAGTTGAGCATCTTTCAGATATATGCCCAGGAATGGTATAGCTCTAGTAGCACTATTCCTACTTTTCTGAGAAAGTGCCAGATTGATTTCCAAAGTGGCTATACTAGTTTATATTTCCACCAGCAATGGGGAAGGGTTCCCCTTTCTCCACATCCTCTCCAGAAGGCATTATCCCTTAAGTTTTTGATCTTAGAAATTCTGCTGAGTGTGAGGTGGAATCTCAGGGTCGTTTCTCCGATGACAAAGGACTTTGAGCATTTTGTTAAGTGTTTCTCTGCCATTCAATATTCCTTTATTGAGAGTTCTCTGTTTAGATCTGTACCCGATTTTTTAATTGGATTACTTGGTTTGCTGGCATTTAGCTTCTTTAGTTCTTTATATATTCTGGATATTAGCATCACTTAAACAAAGTTAATAGATGATAATAATGAGAAAGAAAATGTGTTGTTAACATTGTGTTTGAACATTTCCTGGGCTAATTACCTAATATTGGTTTTGTAACCATGTAACATAAGGAATTTAAACAAAACCTATTTACTAAGTAGTTTTTCCATTTGGTGGGGCATTGATTATTCATGCATGCTGGTATCAATAATTGTAACACTAAAGAAAGCTCAAAGCTAATGTATAGAGGATCCATAGAGGAGGATTTTGATCAGATAAACCCACTTGGCGTTCTGGTTCCTAAAATTTGTCTCAGAATCCATTAGGGTCTTCATGTTCGATGCTGGTGTTACCAATTCAAAGGCAGAAGATGAGTTTATAAATACTTTAAGACTGCCATAAAAGTCACCTCACATTGTATGGTTTCAATGGTATAAATATATTTTTCACAATTCTTTGAATTCAAAGCCCAATATCAGTGTACTAGAAATGGTGTTTTCTCCTAAGTGCTTTCTTTTAACTGGAGACTTCTCAAAACCTTCCTTACTATTCATTTCATGTGTCCTGTTTCATAAGAATGTACGTCTTCAGTGTCATTCTCCTACTTAATTTGTGAAATTAGCCATTATGTTTTTATTTTCATAGAGTGTGTGTGTGCGTGTGAGCTATGTATGTGTGTTTGTGGTGTGTGTTTCTTTTCTGCCTGTCTGAGCACTAGTGTGGTGGTAGATGATAACTGTGGGTCTCAGTTATTTCCTTCTACCAGGTGGATTTCTGGAATTACACTTGGCTTATCAGGCTTAAGAATATATGCCTTTACCTGCTGAGCCATCACATAGACTCATCTTAATTTTTATCAGCAGACAAATCATATGTATTAGACTTTCCTGACATGACCTCATTAACCCTATGTAAAGGTCTGTTTTTGAGTCCCGTCCTGACGCCCAGGCATCCATGGGTGAACTTATTTGAACCCATCATTATATTTTAAGAAGTGGTGACAGCAGTGTGTGATAGTATTTAGAGAATGTGTATGTTAAAATAATTTTTTTGTGCTGTATAAAGAATTATAAACAAATAGTGTAGTCAGGAAAACATCACTACAGGTAAACAAAACAAACAAAACAAAAACCCACAAAGCATTAGCCATGCATGCTATAACCTAAATTCTATCCAAGGAACTAGATCAAAAATCTGCATAGTCTTCCTCTGTGACCTGGTAAGGCTGCATCCCTATAGTCCTGATGAGACCTAGTGGGCTACGGTCAGATGGAAGGGGAGGAGGACCTCCCCTATCAGTGGACTAGGGGAGGAACATGGGAGGAGAAGAGGGAGGGAATGCAAGATTAGGAGAGGTTGAGGGAGGGGGCTACAGCTGGGATACAAAGTAAGAAAGTTATAATAAATTTAAAAAATAAATATAAAATAAAAATTAAAAAAAAATCTGTATATGGTGAGATAGGAGGTGGAGAGAAGAGAATCATTTGGAAGGTGAAAGGCAAGCTGGGCAAGAAGACTCAGCTCAGTGTCAGAAATAACAAGAAAAACTCTGATCCAACAAGCAGAAAGCAGGAATCAACTTCTGGGAGTTGTTCCCAAAGCTGACCTTCGATCTTCACATGCTTGTCACACTATGTGAAGACACACACACACACACACACACAGAGAGAGAGAGAGAGAGAGAGAGAGAGAGAGAGAGAGAGAGAGAGAGAGAGAGAGAGAGAGAGAGAGAAGAAAATATTAATGGTAAGCTAGAATCCTAGTTTAACTTTAGCGTTAAATACTGATAATCTTAACATAATTTATAGAGAATCTTATTGTTCTTATGCGCTAGGAGGCTCTTCTGAGCATATAAAAAACAGTTTCCTGAGAAGTACAAATTTTAGAGATGAAATATTTTTTATTTCTTTTTTTTTAATTTTTCATCAATTACACTTTATTCATTCTGCATCCCCACGTAAGCCCCTCCCTCCTCCCCTCCCAATCCCACCCTCCCTCCTCCCTCTGCTTGCATGCTACTCCCCAAGTCCACTGATAGGGGAGGTTCTCCTCTCCTTCTTTCTGATCTAACAGTTCTCATCAAAACTGGCTGTATTGTCCTCTACTGTGGTCTGGTAAGGCTGCTCCCCCCTCAGGGGGAGTTGATCAAAGAGCAGGCCAATCAGATTATTTCAGAGGCAGTCCCACTTCCCATTACTATGTAACCCACTTGGACACTGAACTGCCATGGGCTACATCTGTGCAGGTGTTCTAGGTTATCTCCATGAATAGTCCTTGGTGGGAGTATGAGTCTCTGGGAAGTTCCCTGTGTTCAAATTTTCTTGTTCTGTTGCTCTCCTTATGGAGACCTTGTCCTCTCCAGCTCTTACTATTTCCCAGTTCTTACATAAAATTCTACTCACTCTGCCCAACAGTTGCCCATCAGGCTCAGCATCTGCTTTGATAGTCTGTAGGGCAGAGGCTTTCAGAGGCCCTCTGTGGTAGGTTCCTAGGTTGTTTCCTGTTTTCTTCTTCTTCTGATGTCCATCCTCTTTGCCTTTCCGGATAGGGATTGGACATTTTAGTTAGGGTCCTCTCTCTTGCTTAGTTTCTTTAGATGCACAGGTTTTAGTGGGTTTGTCCTATGTTGTATGTCTATATGAGTGAGTATATACCATGTGTGTCTTTTTGCTTCTGGGACAACTCACTCAGGATGATCCTTTCCAGATCCCACCATTTACCTGCAAATTTCATGATTTCCTCATTTTTCATTGCTGAGTAATATTCCATTGTGTAGATGTACCACAATTTCTGCATCCATTCTTCAGTTGAGGGGCACCTGGGTTGTTTCCAGCTTCTGGCTATTACAAATAAAGCTGCTACAAACATGGTTGAGCAAATGTCCTTTTTGTGTACTTGAGCCTCTTTTGGATAGATGCCCAGGAGTGGTATGGCTGGATCTTGAGGAAGCGCTATTCCTAGTTGTCTGAGAAAGCGCCCGATTGATTTCCAGAGTGGTTGTACCAGTTTATATTTCCACCAGCAGTGGAGAAGGGTTCCCCTTTCTCCACAACCTCTCCAGCATGTGTTGTCGCTTGAGTTTTTGATCTTGGCCATTCTCATGGGTGTAAGATGAAATCTCAGGGTTGTTTTGATTTGCATTTCCCTAATGGCTAGTGAGGTTGAGCATTTCTTTAAGTGCTTCTCTGCCATTCGGTATTCCTCTACAGAGAATTCTCTCTTTAGCTCTGTTCCCCATTTTTTAAGTGGATTACTTGGTTTGCTGCTTTTCAGCTTCTTTAGTTCTTTATATATACTGGATATGAGTCCTCTGTCAGATAAAGGGTTGGTGAAGATTCTTTCCCAATCTGTAGGCAGTCGTTTTATTTTGATGACGGTGTCCTTTGCTTTACAGAAGCTTTTCAGTTTCATGAGGTCCCATTTATTGGTTGTTGCTCTTAGAGCCTGTGCTGTTGGTGTTCTGTTCAGAAAGTTTTCTCCTGTACCAATGAGTTCTAGGGTATTTCCCACTTTTTTTTCAAGCCGGTTTAATGTGTCTGGTTTTATGTTGAGGTCTTTGATCCACTTGGACTTCAGTTTTGTGCAGGGTGATAAGTATGGATCTATTTTCATTTTTCTACATGTAGACATCCAGTTGGACCAGCACCATTTGTTGAAGATGCTATCTTTTTTCTATTGTATGGTTTTGGCATCTTTGTCAAAGATCAGGTGTCCATAAGTGTGTGGGTGTATTTCTGGGTCCTCTGTTCGGTTCCATTGATCCACTATTCTGTTTCTATGCCAGTACCATGCAGTTTTTAAAACTGTTGCTCTATAGTACAACTTAAGATCAGGGATGGAGATACCTCCAGAAGATCTTTTATTGTAGAGGATTGTTTTAGCAATTCTGGGTTTCTTGTCATTCCATATGAAGTTGAGAATTTTTCTTTCCAGGTCTGTAAAGAATTGTGTTGGTAATTTAATGGGCATTGCATTGAATCTGTAGATTGCTTTTGGTAAGATGGCCATTTTTACTATGTTAATCTTGCCAAGCCATGAGCATGGGAGATCTTTCCATCTTCTCATATCTTCTTCTAATTCTTTCTTCAGAGATTTGAAATTTTTTTTATACAAGTCTTTGACTTCCTTGTTTAGGGATACTCCGAGGTACCTTATGTCATTGTGGCTATTTCTTAAAAATATTTTTTCTGTATGATGTTTGTTTATAGCTTGTGTGAGTGTGTATGCATTTGTCAATGCTTATGCACATGTCATTCTGTGTGTGTGTGTGTGTGTGTATGATATGTATGTGTGTTCTGGTGTAAACACTACTAACTTCCAGAAGAATCTCCTCTATGCCTCCCATTTTCTATCAGTGGTGCTGAGCCTAAGAAGCTGGTGCTACTGCATCTGGCTTTTACATGGGATCTGAGTGCTTTATGTAAGCACAGACTCTCTAAGCTGTTTCCCATCCCTAGGACACAAGCTCTTCAGGAGCAACAGTACATTAATAGCTTCAATTATTTTAGTGAAATTTAAAAATAGTTATATATGGTTTTCATTTTATGACAGGATGTTTCTGACCCTCTTTCATAAATAACTACTTAGAATATTGAAGAGAAAAAGAGAACCATCTGACTTCTTCTTTGTGTTTAGAGACAGGATCAAATTTAGCTTTCTAAAACCAATGCAAAAGTGAATGAATTCTGATTAGAACTCTTGTCCCTTATTGTACTAGAACAGTTCTCAGGTACATACATCAGATATATACATACATCAGCCTGTATATATGTATAGTGGAATTATCCATCCTCTTTCTATTGAATAAGATGCATGAATCCAATGAACATTCCTTAAGCCAAAATTTTTTTATTTTTTTCTTACTTTTTGCAACCTCGTCTTTCAAGAGGAAGGCTCCATCAGAAGCACATGATTTTCTATATATATTTGTATGAGTCAAATTTAAAATCCACAGAACTTTATGTATAATTATTAAGAGAGGTTACATAATTCCCCCAAAATATTACCTCTCATATCCAAAATCTAGATAATTGTATATGTAGGATGATGTAAGACTGACTGTAGGTAAAAGGCTCTAATTCTGATATCCAAGTACTAACCAGACCCTACCCTGCTTAGCTTCCAAGATCAGAAAAGATCAGGCACTTTTAGGGTGGTATTGGAAGAGGCAACAGTACAGGAGCCTACCACAGAGGGTCTCTGAAAGACCATACCCAGCAAGGTATCAAGCAGATAGTGAGAAATGTAGCTAAACTTTGGGCAGAGTGCAAGGAATCTTATGAAAGAAGAAGGAAAGAGAAAGACCTGGAGGGGACAGGAGCTCCACAAGGAGAGCAACAGAACAAAAAATCTGGGCACAGGGGTCTTTTCTGAGACTAGGACTCCAAGCAAGGACCATTCATGAATATAACCTAGAACCCCTGCTCAGATGTAGCCCATGGTAGCTCAGTCTCCAAGCAGGTTACCTAGCAATGGGAACAGGGGCTGTCTCTGACATGAACTCAGTGGCTGGCTGTTTGTTCACCTTCCCCTGAGTGGGGAACAGCTCTACCAGGCCTCAGAAGACAATGCAGCCAGTCCTGATGAGACCTAATAGGATAGGGTCAGATGGAAGGGGAGGACGACCTCCCCTATCAGTGGACTTGGGGAGGGGCAAGGGAGGGAAGGTGCAGCTGGGAGAGGAAGATGGAGAGGCTACAGCTGGGAAACAAAGTGGAAAAGCTGAAATCTATAGAAAAAAATTTAAAAAATGACAAAGAAATAAAGCTAGTTGTATTTCTAATGCTTACTATGTCATGGATTTTTATTTTTATTTTTTTGTGATGGATACATGGAGAAAAATGTACCCATGGTTAAGACTGTGAAATTATAAAATCCAATGTGAATCTCCACAGCGTCTATACCAAATAGTTACAAAGATATATAGACGTTCATTGATTCTGGTTAATTTCAGTGTGTGATTTTTTGCAACATTTTTATGATCAAATTTAAAATAATTCATCAGAAAAAGTCTCTTACTATTATTTATGCCATGATTCTGTCTAATAACAATTTAGCTAAAGATATTTTCACCCTATAGACTCAGTACAATAATCCTTAAATTAAAAAAATTCAAATTTATAAAATGTTGCTATTTAAGCTGTAACACACATTTATAACCAAATCTATGAGCCAGATAATCCTAGCATGTACTTCTGTTTTCTCCACAAGCCCAAGCATGTCTCCATTCTAACTAAGGAGTGAAGAAGATGGAAAGAGGACAGGCATGTGTATTTGAAGGAATAAGCCTTCTTCAAATAGTTTCTCAGTTTCTACTCAGCAACCTACGTGTAGTTGCTAACGATGTTCAAAGAATCTTTCTTTGTTATAATGACCCAAGTCTAGGTTTATTAAGGTTTATTTATTTTTTTATCATATGTTGGTGGTTGGTCTGATTTCTGTTAATAGCCCTCAAAATGTGGTTACACCTATCCTTGTTTTGTAAACCTACCTAAGACATACTGATTGGTTGATTAAAGGGCCTGTACCTGGACAAGGGAAGAATGGGATAGGCTTGGCTAAGTTTCTAAAGGTTTCCTTCAAGTGTTTATCATAGAGTAGAAGACAAGGAACAAGACAGGAGCCTTCCACAGGGGGTATGTGAAAGACTTTACCCACCAGGATATTGAAGTAGATACTGAGACTCATAGCCAAACTTTGGGAAGAGTGCAGGAAATCTTATGAAAGACAGGGGAGATAGAAAGACCAAGAGGAGCCAGGAACTCCACAAGGAGAACAACAGAGCCAAAAATGCCTAGACCCAGGGGGGCCTGAAGAGACTGATAGTCCAATCAAGGACTATGCATGGAGAGGACCTAGCCCCCCTGCTCAGATGTAGTTTCCAAGTCATTCCCTAGTAAGAGGTACAGGGACTGTCTCTGATATGAACTCAGTGGCCAGCTCTTTGATCACCTCCCCCTGGGGGAGAGTACAGCCTTGTCAGGCCACGGAAGATGATGCAACCAGCCTTAATGAGGTCTCATAGACTAGGGTCAGATAGAAGGGGAGGAGGTCCTCCCCTATCAGGGGACTAGGGAAATGGGCATAAGGGGAGAAGAGGGAGAGTGGGTGGAACTTGTAGGAGATGAGGGAGAGGGCTACAGCGGGGATACAAAGTGAATAAATTGTAATAATAAATGAATTAATAAATACATAAATAAATAAGAGTGAATCACTGGAAACAGACAGACAAGAAGAGAGGAGGAAAGATGACACCATAATGGGTTAGCGTGGAGAAGAAACTATGTGGACTGAAAGGACTCCAAAAATGGTGTGAAAGGGCCCAGATGAAGAACATAAGCAGGTACCATGGGATTATGTATGGAAGGTAGATCAGATGAGGCTCATTAAGGCAGATGACGTTGAATGGGGGCTGAGAGATGGATGGTGAGGTTACTGAGAAAGAGTAAGTGAAATATCTGCCTGCCCCAAGGTAAATAAGCCAGTTATAAATCTAACAGGTATCTGTGTCTTATAATTTGTGATAGTGGGTTAGCTAATACTGCTGCAATAATCATAGGGCTAATAACAAATATATAGCTCAACATCCATTATTTATTTACTACAACTATCATGGTTGACCTCTCTACCTAAAATTTCTTATAAAGCATCAATGTAAAAGTAAAATAAATATTTTTAGCATTTTTGGAGAAATATTATTTAGTAGAATACATTGGCTGTGTATGTTTCATTGTGTGTGTTTTAAATTATCTGTATATATTTTAGCAAAAATGGCCTCCATCCCAGCTCATGGGTTACAACTGTAAGACAATGATGTAAGCCATGATGAGATATTATTTCACTTTGATTGCAAGTGAAATCCTGACCAAATGTTCGCAGTGTATCATGAGATGTGCTCTTAATTTGGAATCAGGGATTTACTGTATGGATATTTGTTTTTGAGCATTTATTATGATATTCACTCACATTTAGTGGCTATATAAATGAAATAATTACCAAAATTTAGGAAGATCTTAAGGTCATTAAAGTATGTAAGGAATAAAAACTTGATTTATTTAGGAAAAACTTAGCATGTATGATGTAATCATCTGGGAGGGTTATCCTAGAAATACTGACTAGGCTTTGGAATCCCCACCAAACACAACACACAGCATGTCTTCACTTATCTGATTGTTCTAAAGTTACATAAAACTTATAAGTTTCTTGCAGAAAATAACTGGTTAATATAAAATCCTTTGAATTTAAATCTTAATATCATGGTCAACACTTGTCACTTGTTTTTACATTGTGTGTGTGTGTATCTGTATTTGTGTGTGTTTGAATGTGTGTGTATGACTGTATGTGTGTGTGTGTGTGTGTGTGAAAGAGAGAGAGAGGATGTGTGTATGTGTAAAGCTGAATAAGGAATTCTACCTTTCCAAAATGATTTTGATGATGATGGTTAATGAAATTATTGATGATAATGGTTTTGATGAAATGATAGGAAAAGCAAAAGCAATAAATGCTTCTATGCATTGCACACATGTACCTTTTCTGTGTCTCAAAAAAATTTATTTTGTAATATTTTTAAGGAAGAAAAATTATAGCAAGCACCGAGTTGGCCCATAAATAGAAAGAACCCGATGACTGTCTTTCTCAGTCAAGTTACAGCAATAGAAAATAAATTGATTTCCAGCAGCAGTTTTTGATTCTGCTGAGATGTGAGTAGTGTTTCTTACAGAAAAGAAAATGAAGGACTTTGTTTCCATGGAGACACAGGCATTGGGAAAATTCTATCCTCCTGTCTGTTGTCAATGTATTATGAACACTGACAGAAGACAGAAATTTTTAATACTCTCCCCTTTGTCTTCCTTCTTTCTTTTTTTTTCTTTATGAGTCTAAGAACAGGATTCAAAATCAAATGTGACTTTTATGAATATACCTAAGTGCATTTCTGTTCTGTCTATAAAGTCCTATAAACTCAGAGGGGAAAGTAACTGTTTTTGCTTTTACCTTTAGAAATAAAATATTACCCCTTAGTTAATCTATCAGCTTCACTGGTATTTTGAACTTTATGCTTCTTTGACCTGAGGTGGTCTAAGCACTGCTCAGAATTCCATAATCTCCTTGCAGTTTACTTGCTGGGCACAAGCAATCTTACCTTGGTGATGAACAACAAACTTTGTCCCTGAGACATATCGAACTCTAATGTACTAATTCTAATTTTTAATTTTTTATGTACATTGCTGTGCCTACACATGGACCATACATGTACCTGGTACCCAAAGATACCAGAGTGATAGGAGGTTGTATGCCAGCACGTAGGCATTGCAAACAAGCCAAGATCCTGTGTAAGAACATATACCCTCAGTCTGAGCCATCCTTCTATCCCATCATGTGTGCTACAATATAATAAAACCTACTGGTGATGTCACTTTGACCACATTGAGGAAAACAGTTAATTTGGTAATTCTAAGAATATTATCTTCAAAAACGATGCTAGCTGATTTCACAGAAGTGTTGTATTCTACCTTTTATTTTATGTTATAGTAGGTTCATATAAGCCAACTGTATAGCTTGATTATATTTTTATATTATAACAATAAATGGCTATGAAATAAAAATATACATATCTTGTATACTTTTAGTACAACAATTATACAAATAATGTATATAAGTCCCAGAATAAGGTGTGTAACACTACAATACTATAAACTAATACTGAAAATGAGTGAAACTGTATAGCATGTTGAAAACACTTTCTGAATCCAGTGAAGCCTTGAATTCAAAGGCCCTTTGGGCATTAATTAAAACTCAGAATGCTTTAAAACCTACATATCACAGAGTAATGTGTTAAAGCCATTAAAGCTGACATCGACTCTCTGAGCAACAGTATATTTAGAGAACATGAGATAGCTCAGGACAAGAAGTTTCTTGTCTGGCATGCAAGCCAGACAACCTGAGTTTGATGCCCAGGAGCCCACATAGTGAAAGGAGAGTGAAACTTACTACCATGAGCTGTTTGTTGTCTTCTACATACATAGAGTAGTAATTGGCTGCCTCTCGCACTCAAATAAGTACACAAATGAATAAAATAATTTTAAAATTAAAACAACAACAACAACAACAAACAACCTCCCCCTAAGGGTGGAGCAGCCTTGCCAGGCCACAGAGACGGACAATGCAGACCTGATAGGCTAGGGTCAGATGGAAGGGGAGAAGGACCTCCCCTATCAGTGGACTTGGAGAGGGGCTTGGGAGGGGATGAAGGAGGGAGGGTGGAATTGGGAGGGAAAGAAGAAGGTGACTACAACTGCGATACAAAGTGAATAAACTGTAATTAATATGAAAAATTAAAACAAAACAACATCAACAAAAACTTTTTCTAGAGAGAAGCATGCCTCAACCCAGAGAGGAGTACTGTTTGCCTCACAATCTGTTTCTTAAGTCAGGCTGGCCCCGACTAACCAAAGCCCGCACAATATACATCCCATTCTATATCCCACAGTATACACACAATCCTGACAATGATCAGGAACTAAAAGCGGAAAGATGAAAGACTGCTTGAATGCATTCAAAGACAGTTAGACAAGAGGAGAGATTATGAACCTACTTTCCATAATTAGTGAAATTAGAAATTACATGTATTCAGAGGCACAAATTTGATCTAGCAAAATCAATTTAAATGACCACGTATACAAAAGTACTCAGAAGTCTAATTCCTTCTTGTACCATGCCTTGCTTCTGCTCCGAATTTTATTTATTCATAGAGAACATTCCAGATGGGGCATTGGAAAAAAAAGGCTTTTTTCTATCTGTAGAAACAAGTGGTTAGCCACATGCCTA
Organism: Meriones unguiculatus; assembly: GCF_030254825.1. Taxonomy (NCBI): domain Eukaryota; kingdom Metazoa; phylum Chordata; class Mammalia; order Rodentia; family Muridae; genus Meriones; species Meriones unguiculatus. The sequence continues at coordinate 79,857,655 of NC_083350.1, read as the reverse complement.
TGGCTATTGTAAAGGCAACACATTTATAAAGGAATAAAGCTTATCCAAGATTCCATGTAATCGTTTTCCAAATATTCAGTTCTCTTCCTAAGATATATTGCTAAGTTCCACTGAAGAACATCTTTACTAGGAATGCCAATTTTGGTCATATATAACCATAATATTTTTAAATGTATATATTTATAATCTATCTAAGCATTTTATACTATAAAATGTCTGCCTTTTCTTCTTTTCATAAACCTTTTGATTATTTTATATGTATATAATTATTGAAAGCTGAAATTTCAACTTAAAAGCAATATTCTATTTCACATGTTCATATTTGTCCACTGGTTATCCCTATGATTATAGGAATGAGATGTCTTAAATATATACAAATGTAAGATGTAAAGAACAGAAGTGTTACACAGGGCAGGTGTATCTATTCGTGACTTCCTTGTATTCTTTCTATCACTATCACTAATCATCTTTCATTGTTGCTTATTAAAAGTCCTAGTGAAGACACATTCTTAGTGCTATTAATAAATATGATTAGCATTTTACATACATGTTTTAAAGTTATCCACAGCATGACATTTATATAATGGCATATGAGATATCAAAACGCATATTTTACAAATTTGTGTTCAGCTACTATGAAGTGAATGTTCAATATAAAGATGAGTTCTCAGGAACATGTTCATCACAGATTGTCTGTGGAGTGCAGAACAAATAGACCTAGATAGAAAGAGCTGTGAATAAATCCTGGTGTTAAGAAAGGTCAATTTGCATCAGCTATCCTCAGTGGTAGATAGCGGAAGCTGAGAACTGGGTTGTGTTAAATTAAAAAGTAAATCTTGGTTTGTTAAAGTATACCACAAGAGAAAAGAAGTTCCCCACCTAAGTCATGGCATCAGGAAATCAATAAATGCTTGAAAGTATTATCCATTAGGGTATGCATGCTCAGAATTTTTACCAAGACTGCCCCCTCCTGAGGTTCAGACTCTACCTGTCTACCCCTCTTCCATCATTCCCAGCCCAGTCTCTCCAGAAGATTTTAAGATATTTTAGTTCCAAACAAGATTGTGCTGTTAAATAATTAAGATTATCAGATTAAGCTCCTAATCTATTTTTATTCTGTAATGTATATTTGGCTTTTTCATAGAATCAAGGTCTTTTTTTAAATATTATAGCCAATTAAAATTATATTAATAAATTAGTTTTAAATTTGAAAATTCACATTTCATGTTCCACAAAAAAATAGCTTGGTGATATCTGCATATGTTGTTATTTGAACACATACAGAAAATTATAAGAAAGTACAATTATGATTACCAATTTTACATATGACAGTTTTACATATTTTGCATTCCTCAAGTCATATAAAAAGTTTCATGAAGGAATCTTTTATCTGGATACTCTACTGTGCACATTCATGCTCATAATTTTGTTGAATTTGCAAAATAACTAAGAAAACTTGCTATGTACCTTAATACAAATGTGTCTAATGTACTTTAATTTCATATGTGTATACTATACCGACATCATTCCCTCTCATTATACTCCCTCCAAATCCTCCTGTATTATGTATTATTCTTTTTACTGCCTCTCAAATTCATGCCTTTATTTTCACACACAAATACCCACATACACACACACACAGACACATATGTGTGTTTTAATACATAATATATGTAATTTGGAAATACAATCTACTTCATCTATTTAAATATTATCTATTTAAATAAATAAATCTATTTCATTTACATTTGTTTAGGGCTGACTGCTTGGGAGGAGATGATATTTCAGGAGCTCTATTTTTACAGAACATTGTTATTTCCTCTCAGCAGCCTTGATGACATGGAGCTCTTCATCTGAGCCTTTTGAGTGTCCCGCATCTCTGTTGGCATCTTATCTTTTTAGGTTTTACTTAGGCAACTATATTGTTGAGATTAAAATTGGAACATCTCCTTGTCATGTGAAGAAGACATTGTCTCACAGGAGACATCCTGGTCCTGTGCTTCTTCCAGTATTTTGACCTTTTCTGGAATGTTCAATTAGCCTTATGTTTAGGAGGTTCTTTGTAGATGGGCACCCAATGGTCAATTTTTGTCTGAATTTTTTGTTTCATGTAATGTGTCCTCTGCTTCAAAAACAAGCTTTTATGATAAAGCAGTAAACAAATAAGAGTGCGTATTCAGTAATTATAGAACTGTAGGAAATTGGAATTACTAAATTGTCATTTAAGGCTCATGACCTTACTAGCTTTGAGTATTTTGCTGGACTTAGAGGACCATGAACTCCTGCCTATTGACCAGAAATGTAGATGACTAATCTGTAAAACATTGTTTCCTGGCATGTTTGTGAGGATTACTTAAAAGAGATTAGTGAATAACTGATTATCATCTGAATCAACCCCATACATAAGACCAACTGCAAGGGAGTAGCATCATGTCAGCCCAGGAGTCCTAAGAAAACAGATGTTGAAGACTCACTAGTTATATTTTCTTAAGTAGATCTAAATTTTTCTTGCTTTCATTTTTTTCCCCATGAATTTATTACAATCACCTCTTACCTCTTTTCTCAGATTTTGAGTTTGAGTACTTTACACAAGCTTTATTAATTTTTCTCTCCATAGGGTCATATTGTGGATTCAATGTCTGTACTCATAAAAGTCTATTAATACAGTGTATTATCTCAAATAACCTACTGATGTCCTTTTCTGGATAAGCTTGATTAATCCTCTCACCTAAAGTGGCAATTACTCCTAAATTTTTCTTCCAAAGCTTATGATTACATTCAATATCTTACTTACTACCTAAAATACTCATAACTTTATTAGCTAATAATTAGTATTTTAAAATATAATGTAGAAAAATTTTAAATATTTATGAATTTTAATGTTTTGTGGATTTGTGTATGTGTGAGAGATTGTGTGTGTGCATGTACAAGTAAACCACATGATACAGGTGGAGTTCATTATCTTCTTCCATATTTATATGTATTCCAGAAATCAAACTCAGTACATTTGGTTTGGCCAGGAAGAACTTTATTCAGTCTTCCTTCTGGTTAAAAAAATATAGGAAAATAAATAAAGGAATACTAAAAAAATATTCATATGCAAGAAAAACTAACAATTATGAGTCAAAGAAAAATAAAACAAAGAAACAAAACAAAAGAATGATTGTTAGTGAGTTTTAAAGTTTTCAGTCATGCTTCCTGATATAATAGTAAACCCTTCCTAAACATTACAACTTTAGCAGTCACCAGTAAATTATATTCTTCATTGCTTATTGACATTTAATTGACACTATATAGTTTTTTTTCTTTTTATTTTCTTCATTTTAAAACTTAAGTTTCAAAAAAATAAATATCATATCTTTTGGTTAATATTATGTCTCCCCAAACTAGAAGTATCTGAGCAATTCATGTACTCTATAGTACATATTTCCTGAATTATTTCATGCAATACTGTATTGAAAAGTACAAAAAGGATTCCTTTTTGCAGATCATCTTAGAAAGTGATAAACCCTAAACAAAGTCCCGAAATGTATTTTGTTCCCCTCAGTACAATTATTAAGTAATTAAGTAAGATGACACAGAGCTATCAATTGGAATTTCCTATTTTATTGTGTTGTTATTGTAATAAGGTAATAAGGTGTCCAGTTTTTAGATTCTGAGACATTGGTGGCCTAGCAAGGCTGCTCCTCCCTCTAGGGATGAGGGGGTGTGTGTGTGTGTCAAAGAGCCAGCCATTGAGTTCATGTCAGAAATAGTCCCTGTTCCCCTTACTAGTGTACGCACTTGGATACTGAGCTACCATGGGCTACATCCGAGCAGGGGTTCTAGGTTTTATCCAGACATAGTAATTAAAGAGCAAGTTAAATGTTGTTTTTGGGTATGAGAACAAGTGTTTAGGATGTAGTTAGAGATTTATTGGTATAATGTTCCTGTGGAATGTGTACAATTTACTCTTTTTGTTCAAATGCTCATTTCTCTACCCCACTATCTGGTTTCAATCCCACATTGCACTGGGATGCTTATTCGAAGCATCACCTGTCTCAAATTTGTGTAAATATGCTACCGGGTATTCTCTGTAATTGTCAATAAAACAACCAGCCAATGCTGAGCAATGGGGTGGGTAGGGTGGGGCGTCCTAGTCCAGAGGGGAGGAGAGAGAAGAGAGTGGGAGGAGGTTTCTGAGAAGATAGGTCTGAGAGGAGAGGACCTGGAATCACCAGGAGAAATGAACCAGATCTGAGATAAGACTAAAAAGAAAGTATAATGTGGGAACTCTGAATGGGAGGAAGGTATTCATGCTTCAGGGTTTAGGTTGGAGTAATTATTGTCTAGCATTGTGCTCTAGATTAAATAAATCCAAGCCTCTGTGTGGTAATTTGGGTATACAGCTGATTTAGGAATAACTGTTCTTTAACTAAAAGATAAATCAATATCAAATATTAATAATTAGTAACAGAGACTGGAGTAGTTTAATAAAATGTCAGTTGAAGGTTTTCCTCCAATCCATGATTTCCCAGCACAGGAGGCCTCAGCCCTGCACAAAGAAGTACATGAAGTAAAAGAATGCGGAGAACAGGAAAAAAGTCTCTCCTGAGAAGAGTACACTGATTGGATATACAACAGGCAATGAAGACACACAGGCATTAAATGTTAGAAAGACTGAACAGTTTAGACTGATTTATTTAGGAATATGTATATATTCTCAAAAGTAATTATAAAAGAGGCCATTAATTTAAAAAGGAACAAAGAGGTTCTTGGAGTCAGAAATTTGAAGGAGAAATGATATAATTACATAATCTCAAACATTAAACAAACCATTTTTTTGTAAATGTTTTTTATTTTGTCATATGAAAGGATGAGATGAGAGCTGTTTCCAAAGCCTTCTAGCTCTTCTAGAACTCTCCTGGCTGGTTCAGCTCAGTTGTTCAAGCCTAACTTCTCCAAGCTGACTGATCCATACTGGCTTCTTTTAGCTTCTCACTGAATTATTCTGCCTGGCCTGAAACTGAATCTGTAAATATGTTTTAATCTGTTTTATTCTCATTCTCTGGCTTATTCTTTCTTCAACTTTGTATAGTTTGTTTTCTCTGCAACCTGTCTTTGTAAGAAACTCTTGGTAAAAACTCTTTTATTTCTTCCTGGGTTGCTCTTAAATAGCCTCTCTTCCTGTCCTTTTCTAGTGATATTTGGACTTATCATCCTATTTCTTTCTCATTCTGTCAAATCTTTCTGTGGTTTGTCATTTTGTTTGCCCATCTATTAGATGCTGCCAGTAGACTTTGTTAATGTGAACTTTACAAATCTTTTCAAGATAAACTTTCGAGGGATTGAAAGAGGGAAGTATATCCAGTCCTGATAGTCTTGAGGCTTGGATTGGTGTTGGTTGGCAAATAACATGAGTGGAAATCAATGAGCAACAACAACAACAAAAATGTAGTTATAGAATCATAGAATATGGTAAACTTGCTTATCTCCTTTTTTAACTTTTAAAAAGAATAATAAATATTATTATGATTTATAATGTGTTCAACTTTGTCTCAATTGTAGCCTCTTCTCTCATCTTCTCCTGATCACACCCACCCTCTCTCTTCCTTCCCTATTCCTCTCCCCTACTCCACTGATAGGTGAAGTCCTCCTCCCCTACTGTCTGAACTTAGCCTATCAGATTCCATCAGAACTGCCTGGATCCTCTTTTTCTGTGGGCTGGCTAGTTCACCCCACAGGAAGAAGTGATCAAGGAGCAGGAAACTGCATTCATGTCAGAGGCTGTCTCTTCTCCTCTTACTAGGGAAACCACATGGAGACTGAGCTGTAATGGGCTAAATCTGAGCAGATTATTCACATCTTCCATGTATGGTCTTTGGTTGATGCATTAGTCTCTGAATTCCCCAATGGGCCCTGATTATTCTTGGCTTTGTTGTTCTCATTGGGTGGCTGCTGTTGCCTCCAGATCCTTTAATATCTCCCTTCTTCTGTAAGACTCCAAGAAAGGCTCCAACCAGCAGGGGATTGAAGCAGATCCACATGTCACTTTCAGACATGGCTGCTTCCTTTTATAAACTAACCTTACATTCACTGTTTGGGATTAAAGTTGTATATTAAGGATACATCTGCATTTGAACCAGCTTACAATGACCTAGAAGATTTTTTGGATATGATCCCTTTCCAGAGTCGCCATGTTGCTGGATTAAATTATAAGTATCTTTTTTGATATATAATTTTATTACAGATAATAATTTGTATGGAGAAACTATATTATTATTTTGAGCAATTTTGTATTTTTAAATTCTTTGATATGCAGTACACTTAGACGGTCAAATTATAACACATTTTGAGCTACTTTTTCTGATTTGAACTAAAAACAAATGATTTAAATCACAATAATTTTGATTGTTCTATTTAAATTTTGAGACAGCATATTGCTTTATAACTCAAACTGGCCCCAAAGTAAAGAAATTTTCTTGTCTTAACCTATTAAGTGTTAGGAGTACAGAGATGAGCTATGTCACTCTGATTAGTGAAGTCATTGATACCTGCAACTCTTTCCTATTCCCCTGCCACCTTGGAATGGTAGAAAATTTTAATACTTTGTAAACAATTTTGACTGAAAGACAATGGATATGATCCTTACCTTGTCCAATGCTCCTTTTAAATATGTATATTAAAGTTGTTATTTCTAAAAAAGTTGCTAGTGTATTTTGTATTCTTAGTAATTGACTAAAATGATTATTCTTCAGGTTTGAATATTTGATAAATTTATCTTTGTCTAGGTTTTTAAAATAATAACATTATTTCCAGTCTTTCAACTTGATGAATGATCACAATTTTTTAAGTTAATTTATTTTTTATTCACTTTGCATCCTGGTTGTAGCCCAATCCACCTCGCCTGCCAGCCCTACCCTTCCTCTGCATCCTCTCTCCCTACCCTATTCCTCAGAAAAAGGAAGCCTTCCCTTCCCATCCATCCCAGCTCTACAAGTCACATCAGGACTGAGCATGTCTTTTTCCTCTGTGGCCTGTGAAGGCAGTCCTGCCAGGGAAAAGTGATCAAAAAAGCTGGCAAGTGAGTCCCCACTTCTCCCACAAGAGGATCCACATGAAGCCTAATCTGATCATCTGCTACATCTCTGTAAGCAGTCTGGTTCCAGTTTATGCCTGGTCTTTGGTTGATGCTTCAGCCTCAGCAAACCACTCTGCACCCCGGTTATTTGGCTCTGTTGGTCTTCTTATGGAGCTTCTGTCACCTATAGGTCCTTTTCCTTTTCTTCTTATTTTCTACAAAACTCTGCATGCATCTCCCAATGTTTAGCTATAAGTATCAGTATTTGTTTTGAGATTTTGCTGGATAGAGACTCTCAGAGGAAAAAAATAAAAGAAGAAAAGAAAAACAGCAATGTATGGGGAATTCTAATGTAGCTATTTCTCAATAGCCATTTTATATTCTTACATATTTTGTATAGTAAATTACTCTAAAATTAAAAAAAAAAAAGACAGAGCAGAGATTGGGGGACTGTCTAACCATTGCCTGGCCCAAACAAATACCCACCCTATGGGAGACTGCCAACTCCTGACACTATGAACAATATTTGGCTCAGCCTGCAGACAGGAGCCAATCCCCATTTCTTAAGACTAATGGTTTGATCTCTTGGGTTTTCATTAAATCATACTGATTAATGACTAATTACACTACTTTTTAAAAAGACGACCAATATATTCCTACAATGATTTTTCTCTTTCCTCAGTTGTACGTAATATGATCTTGTATCCATACAAGAAAGATATATAAAACACTGACAACTTAACCAGCTTTATTTTTTTCATTTTTTTGGTGCAAAGCTAAAATAATATAAACCCGTTTTTCCATAATCTTCCAAGAATATAAGCATAAAAGCCCTTGAGGTTTTTGTTCAGGAATGGCACTGTTTTTGAATTGAGTGGCAATTGAAGTTGTTAAGTCCATAAAAGAAAATTGTTCTCAGCCTCATTCATTCACCTTTAGTGTATCAGAACTCATACCATTTCTGTGTTCTGCTTTCTGTTTGACATTTCTCACTTAAAAGAATTATGCAATGCAGATGCTCCAGTGGCACAATCGGTTAGTGTGTGGTACTTATAGAAAAGAATTATGTATTTTAAAGGAAAACACATATACTCCAGAATATGGTTACATTATGTTAGATGAAACAGAAGTTGTGAACTCTATTTTAGAGTGTCATCTGTAGGCACTAAAAACATTATGCTGAGACAATGGCTTCACTGCACAATATGGAGTAGAGAAAACATCTCTTTTCCTATTTCAGAACAGCTGTTGAAATGAGAAGTTTTATTTACTCTCTAACAGTGTGCAATTTTCCTTTTAATACAATAAAAATTTGATAGAATCTTAAAAATAAAGGGAAGAGTATATGTAAATATAATCTACAAACTGAAAGAAATAAAAAACAACAACAACACCACCTCTTAGATGCCAAAAAAGCACTTGACAAAATTCAATACCCGCTCATGTTTAAAGTTTTTGAGAGATCAGAGATACAAGGCACATACCTAAATACAGTAAAAGCAAAATACAGCAAGCCTATAGCCAACATCAAACTAAATGGAGAGAAACTTAATCAATCCAACTGAAATCAGGGACAGGGAAAGGCTACCTACTCTCCCCTTGTCTCTTCAACATGGTTCTTGCTGTCTTAGCTAGAGCAGTAAGAAAACTAAAGAGATCAAGGGACCACAAATTAGAAAGGAAGAAGTCAAAGTATCACTATTTGCAAATGGTATGATAGTATACATAAGTGACCCCAAAAATTCTACCAGAGAACTCCTTCAACAAAGTGGCTGGATACAAAATTAACTTAAAAAAAAAATCTGAAGCCCTCCTGTATACAAAAGTCAAACACGCTAAGAAAGAAATTAGGGAAGCAATACCCTTCACAATAGCCACAAATAACATAAAGTACCTTGGTTTGACTCTAACCAAGCAAGGGAAAGATGTGTATGAAAACTTCAAGTCTCTGAAGAAAGAAATTGAAGATATCAAAAGATGGAAAGATATACCATGCTCATCGATCAGTAGGATTAACAGTGAAAATGGTCATCCTAGCAAAAGCAATCTACAGATTTAATGAAATTCCCATGAAAATACCAACACATTTTTCTTTTTTCCAGACCTTGAAAGGACAATTCTCAATTTCATATGGAAAAACAAAACAAACAAACAAACAAAAAAAACCCAAATAGCTAAAACAATCTTGTACATTAAAAGATCTGGAGGTATCTCCATCCCTGATCTCAAGCTGTACTATAGAGTTATAGTAATAAAAATGCCATGGCACTGGCGTAGAAAGACTGGTGGATCAATGGAATTGAATCAAAGACCCAGAAATAAGTGGGTCTTACAGATACTTGTTTTTTGACAAAGAAGCCAAAATCATACAATGGAAAAAAGTATTCTCAATTAAAATAAAAATGAAGGGGGATTTCTAGAGTAAACACATAAAATTATGACAAAAAGTGTCATTAGCAACTTGATTGTCCATTAGGAAAGTTATCATTGAATTATTTATAGTGAGTAAATGCTCTAAAGTATAAAACAAATTATAAGCAAGTATGTTTTTGTACTCTCATATTATAAATTGGTAGTGTACTCATTAGTTATTAAATGCAAACTATAATACAAATCAAGCTTTCCCATGTTTTCATGTATTAATGTGAATAAACATTATACTCTAAGTACAAGGGAGAAATAAAATGCTATATAAATGTATTTCTCTTGTACATTACATTCTTAATTTTATAGAATAAAATATCCAAAGTAATGGGAATTTAAAGGACTTGTTCAGTAGTACCTCTAAATCAGCAAAAGAACTGAGAAATTTTTCTGAAAGCTCTGTCAGCAATGGGATAACATCTCAAAGTAAAATGTAAAAAGACCTTCCATTTTCTGTATGAAATATGGTTTATTTGTTTATATATATTTTGTGTTTGTAATACTATTTTAAAGGTATCTAGGAGATGAAGCTACACATTTTACCTCTTCAAATCTTAGATTGAAAGATATTTAACTGAAGACCTTTGGTTGTTACTACATGTATTATTTTGTTCTTTTCTTTATTCTGTATAGCAAAGTGCTACCTGTGTTATTATATGATAATTATTTCTACTACAAATATCAATTTGTATGGCTGACCATTATTGTGTAATCATACAGTCATTTTTACTCCTGCCGTATCTCCTTAGTTTAGTGATGGTATAGACATACAGGGCACAAAGGTGTCATATGTGAAGACTATGACTTCATTCTCAGACAAAATATTATTATTTTTTATGTTGATAAAGCCTTCTCACAGAAATACGTTAAGCTGAAATGCAAATTATTTTCTACTTACATTTTCCAGCAATAATGTTTATAACAAAATACTTAAACTTAAATGATCTTTCCACTAAACTTTAATAACAGCCTCCAAATGTGCCAGAAATAATTTTCTACTCTTAGTCTTTGCTTTTTTTCATACTTATTGGTCTATAAAAATAACCTTAACTAATTTTTAAAATATTTGTAATTTTACATTAAATTGATACCTCAACAAAGACTTCTAACCAAAACAGAAATACTGCTCTACCATCTAGATGAAAAGACCTTTCACATTTACTCACCTACTCAGTTTAGATGCCTCCTCCATTATTCCAAGTGTAAGTACAGAGACAGTCTATCTTTTACGTCCTTGATCCTTTGATTAGCTGTATTTATCAAACTACACAAAAGAACTTCTATTTATAAGCTCATTTGTCCTTATTCCTGGACTGTGGGCTTACAACTTAGGAAATAAAACTACTGATAATATATTAAATTTTATAATTTTATTAGTATACATAACCTTCTGGAATTCTGTAGATACAAATATGCTACAACGGGGGAAATAAACGTTTTAGGTATCTTTACTACAAACTTACAAAAGTTCTTTGTATTGTGCAGAATTTTCTAACGTTGAAGTGTGTTGTGTATATTTAACTAATTAAAAAAATTATCTACACAGATTCAAAGGCAGACATATACAAATATGCAGCTATATATATAAGCCTATTTTTTTATCTACATTTATTTGTGTGTGTGTGTGTGATTACGTGCGCGCGTGCGTAATGCTAGAGGACAATCTTCTGGAGTTTGTTTCTTCCCTCAATCCTAATTTCCCAAGATAAATCTTAAGTTTCAAGTCCTAGTTCAAATACCTTTACATTAGAGCCATTCCTTCTGGCCATATGTGCTACATATACATAAACTCTAATTGAATTTGCTGTCTTTTATATGCATTTGATGAACAAAATCTCAATTATGTAAAATCTGAATTTGGTAAGTTATGCAATGACATTCAATGTTTTATGGCATCAAAAATTTTAGATTTTCAACTGAAAGATAAATTATCCCAGCTATTGTGTATTCTTTTTACTTTTATATTTTTATTAAAAATCTGTACTAAATATAATGCAAAAATGTGATTCACAGATTAGATGCTCAAGGATACGCTGTTTATCAGGTAAGTATGTAAAATACTATAACTCTTCAGTAACATCCATCCAGTGAATACAAAATGATACCATTTTATTTTATTCCTAAAACTTCTAAAATCAAAGTCCTAAAGGGATTATAAGAACATAATATAACCATAACAACTATGTGATTGATAGTTTCATATATGAATTTAAGTAAGAATACCCTAAAAAGGCTTTATGTTCTTCTGAGGATTTTGAAAACAATATTGAGTGAATATTAAAGGATATAAAAAGTGCTTTACTAGTTTCTTCAGAAGCTGACTGAGAACAAGACATTTATCCCTAGTTTCTTATATACTTTTAAATTAATAGAATGCTTTTTTGTGCACGCCACATAACAAGATCAACAAAATGGAACACTGACCAAATTGAAAAATCAAGACCACAATAGAGTCTAACCAATAAAAGTATTTGGTGTTATTTATAACATTTTAAATGTAGTATAGCAAGGGCACAATTTATGGAAAAAGTATGCCACGTTTGGTGAAAACTATCAGTTCATAGTTGTTCATATCCGTACATAAAAACGATCCTGCAAAATAAATTTAAGAGTATGAAAAAGATAATTTACAGACTGAATGAAATTATTATCAAAGCATTTATTTCAGACTTTTTTTTTACAAAATACACACATGTGTAATAGTAAAATTGAGCCCTGATGTATAAATTTTACTGTATTGATATTTCAGTGTAGCAGTAAAAGGGTTAGGCTAACTTTGTAACCTATATGTCTTCTAAAGCCTATAGTTTTGAGTTTTAGGTCCAGGTTAAGCTAAAGCCTCTTAGTACCTTTCCAGAGAGTGAAGGAATGTGACCCTATCTGTGAGGACAGATATAAAAAAAGGGCAAGCAAGCAATGACCTTCACTCAGCAAAAGAACGACCAGACCCTTGTCCTTGAGATAGCGTTTCTTAACAACAAACCTAGACTTCTTCTGAGTAGCTTTTGACCTCCAGCCAAGAGCCCGCAGCCCTAATCTTCAAGGATGAGCTAACCACCCCCACCTTCAATTGCAGCTGCATCCACACTTGGCAGGACTGGCCAAGCTTAAACACCTAAGACGAACCAATTATCTTACTTTATAGCTTCCTCATCCAATCCTAAACTGACTTCAAATCTCCCGCAATTTTTCTTTTAAAAACCTAAAGGCCTTTGTCTCCCGGTGCCACTCTTTGCTGACCAGCAGGGGTGACCCCGTTGTACAATGGTTAATAAACCTCTTGCTTTTGCAACGAGTCTTGGTCTGGGGGAGTTTCTGGGAAGGGCGCGATTGAACTCCTGAGCTGTGAGACCCCAGGTCTTACATTTTTGGTGCGTTGGCCAGGAAAGGGCATGCCCCTTCCCCAACCCTCATCAGACTGAACTCGGAGGTCGAGCTCGGAACAGGTTAGTCTGTTTATGTCTTACCAATCTGTTTCTTGTCATAGATGGCTGCCATGAGGCAGCCTCTCAATTAGATTTCTGTGGTACCAATCTGTTTCAGTTTAGGCACCTATCTGGACCTTTTTGGTCATCTGATCAATCATTGCGATTGACGGACGTGTCAGAATATCGCTTGACTGGGAACTGGGGGACGCCCCAAGTTCCCGTTTTGGAGGTTGGATCTGAGACGGTTCTCCTCCCGTCTGATTTTTGTAGAGAACGACCGCCACCAGGCAGCCGTTCTATCAGAGCACTGTGGTAGCACCCACAAGGGTGTCCTTGTTTGATTACTTGCCTGATTCTTTGTGTTTCTGTTGTTGTTGCCTCTCTGACTCTTTTGACAGGGAGATGGTCTAGATTGAGAGCATCTGTAGAAGGGGTTCGAGTCCCCTGAGTGGTTCGAGGCCACTTGCCTGGAACGGTTTCATTAAGGCAGACAGACATGTCATTAATGCCAAGTGCATGGGACATCCTGTAGGACACTCAGCTTGCCCCTTTCTGTGAACAGGGAGGAGCAGAGAGATTCTGCTCCCCCAGCAATTTAAATCCTGTGTTTCTCATGTATGTATGTATTTTTCTGTGTCTGTTTCTTTGTAGACTTGGACTGATAAAAATTCGAACAGAGGATAGTTAAAATTAGAACTAGTTCTCGGCCCGGGAGTGCACATGGCTGCATGGCAGGACACCAAGCAGTGTGCTCTCCCTCCCGAGGGAGCCAAGGAGGGAATGCTTTCAGGTGGCTGGGGAGACGTGTGGAGCTGGGGCTGGAGCTTGGGCAGGTGGTGCTCAGGCACTTGAGCATCTATGGAATAACAATGCACACCCAGCAGGGCATGGGCTTGATGTGGCCCCTTGTTGCAATGGACAGCCAAAGAGCACGGGGGAGGGGAGAGGCCCAGCCAGGAAGCAGGTTCAGGACCTGCGGGGGAGGAAAGCTAGAGTAAAGCTCACAAGGGAGCCAAGGGAGCAGGCAAGGCTCATGGGCTTGCTGGGTGGAAGTCCTTAGACATGGCTAGGCGGGGATTGGCACCATAGCTGCTCCACGACAGGAGCTGCTCTGGCTGCTGAGAATGAGGAAAAACTCCTCCCCCTTGCCTTCATGTCAGCTCAGCAGGAAAGTGAGCAGCAAGAGCTCACCATGCCCTCTTGCTCCTCTCTTCCCTCCTCCCACCTAGGGGACTTGCAACTTACAGATCAAACAGTAATTTAGGAAAAAAACTGCACTTGCTGTAATGTTTAGAATTGCAGCTGAGTCTGTCTGTTTAAATATATGGCCATTATACGATTGTTTTCAACTGGTCTTAAATGGTTGATATGATAAAAAAAATAATTGGGTATGTTTTAAGGTTAAATTCAAATTCGTGTTTAAAACACGTTTATGTGACTATGTGTTTGTAGGGTCTATAAATGCATATGTTTAAATAACAACAATGTAAATTGCCACATGGTGTGGCTCAGGAAAAAAAACAAAGGTTGCAAAATCTCTGAGTCAAAATGATTTTATTTCCTTTTAGGATAAAAAAAAAGTCTTATTCTAAGTTAATATTGGTTCTGAAGATTGGGTTATTTTCAGTGATAAATTTTGGTCTTAAAATCTGGTTTCGACTTTTAAAATTATGGTTATGCTTTGTAAATTCACTCCTAAAATAGATACTTTGCTTTGATATTACAGGGACGAGTTTTAAAAATTGTTTAGATGTTTAAGAGGATAAAACATTTACAGTTTATCAGATTTTTTAAGCAATAACTCTTGGGCAGTCTAACAACGAACTTAAAACAGTTTCCCAACCCTTGGGGAAAAAAAATTAATGAGAGTTTTCCTGTTGTCTAAAAAAAAGGGAGAGTGAGCAAGAGATATTAAAAAAAAAATAGGTTGTTTAAAGCAAAAATGTCGGTTAAGCCAGAAAAAAAAGGCTAAAAACCTAAAGGTATATAGGATGTTGCAAAAGGTTAGTGGATGCATTATAAAAAGCCAGAGAGTTAATATGATTTGAAAAAAAAAAACTGTATTTAAATATGTTATAATTCATTTAAAAGGCTGGTGATTCTTCATTGCAAAATGTTTTTTTATGCTCTTTTAAGGGGAAAAAATTCTGGCTGATAGGTTTGGTATGGCTAAAATAATTCATACAGTTTATAAGTGTTCTGTACTGTTCTGTTATACAGTTGGTTCTAAAACTTATTTGATCACCATGTTAAAACTTTTGGTTGTGGGGGATTATGGATGCTCCACAGTGTTTGCTGTGTCATCAACAGCACCTAATGGCTATTTTGGTATTGTCAGTCACAGCCTGTGCTAACACATGGCTAGCTGCCATGATGGTTCAGGGATAGAGAGCACGTAAAGCTGTAGTTTTGCTGCCATATTTGTTTAGGGCTTTCAGCTGAGTTCAGTTACACGTGGCAAGCAGCCATGCTGGTCCAGAGATAAAGAGGGTGGAGACATGAATTTACCACCATTTTGTTTAGGTCTCTCAGTTATGTTCAGTCCTCTAATTAGTGTTAAGTACAAAGCTTTTTACTGTTCAATTTTAATACAAAGTGGTAGGATCAGCAAGATTTACTAGCCCCTCTATAAACTGTATCTGATTAAAATGTTTGCTTTAATTTTAGTTCAAAAAGAACAGACTTAAAGCTACGCTAATGACTGCAGTTGGTTAAGGTGTTGAGCTTTACCTAGTGTCTTTGTATAGGTTTTTTTAAGGTTAAGCCTAAGATAGATAACTATAAAGTTTGCCTATTTGTCTTAAAATATATAGTTCTAAAACATGCATCTCAAATATGCTAAAACTAGATTAAATAGCATTCTGTTTTATAGGACACAGTTTAAAACAGATGATAAAAACAAAGAAAAACTCAGATATGCTGGCCCTCAGGCTTATCAGAGATCTGATGAATATGGCATTTTAACATATGTAGGTTTATTGTGGCAGAAAGTCCCAAAATTCTGGCAGTAGCTCCCCAAGGTCTCCAAGAAGATTTGAACAACGACAGATGACTGCAACTCTGGATTGTGGTATGCTAACCACTGGGCAATACTGCCCCAACTGGAGCACTGCTAGGGCCCAGCATAAACTACAGACAAAGTCAGGGACACCTGAAAAGCCATTGTCTCACATTGTGAGAGGCAAGGTGAGGTCAATCTCTCCTGTTCCTCTTTCCACAGCAGCAGTTTCTCATCCTCTATGCCTGATGGCTGGACTGCCTCTGCTCAGAAAGCCAGGAGACCACAGGAGCCAGAGACACTGCCTAGGTGATGGACTAACTAGTCATCTCTGTCATTTTGATTGGTACATTTACTTAGCTCATAATTTATTCTTCTTAGGTCTCTGATCACATTGACGGCTAGGCTGAAAGGCTAGGCTTAGTTAACAGTAACTTGGCAGCTAAAGAGCAGACAGTTAGGTTCACTATCAGCTCATTGGACAGTTCATTAGTTAGTTAAAACTACTAGGTACTTTATTCTTTATAAAAAAAAAACAGGTTTGCCCTGCTCACAGGCTTTACATCAGTTGCCAATGTCTTATAATAATAGTTAAATAAAAAAAAATATATAAAGTTTATATAGGGTCTGAGGATATAGGAGTTCAGGTTATAAAAATCTAAAAAAATGTTGGTCTACATACTAATCAAAGTGTCAATTTAATAGACGTCAGGTTAACACTTAAGTAAAAAAAAAGTACAAACAGTTTCTCACACAGGCAATTTTATTTAGCCAAAATATAGGAGGGCTTACTTAAGGTTACACAGAGCCTGCTGTCTGGTTACTATGGTTGCACGGAGTTTCTCAGGGTCAGAGCAGTCCGCTATAAGACCACCAAGGTCAGTCTGTGAGAGACTAAACTTTAAAAAATAGCCAAGAGGCTGAGTTCCGCTGCTCAGATGCCGTTAACTCCAAAAAGGCTGCCACATGGACACACTTAAGTTGTTTATAAAAGATATAAAACAAACAGCTGACTGGTACAAATTCTGTTGGATATAGTTTTTATCTGTTACTCTCAAAATGTTGCTGTATTAGATTTGCTAATATGTTACTTTTCTGAGTATATATATATATATATATATATATATATATATATATTTCCTTTTGTGTACCAAAAATTCATATGAGTTTCTAAAAATCAAAAGGTCATGAGACCTAAATCTGGCATAGCTCAAATGGATCCCAAAAGAGTTTTTCCCTGCTGTTGGGATTCCTCACTTTTTCCATTTAACAGACAAATCTTAACTTCTGTCTCTAGTCTAAATTTGTCTCAGCAGATTTTCACCTGGTTGACTCTGGGCTGCAAACTAAAATCTGGACTTGTTGGAAGCTGACATGACTGCTCCCTGTCTCTTCAATTAGATCAACTAACCAGAGACTGTTAAGGACTGCCTCATTGACCAGCCTTTGATTGGCTCCTAGTAATCTTTACCCATGTGCTCTCCCCAACTTTTGACCAGCATTTCAGCCTCTTTTAAACTGAGATTTCAACAATACAATCATCAGCATGAAAAAATTCCAGAAGATGGATCATCGGCCCATTGTCCCATTCTACAGGCTAAAATGTTGAGTGAAAAGAAAAAAAAATTTTTTTTCTTAAAATAAAATTCTCACTCTGCAGCTGCTTCATAATTGAAGCAGTTACAAGGAGAAGGGGGAAATAAAAGGGTTAGGCTAACTTTGTAACCTATATGTCCTCTAAAACCTATAGTTTTGAGTTTTAGGTCCAGGTTAAGCTAAAGCCTCTTAGTACCTTTCCAGAGAGTAAAGGAATGTGACCCTATCTGTGAGGACAGATATAAAAAAAGGGCAAGCAAGCAATGACCTTCACTCAGCAAAACAACGACCAGACCCTCGTCCTTGAGATAGCGTTTCTTAGCAACAAACCTAGACTTCTTCTGAGTAGCTTTTGACCTCCAGCCAAGAGCCCACAGCCCTAATCTTCAAGGATGAGCTAACCACCCCCACCTTCAATTGCAGCTGCATTCACACTTGGCAGGACTGGCCAAGCTTAAACACCTAAGATGAACCAATTATCTTACTTTATAGCTTCCTCATCCAATCCTAAATTGACTTCAAATCTCCCACAATTTTTCTTTTAAAAACCTAAAGGCCTTTGTCTCCCGGTGCCACTCTTTGCTGACCAGCAGGGGTGACCCCGTTGTACAATGGTTAATAAACCTCTTGCTTTTGCAACGAGTCTTAGTCTGGGGGAGTTTCTGGGAAGGGTGCGATTAAACTCCTGAGCTATGAGACCCCAGGTCTTACAGCAGCAAAACAAATAAGGTAGCAGTCTATTAAGAGATGTTTAAAATCAAAGAGACTATACATATATGCAGACAAGAGATATATAAGAAATCTTACAGCTGCCACTATATATTTCTGAGTCCAAAACTGCTCAAGAAATATATTCACTGAGAAGCAAAACAAGACCTAAGAACTGTCAGATTCAAAATGATGTCATGTTACGCACAGCAAAAATGAAGAGTTTTGGTGGTAATATTTCTAAAATAATTTCACTTCTCTTACACTCTCCCTAACTTCATTCTTGTCTCTCCCTTCCAACCTTCCCTCCCTTCTGCCCATCTTCATTCTCATTCCTTCCTTGCTCTCATTACAAATCATTCACTAGGGTTTCTTTTGCTAAGATTAACTTCTATCACTGCCAGCCCTAGTTTTCCTTAGAGTTTGGCACCTGTGAATGAGTGGCTGCAGCAGTTAAGAGTTAACAACAATAAGAAGGAGCCTGTATATCAATAAGTTGAAAACAATCTCAATTTATATAGGTAGGAAATAATATTTTTAGAAAGGAGAGGAGTACCTCCCCTATCAGTGGACTTGGGGAGAGGCATGCATGCAGAAAGGGGGGGAGGGTGGGACCGGGAGGGGAGGAGGAAGGGGCTTATGGGGGGATACAAAAGGAATAAAGTGTAATTAATAAAAGTTAAATAAAAAATTAAAAAAAAAAGAAGGAGCCTGTATCCCGTTTCAGTACTTATGCAGGTTTCAGGTCCTAGAACCCTTCTTTACAAGTGTTATAATTCTTCTGTGTGTATATCAGGTCAGCGTCCTCAGCCTTTTGATATGGGTGAGGTTGTAGCAAAGAAGATCTAGATACCAGACTCCTCAGCTCTTAGTAATACGCTCTTGTGTAGAACTAGAAAATATATCTATTAGCTCTCAGCACTGGCTTCTGTTACACCTCTCTGCCTGGTTTGTGAACCTATTGGCTATAAGGCTATAAGGCTATAAGGCTATAAGGCGTTGACATCTTTTCTGGTGATGAGGCCTGGACTTGCTCTTCTTTGACTCCTTACATCCTTTATATGTTTTGTTGTTGTTGTCGTCATTCTTCGGTCTCAGCATTCTCTCATGTCTCTCCTCTGGCCACCTTTCTTCTTCCTCTACTCATCATGCCTTAAATGCTCTCTTGTCCAGCTGCCAGTGAACTATTGAACCCATTTCTTCTAGTTGGCCTGCCCACAGTTGTCACTGCTACAGCCATTATACCGCCTGTACTGTAACTCTGATATTGCTGTTGCTGTATCTGTGACTTGCTTCTACACATTGCCAAACACACTGACACCAGGGATGTTAATGCCTACTATGCAACTCACTATTTAAGTCTAAACAGACTGATTGAAAACCCAAGGAGTGTTCAAAATAATCACAGACAAATTTATGAGGTACAGTTTCAGCCAGATATCTTAGCACAAATCATGGTCATTAAAAACTGAATTTGGGCTAGAATATAATCTTATTTCTTAACATAGATACAACCACTGAGGTTTACATTTTGCCTACATCACAGCCTTTTGTTTTGGACCAATCACAGTTATTTATTTTGGGCCAATTGTTTTGTGAAAAGACTTTTCCTAAATAGATGGAACACACTAATTAGGGAGCCTACCATTTGTTTACTAAGGTATAGATCCCACCAAAGTCCACCTTGCCAAAGCAATGAGAGATTTATTGGGGTGACTTATAGGACTATGGGTGAAGAGCTATTTATAGGAGGAGAAAACACTCAAATACAGGTACGTCATCTAAGCCCACCCCGGCGTTGTTGAACCTAGAGCATACTGCATGGCCTGCAGGCAGGAGTGTCCTTTCCAGGCAATTCAGTTGGTCTGTACTTCTTCCAGGCAGCTTGTCTGCTGTCTGCTTCTTTCAGGCAGTATGGGTGATCTCTGTGTATTTCTGGGCTACTTGTCTTCTCTCAGAGTCTTCTCAGCATTTTATCTTGTCTGAGCATCTTTATTGTTTACTTTTGGTCGGGAGGAGGGTATAAAAAATATGGTCAGTTTCAAGGACTTTCTGAATTAAAGTTGTTTACTTCTTTTCTTAAGCAGCTTTCCTACCAGAAGAAATGTTTTAATCAGGGAGAAAATTGTTACAAGGCATTTGTTTTAGGGCTAATCACATCCTTTCCTCAGCACAAGCTGTTCAGACTTAGATTTATACCACTGTTCTAGACAAACCTAAACACTAGTTAGAGGAGTCCCTCAGCTGTTCCACCATGGGTGCTCTTGTCTGAATACAGATAATAGCAGGGCCATCTAGAGATCACCTGGATTGTGACAGCAAAGCAATGTGATACAAACACAATAAAGCCAAAAGAGCTGGGCCCAGGAGGGACTACAGAGAATAGTGAATCAGTCTAAGACCACACATAAAGAGAACATAGACCCCTGCCCAGATGTAGCACATAGACAGCTCAGTCTCTGTGAGGGTTCTCTTTTACGGGGAGAAGAGAAAGCCTCTGAATGAATTTGGTTACCTCTTCCTTGATCACTTCTCCCTGGTGGGGCAACCTAGTCAGCCTGTAGGGAAAAGGATCCAGTCCTAATTGGTCCTTATAGGTTAGGGTCAGTCAGTAGGGGAGGAGGATTTCCCATATCAGTGGACTAGGGTAGAGGGATAGGGGAGGAAGAGGGAAAGAGGGTGGGAATTGGAGGTAATGAGGGAGGGGCTATAATTAGGATAAAAGTGACTAAATTGTAATAACAATCATAACAAAAAATTATGGAGCCCAGTGCAGAGAAGGAAAACACCAGTGCTAATGAGGCAGTCAAAATAGCCTGTCCCTTGATGTTTTTGCATGTTTAGTGGTCAATGAACACCAGAAGTCCCTACAATATAAATGAAAATAATTTACCAATAATACTAATAGTGCCAGAAAACAGTTTAACAGTGCTTAACACCTGTCCAGTACCATAGGAAGAGATAAGTCTTCCTCATTTGCTTCTTTTCATCTCTTTACCTTTGGCCTGCTATCCTTCTATCCATTTCTTCTTCCCTTGCTTATTTTCCTCAACCATTTTTTACTTTGCTCACTTCAGTTTCTCATTATTCTAGTTCTTGCTTTCGTACTTTATAAAGGTTTCATTTTAATTTAACTTAATTTATTTATTTATTACAATTTATTCATAGTGTATTGTCATTGTAGCCACCTCCCTCCTCTCTTCCCAGGCCCACCAACTCTCCTTCTTATTCCCCTAAGCCCTTTCCCTAGTCCTCTGATAGGGGAGGTCCTCCTCCCATTCTATCTGACCTTAGCCTATCATGTATCATCAACACTTGCTGCAGCATCTTCCTATGTGGCCTGGCAAGGTTGCACCTCCAGGGGTGATCAAAGAGCCAGCCACTGAGTTCATGTCAGAGACAGCCCCTGACCCCTAACTAGGGAACCCACTTTGAAACTGAGCAGGAGGTCTAGGTCCTCTCCATTCATGGTCCTTGGTTGGACCATGGTCCTACAGGCACCCCTGAGCCCAGGGATTGTGGGGTTCTGTTGGTCTCCTTGTAGTGTTCCTTTCCCACTGAGGTCTTTCTATCTCCCTGTTCTTGCATAATGTCTCCTTCACTATGCCCAAGTTTGGCTATGAGTCTCAGGATCTCCTAGAATATCCTGATGGGCACAGTCATTCAGAGGTCCCCTGTGGAAGAATCCTGTCTTGTTCCTTGTCTTTTTCTATTTCCAATGTCTATTCTATTTACCCTCTGAGTGAGATTTCAGCCTAATCCCTCGAGTCCTCCTTGTTGTTTAGCTTCTTTAGGGCTATAGATTTTACAATGTTTATCCTATAATATATGGCTAATACCCTCTTATAAGTGGGTATATATTATATATTTCTTTCTGTTTCTGGGTTACCTCACTCAGGATGATATTTTCTAGCTCTCACCATTTGACTGCTATTTTCATGATTTCCTTGATTTTAATTGCTGAGTAGTATTCCATTGTGTAAATGTACCACAATTTCTGTTTACATTAATCAGTTGAGGGACATCTGGGTTGTTTCCAGATAGGCTATTACAAATAAATATGTTATAAACATAGTTGATCAAATGTCCTTATTGAATGGTGGGGTGCCTTTTGGGTATATGCCTGCGAGTGGTATAGTTGGATCTTGAGGTAGCACTATTTGTAATTGTCTGAGAAAGCACAGATTGTTTCACAAAGTTGTTATACAAGGATACATTCCCACCAGCAAGGGAGGAGGGTTCTCCTTTCTCTATAACCCCTCCAGCATGCATCTTCCCTTGAGTTTTTCATCTTAGCCATTCTAATGGCTGTGAGGTGGAATCTCAAAGTCGTTTTGACTTGCATTTCCCAGATGACCAAGGACGTTGTACATTTCTTTAAGTGTTTCTCTGCCATTCTATATTCCATTGTTGAGAATTCTCTATTTACCTCTGTACCCTAGTTTTTTAATTGGATACTGATTTGTTGGTGTTTAACTTTTCAGTTCTTTATATATTCTGGATATTAGCCCTCTATCAAATGTAGGGGTGGTGAAGATCTTTTTCCAGTTTGTAAGCTGTTGTTTTGTTCTGATAATAGTGTCCTTTGCTTTACAGAAGCTTTTCAGTTTCATGAGGTCCCATTTATTGATTGTTGCTCTTAGAGCCTGTGCTGTTGGTGTTCTGTTTAGGAAGTTGTTTCCTGTGCCAATGAGGTCAAGCTCTTCCTCACTTTTTATTCTAAAAGATTTCATGTTTCTGATTTTATGTGGAGGTCTTTGATCCACTTGGACTTTAGTTTTGTGCAGAATGATAGATATTGATCTATTTTTCTATATGTAGACATCCAATTACACCAGCACCATTTGTTGAAGATGCTGTCTTTTTTTTTCATTGAATGGTTTTGGCTTTTTTGTCAAAAATCAACTTTCCTTAGGTGTGTGGGTTTATTTCTGGGTCTTCTATTTGATTCCATTTATCCACCAGTCTGTTTCTATGCCAGTACCATGCTGGTATTTGTTTACTGCTGCTCTATAGTACAGCTTGAGATCTGAGATTGAGGTACCTCCAGAAGATCTTTTATTGCACAGGATTGTTTTAGCTATTTGGGGCTTTTTGTTTTTCCATATGAAATTAAGAATTGTTCTTTCAAGGTCTGTAAAAACTTGTGTTTCTAATTTGATGGGATGGCATTAAATCGGTAGGTTGCTTTTGGTAGGATAGCCATTTTCACTATGTTGATCATACTGATCCATGAACATGGGATGTCTTTCCATCTTCTGATATGTTCTTCAATTTTGTTCTTCAGGCACTTAAAGTTTTTTTTTATACAGGCCTTTCCATTGCTTGCTTAGAGTCACACCAAGGTACTTTATGTTGTTTTGGCTATTGTGAAGTGTGTTGTTCCCATAATTTCTTTCTTAGCCCATTTTTCTTCTGTATACAGGAGGGCTTCAGATTTTTTTTTTTTTTAGTTAATTTAGTATCCAGCCACTTCGCTGAGGGTGTTTATCAGCTGAAGGAGTTATCTGGGAGAATATTTGGGGTCACTCATGTATACTATTGTACTATCTGCAAATACTGATACTTAGACTTCTTCCTTTCCAATTCATTTTTTCCTTGGTGTCCTTTAGTTGTCTTATTGCTGTAGCTAGGACTTCAAGAACTATGTTCAAGAGATAAGGAGAGAGTAGGCAGCCTTGGCTTTTCCCTGATTTTAGTAGGATTGATTTAAGTTTTTAGTTTGATGTTGGCTATAAGCTTGCTGTACATTGCTTTTACTATATTTTGGTATCTGCCTTGTATCCGTGATTTCTCCAAAACATTAAATATGAATCAGTGTTGGATTTTGTCAAATGTTTTTTTGGCATCTAAAGAGATGATCATGTGGTATTTCAAACTTCAGTTTGTTTCTATGGTGGATTACATTGATGGGTTTTCATATGTTAAACCACTCCTGCATGCCTGGGATAAAGCCTACTTGGTCATAATCGATGATATCTTTAATGTGTTTTTGTATTAATTTTGTCAGTATTTTATTGAGTTTGTGTGTGTGTATGTGTGTGTGTGTGTGTGTGTGTGTCTGCGTGATTCTTCATATGCAAGATTTGTCTGAAGTTATCTTTGTTGTGTCTTTGTTCGTTTTAGGTATCAAGATGACTGTGACCTCATATAAGGAGGTTGGTAAAGTTCCTTCCGTTACTCTTTTGTGGAATGGTTTGAAGAGTATTGATGATAGCTCTTCTTTGAACATCTAGTAGAATTCTGCCTTGAAAATGTCTGCTCCTGGATATTTTTTGGATGGTACACTTTTGATGACTTCTTCTATTTCCTTAGGGGATGTAGGACTATTTAATTTATATACCTGGTCTTGATTCAGCTTCAATAAATGGAATCTATCAAGAAAATTGTACATTTCATTTATATTTTCAAATTTTGTTGCATATAGGCTTTTGAAGTGGGACCTAATGATTCTTTGGATTTCCTCAGTGTCATTTGTTATGTCCCTGTTTTCATTTTTTGCTTTCTTTTTTTTTTTTATTTGGAGAGTTTCTCTCTGCCTTTTAGTTAGTTTGGCTAAGGGTTTGTCTTGCTTGTACATTTTCTCAAAGAACCAGCTCTTGGTTTCATTGATTCTTTGAGTTGTTCTCTTTGTTTCTAATTTATTGATTTCAGCCCCGAGTTTGACTATTTCCAGCTGTTTACTCATTTTGTGTGTGTGCTTCTGTTTTTTTTTTTCTATGCTTTCATTTGTGTCATTAAGTTGCTTCTATGAGATGTCTTGAATTTCCTTACAAAGACACATAGTGCTATGATCTATCCTCTAAACACTGCTTACATTGTGTCCCATTAGTTTGAGTAAATTGTACCTTCATTTTCATTGAATTCTATGAAATCTTTAATTTCTTTATTTCCTGCCTGACCCAGGTGTTGTGGAGCAGAGAGTTGTTCAGTTTCCATGTGTGTTTAGGCTTTTTGTTACTTCTGTTATTGTTGAAGTCTAATTTAAATCATGGTGGTCTGATATGATACAAGTAATTATTTCAGTCTTCTTGTATCTGTTGAGGCTTTCTTTGTGCCAGACTAGATGGTCAGTTTTGGAGGAGGTTCCATGAGGTCAAGAGAAGAAGGTATATGCTTGTGTTTTGGTGAAAGTTTCTGTATCCGTGTATTAGGTACATTCGATTTAAGACCTCTATAAATGTTTTTTCCTATATAGCTTCTGTCTCAATGATCTGTCTCTTGGTGAGAGTGGGATGGTGAAGTATCCCACTATTAAGGTATTGGAATTAATGTGTGATTTAAGGTTTAATAATGTTTCTTGGACAAATGCAAGAGCCCTTTTGTTTGGTGCATATTCATGATTGTGATATCATCCTGGTGTGTTTTTCCATTGATGAGAATGAAGTGGACCTCTCCACATCTTTTGATGAATTTTGTTTAAAAGTCTATTTTATTAGACATAGGATGGCTACTCCAGCTTGCTGTCTGTTTGCTTGGAAAATCTTTTCCAACCCTTTACTCTGAGGTAGTATTTATATTTGTTGCAGAAGCATGTTTTTTGAATGCAGCAGAATGTTGGATCCTGTTTCTGCAATCAGTCTGTTAGTGTGTTGAGACCACTGTTATTATAGGTATTAGTGACCAATGATTGTTAGTTCTTTTTATTGTGGAGTTGGTGGTGATTCTGTGTTTGTATTTGTTTTCTTTTGCTTTTTTTGATGTGATGATGTCTTTACCTGCATTTTCTTGGGTGTAGTTTATCTTGTGTTGAAGTTTTCCTTCTATTGTCTTCTTTAGGGCTGGATTGCTGCCTGTATATTGCTTACATTTGCTTATATCGTGGAATATTTTGTTTTCTCCACTTATGCTGATTGAAAGTTTTGCTGGATATAGTAGTCTGTGTTGGCTTCTGTGATGTCTTAGTGTCCGCATGATATCTGCCAGGCCCTTCTGGCTTTCATAGTCTCTATTGAGAAGTCTGGTGTGATGTTGGCCTCTAGCCATCTGGTTGTCTGTATCCTTGACTGATTTTTCTTGGAGCTTGTACCTCAGACTGCTTCTGCCTGTCTCTGGAGTCTCAAGGAGTCTCTCCTAGATTCACTGTCTCTGCTGGCTCACTTTTTGTGACCCATGTAGCTGTTGCACATGCATCCACTGTGTTCACTTTGCTGTGCTGTGCTGGCTGATTCTGACCTGGTGAGCCAGGCAGGTGAGGAGTAGGCAGAATGGAGCTGTGCCTCACCCACAGTACCAGAATGTATCTCCTTCACTGGGGGATGGGAGTGAGCACCACTAGTCACTGTGACCAGGAAGGTGTTTGGAAACAGGAGCCTCTGGTACGCAGAAGGTGTCCACAGGACTGTGAGAGTGGGCGCCCAGGTTTGGAGTCTCACCCTCAATACAGGAAGGTATTCACTCCACAGGCAGTGAGAGTGAGCACCCAATGTCAGCTCTGCCAGGCAGAGGCCTGGGGAACTTATCCACAGAAAGTGGGCTTGTGAGGGTGTCCTAAGGCTGTTGTTCAGAACCATATGTGCCTTGCCAGTGCCTGTCCGGGAACATATCCACAGATGGTGGGTTTGGGCAGGTGTGTGGCCTAAAGCTGCATGGTAAGAGCCCCCTGCAAGCTCTGCTGCTGTTGGTCCTAGTAATATATCCACAGATGGTGGGTTTTGGCTATTTGGCTAGGGCTGCAGCATCAGAGCCCAGCTAGCTGTTGCCAGTCCCAGGAAGGTATCCACAGATGGTGGGATTGGGTGGGTGACTTTAGGACTGAGGCAGTGCCAGGAGGGAGCCCGGGAATTTTCCCCTGTATTTGTCGGGTGGCCTTAAGATGGACCTCAAGTATCCCCATGGATTCTCCTCTCACCTGAGAAACATTCACAGTACAGCTGCCGGTCACCCTGCTCTCACTGCTGAGCTGTTAATATACCCTGTGTGGTCGGGACAACTATCTTAGATCTCTCTAAAGGTTTTATTATTTACTTTTATTGAAAATACATTATTTCCTTACATAATATATCCTGATTATGGTTTCCCATCCCTCTACTTCTCCCAGTTTTTTCTGCCTCCCCTTCCTTCTAGATCCCCTTCCCTTGTGTCCCTAATTTAAAAGTAGTCTTCTAAGGAGTAACAAGAAAGTAAATTTTAGAAAAAGTTTTCAAGAGGAAAATGAAACATAATAACATATTAAAATCACACAAATGGCCAGCTAAAGATAATTTCTCTCAAAAACTTTGATATACAAACAAAATATATCTATATTTATTAACTTCAGTGTTTTTCCAAATACAAATATACTTACAATATCAGTGTTATTATGCTTAATTTACATCAATTTAAATTTTCAGAAAGAAGCATATGATGATTATAATTTTCCGTAAGGCTGTATACAATATAGAACTTTAACATTAAATAATATTAAGAAGAAATCCAAAGTACAATGAATTACAAAATAAAATACTGAACGTTTAAATAAGGTGAAAGAGACAGAATAAAAATATAGGATTACATGTAACAAAGTATACAACAAAGATGATTATGTCCAGTTTAGCTGAGGCAGTGACTAGCAGCTGGAAGACTTTAATAATCATTAACTGTATTTGGAAGCATTGCATTGTGATGAGTAGTTTGCTCTGCTGATTTCCTTTTTGGCTGTGCTGCTATAGGTAACATGACTTCCTTTCATCAGTGAATACAGTCACTCTATGAAGCTTCCCTTTTGAAATTTGGCTTAATTCAGAACAAGAGATTCATCTATCCAGTCAAGCAATATAAAAATTCATTCTACATCCACTTGTATCTAGACCACATAAAAACAGGTCTAGTGTTAAAACAATAATTTCTCTAACTATCTTCTTTTCCTAGAGCGAACCTCTATTCATTATGCTTTAAATTTGTATATTTGTGTGATCTGTATACATGTCTATACAACACATGCTTTTTAGTTCCTGGATGGTCAGAAGACAGCATCGGATTTACTGGAACCAGAATTATGGATGGTTCTGTGAGGCTATGTGTTGATGCTCAGAATTGAAGCCAGGTGCTATTCTCTGGAAGAGAGCATACAGTGTTCTACCATGGAGGCATCTTTTTAATAATTGTACTTTGGTTTGAATGGCAGCAATCCCATTAGTTTCTTTGGAAATATGGGAACTTTGATTCTTTGAATATCTTGGGTTTTCATCAACTATAATGAATGTTAATTAACTCAAATAGTATAATATTATGCTGAGGTTTTCCGTATTATAATATTGGATGACTAGGCTGTATAGCCCTCCATTTTAGCTTCTCTTGTTTTGGATGGTTGTTGTTGTCGTTGTTTGTTTGTTTGTTTATTTTTCTATGTCTGCTATTTTGTTCTTCTTCATTAGAATTGTAGTTTCATGGTGATGGTGGTAGTAGTCTGTTTCTTTTATTTTTATTTTTCAGTTATTTCAATATTAAAATGTAATATTTTCAAAATGTTACTTGAGGGATTTAGAGCTTATGGATTTTGAGATTCTGTTTTTATTTCAGTATTTGAAGCTTAAGCTTTCAGTATTCTTGGTTTTTGCAATTATAACCAATACAAGCTTTTTATCAGATAATTATCCAAATATATTCTTCTTGGATCTCAATATTTTCTTTCCCATACCAACATTTAATATTTGTCATCAGTTTGTAACAACTGGTGGTTTCGTGGTCACCCTTTTCATTTTTCAGTGAAATGGAGTCATATAAAATATACACATTTTTTAAAAATTGGAAATAGATTAAGTTCAGAAATAGAACCCTTCAGCAAGTCAGTTTTAATTCTTATATTTTGAATCGCATTGCTAAATGAACTTATCATGTTTTTACAATTATTTTTTTTGAAAATTCATTTTTATATGTAAGTTACATATTTATTGTCTTAATATAACCAAAGGAATTTAAGTGTGAAGAAATGGAATAATATTGCTTTTTCTTTGTAAACATCATTGACAGTGTGATGATAGAAAATGATATATTCTGACATTTTTTGACAGCAAACATTAACACCTTGAATAAGGAGGACATGACAAACAGTGTCAATTGCTTCTGTTAAAAACAGTCCTATGTGGCAACTGCTGAAAGACACAAGCATGCACTCCAATGTGTTCGTAGCCATGAGCCTATTATATAATAACAATAGCAAAGTTATTATCTGGATGTTTTTCTCCTTGTCACTTCCTGTATTTTTGTTTTGTTATTTCACTGCTTATTTGTTTACTACTGTCATATAATAGATAATTAATAAAATTATATCAATTCACATTCATCAGACACTCTTTGATGTTTACTAAAAGTGATGTTGAACTGTATGTCATAGCAATTAACTTTATAAAAATAATAGTCTAAACTTCACACAATACTATTTTTGAATAATATCTCACTTTACAAGTATAAAAAAACTGTGTTAAAATAGATTCAGGAATAGATTTTTATGCCCAAAATGCCACAGATTCTGTGTGCAGAGCTATCTATTTCTTTAAACAAATGTTGATAGAATTAAAAATAAATACATTCAGAATATTGAAAATAAAAATACCTTTGAGCCCCTTTTTATGATTTATATTTCAAAATATTTAACTATTTATTATACTTTCCCAACTTAATAATATTCCTTTTGGATAACTGTGCCTGATAAATATACATGAAAATTTTATAATTCTGTTTAGATTAATGATTATAAAAGAAGCAACCATTTGATAATTCTCACTATAAAATATAATTAAAGACCTCTACATGTCATGCATGTATTAGTCCCTTTTCTGTTGCAATGATAAAACACCATGAACAAGCCAATTTACAGAAAGAAGAATTTATTCTGGCATATAGATCCTAATTGTTAAAAGGTCCATAATGGAGGGGAGACATAATAAGTAGTAGCCATGATGGCTCAGGCAGGAAGCTGAGAGCACAAATCCTCAATGACAAACATAAAGTTGAGGGGGTGAACTGGATGCCCTGCAAGACTATCCCAAAAACCCAACCCTAGTTACTTACTTCCTTCAGCAATGCCACAACTTCCAAAGCCACCTACACAGAGCCACCAACTCATGATCAAGCATTCAAATGGCTGAGTTTAGGAGACAACATCATTCAAACCATGGCATTTTTCTCCATGCACCCTGTAGACATGTAGTCCAACTTCAAGAGCTCTCATTGTCTTTCATGGTTTCAAAATGTTCAAATGTACAAAGTCTAAAGTTTCTTAATTGCAACCCCCTGTAAAATAAGTGTAACTTACATCCTTTCAACATATAAAAATACTAAATATACATTTCTAACTGAAATGGAAAGAATGGGAGCATAGTAAGAAAATATTGAACTGAACAAAGACTAGAAGTCATCAGACTAAATACCAAATGCTATGTCTCTCTTCCAAGTGTCAATGGGCTTAGATGAGTCATTCCCTCCCTCTTTGCTCTCTGCCCCACACACCTTGCTTTTGTGCTGGTACTACTCTCTCTATATCAGTATTACAGATGCTAAATATAAAAAAAATTCTAGGAGAGCTTTCATCTCATTGGTTGATATGTCACAGCTCTGGATTTCCAGCAGCTTGGCTTCAACACTACAAACCATATCACATTTTCAGAGCTTTACAGTTCAGCAATTCAACAATTAGCGCCTCCATGAGTGAGGTGTAAGGGAGCTCCCTTGCCACATTTCAGAATCCAGGTACTCTTTGAAACCCTGGAGGAGGATTCCAAGACCCATTCACTCTTTCACTGTATCTCTTAAGTTAGCACCACTTGGTGGATATGACAAACTCTGCTGTCTGCTTAAGATAGAACCCAGGCATGCTTGAATCACATGAGCAGCATAGCTTAATTAGTAGCTCCTAAACCCACCCAAAGTGAACCCAAGCTGTGGACCATGTATTTAAATTCTGAACCTATAATAAACATTCTCTTCCAAACTACTAAATGCATTTATACATTTTAAGAACAAAACATGTTAGAAGTTGTGGAGAAAGGAGAACCATCCTCTACTGCCAGTGAGAATGTAAACTTGTACAACCAATTTGGAAATCAATGTGGCACTTTAGGAATAGTGTTACTTCAAGGTCCAGCTATCCCACTCCTAGGCATATATCTGAAAGATGCTCAGCCATACAACAAGGGCATTTGCTCAACTATGTTCATAGCAGCTTTTTTCATAATAGCCAGAATCTGAAAACAACACTGATGTCCCTCAACTGAGGAATGAATACAGAAATTGTGGTACATTAACACAATGGAATGCTACTCAGCAATTAACAACAAAGAAATCATGAAATTTTCAGGCGAATGGATGGAACTAGAAAAGATAATCCTGAGTGAAGTATCCCAAGAGCAGAAAGACACACATGGTATACACTCACTTATCAGTGAGTATTAGAAATATAATATAGAATAAACATACTAAAATTTGTACACCTAAAGAAGCTAAACAATAAGGAGGATCCTAGGGAAGAGGCTCAATTCTCACTCAGAAGGGCAAACAGGATAGACGTCTGAAGGAGTAGAAGACAGGAAAGAGGATAGGAGCCTTCCACAGGGGTCCTCTGAAAAACTCTACCCAGCAGAGTAGGGAAGCAGATGCTGAGACTCATAGCCAAACACTAGGCAGAGTGCAGGGAATCTTATGGAAGAAGGGGGAAATCAAAAGATGTGGAGAGAACAGGAGCTCCTCATGGAGACCAACAGAACCAAAAATTCTGGGGCCAGAGGAGGCTGCAGAGACTTATGAATAAACCAAGGACCTTGCACAGAGGAGAACTATATTCCCTGCTAGATGTAGCCCATGGTTACTCAGGCTCCTTGTGGGTCCCCTAGTAAAAGGAACATGGACTGTTTTTTTGAGATAAACTCAGTGTCTGGCTTTTTGCTCAACTATCCCTTGTGAGGTAGCCTAACTACCATGCAGGATCCATGCAGTCCTGATGAGACCAGATAGGGTAGGGTTAGATAATAGGGGAGGAGGACCTTCCCATCAGTGGACTAGGTGACGGACATGGGGGGAATGAGGCAAGGATGGTGGGACCAAGAGGAGATGAGGGAGGGCGGTATAGCTGGGATAGAAAGTGAATAAAGTATAATAACTAATTATAATACCCTACTGGGTAAAGTCATTCAGAGGCTCCTGTCCTCATCCCTATTTTTGCCCTCTTCTGATGTTTATCCCATTTGCCTTTAGGAATGAGGATTGAGCATCTTACCCAGGGTTTTCCTTCTTGCTTAGCTTCTTTAGGTGTACAGATTTTAGTATGTTTATCCTATATTATATGTCTAATATTCATTTATATATCATGTGTGTCTTACTGCTTCTGGGATACCTCACTCAGGAGGACCTTTTCTAATTCCTTCCATTTGACTGCAAATTTAATGATTTCCTTGCTTTTAATTGCTGAGCACTACTCCATTTTGTAAATGTACCATAATTTCTGTATCCATTCCTCAGTTGAGGGACATCTGGGTGGTTTCCAGATTCTGGCTATTACAAATAAGGCTGCAAAAAACATTTTTGAGCAAATGTGCTTGTTGTATACTTGAGCATATTTTGGATATATACCTAGAAGTGGTATAGCTGTATCTTGAGGTAGCACTCTTCCTAGTTTTCTTAGAAAGCATTGGAAGACAATGCAGCAATCCTGATGAAACCTGATAGGCTAGGGTCAAATAGAAGAGGAGGAGGACCTCCTCTATCAGTGGACTAAGAATAGGGACAGTGGGAGAAGAGGGAGGTACTGTGGGATTGTGAAGAGACAAGTGAGGGGACCACAGCTGGGATACAAATTGTAATAAATGATAATAATAAAAAAGAACAAGAAAAGAACAAGTGCCAGATTGATTTCCAAAGTGGTTCCATAAGTTTACATTTCCACCAACAAGGGAGGAGGGTTCCCCCTTTATCCACATCTTCTCCAGTATGTGTTCTCACTTGAGTTTTTGATCTTAGCCATTCTGATGGGTGTAAGATGAAATCTCAGGGTTCATTTTGATTTGAATTTCCCTGATGACTAAGAATGTTGAACATTTCTTTAAGTATTTTCTCTGCTATTCGATGCTGAGACTCACAGCCAAACTTTGGGCAGAGTGCAAGGAATCTTATGAAAGAAGGAGGAGATAGAAAGACCTGGGTGGGATCCAAGATGGCAGTGCCAGGAGGACATTTTGTCTGAGGAGCAGTACAGCAGTGTCAGCACAGCAATCAGGAGACTGAATTCCAGTGAGTGTGATTCCCAGGTGAGAGGAAATCCTACGGTGTGGAAATCAATCAGGACCAACCTTAGGTCACCAATCAATCTCTAGTAAAGGTCCTGGGGACCCACATCTGTTGGCCCAGATTGGAGCACACAGCCTCTGTCACCCAGTGGGACCCCCTAGCCACCATCCCAGACCAAAGAACACAGCCTCTGGCCCAGAGGGAGGTAAACAGCCCTCAGCCTCCGACCCATAGTTGAGCCCTCTGCTGCAAGCACAACGAAGAATGCATAGCCTCTGGCCCAGAATGGGGCACACAACTACCAGCCCAGAGCAGGACCTTCAACCACCTGCCCAAAGCAGAGCACACAGCTGTTAGCCCAGAGACCGGCTGCACACCCAACTCACCTTCCCAGATAGAATTATGAGCCCCAGGGCACCAGAGACTGAATTTCCCTGTCCTGAGAAAACCCCACAGCTAGGGAATCAGCAGGTTCTTCAAGAGTGTTGTACCTGGAAAACAGTATAACAACAGCAGCAGCTCACTAAATTCAGAGCGAGAAACCCAGCAGCATGGCAGCTGTCTCCAGGACTTCTACAGTGAGAGGAGAGCCCCCCTGCCTAAAAAGACCACAATTATCACTCAGGTCTACACACCTGAGGTGAACAGTGGCAATTTCTGAGAACTACTGGACATTTGGTGACCATACCCAAAAAGCAGAGGAGGCTTCCTTCAGGAAAAATCATCTTCTTGCCAAGGGGATGCTCCCCACCCCAGGATTCCAGGAAGCATAAGAAACTAACAGCCAACACCTAAAATAGCCCAATGGGTAGAAGCCAGCATAAAAGCTCAACCAACAAAAGACAGAGCAATATGCCATCTCCAGAACCCAGTCATCCAGCGACAAGCAGCCCTGGACAACCCAGCATAATTGAAATTCAAGAAGATGACCTTACATCTATGCTGATGAAGAAGATAATAGATGAAACAAAATATGTAAAGAATTAAAGGAAGATAATATCAAACAGATTATGGCCATCCATAAAGAAATGGAGGAAGTTAAAGACAAATGGATTATGGCTATCCCTGAAGAAATACGAGAAGATGCAGCCGAACAGTTTGTGGAATTAGGAGAATAACTAAATCACTGAAAGAAATAAAAGAAACAGAGGAATGTTCAAACAAACAGGTGAAGGAACTAAAAGAGAAACAGGAAAATACAATCAGACAGCTGAAGGAAATCAACAAAACAACTCAAGATAACTCAAGATATGAAGATAAAATTGGAAAAATTAAAGAAAACACAAACAGAGGAAACATGGAGAGGAAGAATTTAAGGAAAAAAACAGGAACTTACAGGGGTAAGCATAACCAATAGACTACAAGGGATGGAAGAAAGAATCTCAGGTGTGGAAAATACAATGGAAGAAACTGATATATCCGACAAAGAAAATGTTAAATCCAAAAAATTCCTGACACAGACCATCCAAGAAATCCAAGTCAATAGAAAAGACAAAACCTAAGAATAATAGGAATAGAGGAAAAAGATTCCCTCCTCCAAGGCCCAGAAAATATCTTCAACAAAATCATAGAAGAAAATTTCCCTAACTTAAAAGAGAGGCCTCTAAGAATACAAGAGGCCTATAGAACACTTAATAAATTAGACCAGAAAAGAAAATCCTCTTGCCACATAATAATCAAAACAGCTAAGTATACAGAACAAAGAAAAAATGCTAAAAGCTACAAGGGAAAAAGGCCAAGTAACATATAATGTCAAACCCATCAGAATCACACCTGACTTCTCAAAAGAAACTATGAAAGCCAGAAGGCCTTAGATGGCTACCATGCAGACCCTAAGAGAACACAGATGTCAGCCCAGGATAATATATACAGCAAAACTCTCAGTCATAATAAATGGAGAAAGCAAGATATTCAATAACAAAAACAAATTCAAAAATACCTACCCACAAATCCAGCATTACAGAAGATACTAGAAAGAAAAATACAACCCAGGAAAATGAACTAGTTCCAGGAAAACACTGGAAACAAATAACCTCACTACAGAAAAACTAAAAGTAGCCAAGCACACAAACACACTACCACAGCCAACAGCAAAAGCAAAACATCAAAAAGCCACTGGTCATTAATCTCCCTTAACATCAATGGACTCAATTCTCTAACAAAAAGACACAAACTAACAGAATGGATATGTAAACAAGACCCAACAATCTGTTGCATAAAAGAAACACACCTAAGTCACAAAGATAGACATTACCTGAGAGAAAAGTGCTGGAAGACAATTTTCCAACTAAATGGACCCAAGAAGCAAGCAGGAGTAGCCATTCTAATGTCTAATAAAATAGATTTTCAACCAAAATTAATAAAAAGAGATGGGAAAGTTTATTTCATACTCATTAAAGGAAAACTCCACCAAGAAGACACCACAATTCTGAACATCTATGCCCCAAATACAAGAGCACCCACACTTGTAAAAGAAACATTAATAAAACGGAAATCACACATAGATCCCCACACATTAATAGTGGGAGACTTCAACACCCCACTCTCAACAAAGGACAGGTCAACAAAACAGAAATTAAACAAAGAAACAATATCTCTAACAGAGGTCATGAATCAAATGGACCTAACAGACATCAAGAGAACCCGATCACCCAAACAAAAGAGAATTTATCTTCTTCTCAGCACCTCATGGAACATTCTCCAAAATACCATATAGTTGGTCACAAAGCAAGCTTCACCAGATACAAGAAGATTGAAATAATCCCTTGTATCCTATCTGATTGCCATGGACTAAAACTGGACTTCAACGACAACAGAAATGGCAAAAAGCCTACACACACATGGAAACTGAATAATTGATTCTTAATGACAGCTGGGTCAGGGAAGAAATAAAGAAAGAAATTAAAGTCTCACTAAAATTCAATGAAAATAAAGGCAAAACATACCCAAACTTAAGGGATACAATGAAAGCACTGCTAAGAGGGAAATTCATAGCACTAAGTGCCTTCTTCAAAAAGAAATTTGAAACATCTCATTCAAGCAACTTAATAGCTCACCTAAAAGCCCTAGGAAAAAAAGAAGTAGACACACAAAAGAGGAGTAGATGCTGGAAATAATCAAACTCAGGGCTGAAATCAGTCAATTAGAAGCAAATAAAACAATTCAAAGAATCAATGAAACCAAGAGCTGGTTCTTTGAGAAAATCAGCAAGATAGACCAAACAAATTAAAAGGCAAAGAGATACTCCAGATAAAAAAAAGAAAGAAAAAGAAAAGAAAAAGGGAACATAACTACAGACACTGAGGAAATCCAAACAATCATTAGGTTTTAATCCAAAAGCCTATATGCCACCAAATTTCAAAGTCTAAATGAAATGGACAATTGTCTTGATTGATTACACTTACCAAAGCTGAATCAAGACCAGGTAAATCAATTAAATAGTCATATATACCCTAAGGAAGTAAAAGCAGTCATCAAAAGTCTCCCATCCAAAATAAAAGCACGGGGCCAGATGGTTTCAGAGCAGAATTCTACCAGACCTTCAAAGAACAGCTAACACCAATACTTTTCAAACTATTCTACAAAATAGAAACAGAAGGAACAATACCAAAATCATTTTATGAAACCACAGTTACCTTGATACCCAAATTTCACAAAGACCCAACAAAAAAAGAGAATTTTAGACCAATCTCTTTTATGAACATCAATACAAAAATACTCAACAAAATACTTGCAAACCAAATCCAAGAACACATCAAAGATATCATCCACTATGACCAAATAGGCTTCATCCCAGGCATGCAGGGATGGTTCAATATGTGGAAATCCATCAATGTGATCCACCATATAAACAAACTGAAAAAAAAATACATTTGAAAAAGTCCAACATCCATTTATATTTAAAGTTATTGGAGAAGACAGGGATACAAGGCACATACCTGAACACATTAAAGGCAATATACAGCAAGCCTATAGCCAACATCAAACTCAATGGAGAGAAACTTAAATCAATCACACTTAAATCAAGGACAAGGTAAGGCTGCCCACTCTCTCCATATCGCTTCAACATAGTTCTTGAAGTCCTAGCTAGGGCAATAAGACAATTAAAGGAGATCAAGGGGATTCAAACTGGAAAGGAAGAAGTCAAATTATCACTCTTTGCAGATGATATGATAGCATACCTGAGTGACCCCAAAAATTCTACCACTGGACTCCTACAGCTGATAAAAAACCTTTAGCAAAGTGGCTGGATACAAAATTAACTCAAAAAATCAGTAGCAATTCAACAAGCTGGCAGCACTCGGAGAACACTGCATCTGAGGAGCAGGACAACATTTTCCGGACAACAATGAAGAGACTGAAATCTGGGCCCCAAACAACACCAATCTTGTTTCCCCTCTGACATAATCTGATTGGCCTGCTCTTTGATCACCTCCCCCTGAGGGAAGATCAGCCTTACCAGGCTACAGAAGATGACAATGCAGCCACTCCTGATGATATCAGACAGCTAAGGATCAGAAGGAAGGAGAGTGGGACATCCCCTATCAGTGGACTTGGGAAGGGGAGTGTGTGAAGAAGTGGGAGGGATGGTGGGAATAGGAGGGGAGGAAGGAGGGGTTTATGGGGGGATACAAAGTGAATAAAGTGTAATTAATAAAAGTTAAAAAAAGACATTTGCTCAAGGCAAATAAAATATGAGCAATATGGATATAATTTGAGCAGCCTGGATGTGCTCTAGGAAGTGAATGTAGTTCTAGAAGCCTTTTACATTAGGAGTTTATTATTGTCATGGAGCAGTGGTCATTTCCACTATGTCTGCATTAGATTTTTCCTAACTATAAGAATGAATATCAGTTATCCAAAAAAAGTTAAATATTTTCAATTTAGTATTTAAATCCATAGTTACAAAACTAATAATAAATGTATAAAGATTTAGTGATAAAAAAAAGAAAATGGAATGAAGAGGGAAGGACTCAAAATACCACAGCTCAATCACAGGCAAATATATGGCACAGAGGAAGCATCACAAGGATAAGGGCTAATATCCAATATATTTAAAGAATTCAAGAAGTTAAACAGCAACAAATCAAGTAATCCAATTAAAAAATGGGGTACAGAGCTAAACAGAGAATTCTCAATAGAGGGATATCGAATGGCAGAGAAACACTTAAAGAAATGTTCAATGTTAGTCATCAGAGAAATGCAAATCAAAATGACCCTGAGATTTCAACTTACACCCATCAGAATGGCTAAAATCAAGTCACAACACATGCTGGAGAGGTTGTGGAGAAAGGGGAACCCTCCTCCATTGTTGGTGGGAATGTATACCTGTACATCCACTTTGGAAATCAATCTGGAGCTTTCTCAGACAATTATGCATAGCACTTCCTCAAGATCCAGATATACCACTCCGAGGCATATATCCAAAAGAATCGCAAGTATACATAAGGATATTTGCTCAACCATGTTTATAGCAGCTTTATTTGTTATAGCCAGAAGCTGGAAACAACCCATATGCCCCTCAACTGAGGAATGGATGCAGAAATTGTGGTACATCTTCACAGCTGAATATTACTCAGCAATAAAAAACAAGGAAATCATGAAATTTGCTGGTAACTGGTGGGAACTGGAAAATATCATCCTGAGTGAGGCGTCCCAGAAGCAGAAAGACATATAGGGCATATACTTACTCATAAGTGGCTGTTGGAAGTGTAATATAGGATAAACATACTAAAATCTGTATACCTAAAGAAATTACTAATGAAGGAAGACTGGCTAAAATGCTCAACCCCCTTTCAGAAAGGCAAAGAGAATGGACTTCAGAAGGAGAAAAGAGGGAACAAGTCGGCCGCCTACCATACAGGGCATCTGAAAGTCTCTACCCTGAAGGGTATCAAAGCAGATGCTGAGACTTATAACCAACCTTTGGGCAGAGTGCAGGGAATTTTATGAAAGAAATGGGAAATAGTAAGACCTGGATAGGACAAGAGCTCCACAAGGAGAGCAACAGAACCAAAACAATCTGGGCACAGGGTCTGTTCTGAGACTGAAACTCCAACCAAGGAACGTGCATGGAGATAACATAGAATCCCTGCACAGATGTAGCCCATGGCAGGTCAGTATCCAAGTGGGTCCCATAGTAATGGGAACAGAGACTGTCTCTTACAAGAACTGATTGACCTGCTCTTTAATCACCTCCCCCTTATGGGGGAGCAGCCTTACCATGCCATGGAGGAAGACAATGCAGCCACTCCTGATGAGACCTAATAGACTAAGATCAGAAGGAAGAAAAAGAAGACCTCTCCTTTCAGTGGACTTGGGGAGGGGTATGCATGGAGAAGAGGGAGGGAGCAAGGGACTGGAAGGGGAGAAAGGAGGGAGCTACAGGGGGGATACAAAATGAATAAACTGTAATTAAGAAAAATTAAAAAAATAAAGCAAAATAAATTTTAAAAAGTAAAAAATAAAAATAAAAATAAAAATAAGAAAGACCTGGATGGCTCAGGAGTTCCATAAGTAGACCAACAGAACCAAAAATCTGGGCTCTGGGATCTTTTCTGATACTGATATTCCAACCAAGGACTATGCATGGAGATAACCTAGAACCCCTGCACAGATGTAGTCCATGGCAGCTCAGTCTCCAAGTAGATGCCCTAGTAAGGGGTTCAGGGTCTGTCTCTGGCATGAACTCAGTGGCAGGCTCTATAATCACCACCCCTGGAGGTTTCAGGCTTACCAAGCCACAGAGGAAGACAATGCAGCCAGTCCTGAGGAGACCTTATAGTGTAGGGTAAGAGAGAAAGGGAAAAGGACCAGCCCTATCAGTGGAATACAGGAGAGACAGAGGAGGAGAAGATGGAGGGAGGGAGTGATTGAGAAGGTATAAAGAAGGGCACCATAGCCAGGATACAAAATGAATAAATTGTAATAAATAATTAATGACAGGAACTCAAATGGCAGGCTCTTTGACTCCTCACCCCCCCCAAGGGAGGAGCAGTTCTGTTAGGCCACAGAGGGGGACTTTGCAGCCAGCCCTGAAGATACCTGATAAAACAGGGCCAGACGAAAGGGGAGGAGGTCCTCTCCAATCCATGGACTTGGAAAGGGGCAGGGAGAAGGTGAGGGAGGGAGGGTGGGATTGGGAGGGAATAAGGGAGCGGGATACAGCTGGGATACAGAGTTAATAAGATGTAACTAATAATAATAAACAATAAAAAATATCTGGAAAAAATTTTAAAAATATTTCCATCTTCAGATCTTTATCTTGGAAATGACTTTGTACTGCTGCAATTCAAAGGTTGTTTTTTTTTTTCTTTATGTTTAGTTTTTAAATACCAGACTCAATCAAAACATGTGATCAAAATGTAACTGGAGCTATTTTTTAAGTAATACCAAAGAGAAGAATTGAGAAGAAATGATAAAAAGAAAATGCTACATCAAGGGAATAAATTAGAAATAGCCCAGTGCTCTTTTTTTTAATGTTAGTTTTCGTTAACATAATTATACTTAGTGACCAATTAAGCACACGTAAAATTTTTGTAAAGATAAATAACAATAGTTTCCATTTATAACTTGAGATCTTAGTTATTTATTTCTCATACCAAAATAAATTAAAATTACTGACAATGATCATGCCTAAATTAGATATAGTAATTACTATAGCATAAGTAACATACTTTATATCACTAATTCTTGGATTTTTCTACTTCTGGCTTTTGCTCTCTTCTTTCATACAGCTTTAAATCTCAATTTCTATACCCAAATCTTTTATCCTTTAGCATGTCTTCTTTTAATCATGGTAACTTGGTTTACCTTTAAATTTAAAAACTAAATACTTTATTTTCACAATTAGTATGTTTACCTGAAATTACTTAAATATTATTTTTTGCAAAAGTTTTCATAATGCACATTTCTTTAAATTTTTTGATGTAAAAGAGGGTTTTATTAATATGATAGTGTTTTTTTTTTGTCAATATCTGAGCTTTGAGGTAACATTTTTTTCAGATAACTACATTATTTTCAGTAAAAGTGTTTGCTTTACCACTGTAATTTTATTTTTAATTTTCTTAAGGTTTGTTTTGGTAGTTTTGACTTTTTGCTTGGTGGGTTGGCTTGCTTATTTTTGTTTGTTTGTTTGTTTTCTCTTTTGTTAGTTTTTAGTTTTGTTTATATTTAGAGATAAAAAATATGAAATTGGGTGAATAGTGGAATGTGTTTTATGGTAGGTCCTTGTCAAAGGCATTTAGATATTAGCTTAAAGAAATTAATCTTCAATATAAGATATACATTTTTCACTTAAAATCTAGAAATGTCCCTCCTTGGCTAAGGAAGCTGCCAAGGCCAAGCATGTATCAAGGGTGTCTCTTCATGAAGACCAGAAAGACCACAACATAAAATAGTGGAAGTGAAGTCCTGGATTCCCTTAGACACCGCAAGATGCTGGAGATGGCAGAGTCACTGAATTCCTGCAGGTGAACGATTCAGTCAAGCTGTAGAGCAAGCTCAAGAGAGAAACTAGAGTTACAGTCAACAAACCGGTAAGGAGTTGGAAATCTAAAGAGCTTTTTCACCTCAGACATGGACATAGAGTTTGTAGTTTATCTTGCTAGTTTTCTTGTAGTTTTTGGTACAGTGTTGTAGAGGAATTTGAATCCAGCAATATGGCTACTTTGACAAGGGATCACATCCAAAGATGTATGATCCTGCTGGAATACAGACATGCCCTTAGCACACACTTTTAATCCCCATGGCCAGAACACACAGCCTTAATCCCTCCAGCTTTAAGTTAGTACACACCTTTAATTCCAAACAATGAAGTCTAATTGAGAAGCTGAAAAATGCAAAATCAGAGAAAGTTTTGACAGAATAAATCAGAGATAGGATACATCCAACTCTTTCCAGAACAAACATGAAAGGGAAGCTACTTAAGAGCAGCATAGAGAGACACCAAGAGGGTCCATGGGGACAGTATATGTAGAGTTTGGGAGAAGGTTTCAGTTCTTTGCTGTTCAGTGAGTGTGGTTGAGTTCATGAAGTCCAGTTCATGGAGGCCAGAGGCAGTTGTCCAAGTAGAGCAATACAGTGAGAAATGGAGAGAAGCTGGTTTGAATCAGTAATCTTTGAGAGAAATTTTGAGCCAGAACTGCTAAGCTGAACCAGCCAACCAAAGTTGAGAAATAACTAGATAACTAGAAAGAGTGAGTTTATTCAGAGCTGAAAACGTTCTAAGCCTAGGTTAGCAGATAGAAGCTGGAAGTTGAAGCCTTCAAGGTGCCAGCTTGCAGAAGATTAGATTGTATGGAAGCTAGAAGCTTCCAGGTCTGGGCCTATGAATATAGAAATGTACTGGGCTCAGACCATGCCATGATTAGTAAAGCTTGGGTCTGGCTCTCATCCATTCGTCTGAGGAAATAAAAACAAGTATTTTCCCATTTTATATTCTCATTCTTCCCTTTTGGAATGGTAATATATGAACATTTTGTGCATTGTATGTTGAAAGTGTTATGCCTACATCACGAACCCCCCCCCCCAAGAGACCACCAGGAACACGAGTTAGATGCACACACACAAAGGTCTTTATTCAAGCTCAAGCTTGGGCCTTCAATTGTTTCTGATGCAGTAGTTCAGAAAGAGTGACTCCAGGCCTCAGGAGGGCAGAGATTTTAAAGAGAAAAAAACACAAGTGGGGAATCCCAAGCCTTGATGTTACAGGATTAGGTAAGAGGGAGGTGGGTAGATTGGTTTGGGCCAGTGGGCCAAACTGCAAGGGGGAAACAAGCTATTGAAAAGGAACATCTTGTAGTTCTGGGAGACACCCGGAACTACGTATATACTTTTATTTCATTGGTTGGCTCCTGGCATAGGGCCTAATGATTCTTTCTAAGTTCCTCCTGTGGACCTATTTGTTCTTGCCACATTCCTCCTGGGATTTTTCACTTGCCAGTTTCCTTCTGTGGGATTTGTACTTGTCATGTTCCTGTGGATGAAACTGGGTCACCTAAAGGACAGGGTCATTCAAAATAGTGTCTTCAAATCAAGGTGGAGTTAGTTCTGCTCTTGCTCTCTCAAAAGTAGGTTGTTTCCTTTTTGATATTGATCTTTTAGGGGATCACAGTTAAGGGATCGCCACGAGTCTCAGAAACTTTGAACTTTAAACTTTAAAGCAGTGTTGAGACTATGATAGATAATGGGGACTTATGAAGTTGTCCTACAAACCAATGAGGTCAGACAGGGGAATGTGGTGGTTTGAATAATAATGGCTCCCATAGATTCATCTATTTGAAAACTTAGTCATCAGTGAGTGATACTGTTGAGAAAGATTAGGAGATATGGTAGTATTGATGTAAGGGCTTTATGGAGAGAGTGATAACTCATGAGTGAAAATGTAAATCTCTCCAATTACTCATGGCTGGGGAAGATATTAAACCCTAGAGGAAAAAATACTGGTATCATTTTCCTAAATTCATTTAATTTGTAACTGTATTCAACACACTTATTCTTATACTCCCAGATAAGTGTAGAACTCATCAAAAAAGTTTCTATTTGAGGGAGATGCAGATGATTACAGAAATCCATGACCATTCAGAATTTACAGAATATATTACTGTGATCACAAAATATCTATTTTGCCAGGAGCAAGGTCTATAATAGGTTATTATTGGCCAGCACTAAACATAAGTACATGTGA
The DNA here is from genome assembly GCF_030254825.1 of Meriones unguiculatus. NCBI lineage: Eukaryota > Metazoa > Chordata > Mammalia > Rodentia > Muridae > Meriones > Meriones unguiculatus. The sequence continues at coordinate 79,813,556 of NC_083350.1, read as the reverse complement.
ACAACACTAAATCAACACAATAGGTTGGAGATGTGTGTGTGTATGTCTGTGTGTGTGTGTTTATGTGTTTAAGATTAAAATATGATAGCTATGATAATTCTGTGTACATATACATTATTTTTAGTTTCTACTGATTTCAATTTATAGGTAATTAGGTCAGCTACACTTTCAATGCTATATTTTGTTCATATAATAACCTATATACAACTACATATTTGATTACATTTCACAATAAAATTTACTAGGATATATATAATGCAATTGCAACATCATGAACTAATTTCAGAAATGTAGATCCTTACAGATTAAATATCCCACCACTATCTTTTTCTCCTGATAGAGAATAAAGCTAATTCTTCAAAAGTCTATTATTGCAGGAGTTGAATAAAAATCTTCACTAACTGAAATGTTTTTTTTTTTTCTGGTTATGCTGAAAAAATTTAAAGTAGCTTTCAAAATATTTTAATTGAGTCTAATGACAGTCCAAAAATATGGAAGTTTGCAACACATTTCTCTCACTCAAATGTATGAGTTTCATAGCATTTGCCATCTAATTAAAAGTGAGCAGATTCAAATAAGCCAGTAAAGTAAAAATCAGTGGAAGTATAGTCATCAGTGACTTTAATATTAATCTACATTTGTAGAAACTAGGTTCATATAGCTCTCAAAATAATGTCCAAGAAAGTAGATAAAAATGAAGCATGAGTAAATGTTACTAAAAACAAATTTCCAAGAATAAAAATTATAATAGATCTTTCTAAATCTAAGAGTTAAAATCATAAAATAAGTGATCTACAGAATAAAAATTATTAAGGATACAAGTTAAATAAAATACAAGGATGAAAAATTAAAACATGATAATCTTAATAAAAATAAAAATGTATCTTTTAAACACATACTATTACCAAAATGAAAGGACAAGCCACAAGCTAAGATAAAACATTTGAAAATGATAAATCCAGATTAAAATAAATTTTGAGTACAGTGCTGGAATTCTTATGAAAAACAGAGGGAGATAGAAAGATCTGGCTGGGACAGGAGCTCCACAAGGAGAACAACAGAGCTAAAATACCTGGGCAAGGTGTGCGGGGGAGGGGCTTTACAGAGACTGATACTCCAACCAAGGACCATGCCTGGAGAGGACCTAGAACCCCTGTTCAAAGGAAGCCAATTGGTTGCTCAATTTCCAAGCGGTTTCCTTAATAAGGGCTACAGGGGCTGTCTCTGACATGAACTCAGTGGCCAGCTCTTTGATTACCTCCCTCTGGGGGTGTGGGGGCTTGCCAGGCCACAGAGGAAGATGATGAAGCCAGTCCTGATGAGACTTGATAGGCTAGGTTCAGATGGAAGGGGAAGAGGTTGGGGCCTAGTGAAATGGCACAGGAAGAAAATAGGGAGGGGTTGGGATTGGGAAGAGACAAGGGAGGGTGCTGCAGCTGGGATACAAAGTGAATAAATCATAATAAATACATATAAAAATTAAATTTAAAAATAAAAAAGAAATTTATATGGAAAGTACATAAACATCCAAAGTTTTATCAAGTATGTGAGAAAAAAATGTAAGAAGCAAACATCAAACAGGGTATATGAATAAGAAATGATGTAAGTATACAAAAATGTAGACTTATGCAATTCCAAATACAACTGTTCTTTTAGAAAAAAATTAAAACTACAATGGCCTTTGTATGCACATACAAGAACATACAGCATGTAAAGATGAACAATGCCATATTTAAATAGATGACACTTACATCATGTCAATTTTAACTCATTTTAGTTTTATAAATGTAAAAAAAAATAAAATAAAACACTTGGTCATGAGGTCTGGTTTATTTAAGGTCTGGTTTATTAAGGCTCAAATTTATTCAATTTGAAGCGAAGTCTTCACCTCTTATTGTTGTTATTTTTATTATTATTTTATTATTGTTATTATTATTATTAGTTTTGATTAGGAGTTCATATTTCCTATTTTTGTAATTCCTTTCTGTGATGTACAAGTTATACACAAACTCATTATATACTTTAGGCTAATCTTGAACTCTCTCTCCGTCATTGCTTCAGTTACAAGTGCTTACAGCCATGCTTGTCCACAATGTAGTTCATCAATAGAAAAAATAGAATATGCTATTTGAGATGTATGGTGAAAGAAAAAATTTAAAATAACAGTTAGTGTTTTAAGTCCCATTCACTAAAGTTTTAGAAAGAAGAGGCATCCTTTCATGTGTGAGCATACAAAGAAATGAAATGAACTTAGGAGCTTGTATGGGTTCAGAGATTTTTTTTTTTTTTAAAGATCAGTCCCTGGTATATACTTGTTAGAAATTTTGAATGAAGGTTAATTTAAGCTTACTTATCCAGAAAAAAATAATCATACCAAATACTGACAAAAACAAAACAGAACAAAATAAACAAACAAACAAACCAAAAAGCATTACTTATTACTAGTCACTCTTCAGAATGCATATCTAACTTTATTTGGTTATTTTATTATTTGAAGTATTTTCCTATTCTGGATAATTCCTAAACTCAGGCCCGTAAATTAAAATATTGCACCTTATTTGAAGCAAAACCCAGATATATTTGGTCCTTGTGGAGCTCCTATCCTTTCCCCATCAGACTAACTACCCTTCTTTCTTATGATTCCCTGTACTCTGCCAAAGGTTTGGTCATGAGTCATTGCTTTGAAAACACTGCTAGTTAGAGTTTTTCAGATGCGCTCAGTAGACTCCTGTCATACGTTCAATGCACATCCCATCTGTCTTTCTAAATGAGGATTGATCATCTTACCCCATGTCCGCTCAATTGATTATCTTTTTTAGGTGTATAGATTTCATTATGTTTATCATATCTTATAAGTCTATATAAGTGAGTATATCCCATGTTTGTCTTTCTCCTGAGATATTTCACTCAGTGTGACATCAAGTCCTAAAACACCAGGATTTTTTTTTTTCAATGCAGTTTATTCAGGAACCTTGAACAATCATCGGACCCTGGGGAAAGCCAGCCCACAGCTTAAATAGCCTCTGGGTAGCCAACCCAGGCGTGCCACGTGGGCAATGCAGATAGGTCCACATACATGGAAGCAAGCCAGATCCTCAGCCTTAGCCAAATGTGGAATTGTTTGTGACAGAGAGCACTCACCATCAGGAAGGTGGAAGGCGGAAACCAGCTCCATCTTTAAGGCACAGCATTCCGCAGCTCTCTACAGTTCCCCCTTTTTGTTTTAGACGCATCAGGCAAGAGTAGAGGTCTGATCTCTGATATTAGAAATAAATTGGGACTTTGTACTGATGTTCATTTAGGTGTCATCCACCCAAAGAGCATCAGACCTGTCCGATACCTTTTTCTCAGAGGCGGGACCTGGGGTATCAACCCGCATGCAATCAGACATGCTCTTCTCTGGGTCCAAAGCGACTGACCCTGAGTGCAGTGCTTAGCCTCGCATCCTGGGCATAACATTTTAGCTTTTTATGGTATCCAACCATGCTTGGGGCGAATGTCCTGCTTCAATGGCTGTAAAGGCCTGAATGATCATGGCTGCATCACACTGTTGTGAGACTCTAATCTTGCATATATACCACAGGCAAACCAAGGAGACCAACACCAGAAGGCCTGCTAACGCTCCCATGCCCGCCCATTCCTTCAGATGATTCATGGCTGCAGCAATCCATGATGATAATCCTGTAGCTAGTCCTGCGTCCACTCTGGTAGAATTTACTGTGACAATGGCCACTCTCAGCTGCTCCATCGTAGTATCGAATTCTCCAGTCCAATTACCTAAAATATAGCTCGACAATTGTTTAGACAGATTTGCAGCACAGGAAAAATTCTCATGTTATATGCTAGTGACTCAAAGTCCAGCATATTTTCATTGACAGCCAAGTTGAGCGATTTGCCATAGGGTATCAATTTGCTCCTGCACGAGATCAATCCTCTGATTGAACACCATCAAGCTTCCTTTTAGTTGAGCATTAATTCCTTTATGTACAACTAAGGCATGAGCTACATTGGCTAAATGATTATTCAGGGTCTGAGCAGTCTGCCCAGTATGACTCATGGCTATGACTCATTGCCCCGGTGGTAGCTCCAACAGCCGCCAATGAGATGGTAGTAACAATGGTGGCTATAGTTCCAAGATCCCTTTTCTGTCTGAAGAGAGTCATAGCGAAAACACCAGGATTTTAAGGTGTACATTTGCTTCCTTTACCTTTCAGGAAACTTACTGAAAAGAGAACAAGTCAACACAATGAGGCTGTTAGCTACTTGTGGCACAAAGTATTTCAGACACTAGACTGAAATCTCTGTGGAGTGGCAAAAAAAAAAAAAAAAAAAAAAATCAAAAAACAACCCTTATTTATCATTGCTGGAGGTCTTTTGGAGCAATGTGGACATCTGTGCAAACTCGCAATTTACTGTCTCATGGAGGTTTGTAGGGGTTCACAAACACTGAACGACCAACCAAAGAGTGTGCGTGGGCTAGGCATAAGCGTCCTACACATATATAGCAGGTGTGCAGCTTGTTATTCCTGGGGGTCCCCTAACGATTGGGGTGGGGCTGTCTCTGACTCTGTTGCCTGCACTTGGATCCATTTTCCCCTAGCTGGGCTGCCTTGTCTGGCCTCAGTGGGAGAAGTTGCGCTTGGTCTTGTTGTGACTTGATATGCCAGAGTGAGTTGGTACTCATGGGAGACCTCCCGTTCTCTGAAGAGATTGGGAGGTGGGGGGTAAAGGGAATATGAGAATGGGACTGAAAGAAGAGGAGGGAGGGGGCTTCATACAGGCTGTAAAGTTAATTAATACATAAACTAATGAAAAAATAATATCTGTGTGACATATCACCTGCTTTTAAATTAATATGTTTCTATCCAGTAACTGCAATTTTAAGCAATGTACATTATCTTTAAAATAAAAAAGTTATTAGTATTGACTTTGCTTTACATTTGCTTTTGTTTGAAGAATTAAGTTATTTTCAGAAGTTTTTGATAAGTTTTAAGCATGTAATATATGTTATACCAATATTTACATTTAACATTAATGGGCTTTTGAGTAAAGTGACTGCTGAAGTGATCATTTTACAGTTTTCTTTGCAATACTTGTAGTTAATGTTCTTACGTAGACTATAGAACTGTTATAACATTCACAGATATTAAGCTGTCATTTCTTAGTTTTCAGTAACCAAGCATAAACACTGATTTTTGCCAGATAAACCTTCTTTATCTGCAAATATTGACTTCCTCTAAAGAACACTGCCTTCCACTCTATTCCATCAACTTCTCTAAAACTCACGAAACCTGCTACCATCTCTCTCTGACATTGTCTCTCCTCCTACATTCTATGTATGTCTCTTATCCTTAACACCTATTGTTTTAGACCTGTTTCTAAGTTCTTTGCCAAGATATCGTCTGGCACTGAAAATTGTTAGTGCAGTGATAAGTATAGCCATCTTTTGTTCTATTGTTTCATTTCACCTGTGTATATGTGAGGTTCTATACAGAACAAATATGGAATTGAAGTGTATTTGTTTAAAAGGCTGATATAATTTCTCTCTTTAATGACCTAATCTGAATGGTTACCTGTCCAGAATATATTATAATAGTATTTTCCTTGCTTACTTGATAGCTAGTGGTATATTATACAAAATTCCAGAAATTAAATGAACATGCAGAAGACATTTACAACAATGTATGTATTTATATGGATATATATGTGTGTGTATTATACACACTATATATGTAATGTATTCATATGTATGTATATATCTAGTGTATATATAATTTTGTAATATATAAATGAATACATGCATATATTGTATGTAATATACTGTGCACACATAATATATATAATTATATATAATACATACATAATAATAATATTATATACATATGTTGCGTGTAGGGTTCTTCAGCAATAGAAATCTACTCTCTTCAAAAAGAGTTGATGTGTAATTTAAAATCCTGCCATCTATAGTTCATAGTGATGGGTTGGTGCTCTCCCATAGTGTAAGCTGCTAAGCCTGCAGACAGGAGCATGGCAGAGATGTCCTCTGAGAGACTCTATACAGCAGCATCTCAAAACAGATGTTGAGACTCACAGCCAAACACTGGGCAATTCTTCGGTAGTCTCTTCGAAAAGTGGGAGGAAAGGGAAAACAATTTGGAGGTGACAGGAGCTCCACAAGGAGACCAACAGAGACAACTAACCATGGCCCAGAGGAGCTTGCTGAGACTGAAGCATCAACCAAGAATGATGCATGAATTGGACCCATACAAAGATGTAGCTTAGGCTTCTTGTGGGTCCTTTAGTAAGGGAAGTGGGACCTGCATCAGATGACTCACTTGCCAGCTTTTTGATCACTTCCCCTGGTGAGACTGCCTTTCCAGGCCTTTTCAGGGGAAGAGAACTTGCTCAGTCCTGATGTAACTTGATGAGCTGGGGTGGCTAGGAAAGGGAGCTCCCCTTTTCTGAGGAAAAAGCAAGTGGGGATTGAGGGTGATAATTGGAGGGTGGAAAAGATGAGGCTACAACCAGGATGTAAAATGAATAATAAATAAATTAATAAAAAATCCTGCCATCTAAGATCATGTTAAGTATTGTTGAGGAGAGAAAGTATTTCCTGCAAGTATGACACAAACGCTTCTATAAACCCTTTTGTAGTACTGACTGAAATAACCTCATGAGTAATGCTTTAGATTACCATTAACATGATTCAAAGAACAGTAATGTGCTTCATTTTGTTGTAAGAGTCATTATTAGTTACAATACAGGGAGAGTTCAGCATACCTTGTGGATGTGTTTGAATATTTGTTTTAAAATATTGCTTACAGCAAAGGCATTTCACAGTGACATTTCTTCCACCAGACTGACTGAGAATATCACAGGCTCCATCTTATGAAGTGCTTACTAATCAGGACTTCAAAGGCATTCAGCCCCAGTAAACAGAAGGAAGGGTGATTTCAAAGACAGTATTTGTAATAAAGATTCTCCTGGGGAGCATTTACATAATCATGGGATGGAAATGATCATTGCTTGTCATTTATTATTTTACCTTGTCCCCTTGAAGAATACTACAGAGGAATCCATCCACTGCCACAGACGGCTCTAATAGAGCTCATAGCATAACCCACTCAATCATCACATAATGGGTACAATTTGGACTATAAGATACCTTCCATTTATGCAGTTATTAAGAATGTATTGATGATATAAGCAACAAATACAGATTAAAGAGAAACTGCAACACCGTGCCTATCCTGTACATATCCTTTCATGTTTTAAATAGCCTAAGTTCATGTTGTTTTTTTAATGGTAAAATGTTACTTGCCGTTGGTTTATGCATATCTTATCTTGCTGGTGGAAGTTTTCAAAATATTTGATGTAATCTTGAATTAAAACATACATAAGACACAATTATTTCTGTGAGCTACACAAGTACACATAATCACTGAAGTTATTAAGTACAAACTGTTGGAAAATGCATCTTTTTGTTTTGTGTGTCCTGTAGTTGCTTTTGTTATTTCTTTGAGATAGGGTCTTATGACATCATGATGACCTTGAATTATTACATAGCAAGGGACTACCTTGAACTTCTTATCCTCCTTCCTGCTTGTGCTTTTCCTGAGTGCAGGGGCTATAGATAGAAGCCAGAGCATGTGGTGCTGAGGTCTAAACCCAGGAATTTTATAGACTAAACTAGCTCTTTGTTAACTAGCTGTTTCTAATGAGGAATGTCCACCATTACATATTTAAATAGGCTTGCACTACTATCCGGATATTGTTTCTTGTTATTTTTTTCTAATGTAATTTGGAAGAGAAATAATCCAAGTGAACTGGTAGGAAATGCACAAACTTCTGATTATATTGTACTTTTTTGTCACCTTGATATTAGCATCATCTGGAGTAATAACAACCAGTAAGGTTTTCTATTATTTCACTTCAGGTTTTGCTTTTTTTTTTTTACTTGTTGTTAATACTTTGAGAATTTCATCACCTGTCATTTTGATCATATTCTCTCCTCTTTCCATCTACTCTGAGATTTATGCCCTATTCTATGCCCACCCAACTTATCCCATTGACTCCAACTAGTGCTGCCAATATAGGCTTGAATGAATTTATAAAATAGAGCATGTCAGATCTTCCAGGGGCCACCCTCTCAAAGAAAGGTAGTTTTTTCCTTTTGTGTTGTGTCTCTGTCTTTGTCTCTCTCACCCTCTCTCTCTTTTACTCTCTCCAGCAGCAATTATCAATTACCAGTAGTTCCTCAGGTACAGTTGTTATTTCCTTCCTACCTCTCTCACTCCATGCTTGAAATTTGTATGGCTTTATCTAATACAGATCTTGTTCATATTGACACAATGACTTAAAGTTCATTTATGAAACTCCCTATTATGAAGCACTATTTCTGTGCAGCCATCTACTACATCTGACTCTTACAATTTTTCCTTCCCCATCTTTAAAAATTATCCTTGAGCCTTAGGAAGTGGGATGCAGTATAGATGTCCGATTTTTCTCTGAGTACTTCTTAGTCACGTATTCTCTATACCTTGACCCACTGTAAATATCTGCCTTAGCTGCCTTCTATTACTAAAATAATTATCTCTGAGAAATGCGTTAATCTATAAGTATAGAAAAACATATTTAGTGGAAATCCAACAAGAAAGTTTTTGGTTATTCCCATGGCAGCCATGCCACTGTTAGTAGTACTTATGCCTTGGCATTCAGGTCTTTATTGTAACTCACAAGATTCACACTTACATAAGATTGATGATTACATTTCTCCTCCCATACTGAACACAGAGCCTCCAGCTATTAAAGATAACCAGTATGGAGAAATCTTCCAGCTGAACAGCAGCTACAGTTCTCCATATTCTATGATTCACATATGTGGTACCTTATCTTCAGCAACAGGATCTTACCATCAAATTGTGAAAGTTAACCAAGAGCAGTAATAGTTGGACATCTTTGAGACCTCACTGCTCTAACACTCTAATTGAGGCAACCCATTCCTGTCAGTGGGCTTTTTGTTTGTTAGTAATCCATGTCTAGTAGGGGCACTGTTTCTCTGTTATGGGGTAAATGAATTTAAACTATTTCTATATATGTATGTGTTTAAATTTTAGGGAGTTTCTGCAATAATAATTTTTCATATGATGTTTACAGAATTTTGGTGTTAGTTTTTCCTTCCTATATTTTCTCCTTTATGCTGTACACCTATGGAAAATACTAACTGTGGAGGAATTTTAATTTAGTGACATGGCTTCTCTGGCAAGGGATCAGGCTCAAACGCAGACATACCATTACTACACACCTTTAATACAAAACAATGAATGGAAGATTAGTTTATAGAAGGAAGCAGCCATGTTTGAAAATGACATCTAATTGAAGGGCAGAAAAAAATGACAAAACAGAGAAAGATTTGACAGAATGAATCAGCGATATGATACACTCCACAAAACAGGAAAAAGAGGCTACTTAAAAGTACTTCAGGGATAGAAGAGTAGGTAATATAGTGTGGGTGTATATATATATATTGCCAGAGTTAGTTTGAGGTCAAGTAGAGAAATTCAGTCAGAAGCTGAGAGAGAAGCCAGGTTGATTCAGTCAGCTTGGAGAGGAGTTCATGCTGAATAGCTGAGTTGAACTTGGTAGGGAGAGTTCAGAAAGAGCTAGAAAGGATGATATTATTCAGCAGTAAGTCTCAGGGCTGAAAAACTTTCAGCCTAGGTTAGGACATGAAGGCTCAAAGCTAAAGTCTTCAAAGTTCGGGTTACAGAGGCATAGATTGTAAGAAGGCTAGAAGCTTCCAGGCCTAGGTATATATATCTACAGATATATAGAACAAACACAGAAACACTCTGGGGTCAGCCCAAGGTGTGCATTCTCACAGCTTGTGTATGGCTCTCATTGCCTGCCCTCATTTGAGGAAATAAAAACATTTGCATTTACATTAAAGAAAATTACAGCAAATAAAAAAACTGAAAGGCAAATTAAGATAGAAACAACCCTCATTTATGATATAAATCTTATCACCAGATCTGTAACCTTAAATTCATCGATTTGAAGTATATTATTTATATTTATTTTTAAGACTTTGATTATTACTGAATTTTTATTAAAAATCTTAAATATATATGAAATAAATTCTTATTTTAAGACAAATTATCAGGTTAGACTCTAAGAAATAGAGAATTTTCCATATGCTTATGCAGATATCTTAAATAAGGTTAGGATTATCTTTATTAATAAACAATGAATTTGACTCATTTTTATCATGGTATTTTAACTAAATATAATAACATATTTTACTAAATATAATAACTTTAAAAACAAAATGAAACACAGAGATACATAGTTTCCTCTTTGATGTTATAACTATAACCGAACAATTTTTTTGTGTACTCTCTATGTATGGCTCTTAAGTACTGTTTCTTAGAAATTCAAAAATCACCACCATTCACAATACCCACAACAAACCATGAAACTGTAATGCCAGGATCACACGACCCTCAGAGACCACCAGGAGACGACTCAATGCAATAGCAAGAGAGTTTTGTTTTTTTTTTTTTTTTACACAAAATAACAAAATAACTTTAGTTTGTATTGATATACTTTTGGTTGAAGAACAGCTAAAATTGGCTATTTGAAATAGAAAAACTAGACAGAATTGAACATATTAAAACCAAAGAAATTTTAACATATATAAAATATTATATATATTAGTATAAAATATTTTATACTAATATATTTTATACTTAGTATAAGTATATTTTATACTTAGTATAAAATATTTTCTGTTATATTTACTCCTATAAGACATACCATGCAAGGAAATGAAGTTATTAACTACTCTGTGAATTATTATTTTATTTATTTATTTATTTTATTTATTTATTTATTATTAGTTTATTTTAATTAAATATTAAAATGTCTATTAGCATAAATTAATATATTTTTATTTTTTAATTTTTATTATTAGTTACATTTTATTAACTCTGTATCCCAGGTGTATCTCACTTCCTCATTCCCTCCCAATCCCACCCTTGCTCCCTCATCTCCTCCCTGCCCCTTTCCAAGTCCACTGATTGGAGAGGACCTCCTCCCTTTTCATATGACCCTGTTTTATCAGGTATCTTCAGGACTGGCTGCTCTGTGGCTTAACAGGACTGCTCCTCCCTTGGGGGTTGGGGATGTCAAAGAGCCTGCCATTGAGTTCCTGTCAGAAATAGTCCCTGTTCCCCTTACTATGCAAAACCAATTGGTTACTGAGCTACCACGGGCTACATCCGAGCAGAGGTTCTAGGTTGTATCTATACATGGTCCTTGGTGGAGTGTTAGTCTCAGAAAAGACCCTGTGCTCAGATATATTTGGTCCTTGTGAGTTTCTATCCTTTCCACGTCATACTAACTCCTCCTTGCAAGAGAGCTTTATTATGAGAACAATCGAACTCGGGACCCAAGTCTCACTGAGGCAGCAGTAGAGAAGTGGGACTCTGACCTCTGAGTGAGCAGAGTTTTTAAAGAAAAAGTCTGTGATCAGGGGGTTTCCATGACAGCAAACAGGAGGGCACATGCCTTGATGTTACAGGATTAGGTAAAAGTTAGAGGGGCAAGGTGACCTTCTCTGCAGCATAATTGCCTAAGGCATATGCCTCTCTGAGGTACAGTTGCCTAAGACATATGATAGCAATGGCTATTCTTTTAAACTATATCTGAAACATTGGGGAGAATTTTCCCACCTCAGATTCTCAACTGATTCTCATTGATTATTGCCAGGGAGATTGTCTCTACTTTCTATGAAGTATTTATTGTGTGATATTTCCTGGAGGCTGTTGCTAGGAGAGTTAACTTTGTTCTCTGCCAGGTGGTGTACATTCTGTGATATTTCCTGGTACCTGAATTCAACTTTCAGTCGAGACAGCTCTTTATTTCAAAATGGAGTTATACTCAGGCTAACTATACACAGGCTAACTTAAATTCTGCAAAACATCTTGGTATAACTCTAACCAATCAAGTGAGAGACATATGACAAGAACGTTGAGTCTCTGAAGAAAGAAACTAAAGAAGATAAAAGAATATGGAAAGATCTCCCATGCACATGGATGAGTAGAATTAACATAGTGAAAATGTCCATTTTACGAAAAGCAATCTACAGATTCAAAGCAATTCCCATCAAAATACCAAAACAATTCTTTACAGAAATTGAAAGAACAATTCTTAACTTCATATGGAAAAACAACAACAAAACCCCACAATAGCTAAAGCAATCCTCTACAATAAAAAATATTCTGACTTCACGCTGTGCTATAGAGCAACATTATTAATAACTGCATGGGACTGACATAGAAACAGACTGGTGGAAGATGGCGACTAGCACACACAGTTTCTGAGCAGTGGAATACCTGAACTTCTGAGTTGGTGAATGGAAGGACCTTTAACCCAGGAAAACATAGGTGAGGCTTTCTAAACAACAGGGAACATCACAGGAGGTGAAAACTTTGGTCTCGGGTCACCCGGGGACTTGTTTGGGGAAGGAGAGAAACAATCCTTTGATCTTGCGGCACTCCCCTCCCCCAGACCACCTTCCTTCTTGGCACAGCGGCACAGCGGACTCGTCTTTCTCAGCACAGACCTAACTGCCTGGGGTATACAGCCACTGAGGCGGAGCCCCAAGCCCTTTAGCAGCAGGCAAAAGGCAGCAGTACACGTCCCGAAGTCCCAGATTCACGCGGTGGCTGCAACATCCTCCCAGGACGCGAATCTGCTAGACGCCATACTAGCTCCGCACAATCGCGATCACTGACGGTAAGGCACGCCCAATGCCACAGTGACAGAGAATACACTATATACTCACCAAAACCAGGCAGAAACCTGGACACACCAGGCTCTGGGCCTCCCACTCTTGGAGAGCACAATGAAGAGACCCCAGGACTTCCCAGAAAGCATCAGGACTAGCGACCCAGTCTCCAGTTACAGCAGGACTTGGCGGCAGAGCAGCACCGAGCTGGTGGGGCACAACAGCCCTCCAGTTTAAGACTAACCAGGGCCAAACTAGAGAACAGAGATCCTGGTTACCCCATCCCTGCTAATGTGACCACCCTGAAATCTCCAGCTGCAGCAAGACCTCAGAACCTGGCAGTGACAGCAGCACAGAACTGGCGGAGCACATTAAAGAAGCAGGGCCAAACTAGAGAGCAGAGAGCCCGGATACCACCATCTCTGCCAAGTAACCTGCCTGTAAGTGAGTGCCCCCTTGAGAATCTGCAGATTCCCAGATCCTGGGTCCTTCTAAAATAGAAGGCAGGCATCGAACCCCCTCCCACCCACATACCCACTTTGGGAAACAGAGGGGCACTAGGGACATTGAACTTCCTGCTCTGTGGGTCTAATTGAGAAGTTAAGGCAGTTAATGCCAGAAATTGCTCTGCGATCATCATCATTAGCGCCTGCGACATATACAGTGCAGAGCTCCTCCCACACACTCAAGGGTTCAACATTAGCCATCACTCTGTCCCTTGAGACACATGTCCACGCACACTTACACACACACACACACACACACACACAAACACAAACACGCACGTGCACGCTTGCATTTGCCCCGTTTGCGCCTACGTACTTTCCTCCCACAGGTACAGCTAATCCTCAGCACACGCTGAGAGTGCTCAGCTTCCTGAAGAACTCTCCAGACGCCAGAGAGAGACAGTACCAGTCTGATCTGCAGAATCCAAAAACAAACAGGGAAGGTTTCAGATAAGCCAATGGCCAGGGGTAGGCGAAAGAACACTTCCAACATAAATCAGGACATCATGACTTCACCAGCAAACCCCAAAATCGATGGATACTCCAATTCAGCAGAAGCACAGGAAAATGATTTTAAAGCCATGCTTGCCTAATTATTTCAGACTCATAAAGAGGAAATGAACAAGTCTTTCAAAGAGTTGGCCAGTCAATTGGAGGCAAAGAAAGAAGAAATAGACAATATCCTTAAAGAAACACAGGCAAACATAGCCAAACAAATAGATACACAAGTAGAGGAAAAATTAGTGACATATAAAAAGGAAATGAAAAAAGAAATACAGGCCATCGTAGAGAGACAGGAATCCAAATTCAAACACATGAAAGAAATGGTGCTAGGCATGAAAACAGAATTAGAATCAATAAAGAAAACACAAAATGAGAAAACTCTTGAGCTGGAGAACTTGGAGAAAAGATCAGGAAACACAAAAGTAAGCATCACCAACAGAATACAAGAGAATGAAGAGAGAATCTCTGGAGCTGAAGACACACTTGCAGAAATGGATACTTCTCTCAAAGAAAAAGTAAAATCAGAAAAGTTCCAATCACAAAATATCCAAGAAATCAAGGATGCTATGAAAAGACAAAATCTAAGAATAATAGGAATTCATGAAAAAGAAGACTCCAGGCTCCAAGGTCCAGAAAATATTTTCAAGAAAATCATAGAAGAAAATTTTCCCAACTTAAAGAAAGAGATGTCCATAAATATACAAGAGGCCTACAGAACTCCAAATAGACTAGACCAGAAAAGAAACACATCACGTCACATCATAGTCAAAACACTAAATCTACAGAACAAAGAAAGGATATTAAAAGCAGCAAGGGAAAAAGGCCAAGTAACATATGAAGGTAGACCTATCAGAATCACACCGGACTTCTCATCAGAAACTATGAAAGCCAGAAGGGCCTGGGCAAGTATCATGGAGACTCTAAGAGATCACAAATGTCAACCCAGACTACTATACCCTGCAAAGCTTTCAATCAACATAGATGTAGAAAACAAAATATTCAATGACAAAACTAAATTTATGCAATATCTACACAGCAAACCAACCCTACAGAAGATACTAGAAGGAAAACTCCAATCCAATGAAAACAAATTCACCCAAGAAAACAGGGCATACAGATAATATCCCAACAAAAATGAAAAGAAAACAAGCAATGAAACAGGGTTAGATCACCGACTCCATTACAAAAGGAACTAACATGCATTGGTCACTATTATCTATCAATATCAATGGACTCAACTCACCAATAAAAAGACACAGGCTAAAAGAATGGTTAAGGAAACAGGATCCAACATTCTGTTGCATCCAAGAAACACACCTATGCAACAAAGATAAACACTACCGCAGAGTAAAGGGCTGGAAAAATGTTTTTCAAGCAAATGGTTCCAGAAAACAAGCTGGAGTAGCCATCCTAATATCTAATAAAATAAACTTTCAACCCCAGTTAATCAAAAAAGATAAGGAGAACCACTATATTCTCATCAAAGGAAAAATCCACCAAGAGGACATCAAAATCTTGAATATCTATGCCCCAAATAAAAGAGCACCTACATTCGTAAATGAAACATTATTAAAGCTTAAATCATACATCGATCCTAATACCTTAATAGTGGGAGACTTCAACACTCTACTCTCGCCAAGGGACAGATCAACTAGACAGACACCAAATAGGGAAATAAAAGCACTCACAGAATCCCTAAATCAAATGGACCTAATAGACGTCTACAGATCGTTTCACCCAAACTCAAAAGAGTACACCTTCTTTTCAGCACAGCATGGAACATTCTCCAAAATAGACCATATAGTGGGTCACAAAGCAAGCCTCAACAGATACAAAAGGATTGAAATAATCCCTTGTATACTATCTGACCACCATGGACTAAAGCTAGACATCAACAACAAAAACAACAAAAAGCCGACATGCACAGGGAAACTGAACAACTTACTACTCAATGACAGCTGGGTTAAGGAAGAAATAAAGAAAGAAATTAAAGACTTCCTAGAATTCAATGAAAAGGAAGGCACAACATACCCAAATTTATGGGACATATTGAAAGCAGTGATCAGAGGAAAATTTATAGCACTAAGTGACTGCAAGAAGAAATTCATAACATCACATACAAACAACTTAATGGCCCAACTGAAAACCCTAGAAAAAAAAAAGCAGATACACCCAAGAGGAGGAGACGGCTAGAAATACTCAAACTAAGGGCTGAAATCAATCAACTAGAAACAAATAAAACTATCCAAAGAATCAATGAAACAAAAAGCTGGTTCTTTGAGAAAATCAACAAGATAGACAAACCCTTAGCCAAACTAACTAAAAAGCAGAGAGAAACTATCCAGATCAGCAAAATCAGAAATTAAAATGGGGACATAACCACAAACACTGAGGAAATCCAAACAATTATTAGCTCATACTACAAAAGCCTATATGCCACAAAATTTGAAAATCTAAATGAAAGAGATAATTTTCTTGACAGATTCCATCTACCAAAACTAAGTCAAGATCAGGTAGAAAGACTGAATAGCCCTATATCTCCCAAGGAAATTGAAGCAGTCATTAACAGTCTTCCCTCCAAAAAAAGCCCTGGACCAGATGGCTTCAGCGCAGAATTCTACAAGACCTTCAAAGAAGTGCTAACTCCAATTCTCCTTAAGCTATTCCACAAAATAGAAACAGAAGCAACACTACCAAACTCATTCTATGAAGCCACAGTCACCTTGATACCTAAACCACACAAAGATCCAACAAAAAAAGAGAACTTCAGGCCTATCTCTCTTATGAACATTGACGCAAAAATACTCAATAAAATACTTGCAAACCGAATCCAAGAACATATCAAAGATATCATCCACCATGACCAAGTAGGCTTCATCCCAGTCATGCAAGGGTGGTTCAACATATGGAAATCCATCAATGTAATCCATCACATAAACAAACTGAAGGAGAAAAACCACATGATCATCTCCTTAGATGCTGAAAAAGCATTTGACAAAGTCCAAAACCCATTCATGTTTAAAGTCTTGGAGAGATCAGGGACACAAGGCACATACCTAAAGGTAGTAAAGGCAATATACAGAAAGCCTATAGCTAATATCAAACTCAATGGAGAGAAACTTAAATCAATCCCACTGAAATCAGGGACAAGACAAGGCTGCCCATTGTCTCCATATCTCTTCAACATAGTATTTGAAGTCCTAGCCAGAGCAATAAGACAACTAAAGGAGATCAAGGGGATACAAATCGGAAAGGAAGAGGTCAAAGTGTCACTATTTGCAGATGATATGATAGTATACATGAGCGACCCCAAAAATTCAACCAGAGAACTCCTTCAGCTGATAAACACCTTCAGCAAAGTGGCAAGATACAAAATCAACTCAAAAAAATCAGAAGCCCTCCTATATACCAAAGACAAAAAGGATGAGAAAGAAATTAGGAAAACAACACCCTTCACAATAGCCACTAATAACATAAAATACCTTGGTGTGACTCTAAGCAAGCAAGTGAAAGACCTGTTTGAGAAAAACTTCAAGTCTCTGAAGAAAGAAATCGAAGAAGATATCAGAAGATGGAAAGATTCTTAAATTATTTTTTCCCTTTTTTTAAAATTTTTCATCAATTACAAAGGGGGAACTGTAGAGAGCTGTGGAATGCTACGCCTTAAAGATGGAGCTGGTTTCTGCCTTCCACCTTCCCGATGGTGAGTGCTCTCTGTCACGAATAATTCCACATTTGGCTAAGGTGAGGATCTGGCTTGCTTCCATGTATGTGGACCTATCTGCATTGCCCACATGGCACGCTGGGATTGGCTACCCAGAGGCTATTTAAGCTGTGGGCTGGCTTTCCCCGGGGTCAGATGATTGTTCAAGGTTCCTGAATAAACTGCATTGAAAAAAAAAAAAGAAAAAAAAAAGAAGATGGAAAGATCTCCCGTGCTCGTGCTCATGGATTGGTAGGATTAACATTGTGAAAATGGCCATACTGCCAAAAGTAATCTACAGATTCAATGCAATTCCCATCAAAATACCAACTCAATTCTTTACAGACCTTGAAAAAAAGATTCTCAGTTTCATATGAGAAACAAAAAACCCAGAATCTCCAAAACGATCCTGTACAACAAAAGATCATCTGGAGGTATCTCCATTCCTGATCTCAAGCTGTACTACAGGGCAACAGTAATAAAAACTGCATGGTATTGGCATAGAAACAGAAAGGAGGATCAATGGAACCGCATAGAAGACCCAGAAATAAATCCACACACCTATGAATACTCGATATTTGACAAAGAAGCCAAATCCATTCAATGGAAAAAAGACAGCATCTTCAACAAATGGTGCTGGACCAACTGGATGTCTACATGCAGAAAAATGAAAATAGATCCATATTTATCACCCTGCACAAAACTGAAGTCAAAGTGGATTAAGGACCTCAACATAAAACCAGATACCCTAAATCAATTGGAAAAAAAAGTGGGGAACAGCCTAGAACTCATTGGCACAGGAGACAACTTCCTGAACAGAACACCAACAGCATAGGCTCTAAGAGCAACAATCAATCAATGGGACCTCATGAAACTGAAAAGTTTCTGTAAAGCAAAGGATACCGTCATCAAAACAAAAACGACTGCCTACAGATTGGGAAAGAATCTTCACTAACCCTTTATCTGACAGAGGACTAATATCCAGTATATACAAAGAACTAAAGAAGCTGAAAAGCAGCAAACCAAGTAATCCAATTAAAAAATGGGGAACAGAACTAAACAGAGAATTCTCGACAGAGGAATATCGAATGGCAGAGAAACACTGAAAGAAATGCTCATCCTCATTAGCCATCAGGGAAATGCAAATCAAAACGACCCTGAGATATCACCTTACACCCATCAGAATGGCCAAGATAAAAAACTCAAGTGACAACACATGCTGGAGAGGTTGTGGAGAAAAGGAACCCTTCTCCACTGCTGGTGGGAATGTAAACTGGTACAACCACTCTGGAAAGCTATCTGGCGCTTTCTAAGACAATTAGGAATAGTGCTTCCTCAAGACCCAGCTAGGTATATACCAATGCTAGGTATATACCCAAAGTTTGCTCAAGTACACAAAAGGGATACTTGCTCAACCATGTTTATAGCAGCTTTATTTGTAATAGCCAGAACCTGGAAACAACCCAGATGTCCATCAACGGAGGAATGGGTACAGAAATTGTGGTATTTTTACACAATGGAATACTACTCAGCAATCAAAAAGGAGGAAATCATGAAATTTGCAGGCAAATGGTGGGATCTAGAAAAGATCATTCTGAGTGAAATATCCCAGAAGGAGATATCCCAGAAGGTTTAGCCTAAGCTAAAACCAGAGCTTGAGCTAATAACCTTTTCTTCTCCACACTGTCTTAAATATCCCCTCAACGAAAAGTCCCTGCTACTTTTTAATCCCTGTCAGCTAGGTTCTTGCTCTGCCTTCTAACCTAGTGTTAACTTTATTAAACCTTGTATACAGAAAGTTATTGGATTAAAGGTGTGTGCTAGGGCTGTGTAAACCACACCATAATGATAGGTTTACAGTAAGCAGAAAGTTCTTGGATTAAAGGTATGTGCTAGGGCTCAACCACAGGAAAGAAACTGTTCCTAGGAAAGCCTTGCCTACAATCCTGTTTCAAATGACCATGTTTACCACAATTAAAACATCTGCCATTTTGACTCCTAAATTTTTTAGAAACTACTTTTGCTATCAGATTAGCATCAAATACATGAGATCCAATATCAGCAGTAACTCTAATCCATTCCTCTGTTGGTGCTGATCTTGCCTTTGATCTTGTCTTATCACTCTTTTACATTCTGAATTAGCATTTTCAAAAGCCAAAGTTTCAGTCAGTACATTTTTGCTCAGTGAGTCTTATACAATGTTGTTTATAACTGAAGCCAATCTTTACTAAAAATCAGTAAAGGTGTTTTGTGGGGCCTTGTATAATTTTACTAAATGCCTCAGACATCTTTCCTGATTCTTCAGCCTTATGCCAAGCACTTAAAGCTGCTAGATTACATAGTGCCAAGGTATTATCAACAAATTCAAACTGCCTTTGTAAATCAGCATATTGATCTTCACCTAGCAATTGACCCTGGGAAATTTCAATATCACTAGCCTGATCGCATTGTTCTATGACCTTTGCATCCGCTTTTCACCATGATTGCCATTGTAACTGAGAACCAGGTTCCAATATTTTTTAAATTTAATTTTATTAATGTATTTTTTATTATAATTTATTCACTTTGTATTCCTGCTGCAGTCCCCTCCCTAGTCTCCTTCCAGTCCCATGCACCCTCCCTCTTCTCCCTCTATTCCCTTTCCCTAGTCCCCTGATAGAGGAGGATCTCCTCCCTTTCTATTTGAGCCTAGCCCAGGAGATCTCATCATAACTGGTTGCATAGTCTTCCTCTGTGGCAAGGCTATACCACCCAGGGAGAAGTTATCAAAGAACCGGCTACTGAATTCATGTCAGAGACAATCCCTGTACCCCTTACTAGGGAAACCACTTGGAAACTGAGCAGCCAATAGGCTTCTTTTGAAGAGAGGGTCTAGATCCTCTCCATCATGGCCCATGGTTGGAGTATCAGTCACTGCAGGCCCCCCTGGGTCCAGGTATTTTGGCTCTGTTTGTCTCCTTGTGGAGTTCCTGTCCCCTCCAGGTCTTTCTATATCCCTCTTCTTCCATAAGAATTCCAAAACTCTTTCCAAAGTTTGCCTATGAGTCTCAGTATCTCCTTTGATATTCTGGTGGGTAGATTCTTTCAGAGGTGCTCTGTGGAAGACTCCAATCTTGTTCCATGTCTTTTCCTACTTCCAATATCTATTCTGTTTGCCTTTCTGAAGTGAGGATTAAACATCTTCCCTAAGGTCCTCCTTGTTGTTTAGCTTCTTTAGGACTACAGGTTTTAGTATTTTTATCCTATAATATACGGCTAATACCCACTTATAAGTGAGTAAGTATCATATGTATCTTTCTGTTTCTTGGTTACCTTACCCAGGATGATCTTTTCTAGTTTAGACCACTTGCCTGCAAATTTCATGATTTCTTTGTTTTTAATTTTAAGTAGTATTCCATTGTGTAAAAGTCCCAAAATTTCTGTTTTCATTCTTCTATTTAGGGACATCTAGGTTGTTTCCAGATTATGGCTATTATGAGTAAACCTGCTATAAACATAGTTGAACAAATGTCCTTATTGAATGGTGGGGTATCTTTTGGGTATATGCCTAGGAGTGGTGTAGCTCAATCTTGATGTAACACTATTTCTATTTTCTGAGAAAGCACCAGATTCATTTCCAAAGTGGTTGTACAAATTTACATTTCCACCAGCAATGGAGGAGGGTTCCCCTTTCTTCACAGCCTACCCAACATGCATGATCCCTTGAGTTTTTAATCTTCCTGATTTTGTTGATTTGGACAATGTCCCTCTGCCTTTTAATTAGTTTGACTAAGAGTTTGTCTATCTTGTCGATTTTCTCAAAACACCAGCTCCTTGTTTTCTTTATTCTTTGAATTGTTCTCTCTCTTTTTTGTCTAATTTATTGATTTCAGCCCCGCATTTGATTATTTCCAACCATCTATCTATTCCTCTTTTGTGTGTCTACTTCTTTTTGTAGTGCTTTCTGGTGTGCCATTAAGTTTATTTTTCCAAAATATTTTTTTTTCTGCCACTGTGCATTAACAGTGGCAGGAAGCTGCCCAACTTAGTTTTTGTTGTTTGATGATTCTGAGCCTGTTCAGGAGGTCCTTAACAATAGGCCCATCATGTTCTGAGGTGTGGTCCTTCTGAATGTGGAAAAGAAGAAGACTCTGCTGCCAGAGAAGGCAAAGGCAGGTCCAACCACCTTCTGGGACACAGAGGACCCCATAGTTAGCCAGGTGGAGGGATGAGAGGCCTTCCCTGCAAGGCATGATGCAGAAACCAGGCTTTGACATGGTCAAGGGAATTATAACTCCAAGGCAGTGAATTGATTGTTCCAGATCTCCACATAGCACATGGTCCTGGCTCCTGCAGAAGGGTGAATTCCTTCAACCAACCTTTGGCGTCTCAGAGTAGTCTATTATAAACTGCTGGAGTTTTTTCAATTTTAATTTCTCTTGTGTTCATTGTGTGTGCTCCCCCCCCTGATCTTTTAGTCCTTAACATCTAGTTTTCCGGAATGAATCTTTAGGAGGAATAGATTTTGAAAGAAGAGGAAAGACTGATTATCCTGCTCACACTGCATATACCTACTGGAGTTATTTTTTCTTAATTACAGTTTATTCACTCTGTATCCCAGCTGTAGCACCCTCTCCCCCCCAACCCCACCCTCCTTTCCTTTTCTTCTCTTATGCCCCTCCCCTAGTCCAATGATAGCAGAAGTCCTCCTCCACCTCCATCTGACCCTAGTCTATCAGGTCTCATCAGTACTGGCTGTGTTGTCTTCCTCTGTGGCCTGGTAAGGAAGGCTACTCTCTCCTCAGGTGGAGGTGATCAAAGAACCAGCCCATGAGTCCATGTCAGAGACAGTCCCTGTTCCTCTTACTGGGGAACCCTCTTGGACACTGAACTGCCATGTGCTACATCTGTGCAGGAGTTCTAAGTTATCCCCATGCATGGTCTTGTTTGGAGTTATCAGTCTCACAAAGACCCCTATGACCAGATATTTTGGTTCTGTTGCTCTCCTTGTAGAGCTCCTGTTCCCTCGAGGTCTTTCTATCTCTCCCTTCTTTCCTGAGATTCCCTGCAATCTGCCCAAAGTTTGGCTATGAGTCTCAGCATATGTTTTGATACCCTGCTGGGTAGATCTTTCATAGGCCCTCTGTGGTAGGCTCCTGTCCTGTTCCCTGTTTTCTCCCACTTCCGATATCCAGCCCATTTGCCTTTCTGAATGAAGATTGAACATCTTACCCACACTCCTCCTTCTTGACTAGCCTCCTTAGGTGTACATATTTTAATATGACCATCCTATATTACATGTCTAATATCCACTTATAAGTCAATATATACCATGTGTGTCTTTTTGCTTCTGGGGTACCTCATTCAGGATGATCTTTTCTCAATCCCACCATTTGCCTGAAAATTTCATGATTTCCTTGATTTTAATTGCTGAGTAATATTCCATTGTATAAATGTACCACAATTTCTCTATCCATTCCTCAACAGAGGAACATCTGGGTTATTTCTAGGTTCTGGATATTACAAATAAAGCTACTACAAACATGGTTGAGCAAATGTCCTTGTTGTATACTTGAGCATCTTTTGGATGTATGCTTAGGAGTGGTATAGCTGAATCTTGAGGTAGCACTATTGCTAATTGTCTGAGAAAGCACCAGATTGATTTGCTAAGTGGTTGTACAAGTTTACATTCCAACCAGCAACTGAGTAGGCTTCCTCTTTCTTCACATCCTCTCTAGCATGTGTGGTTACTTGAGGTTTTTATCTTAGCCATTCTGATGGGTGTCGGAGTGGTGCCTCTGGCAGCTCCTTTGATATTTAATTCTCAGAGGAGAGACTGCTTTTACCGGACCTTCACTAAAGGCAGGGTGGAATTTGCAAGTCCATCTCCTTTTGTTTGTGACAGCAGGTGGGATAGCTTATGAGGATCATACCTCTTCCTCAGGCTCTTCGTGGGAATTAAACCTTTGTCCTGAGATGTTTCTACTCTGGCTTAAAAACTACAATAAAAAGACAGGCCAACAGTTACTGCCAAGGGCTGGCGGTTGCTGCAAGGAGAGTTGCTGCTAGAGGCTAGAGGCTTTTTGCTGTGGCTGTGGAGTCTCGACCTTCTTAAAAAAGCCTCCTGTGTGCTGTGTGTTATTTTATTAATTTTAATCCTCATTCTCGACTCAAGAACCGTTCGACTCTGCTGGCTGGCTCCGGCAGATGGGTATAAGGTGAAATCTCAGGGTTGTTTTGATTTGCATTTCCCTGATGACTAAGAATGTTGAGCATTTCTTTAAGTGTTTCTCTGCCATTTAGTGTTCCTCTATTGAGAATTCTCTGTTTAACTCTGCACCCCATTTTTTAATTGGATTACTTGATTTGTTGCTGTTAACAGCTATTCCCCAAAGGAGTGTGTCTTACTTTTCACTGACAATGGATATTCATTTGTTGGGAGACATAGGATTTGATAAACATTTTGGAAGCAGGAGAAATCCGTATTTTCTAATGAGAGTCATGATACCTTTTTGATGTGGAAAAATTGCCTTTTTGGCAACTGCTGCTAGGCCCCTGCTGACGTGGCTAACTGAATAAAAGGTGTTTCCTTAACTTTGTTCTTTTGTCATGTGATTACCAAACAGTTCTAAACCTCCATTTCTAACCATTTGATTTTAAGTTGTGACTTAGTCTGTCAATATCTAGAACACAGCTTTTGTTGAACTTTTGCTGAACTGTTAGATTTTTTTTTTTTGAGGTAGAGTTTTTCATCTTCTTTTAAACTTGTTTAAAAAAAAGAGAAAGGAAAAAAAGCAAAAAAGGAAAAAGAGAGCAACAACAACAAAAATCTGTACAAGAAAACAAATGCCCAAATCTGACTACAAAACCAAGCAAAACTGTGCCTTCTATTTATCTTTGATTCTGGTCTTGACAATTGTTGAAAGAAATATAATAATGATTCTAGTTTTGATTTTAAATTAAAAAATAATAATAAAAGAAAGTGAAGAAACTTAGGATGAACTATCATCTATTGTTATTTAAAATTTTTTACATTTGTACATAGCAGCTGTAAAACAAAAATCTTTAGTAGTTGTTTTAACAGTTGAATGTAATGCCACATTGCATATGTTAGATATAAACCTTAGTAATAATTAAGTAATTTTAAAATGCCTCCCAGACATTAGTTGACCCTTCTATTGTCATTTTGACAGAAAGTCTCCAAATATAACTCAGATTGGAATTTGCAGAAGAATCTCTGCCTCCTGAATACTGAGATCACAGCTTTTGAGTACTGCAAATGACTTATTTATCATTCTGAAAATATAAATCAAACTCTATTATGTACAAAATTTTAATCCATTGTATGAAGTTAAGTAGTATACTGTTCTGCCCAGTTTGTGAACCCCCAAAGACCAGGAATAGACTCTGTTGTAAATACATGAGGTCTTTTTAATTGTATACAAGTTCAAACACAGGATGCAAACTTCCTGTGGAAACAGGAGAGGAATGCGGCCATATTCTAGGGAAGCAAGGTTTTAATGGGATAAAACCACACGCAGGGACTTACATGCTTTGGCCTTACATGATTGGGTAACGGAAATAGACTTTTAAAATGATTGGTCCACTTTAACTGTCAAAGACTATGAACACTTCTGGCCTGGTCATATGGGCCGGTTTCCTAGCAACTGTATCTCTAGTGGACAGGAAAGAATGCAGTAAGGCTAGTTCTTCCCCAAAGGTGGCTGGAGATGTCTCCACCTAGCTTGCCTTCATTCAGGCTTCTGCTTTAAACTTTAAAACAATACCCACTGAATTTTAAGTCTTTGGTCTCTCAATACAAAGTCTAAATATAAGTGATACTATATTACATTCAAGTATATGTGTGTATGTGTAGAGTTCACTACTGCATGAGTTTAAATAGATAACATTATCAATGTACACCATCATTTTCAGGTAGATTCTACGAGAAAAGAATTCTACTTTGTAGTAAGTGGCTTCAGACTACAAGGATGCTCTAACTTCTACACTTTTCAAGTGGAGCAAGCCCTATCAGAAATGGTACATGGCTGTGATATACTCATCGCCACATGTTTGCAGGTGAGTATTAGGAACTGATGAGCACATACCAAGGTATCTGTTTCATTGTCAGCTTCTGATCGCTTAGTGTCTGTGAAACAGATTCTAGCAAATAGATTTTACAAAAAGAATCAACTAGTACTCCCTAAAGTCAATTTCAAATTATGATATACAAATTCGAGACATTAGTTTTGATATTTTATTTACTTTTCTATGATAATATAAAACTATTATATTTATTAAAAATCGAATAGCAATTATTTTTCTTGAATATAAAATATAAAGTGCAACTCTAGATAATTATTACATAAGAGGAAATGAGAGGGTGGGATTGGGAGAGGATGAGGGAGGGGGCTACAGCTGGAATACAAAGCATATAAGCTGTAATTAATAAAAATTAATAAAATTTTAAAAATAAGTAAAAAATAATTCAGGTGTCCATAGGTGTGTGGGTTTATTTCTGGGTCTTTGATTTAATTCCATTGATTCACCAGTCTGTTCCTTGTTTATTGCCATGTTTATTACTGTCACTCTGTTGTAAAACTTGAGATCAAGGACGGAAATAACTCCAGAAATTCTTTTATTGTACATGATGGTTTTAGTTATTCTGTGTTTTTTTGTTTTTCATATGAAATTGAGATTTGTTCTTTCAAGGTTTGTAAAGAATTGTATTGATATTATGATGGGATTTGCAGATGGGAGAATTTTAAAATATAATAAAGAAAATTAAATGTGTTACAAATATGATTAATTTCTGTCAGCACTAAAAATTATTTTAAAATAATTTAAATTATTTTAAATTTTAATTTACTATTTGTTTTCTATTTTATGTGTATGTGTATATGTGTCCTAGTGTATGTATTTTCCACAAGGATACAGGATCCTTCAGAAGGTGTCATAGAGGCATCAGGCTCTGGGCCTGGATGTACACGTAGTGTAAGCTTCCAAGGGCATATTGGGTACTAAACCCCACTCCTCTGCAAGAGAGGCCGTAGTCTTATCCACTGTGTCTCCATCTTGTATAAACTGAAGAAAAATGATCATCCATTTTTATTACGATATATTAATTTTGTGTAATTATATATTTTTTCTTAAAACTCATTGGAGAATACAAAAATTGAGGTTTTATGCTCTTGAGTGCCAGTTTGACCTAAAATGTGATTTGTGTGTGTGTGTGTGTGTGTGTGTGTGTGTGTGTTAAATGCTATACACATGAGGTTATGGTGTTCTACAGACATTTACTATCAAACCTTTGAAAATAATGAGTAAAAAATAAAATAAAATAAGGCAACACACCAAATTTTTGACTTTTCTTCTTGCTGAGCACCCTTATCACTTACCCTGAAAAACTACAAAAACTTTGGTTGTATTCAATAGTTCCTACATTCATTAACGCAATTTTTTCTTCTGTATCACTTTTTACTTTTTCAATTTGATTTTCCTTCATTTCAAGGAGGAACCACTAGCGTGCTTGATTTTCACATATTATGCTTTTCCTTTTTAACTTTGACCACTGTATGTCCAGTAAATCTAAAGGGACTGGAACATTATAATGTACCATTGAAAGGCCCAAGATTTAAGGAGACTTAACAGACTCCATGACAGGCTTCAGATTATACTGCTGGGTTAATAGGCCTGAGTATTTGTTTCCCCGAACTGAATGGCAGTTACAGGAAAAACCACAAACTGCCTTGGGCTGAAACCACCCTTGACAGAAGCAATCAGAGGATAATAGGAAAGTAGCTTACATTCCTTAGGTGTATTGATAGCTTGCTCAATGTTGGTTATGTTTGTTAGCCAATCACTTTGTAACAAGCTTGCCTTGCTAAATGTCACCCAATGGCGTTACTGCTCAGCTGGAAATTCCCAATCTTTGTTTATACCTCAATAAAAACTCTGATTTGCGGCTGCTCGGGTTTCTCCTCCCAGATCCACTGTATTGGTGACAGTGGAGAGAGTCTGAGCTTAAAGCTCAGACTAAAGCTCTTTGCTCTTGCATACATGGCCTGGTTCCTGGTGGTCATTGGGGACCCTAAGATCTGGACATAACACCATTTGTAACCTTCTCAAATGCAAGTAACAGAGAAAAGTTAAAACCAGGATCTGGATAACAGAGAGAAACTGTCCTAAGGAGTAAGAACTAATACTACCATTGTGTTATTGACATTGCAATTTTTTTCCTTAAAGTAATTTTATATCTAGTCATTAGAATCATTTTTGTAGATTGTAAAGAAATTTCTTAATAGATCTATATTCTGTAATTTTTCAAATGTCTTTTTCAGATGTGGATGAAAATGTATAGAGTGAATACACATCAAACAGGAGAAAGTTTCTCCATCTGATAATGTTAAAACATATTTTCTAAAATTAATATTGATTTATTTATAATATGAAAGCAAAATATATATCCTTACCTTATATAAATTCAGATTAAAAACAGAGAATAATGTTATGATGATATACTTGTCCTTCATTAAAATACAACTTAAATGCAATGTTTGATATATAGTAAAGTATGATTCAGTTACTAGTATTGAATGACCTTATTTGGTGCATGATCTTTTAGTATATATAAGACCTCTGAGGCATTACAGTAGGGAAATTATTGGATAATAAAAACTTTGAAATATATTCTAGAATATAATATTTGTATACCATTAAAGACTTCTAATAATTATAAAAGTATATCCCAGTGATTCTCTTTTATTCTGTACTTTCCTGACTAATTCAGAACTATGCAAAGGTTTGTGTTTCTATTCATTATTCATTTAGTTTTAATTAATTACATTTTATTTTTCAGATTTTCACATAGCTCAGGCTGGCTTCCAACTCTCTTTAAAACTTAGACTTGTCATAAACTTGTATCCTCCTGCATTTATTTCCAGATAGCTGTATTTATAGCTATGCCCTTTCCTCAGTCCCCTGATAAGAGAGAACTTCTTCCCATTCTATCTGACCCTAGCTTATCAGGTGTCATCAAGGCTGGCTGAATCATCTTCCTCTGTGGCACGGCAAGGCTGCACCCTTATCTACACCCCCCCCGGTGAGATAATCAAAGAGCCAGATATTAGCCATATAATATAGGATAAAAGATACTAAAATCCATAGTCCTAAAAAGCTAAACAACAAGGAGGACCCTAGGGAAGATGTTTAATCATCATTCAGAAGAGTGAAAAAGATAGACATCAGAAGTAGGAGAAGACAAGGAAGAGGACAGGAACTCTTTTTTTTTTTTAAATTCTTTATTAATTACATTTTATTCACTGTGTATCCCCCTGTGGTTCCCTCTCTCCTCCCTTCCCAATCCCTCCCTTCTTCCACCCTCTGCATGCATGCCCCTCCCCAAGTCCACTGATAGGGGAGGTCTTCTTTTCCTTCCTTCTGATCCTAGTCAATTAGGCCTCATCAGGAGTGGCTGCATTGTCTTCTTCTATGGCCTGGTAATGCTGCTTCCTCCTCAGGAGGGAGGTAATTAAAGAGCAGGCCAATCAGTTCATGTTAGAGATAGTCCCTGTTCCTATTTACAATGGAATCCACTTGAATATTGAACTGCTATGGACTACATCTGTGCAGGGGTCTTAGGTTATCTTCATGCATAGTCCTTGGTTGGAGTATCAGTCTCAGGAAAGACCCCTGTGCTCAGATTTTTTGGTTCTGTTGCTCTCCTTGTGGAGTTCCTGCCCTCTCCAGTTCTTACTATTTCCCACTTCTTTCCTAAGATTCCCTGCACTCAGCCCAAAGGTTGCCCATAAGTCTCAGCATCTGCATTGATAGTCTGCAGGGCAGGGGGACAGGAACTCTTTATTTTTGTTACACACTCCTTGAAATCTGTGTTACAAGAATGGAAAACTCCATTTGATTGTTCTGCATAATTCAGTTTTGAAAGGCAGAAAATGGTATGCAGCATTTCAAAGTTTCCCAGGTATTTATGTGCTTGGATAACCACAAAAGTACTTTTGCTTAAGATTTCTTGCATGGCATACCAATGGTCTTTATAAAGCAATGCTCAATTTCCCCTATTTTAAATTAAATTTCTATGATTTTTTTTGTCAGTCTAGTAGAAAAGAACATGAAATCTGACATATTGCATCAGTCCATTGCTCCATCAAGTAGACTATTTTCCTTCCAATAATGGTCTATGAAATGGGACTTCAGAGAAAAATAAAGAATATTGCACATTGCAAATTTTGAAAGATCTTATCTAATGTTCCTGATTCAGTCCCATGTAGGCATTTCACTATGAACTATAAGGTCAGGGCAATATAAAAATTTCACATTCCCTTTAGCAGAGAAATAACTCAAGTGCATTTCATATTTCCAACTAACAATAGTTTATGTTCTATTTATGAGCATTTTTATCAGATTCTGTAAGTCTAAAACCTGGAAACATTTTTACCCTATTGAATTGAGATATTCTGTGAATGCCTGACTTCTATGGTTTTACTTGTGACTATTTTCTGCAAATGTTTATAGGATTCTGATTAACTTTGACTTCTCTAAATTGAGCAGTAATACCCTCATCCAATATTCTCACAAGGTTAGATGCTACTTTAACATAATCAAAGAACATCTGCCCTACTTAGTTAGAAAAACCATATAATAAATGTGAAAGCGGGAGAAAGATAGGTTTAAGAAAATTTGCATAATGTTGCATACTAGATAGAGCTGATACATGTTTATTGTAAATGTAATGAAATGAACCAAAAATTTAATCTTTGAAGCTTCCACTAATTTCACATAAGCTTTTCTTCACCTATGATATACCATATACTTCCAGAAATAATAAATGTCAGACCATGAAAATAGAAGAAAATCTACCTCATTTATTACAGTCAAAGAATGAAATATCTAACAGCACCCCCTTTTGAAAGCTGACATTGAGAATAAAGATATGCCATGAGGAAGTTATGTGTGAAACACTAAAGCTGTCCAGATAGAGTTTCAATACTATGTGTGATGTTTGCCATTAACGTACATCAGTACATATGTTGTTTCTTTCTTTTTTTTTTTTTTCTTTTTTTTTTTATCTTTTACTTAACTTTTTTTTTTTAATTTTTTTTTTTATTTTATTTTTATCAGTTACATTTTATTAACTCTGTATCCCAGCCGTGTCCCGATCCCTCATTCCCTCCCAGTTCCTCCCTCTCTCCCTCCCTCCCTCCCTCCCTCCCTCATCTCCACCGTGCCCCTTTCCAAGTCCACTGATAGGGGGGACCTCCTCCCCATTCATCTGATCCTGTTTTATCAGGTATCTTCAGGACTGGCTGCAAAGCCCTCCTCTGTGGCCTAACAGGACTGCTCCTCCCTTCGGGGGTGGGGAGACCAAAGAGCCAGTCATTGAGTTCCTGTTAGAAATAGTCCCTGTTCCCCTCACTTTGGGAAACCAATTGGTTACTGAGCTACCACAGGCTACATCTGAGTGGAGGTTCTAGGTTATATCCATACATGGTCCTTGGTTGAATGTCAGTCTCAGAAAAGACCCTGTGCCCAGATATATTTGGTCCTTGTGGAGCTCCTATCCTTTCCCCATCAGACTAACTACCCTTCTTTCTTATGATTCCCTGTACTCTGCCAAAGGTTTGGTCATGAGTCTTTGCTTTGAAAACACTGCTAGTTAGAGTCTTTCAGATGCGCTCAGTAGACTCCTGTCATACGTTCAATGCACATCCCATCTGTCTTTCTAAATGAGGATTGATCATCTTACCCCATGTCCGCTCAATTGATTATCTTTTTTAGGTGTATAGATTTCATTATGTTTATCATATCTTATAGGTCTATATAAGTGAGTATATCCCATGTTTGTCTTTCTCCTTCTGGGATATTTCACTCAGAATGATCTTTTCTAGATCCCACCATTTGCCTGCAAATTTCATGATTTCCTCCTTTTTGATTGCTGAGTAGTATTCCATTGTATAAAAATACCACAATTTCTGTACCCATTCCACCGTTGATGGACATCTGGGTTGTTTCCAGGTTCTGGCTATTACAAATAGAGCTGCTATAAACATGGTTGAGCAAGTGTCCTTTTTGTGTACTTGAACAAACTTTGGGTATATACCTAGCAGTGGTATAGCTGGGTCTGTAGGAAGCACTATTCCTATTTGTCTTAGAAAGCGCCAGATAGCTTTCCAGAGTGGTTGTACCAGTTTACATTCCCACCAGCAGTGGAGGAGGGTTCCCCTTTCTCCACAACCTCTCCAGCATGTGTTATCGCTTGAGTTTTTCATCTTGGCCATTCTGATGGGTGTAAGGTGATATCTCAGGGTCGTTTTGATTTGCATTTCCCTGATGGCTAATGAGGATGAGCATTTCTTTAAGTGTTTTTCTGCCATTCGATATTCCTCTGTCGAGAATTCTCTGTTTAGCTCTGTTCCCCATTTTTTAATTGGATTACTTGGATTGCTGCTTTTCAGCTTCTTTAGTTCTTTGTATATACTGGATATTAGTCCTCTGTCAGATAAAGGGTTAGTGAAGATTCTTTCCCAATCTGTAGGCAGTCGTTTTGTTTTGATGACGGTATCCTTTGCTTTACAGAAACTTTTCAGTTTCATGAGGTCCCATTGATTGATTGTTGCTCTTAGAGCCTGTGCTGTTGGTGTTCTGTTCAGGAAGTTGTCTCCTGTGCCAATGAGTTCTAGGCTGTTCCCCACTTTTTTTTCCAATTGATTTAGGGTATCTGGTTTTATGTTGAGGTCCTTGATCCACTTTGACTTTAGTTTTGTGCAGGGTGATAAATATGGATCTATTTTCATTTTTCTGCATGTAGACATCCAGTTGGTCCAGCACCATTTGTTGAAGATGCTGTCTTTTTTCCATTGAATGGAATTGGCTTCTTTGTCGAATATCGAGTATTCATAGGTGTGTGGATTTATTTCTGGGTCTTCTATGCGGTTCCATTGATCCTCCTTTCTGTTTCTATGCCAGTACCATGCAGTTTTTATTACTGTTGCCCTGTAGTACAGCTTGAGATCAGGAATGGAGATACCTCCAGATGATCTGTTGTTGTACAGGATCGTTTTGGAGATTCTGGGTTTTTTGTTTCTCCATATGAAGCTGAGAATCTTTTTTTCAAGGTCTGTAAAGAATTGAGATGGTATTTTGATGGGAATTGCATTGAATCTGTAGATTGCTTTTGGCAGTATGGCCATTTTCACAATGTTAATCCTACCAATCCATGAGCACGGGAGATCTTTCCATCTTCTGATATCTTCTTCAATTTCTTTCTTCAGAGACTTCATATGTTGTTTCTTATCCATTGTTAAGTTCTAGAAATAACAAGCATTTATTAAGATTTTTTTTCACAAAATTGTTAAAAATAAAAGAGCCAAGTTTTTTTCTTATTAAAAATTATATTGGTCCAGAATACTCAATTACTATTATGGTTAGGGCCAGAGAATCTGGGAGTACTTTTACCACACTACTTTGGGTGAGAAGCAGAAGGATAAGATAGAGATCAAAAGAAAGAGCCAAGAAAACTTAGCTTCATTAAAGTAAAACAAAACCTGGAGGGGACAGGAGCTCCACAAGGAGAGTCACAGAACCAGAAAATCTGGGCCAGAGGTCTTTTCTGAGACTGAAACTCCAACCAAGGATGGAGAATACCTAGAACTTCTGCAGAGATATAACCCATGGCAGCTCAGTGTCCAAGTGGGTTCCCTAGTAAAGGAAACAGGGACTGTCTCTGACATGAACTCAGGGGCTGGCTCTTTGATCACCTTCCCCTGAGAGGGGAGCATCCTTACCAGGCCACAGAGACCGACAATGCAGCCAGTCCTGATGAGACCTGATAAGCTAGGGTCAGATGGAAGGGGAGGAGTACCTCCCTATCAGTGGACTTGGGGAGGGGCATGGGAGGAGAAGAGGGAAAGAGAGTGAGATTGGGAGGGGAGGAGGGAGGACACTACAGCTAGGATACAAAATGAATAAATTGTAATTAATAAAAAAGAAATTTAAAAAAGAAACAAAATAAATCCTGATGACATTTCCAAATTGTTTATGTTTATAGTCATTAAGGCAAGATGATGATAGAGCAACACAAAACTGAAATCTCAGAGAAGGGTCTTTTTGCTGTAGATGGTAATTAACAGAGACTCACAGGTGTAGAGAATGAGAAAATTTGGAGTACTCAGCTCTATCTGGGATGTCTTTATCAAACCCATTAATTCAGTATGGAAGAAGATACAGAAAGACTCTAAGAGCCAGAGATGGAGGATTAATCCAAGGAAATAGTATCATTCAGACATAATAGGCCTGAAACATACATGAACTTATAGAGACTGTGACAGCACACACAAAGCTCTACAGATTCCAACCAAATGAAATCTAATCTAAGCACTGAAAAGGGGCATTTCATGGAATGCCTTACATTTAACCAAGAAGTTATTTATAACTGATACAAACTGGGAAAGGGAAAATCACTTTTGTTCAATGGGGCTCCAAAAGGTGTATTAACTACACTCCAGTGTGGTTTCTTTTCCAGTAGTAGTTGATCAAAACAAAACAGTCACCATCCAATGCATTTGTTTCAGTGTGTGTGTGTGTGTGTGTGTGTGTGTGTGTGTGTTAATGGGGTTGCTTCTCATTTTGTTTTATTGTTTTCTGTCTTTTTTGTTTGGTTGATTTTTTTTTTCTTGAGAGAGAGAGAAAGAACACAAAGTTCAGTGATGAATCTGTAGCAGGGGAAGATCTGGTAGGAGATGGGAGAGAAGACAGAATAAAATTAAAATATGTTGAATGAAAAAATTTAAATTAGAAAACTAAAATTCAAAAAATTCTGTGGTGAACTAGGCAAAGTTATTAAGACATGTGCTAGATACTTTTGCTTCACAACAACAGATCAACTTCAGAGAAAAGCCTAAGGGTTAAAGGATTTATTTTGAATCATTATTTTAAAGTTTTTTTTATTAAGTATTTTTTTTTTAAATTTTATTCACTTTTCATCTTGGTTGTAGCACCATTCCCCCTCCCCTCCCAGTCCCACAATCTCTAACTCCCTCCTCTCCTGTTCCTCAGAAAAGGGTAGTTCCCATTCACATCCACCCTGTCTCATCAAGTTGCAACAAGACTGAGCTTGTCCTCTTCCCCTTTGGCTTGTCAAGGCAGTTCTTCCAGGGACAAGTGATCAAAAATATTGGCATAAAGTTAAATATTTAAAACTTTACAAGAAGGGATAGGCACTGTGCCTTTCTCATTGTTCTGATAGGTAAGAGAATACCCCAGTCATGATTCTCCCTCACAGCTTTATTTGTAACATATAATGCTTACCACAAAGTAATTAATTAAAAAGTTTGAATAGCAATTTTGGCTGAAAGGATATGAAATGGTGTTAAGCATGGTGATTGTAGCCATGAGACTTGTATTACTGATCCCATCTATACAGCTACTTGAACTAGAAAAAATATCTTCTCCATACATAGACACGTTTATTATTACAAAATGATGACTGAAGTTACCCTTGCTTTCTAAACATCTAAGCTGGAGGCAGGCATGGATATTTTCCTTTTTGATTAACTACACAGCTTACTATTTATAAAAATTAAAACATGAAAATATGAGAAAAAGAAATTAAAAATTGATTATTTGTAGTCACTTTAATGTGTACATGAAATAATTGATAATTATAAAGAAGATTAGATCTAATAAAGTAACAATACTGCAGGCTATAATCTCAAATTTTATAAATGTAATTATTTTTGTGTACTATCTGTAAATTATATGTAATTTAAAAATATACTCAGTGCCACTCATAAAAATCTAGTACTTAAGAATATATATAGTAAAAATGGTTATCCTACCAAAAACAATCTGCATGTTCAATGCAATGTCCATCAATATACCAACACAATATTTTACAGAACTTAAGAGCACAATTCTCAACTTCATATGGAAATACAAAAAAAAAAAAAAAAACAAACAGAATAACTAAAACCATCCTGTATAATAAAAGAACTTCTGGAGGTATCTCCATCCCTGATCTGAAGTTGTTTGGTAGAGCAACAGTAATAAAAATGGTATGGTACTAGCATAGAAACAAATTGGAGGATCAATGTAATTGAATCAAAGACCCAAAAATAAAGCTACACACCTGTGGACACCTGATTTTTGACAAAGAACCCAAAGCAATACAATGGAAAAAGGATAACATCTTCAACAAATGGTGCTGATCTAACTGGATATCCACAAATGGAAAAATGTAAATAGATCCATACTTATCACCCTGCACAAAAGTAAAGTCCAAGTGGATCAAAGACCTCAACATAAAATCAGACACACTACATCTGTTAGAAGAAAAAGTGGGAAAGAGCCTTGAACTCATTGGCACAAAAAACAATTTAATGGACAGCACACTGACAACTCAGCCTCTAAGATCAAGAATCAATAGCCCTAAAGAAGCTGAACAACAAGGAAGATTTTCGAGGAGATGCTTAATCTTCATTCAGAAAAGCAAACAGGATAAACATCAGGATTAGGAGAAGACAAGGTACAGTAGCCTTCTATAGAGGAACTCTGGAAGACTATACTCACCAGGGTATCAGAACCAGGGTACTGAGATACATAGCCAAACTTTGGGCAGAGTGCAGGAATACTTATGGAAGAAGAGGGAAATAGAAAGACCTGGAGGAGACAGGCAATCCACAAGGAAAACAACAGAGCCAAAATACGTGGGCTGAGGTGGGCCTGCAGAGACTGATATGCCAAGGACCATGCATGGGGAGGACCTAGACCCCCTGTTCAAAGGAAGCCCTGTGGCTGCTCAGTTTCCAAGTAGTTTCCCTAGTAAGGGGTACAAGGGGTTATCTCAGACATGATCTCAGTGGCCAGCTCTTTGTTCACTTCCCTGTGAGGGGGAAAGGGGAGAAGCCTTGCCAGTCCACAGAGGAAGATGATGCAGCTAGCCCTGATAAGACCTGATAAGCCAGGGTCAGATAGAAGGGAAGGAGGTCATTCCCTAACAGGGTACTAGGGTATTAGGGAAAGAGCATAGGGAAAGAAGAGAGAGGGTGGGTGGGACCGGGAGGAGATGATGGAGGGAGCTACAGCAGGGATACAAAGTGAATAAATGGTAATAAATAAATATATAAATAAAAATTTTAATTATACACAAATAAATAAATAGAGAAATAGATAAATAAATAAATAAATAAATAAATAAATAAATAAATAAAATGGGACCTACTACAACTGAAAGGCTTCTATAAATCAAAGGACATTGGCAACAGAAAAAAATGACAGCCTACACACTGGAAAAGATCTTCAACACTACATCTGACATAGGGCGAATATCCGGAATATATAAAGAACTGAAGAAATTGAACAAGTCAAATAATTCAATTTAAAAATGGGGTATAGAGCTGAACAGAAAATTCTTAACAGGAATATAGAATGGCAGAGAAACACTTAAAGATATGCTTAACATCCTTAGTCATCAGGATATGCAAATCAAGAGGACTAAGATTTTAGCTTACACAGATCAGAATGGCTAAGATAAAAAACTGAAGTGACAACACATGCTGGAGAGGATGTGGAGAAAGGGGAACCCTCCTCCACTGCTGGTGGGAATGTGAATTTACCCAACCAGTTTGGAAATGTGGCACTTTCTAAGATAACAGGAAATAGTGCTACCTAAAGATCCAGCTTTATCACTCTTGGGCATATACCTGAAAGATGCTCAATCATACAAAAAGGACTTTTGTTTATGTTTATAGCAGCATTATTCATAATAGCCAGAATCTGGAAACAACCTAGATGTCCCTCAGCTAAAGAATGGATACAGAAATTGTTGATTTACACAGTGCAATACTACTATTAAATGCAATACTACTATTAATGCAATATAGCTATTAAAAACAAGGAACCCACCACAGAGGGCTGTTGAAAGACTTTACCCAGCATGGTATTGAAGGAGATGCTAAGACTCATAGCTAAGCTTTGGGCAGAGTGCAGGGAATCTTATGAAAGATGGGGGAGATATGAAGACCTGGAGGGG
This sequence comes from Meriones unguiculatus, assembly GCF_030254825.1. NCBI lineage: Eukaryota > Metazoa > Chordata > Mammalia > Rodentia > Muridae > Meriones > Meriones unguiculatus. Next base: position 79,776,030 of record NC_083350.1, on the reverse strand, counting down.
ACAGGAGTTTCACAAGGAGAGCAATAGATCAAAAGATTCTGGGCACAGTGGTCTTTTCTTAGACTGATACTCCAACCAAGGACCATGCATGGAGATGACCTAGAACCCCTGCACAGATGTAGTCCATAGCAGCTCAGTCTCCAAGTAGGTTGCCTAGCAACGGGAACAGGGGCTGTCTCTGACATGAAATCAGTGGCTGGCTCTTTGATCATCTCCCCCTGAGAGGGGAGCAGCCCTATCATGCCACAGAGGAAAACAGTACAGCCAGTCCTGGTGAGACTTGACAGCCTTGGGTTAGATGGAAGGGGAGGAGGACCTCCCCTATCAGTGAACTTGTGGAGGCGCATGAGAAGAGAAGAGGGAGGAAGGGTAGGATTGTGAGGGGATGTGGGAGGGAGCTACAGCGGGGATACAAAGTGAATAAACTGTAATTTATAAAAATATAAATAAATTTTAAAAAAAAAGAAAAAAAATTAAAAATGCTTCAAATGCATGGAACTAGAAAAGACCATGCTAAGTGTGGTATCCCAGAAGCAGAAAGGCACATGATATTTATACTCACTTATAAGTTTATGTTAGCCATATAATACAGGATATTAAGACTAAAATCTACATACCCAATGAAGGTAATCAACAAAGAAGACCCTAAAGAAGATGCTTAATTCTCATTCAGAAGAGAAAACAGTATAGACACCAGAAGCGGTAGAAGAGTAAACAGGATTGAACCCTACCACAGATGTCCTCTGTCTCTAACCAGCAGGGGATTGAAGCTAATGCAGAGAATCACATACAAACTTTGGACAGAATGCAGGGGTTATTATGGAAGAAGGGGTATATAAAAAGACTCACAAGAGACAAGAGCCACACAAGGAGACCAGCAAAGCCAAAAATATCAGGATTCAGCGGGGCCTGCAGAGACTGATGCATCAACCAAAGACCATATATAGAGCCCCTACTCAGATGTAGCCCTTAGACAACTCAGTCTCCATGTGGGTTCCCTAGTAAGGGGAGAAGAGACAGTCTCTGACATGAACTTGGTTGCCTGCTCCTTGATCACTTCTCCCTGATGAGGCATCCTGCCAGCCCACATAGAAAAAGAGGATCCAGGCAGTCCTGATGAGACCTGAAAGACTAAGGTCAGACAGTAAGGGAAGAGGAGCTCCCCTATTAGTGGACTAAGGAAGATGGATAGGGGAGGAAGAGGGAAAAAGAGTGGGACCAGCAGGGGAGGGGGGCTATAACTGCGATACAAAGTGAATAAATTGTTAATAATAATAATAATAATAACTGTTAAACTAAAAGAAAAGCATAAAAATAACATGAATAGATATATAATTATTCTATTTATTATTCTCTTAACAATTTTGAGAAAAGTTCAACATATTAATACTGTAGAAATCTATCATTGCTGGTTATAGCTTCATGAAGACCTACTCAGAGAAAGTACTTTTCCAAAAGCATTGAAAATAACTCCTCCTTATCAGAGTGCTCAGTGAAACTAAATGAGGAATAAGAATTCATTTTTTTTCCTGTGCAGAAAGTAATAGTTTTCAATTAGGCCCATGAATTATCTTGGCCATGAACTGTCTTGGGTTCTTGGCCACATTTGCAGTGTCATGGATTGGTTCCATCTCATGGAATGAATGGGCCTTAAGTTAATTCAAAAAGTGGTTGGTGACCCAGGAAATATTTGTGCCACTGTTACAGCAGATATTTTGCAAGCAAGATATTGATTTTAGTGAAAGGGTTTGAAGCATGGGGAAATTAATGATTACTTTTTTTATGTGGTACCATGCAAAGCAACTTTGAGTGCTATGGAACTAGTAAATAGTGCTGAATGTTTAATTTGAACACCAGCTTTATTTCTACGTATTAATTGACATAAGTCTGTTGTACTAAATAATGTGGAGTCCATTTTGTGAATAATTTTTTGATTTTGTACTTTTTGTCTGATTGATGTAATTTTTTTACATTTGTTTTTTCCTTTGCATTTTTCAGGTGTTTTTTTGTATTAGTTTGGTTGTGTATCTTTCTTCTGAGAGGGGGAGAAAGAGAAAGAAAGAGACACAGACAGAGACAGAGACACAAAGAGACAGAGACACAGAAAGACAGATGATAATAGATATAAAGATATAAAGAAAAATATAAAGAAAATGAATATAAATATATGAAGTTGGATAGACCTAGAGAGATTATATATATATATATATATATATATATATGGGAGGAGTTGGAAAGGAGAATTAATACAACCAAAGTACATTACAAAAACATTTTAAATAAAAATACAAAATGTGTCAGAAAGTATGCTGATCTTACCATTCTCAAGTACAAAATCAAAGACATATTTTTGTTAACAAATATGTTTTTAACTTATTTTCTATCTCCAATTTGTTATAATGATAATGTTTAGTGACATAAATTTGTTATCATCCTAAACACTAGATTGTTTTTATGTGGGCAGGCCATTAAGTATAAGTACTTTATTTTTCATATTAAACTTTTCAGGTTTTTGCATTTATTTGTTTTTTAGTTTTCTATTCATTGATTTTATTTTCTAATATGATTCGTGCAATCAGATCTTCAGAAGAGGAAATATCATGCTACATTCCTAAATGGGAATTTATTTGATGCGATATACCAAGCTCTGTGTTTAGAGATGGGTACTGAGTATAACCAGCAGCGATTTTTTGTTTAATTCCTAATCAATAAATGCTGGTACACAGTGTGAATATTTTTTAAAAAAATTGCTATGATACCGCTACTAAGCTTGTTTTCCTTTTCACTAGTCATTATAATCTTAATTCTTTTCAAGAAACATATTTACCTCTCTTTATGGGTAATGTCCTCAATATATTTTGCATACTTGTTTCTACCTTCCTATCTTTAGAGTGAGAAATAACCAAAAATGGATAGAAATTGAAAAATTGACAAGAATTACTTCTGGACTCAGAAATTTTCCACCAAAATTATTAAATTGTTAAATAAATGCAAAGTAATTTATAATCTTGTCATAAGCGGTTTCTACATGAGAAAGGAGAATTCGATACTACGATGGAGCAGCTGAGAGTGGCCATTGTCATGGTAAATTCTACCAGAGTGGACGCAGGACTAGCCACAGGATTATCATCATGGATTGCTGCAGCCATGAATCATCTGAAGGAATGGGCGGTCATGGGAGCATTAGCAGGCCTTCTGGTGTTGGTCTCCTTGGTTTGCTTGTGGTATATATACAAGATTAGCGTCTCACAACAGCGAAATGCAGCCATGACCACTCAGGCCTTTACAGCCATTGAAGCAGGACAGTCTCCCCAAGCATGTGAGCTAAAATGTTATGCTCAGGATGCAAGGCTAAGCACTGCACTCAGGATCAGCCGCTTTCGACCCAGAGAAGAGCAAGTCTGATTGCATGCTGGTTGATGCCCCAGGTCCCGCCTCTGAGAAAAAGGTATCAGATGGGTCTGATGCTATTTGGGTGGATGACGCCTAAATGAACATCGGTACAAAGTCCCAATTTATTTCTAATATCAGAGATCAGACCTCTACTCTTGCCTGATGCGTCTAAAACAAAAAGGGGGAACTGTAGAGAGCTGCGGAATGCTGTGCCTTAAAGATGGAGCTGGTTTCCGCCTTCCACCTTCCCGATGGTGAGTGCTCTCTGTCACGAACAATTCCACATTTGGCTAAGGCCGAGGATCTGGCTTGCTTCCATGTATGTGGACCTATTTGCATTGCCCACGTGGCACGCTGGGGTTGGCTACCCAGAGGCTATTTAAGCTGTGGGCTGGCTTTCCCCAGGGTCAGATGATTGTTCAAGGTCCCTGAATAAACTGCATTGAAAAAAAAAAAAAACTCAAATTCAGACTAACAAGTATTACAGATTACAAATGTGGGATACAAAGATAAAATGGATTTAAAAAATTTATTGCGTAAGAAAAACAAAGTAAAACAGAAGAGCAGAGGATAAGGCAATAGGGTGGATGAATATTTTATAAAATGATATACATATATGTGACACTGTCATGCTGGACCCATTTTTTATGTAACAAATACATAATAAACTCCATAAATTTTCACTTAATGCATCAAAATATGAAATAAATTCACTCAGCCTTTTAGGAGGTAAGCGACTAAGCTTCCCCGCACTGTGCAGGCCTCTGGGTATTCACAACAAGGGTGTGACCTGTTTTCTATCACCTGTTTCCTGCAAAGGAACTTGGTATTAACTAATCAGTGAGAGAAAAATAAATTTTTGTGCCATATTGTTTTTTCTCTTTAATGTATTACTTTTGTTCTTTTTAAGAGTATTAGAAAGTCCCAAATGTTACTTCACTTATTTTAGAGTACTACCAGTAAAGAATTTACTTAGACACCTGATTAACTAAATTTCTTGAATTAGATTTTATACTGGTGTGTTACATTGCTACATTTGTTTGTATTATTTTTTATTATGTAAGCATATTTAGATGCTATTGGATTTGAATTTTAAGTTTTTCTGATTCATTTTCCTTCATGGAAAATATATTTTTGCTTTATGCATTCTACAGAAGTAAGGAAGATGTTAAAGCCTTCTGGGTAGTGAAGTGCTTTTATTCCTGTATTACTACCCTGAGCCCCCGCAAAGGCATAAAAGAAGTACACGAAGTTTTCCAAATACTACTGTAAAATAAACCCCTTGGATATGTTGATCAAGGTTTGTTTAATTACTTCACGGCAAGAATCAAAGTGTTCACATGCTGTCATTATACATAATGCTAAATGTTATAGTGTCTTGGATTACTTTTTCTTAGATCTTTTTAATATGCTAAACAGGGTGTTAATTATCATACAAAGTTATATGCATTGTGAAACCTCATTAATTACTCACTAAAGAATAGGCTCCCATTAAATATTGTAATGTTGAATACAAGTATCAAGAATAAACTTATTTTTCTTACTTTTCCCCTTAAATGGGGAAGTTTTGTTTTTCCATCACTGTGTGTGTTTCATTTGTTTGCTTCATAGATGCCTCTGAAAAGCTTATGCTAATTTTCTTTTTTCATTCTACGGTGAATAATGTTTTAATTGAGAATATGAATTCGATTTTGTTAAAGTCATTTTATTCTCTAAATAAAAATATGCATGATAATTTAATTAATAACCCAATACAGATAGATTGCTTTTTAATCAATTTTTAATTCCTTTGATAAGTATTTTCTGTCATTCTTAGAAAACAGTTTTTGTTTTTTCAGCAAACATAGTTGATTTTGTTGTATAATCATGATGAGAAAAATATCTGAATTTTATTTTCTTCTGTTATATTTTTGGGTTTAGAAACACTGAACTCATCAAAAATCTTACGAAGTATTTCATCCTCTCCTATTTTATCTAAGTTTTGTGGGAGGTTGTTTTTAATTTTGACCTGAAACCATTTTATCCTTAGTTTTATTTGTGGTGAGATTTAACATAATCTCTTTGCATGAAAAAAAGGCATGACAATGTTTGTCACTGCTAGTTATCTCATCTTTTGAAATAATAATTGCCTATTTGACTTCAAACTGAAGTAATTAAGAAACTATTTCCATATCATATAACTTTACTGACAAACTTTTGTTGAAAACCTCCCCTATGTGTGTGTGCCTGTGTGTATAGATATAGACAGAGAGATAGAGATAGAGAGATAAAGATAGAGATAGAGATAGAGATAGAGATAAAGATTCCTAGACATTCCCAGAATGTCACACAACCTCACTTAGTTTTTCAGCATTTCAATAGTATCCATAATGCAGGCATTATTGATAAAAGATGAACAATCTGTACTCTTTGGACTCAAAGAATGAACATTCTAAAGTCAGAGACAAATTGTACTGCCTTAATCTCAACTCTGTTTCTTAGGCTTTTTTTCTCTTGGCTCCTGGACATACAATTCACATTCACTGAATAATGTAAGCACATATTTACATCACTTGTGTACTCTTTCCTCCTCATAGTTGATTTTTAAGTCATTCTACCGCTCTTAAAATATAGGTTTTGACATCATATGAAGTTTTATTCAAAGCTAAGACAGATAACTTTAATTTCTCTGATCTTTCAAAGCTCTGGCAAAGGGGCAAGGTCACAACCATTGTATTGATGAACATCTAAGCTTTAATGAAGTTAGAATAATGCATGTATTATTTTAGCTTCAAAGATAGACAATCGAAGTAGCTTTGATTTAGAAGTATTTTGGTAATAAGAACTTGACTGAATGGAAGTGGTTGCTGGAATTATTTTAGCAGTTCAATTACGGTAGGGTTACAGTCCATGCAATTATCCTGCCTCTTTCCTCAGTTTCAATATAGCACTCCTGGTTCAATTTGTCAGTTCTAATTCAGGCTGAGAGTCAACAGAGGTCAAAGTAGCAGGGGCTATCTATTTTAAAAGAAAATAAAACTTTCTCAAGAGGAACATGCTTGGTATAGTAACTGTACTTCAAAAGAACTGGGTCATATTGCTACTTTTTGCTACTCAACCCAATAATTCTTTAGGAAATCTCTCTCTCTCTCTCTCTCTCTCTCTCTCTCTCTCTCACACACACACACACACACACACACACACTTTTTCCATCACACAGGCATTTAGACAACAGGAAGAAAATGTATCAAAATAAAAATGGCCTACTAGGTGCCATTCACTTAAAAATAACTGAAAATTAACTACCCTTCTCCCAGCAGCTATCAATTGTCAGTAGTTTCTTAGCTATGAAGGGGATTTCATGTCCACATTCTCCATCTATGCAAAAATTTTGTCCAGCTTGCAACACCTCTGAGTTCATATATCCAGAACACCCTTTTTTCTTCCGGTCATTTAGCCATATTTGGTGTACCTCCTCTCTGAACATACTAGTGTTAAGGAACCAGCTAAAATTCATACAGCTAATAAAGAATGGAATGTCACTTTTTCACTGAGAATGTGGATTTTAACTTTGGGTTCTTATAAACGAGCCATTTCAAGCCTCTGTAATTTTTCTGTTTCTATGGTATTTGGTCAGGCACATCTGTATTTCCATGCAGGGGATATTCATGGATTTAATTTTAATTATTTTATGTAAAGTTCTGTAGAATATTGATTATTAGTTTTATGTTTGATGTCTCCTCACTAACAGCCAATGGCAGCTAGAAGGTATCTTAGTAATCCCAGGCAGGCACTGTTGCTCTTCTGTTAAATACAGTATCTCACAAAATACAAAGTTCCCAAGTGTATACTAGCAATATAGTGTAATAAGGACTCTTCTGTAAACAAATTTAAACATAGATTAGATGGAAAATGTGTTGAAAAGGAGGAACAGCACTTGTATTTGGTGATATGAGATAATTATGTCTTCACCAAGAACAGTTTTGTTTTCTCCTTTTTATTTTCTTCCTTTGTCTTCTTTTGGCAGAGTATAAAATTATAAGCATAGCCTGATTGTTTTATCATCCTGTGCCCATCTAGGGCATAGTTATGTCTTATTTCCTTTAACTCTCTTTAAGATCAACCAAGACCTCTAATCTCACCCCTAAGCTTTTCTCATATCCTCTCAAGAGTGTCACTTTGTGTGTGTTTCTTCATTATAAAAAGTCAATAAAATTCACTCTCTGATGAATTCCTCATGACTTGAAGTAGGGTTTTAATGATAGTAAAAAACAATTAAATATTCAGTGTTCCTTTTCTATTTAATAACTCCTTAGTTTAATATATTTACCAACTTTACTCTAATTTAAAATATCTAATAGTATTTTTAAAATTTTGATCTATGATGTTCTAAATCTCTTTTTGGAAAGAGAAAATGTTAAAAAAGAACATGTCACCCAGATTTTAGTATGATTATCTTATATTATATGTCTAATATCTACTTATAGGTGAATATATACCATGTGTGTCTTTCTGTTTCTGGGATACCTCACTAAAATCCTTACACCTAAGGAGGATAATAAAGAAGGAGAACCCTGGGTTGAGATGCTCAATTTCCATTGAGAAAGGCAAACAAGTCAGACATCAGAAGAGGGAGAAAAGAGGGAACAGATCACGAGCCTATCACAGAGGGCCTCTGGCTGAGCAAGGTATCAAAACAGATGCTGAGATTCATAGCCAAACTTTGAGCAGAATGTAGGGAATCTTATGAAAGAAGGGGGAGATAGAAAGACCTGGAGGGGACAGGAGCTCCTCAAGGAGAGCAACAGAACCAAAAAATCTGGGCACAGGGGTCTTTTCTAACATAATACTCCAAACAAGGACCATGCATGGTGATAACTTAGAAGCCCTGCACAGTGATAGCTCATGGCAGCTCTCAGTATCCAAGTGTCCCTAGTAAGGGGAACAAGGACTGTCTCTGAAATGAACTCAGTGGCTGGCTCTTGGTTCCTCTCCCCCTAAGGGGGGAGCAGGCTTACCAGGCCACAGAGGAAGACAATGAAGCCAGTCCTGATGAGACCTGATAGACTGGGGTCAGATACAAGGGGAGGAGGACCTTTCCTATCATTGGACTGGGGAAGGGGCATAGAAGAAGAGGGAGGAAGTGTGGGATTGGGAGGGGATGAGGAAGGGGGCTACAACTGGGATACAAAGTGAATAAACTTTAACTAATAAAAATAAAATAAGAATTAAAAATAACATGCCATTCATTAAAATATAATCTTACAACCTATCTTTTATTAATAAAGGATCTTTCAATTTAATTATATTTTTCTAAACATTTCATTCATTCTGAATTTGAATCTTAATCTGATGGTTGGAATGCTTTTCTGAGTTTTCTTACTTTTTCTTTCATAACTCTGCATCTATTTTCATCATTTTTCCTTTTAGTTCTCTTTCTTATTCACCCTGCAAAACTACTTCGATATAATCATATGTTCTTATTCTTCACATAATTATTTTGATTTTACTATTTGGAGAATTTTTTTCTTATCCATTTAGCCAAATTTAGAGACTTCCTCTCAAATTGCTTTTTATTTGGTCCAATACTACTTTCCTTTTGGCCATTTTTTTCCAAGCTTGTGTGCTGTGTGGCTTAGTAAATGATCTCAAAGTATATACAGAATAGAATCATTTTCCTTAGCTACTTTACTTCGTACATATAAATATTATATTTTTCAAGTTGCATTAATGAATTAAGAGTACATCTCTACATTTCAGGGAGAAGATATTTCATAATTTCTATATATCCAGTAAAAGCTAATTTTGTATAATCTCTTTTTTATAATTATTGTTCCTAAAATTTGGCCTATTTTTCACCATCTCCCACAACATACAATAACTTCAGGCCTATGTAGTCTATAGTACATCCACCATTAATTACTATCTCATTAACAAAATATATAAAGTATTTTTCAAAAAATGTTCTAAAGAAGTCTTCAAGATGTACAGTAGTTTCTAAATATATGACTAGTCTCTCATATTCTAATTTTAAGCTATGATCTTTTAATACCATAGCATGGTATATAACAATTTAAGTAAAAATATTATATGAAAGCTTCTGTCTACTTCTTAAGTTACTTCAGAATATCTCTTGTTACAATAGGACTAGATATTTGCTTGGCACTTGATAATATATGCTCATCCATTTTGTATGTCATATAACTTCAGCTTTGTAAATGTAGATTATCCCATTTTAAAAATGTTACAGATATTGAGATATGTTTTTGTGTAAATGTACCACAATTTCTGTATCCATTCCTCCACGGAGGGACAGCTGGGCTGTTTCCATATTCTGGCTATTACAAATAAAGCTGCTATGAACATGGCTGAACAAATGTCCTTGTTGTGTACTTCAACATATTTTGGGTATATGCCTAGGAGTGGTATAGCTAGATCTTGAGGAACCACTATTCCTAGTTGTCTGAGAAAGTACCAGATTGATTTCGAAAGTGGTTGTACAAGTTTACATTCCCACAAGCAGTGGAGGAGGGTTCCCCTTTCTCCACAACCTCTCCAGCATGTGTTGTCACTTGAGTTTTTGATCTTAGCCATTCTGATGGGTATAAGGTGAAATCTCAGGGTTCTTTTGATTTCCAACTTCCTGATGGCTAAGGACGTTGAGCATTCTTAAGGAGTTTCTCTGCCATTCTATATTCTTCTACAGAGAATTCTCTGTTTAGCTCTGTATCCCATTTTTAATTGGATTACTTGATTTGTTGCTGAGACATGTTTTGGATATGTTTGTATACTATATTCACTGTTCAGAAAACATCATCCACAAAAATGCAAAACATTCTTATTTCCTCAATGTTTGCCTGTACTGGGTCTCATTTCACTGCTGCTCTCAGCAATCACAGATAACAACTAGTTGCTCTCCTACAGCAGACTCCCTTCTCTCTCTTTATGTATATGCATATACTTTATAAAATTGTAGAGTAGAATATTCACAGAATCTATATATGTCTATATCATTTCTTATTTCTCTCTCAGGTTAAAGTTATTTAAAAATAAAATCATACTATATATATTCTGTAGCATACATTTTTAAAGTACAGTAAATATTTATACTATTAAAATAAAAGGAATGTGGTTCTATCCACCTGAAAGGTCCATTTGATATAGAAAATTTATGTACACAAAATTACCCAGTGTCAAATCTCAGCATACACGGGCTTTCTCAACATAACCCAGATGTCCCTCAACTGAGGAATGGATACAGAAATTATGGTACATTTACACAATGGAATACTACTCAGCAACTGAAAACAAATAAATCATAAAATATGCAGGCAAATGGTAGTAACTAGACAAGATCATCCTGAGTGAAGTATCCCAGAAGCAAAAAGACTCACATGGTATATACTCACTTATAAATGGATATTAGACATATAATACAGGATAAACATATTAAAATCTGTACACCTAAAGAAGCTAAGCAAGAAGGAGGACCCTGGGCAAGATGCTCATTCCTCATTAAGAAATGCAGATGGGATAGAAATAGGAATAGGAAGATAACAAGGAACAGGACAGGAGCCTACCACAGAGGGCCTCTGAAAGACTCTACCCATCAGGGTGTCGAAGCAGAGGTTGAGTCTTATAGCTAAACTTTGGGTAGAGTGCAGGGAATCTTATAAAATAAGAAGAAGATGAAGGGAATCTTATGAAAGAAGGGGGAGATAGAAAGACCTGGAGGGGACAGGAGATCCACAAGGAGAGCAAAAGGACCAAAAAATCTGGGTCCAGAGGTGTTTTCTGAGATTGATACTCCAAATCAGGACCATGCATGGAGGAAATCTAGAACCCATGCACAGAGGTAGCCCATGGCAGCTTGGTCTACAAGTGGGTTCCCTAGTAATGGGAACAAGGGCTGCCTCTGACATTAACTCATGGGCTGGCACTTTGACCACTTCCCTCTGATGGGGAAACAGCCTTACCATGCCACAGAGGAAGACAGTGTAGACAGTCCTGATGAGACCTGATAGGAAAGGGTCAGATGGAAGGGGAGGAGGACCTCCCCTATTAGTGGATTGGTGGAGGGACATAGGAGGAAAGAAGGAGGGAGGGTAGGGTAGAGAGGGGATGAGGGAGTGAGCTACAGATGGGATACAAAGTGAATAAATTGTAATAATTAAGAAAGTATTGCTATAGTAAGTATCAGCTAAGGTGAATTCCTAATGCCAGTGCATGGTATAAATTTTTCAACTGATATTCTTAGACATTTCATTTATCTATTAAGGTTTAAAAGTCTTGCTATTGTAACCCAGAAAGTCAGAGTTGGACTAAGATGGGTGATTTCATGAGATGTTCAGAGACTCACATGGTAGAATTAATGAAGCTTAGTATCTAAGAATCTACTAGGGCATGTTGGCATTTGACCTCCATACAAAAGAAGCACACACACACACATACACACACACACACACACACAGAAAGAGAGAGAGAGAGAGAGAGAGAGAGAGAGAGAGAGAGAAATACAGAGACAGACAGAGAGAAGGACGCAGGGAGGAAGGGAAGGATAATTCAATTAATTGGTCAATGAAAAAGAAAAACAAGATGGTTATAATCATGTCAAAATAAAGTTTATAGTATTCAATTCACCATCTATACTATATTTTATCAAATGTAGAATGCTGAAAAGTGCAATATGATTGAAGCTTTTCTGACATTAAAATATAAAATATTTTAAAAAGTTAACTATCGCGATTATGAAATTATACTATCTATGATTTTAAAATGTGAAGAAACCCATGATATTTAATTATGTATATATCTCTTATACACTTACTTCATGAAAATAAATTGAGGCAGCTAATTTTCATTTTACAAGTACACATAGATATCCATCATACACACACACACACACACACACACTACTTACTACCTTTTATTCATGGCATCTTATTAAAATCAATTGGAAAGTGCAATAAGAAACAGAAAAAAAATATAGGTTATTGAATGCAAAATAATGTATTTTTATATTTTGTTAAGTGTATAAAAATAACTAAAGTAAAATACTTTATCTTTACTTTTCATATATATTTAGGATAATTAAATCTGAGTAAGAAAAACTCTCAATATTAGCACAAGAAGTACTATGAAATATTTGAGCCATCAAAATATAACTGTACCAATTTTTAAAAATATAACAGTAATTTGGGAAGTTATTAATTTTTCATTGAAATGTGAAAATTCTTACCACTGTGATTTTAATAACTGTGACTATTCTTGATGGCATTACAGGTTTTTTTTTAAAGTACAAATGTGGAAATATTTGTTTATACACATGGGTTTTTTTCATGCAACTTTAGGTAATAAGTTGAAATTCACATCACCAAACACCATTAGTTTTCTTTATATAAGAACATTATTTTTCCAAATAGTTGTTTTTATTACTCTCACAAAATGATGTGTAGCTGGTTTGTACCAGCGACAGCAAGCAGTATAACTAGCCAAGAACTGCCACCAAAGCCCCATGCCAGTGTAACTAGAAATAGAAACCTTCCCTATACTGGAAATGTCTTTCTGACACTTCTTAATGTAGCACACTTACAGCTTTCCAGAGGCCTCATGATCTCTGTAATAGCAGTTTGAAATGGGCATTATAAAGCTTTTTTTTTTTGAGCTCATATTCAATTAGATGAATTACTTTTGTAATCTTTTTTTTTATGACTAAAGTTAGAACTGGTAAAACTGAACTTTATGATGAAGATGAAATCTCTGATTACCTACATTTCCGGGGAAAGCATATGACATAAAATACCATTTTTATTTAGGGAAATGCTTAAAGCCAGTACACTGAAAATAAAGAGGAAGTTCAGCAGTATCACGCATACAACTTATCATTCTAGCCTTCTAATAATAAATCTAGAAAAGAAATGCATATATAAGTAATATATTATCAAGGAGATTACAATATTTTGTGATTATATATTTACAATTATTTAATATTTTATTTATTAAACTATAATTATAAAAATATTCAAACTGCAGGACAGTTTAGAGAATAGAAAAATGAAAATCTGTAAAACCTTCATCTGCATTGAAAATTGTTAATGTTGATTACATGCAGCCTTGTGTTTCTGTGAGTGCTGGCTTATATGCACAGGTATGTGCTCATGTGCACAGACTAGTAGTGTATGATGGATATTCTTGGTTGTCAACTTGACTACATCTAGAATTAAATAAATCCTCAAAATGGAAGGCACACCTATGGGAAGTGCTTGCTTAATTTGAAGTGAGAAGATCCCTTAGAAGTGAGAAGTCACACGTTTAATCCAGATCTTTGAATTGCGAAGACCCACTTCTAATCTGGGCCACGCCTTCTGATGAACATTTATAGAGAACACATGAAATAGGATTTTTTTTTTCAGAATTGTGTTAAATGATTCATTAATTTCTCAAGGCAAAAATCATTCTTCAAAAAGGCAAAGTATTTTAAATTATATCAATTTAGTTAAAGTACCATATCTTTAGTAGGTTATCTGTCCCTGAAGAAACATTAATTATTTGAAGGAAAATAATCAATCAATAAATGAACATAGTGATAACACTTTCTTCCAGATTTTGAATTAACACATTCTTATAAAAAGTTTAAAATGTATGGAAAAATACACTGACTAAATTCACTTATTCTATTTCACAGATATAACTAATATTAGCATTCATATATGAAGACCTGCTATTCTACATATAAATATATATTACACATGTTATATACATGTGCATATGCGATATATACACACACGCACACATACAAACATCCTGATTCATGATGTTTCAAAATAACAAAGTAGCAGAAGCAAAACAATCCTAATTCTTAAACAAAATATATGTTTCTGAGGTTAGAGAAGTTTACAAAATCACCTGTTAGTTGATTTCAAATTCTTGTGTTTTCAAAGACTGAATTTTACCTTATGCTTTATATATCCTATAATGTTCAGTATGTTTTAAAATATTTATTTAGGGGATGAAGAGATGATTTAGTGGTTTATTGCTCTTTCCGTTCTTGCAGAGGATCGATTTTAAATTCCTAGGACCCACACTTTTATCTTACAACCTCCTGTAAACCCAGTTCTAGGTTATCCAGTGCCTTCTTCTAACCTCTGTGGAAACCTGCACACATGTGGTATATGTTTTTGATAATCAGGCATGCATATACAAACATAAATAAAATATGAAAATAACTATCTTGCTCATCAATATTCTATTACCACCTCATTATCATCATCATTTTTACCCCATTGTGTAATTTGTTTTCATGAACTAACATTGCATTTTTGAGGTATAAGCCTAGCCATTGGCAGCCCCATTAAGCTAGACTTGGCTACTCAGCCTAAATAATGTCACATAATGACACATGTGATTATGGATACCAGACAAGTATTTATTTAATGTCATTGCACTGGGGATGGAACAATCAAAGGGGTACAGTGACCTCAAGTATGTCTTTAGAGTGAAACATGAGCTTTAGGTTTGATGACATGAAGAGTTGGAATGAGGCAGTAAGTGGTGCATATAATTAAATAGTTTTGCTTAACTCAAGGTGCAGTCTCAAGCCATTATTGTCTAAACTCCAGTCTTCCAAGAAAATAACTGAAATCATCCTTACTACCACTGTCATCACTTGTGGAAACAAAAATAGTTGGTCAAGACTAGACTGTGGTCTTCCCTAAATCATTTCATATTGTATGAATGAGTATTTATGTACATTATTTCCACCCCTTTCCCACCTCCAACTTCTCTTGATCCTCTTTCTCATCCTAACCCCAGCAAATTAATTATCTTTTCGCCTTTAATTATTAGTGTTAACCCACACACTACACACACACAAACACACACACAAACACACACACCATGTTGAGTCCACTTACGTATTTACATCTAATAACTTTGGACTGGATAAGCTATCCGTTGTTTTATTCCCAAAGAAGACTTATTTTTCCTCTCTTTTTTTTTTCTTTTTAAGTTTTTTTTCCTTTTCTTCGCAATTTATTCATTCTATATCCTGATTGAAGCCCCCTCCCTCAACTCCCCCACCCTCCCTCCCTCTTCCCCTCATCACCTTCCCCTAGCTCACTGAAAGGGGGAGTTCTGCAGTATTGACAACTGCCCATAAGTTGTTAAGTCTCATCAGGACTACTTTCATCCTCTTCCTCTTTGGCCTGGCAAGGCTGCATTATCACGTGCAAGTGATCTGACAGCTTTCAACTGAGTTCATGATAGAGGCAGCCCCTGATCCCCTCCCTCAGATATCCACATGGAGACTGAGCTGCCAATTAGCCACATCTGAGCAGGGGTCCTAGGTCTTCCCCATGCATGATCCTCTTATATTGCATCAGTTTCTGCAGTACCTCCTTTTTTCACTTTTATTTATTACAATTTATTCACTTTGTATCCCAGCTGTAGCTCCCTCCTTCCTTCCCTCCCAATCTCACCCTCCCTCCTCTTCTCCTCCTATGCCCCTCTCCAAGTCCACTGATAGAGAAGGTCCTCCTCACCTTCCATCTGACCCTAGCCTATCAGGTCTTATCTGGACTGGCTGCATTGTCTTCCTCTGTGGTGTGGTCAGGTTGCTCTCCTCTCAGAGGGAGGTGATCAAAGAGCCAGACACTGAGTTCATGCCAGAGCCAGCCCCTGCTCCCCTTACTAGGAAACCCACTTGGAGAGTGAGCTGCCATGGGCTACGTCTGTGCAGGGGTTCTAAGTTATATCCATGCATAGTCCTTGGTTGGGTATCATTCTTAGAAAAGACACCTGGACCCAGATATTTTGGTTCTGTTGCTCTTCTTGTGGAACTCCTGTCTACTCCAGGTATTTCTATCTCTCCCTTCTTTCATAAGATTCCCTGCATCCTCCCTGCCCCCAAGTTTGGTTATGAGTCTCAACATCTGCTTTGAGACCCTGCTGGGTAGAGTCTTTCGGAGGCTCTCTGTGGTAGGCTCCTGTCCTGTCCACTGTTTTCTCACTCTTCTGATATTTATCCCATTTGTCTTTCTTAGTGAGGATTGATCATCATACCCAGGGTCCTCACCTGAGTAAGGTGTCCCAGAAGATCAGGATGATCTTTTCTAGTTCCCACCATTTGCCTGCAAATTTCATGATTTATTTGTTTTTAATTGCTGAGTAGTATTCCATTGTGTAAATGTACCACAATTTATGTATACATTCCTCAGATGAGGGACATCTCTCTTATAAGCCAAGAGAAAAATGTTATATTAAGTGAAGTATTACAGAAACCAGAAAGGCAAACATTATTTTGGGTCATATCTGTAAGTATTTTGATGCAATAAATTCTATTTAACAACTTTCACTCCATTTTGAAGATGGAGGATAAGTCAGCACATGTGGATCCATGAGAGGCACCAACTATGCAGCACCAGCCACATAGCACAGAATGAGAACTGACAGTCTGAGAACTTCCAACTATCCTAGGCTAAGCTATTCCACCTTAGCCTAGAGTCTACTGTTGACACGACCTATTTGAATGTTTATTTTTCTGCCTTCTTGTTCCCCTATCTGGACTTGCAACCTTTGTATTTACTCATTTTTTTTTTTTTTAAATCTGGGCCTCCTTAAGTTCTCTTGCATCTGCATCTGGACTCAATCTTCAATTTGCTCTCACCCATGTGGCACATGGTGCCCTGACAGAGACATTTACAACTCATCCTGCTCAATTCAGTTTCTTATATTACCCATCCTTATTCTATTTGCATTTCTATCAGCTCCCTGAATTTTAGAACTACTAAATCCTCTTGAACTTTGTTGTGGCCAATCTGTGACATAAAAAGAAAGAAATGAAAAAAATGACAAGAGGGTTAAAGAGAAAAAAGATAGAAGAAGAGAAAGAGAAAGACAGAAGACAGAAAAGAAGGGAGAAAGAATGGAGGGAAAGAGAAAGAAATCCTAGCAAAGATTTACTGTATGTAATGTATGATCTCATGGTTAATACTAGTAAGTAAGCTTGGAATAAAATAATCTGTGCTGGCCAATCAAAGAAATAGGTACAACTGGTAAATTTTTGCTACAATGACAAGAAAAATAATGGTGGTGGTGGTAGTGGTAATCATAATGACATAGAAGAAGAAAATTTGCTCTTTGCCTGTCTGTTCTCGTCTTGCTAGGCAGTCCAATCTTTCCCTGCCATTAGACTCTATTTCCTCGAGATTCTTGCATACACTGAAGACAAGCTGAGACATTAAGCCTCATGGACTGAACAACTACTAGATTTTTGGACTTTCTCTTCACAGGTAACCACTGTATTAATTAAACCTCACTCTATAAGGTATTTTAATGAATCTAATTTCAATATCTACAGAGAGATTCTATAATCATTCTATAATTTCTATTACCCTAGAGAACTCTGGCTAATACAAACTGTTCTTATAATACTTCTAATATTATAAAAGTATAATTTTAAAACCATAGGTTGAATTTGGAAAAATAACTTCACTGAGCACTTTCTTAGTCATTTCTTTTTTTCTTTTTCTTTTTTCCCTTAGAATCTTTTTTAAATTTTATTTTGTTTTATTAATTACACTTTATTCACTTTGTATCCCCCCATAAGCCCCTCCCTCCTCCCCTGCCAGTCCCATGCTCTCTCCTCCTTCTTCACGCATGCTCCTCCCAAGTCCACTGATAAGGGAGATCCTCCTCTCCTTCCTTCTGATCTTAGTCTAGCAGATCACATCAGGAGTGGCTGCACTGTCTTCCTCTGTGGCCCGGTAAGGCTGCTCCCCGCTCAGGGGGAGGTGATTAAAGAGCAGGACAATCATAATAATACATAAACACTTAAAGAGAAAGAACCCTGACTAAAATGCTAAATCCCCAACCCGAAAGACGAAGAGGATGGACATCAGAAGAAGAAGAAAACAGTAACCACCCTAGGAACCTGCCACAGAGGGCCTCTGAAAGCCTCTGCCCTGCAGACTATCAAAGCAGACGCTGAGACTTATGGCCAACTGTTGGGCAGAGTGCATGGAATCTTATGTAAGTATTGGGATGTAGTAGGTTATGGAGAGGACAGGAACCCCACAAGGACAGCAACAGAACAAGAAAATTTGAACACAGGGGTCTTCCCAGAGACTCATACTCTAACCAAGTACCAGGCATGGAGATAACCTAGAACCCCTGCATAGATGTAGCCCATGGCAGTTTATTGTCCAAGTGGGTTGCATAGTAATGGGAAGAGGGACTGCTTCTGACATGAACTGATTGCCCTGCTCTTTAATCACCTCCCCCTGAGGGGGAGCAGCCTTACCGGGCCACAGAGGAAGACAGTGCAGCCACTCCTGATGTGATCTGCTAGACTAAGATCAGAAGGAAGGAGAGGAGGATCTCCCTTATCAGTGGACTTGGGAGGAGCATGCGTGAAGAAGGAGGAGAGAGCATGGGACTGGCAGGGGAGGAGGGAGGGGCTTATGGGGGGATACAAAGTGAATAAAGTGTAATTAATAAAACAAAATAAAATTTAAAAAAGATTCTAAGGGAAAAAAGAAAAAGAAAAAAAGAAATGACTAAGAAAGTGCTCAGTGAAGTTATTTTTCCAAATTCAACCTATGGTTTTAAAATTATACTTTTATAATATTAGAAGTATTATAAGAACAGTTTGTATTAGCTAGAGTTCTCTAGGGTAATAGAAATTATAGAATGATTATAGAATCTCTCTGTAGATATTGAAATTAGCTTCATTAAAATGCCTTATAGAGTGAGGTTTAATTAATACAGTGGTTACCTGTGAAGAGAAAGTCCAAAAATCTAGTAGTTGTTCAGTCCATGAGGCTTAATGTCTCAGCTTGTCTTCAGTGTATGCAAGAATCTCGAGGAAATAGAGTCTAATGGCAGGGAAAGATTGGACTGCCTAGCAAGACGAGAACAGACAGGCAAAGAGCAAATTTTCTTCTTCTATGTCATTATGATTACCACTACTACCACCACCATTATTTTTCTTGTCATTGTAGCAAAAATTTACCAGTTGTACCTATTTCTTTGATTGGCCAGCACAGATTATTTTATTCCAAGCTTACTTACTAGTATTAACCATGAGATCATACATTACATACAGTAAATCTTTGCTAGGATTTCTTTCAGGTTATACCTTAAGTTGCTTGTATGAGATGTTTTGACTTTCTTTATGAAGGCACTTAGTACTATGAACTTTCCTCTTAGCACTGCTTTCATTGTGTTCCATAATTTTGGGTATGTTTATACCTTTGAATTCTAGGAATGCTTTAATTTCTTTCTTTCTTTTTTTTTTATTTCTTCCCTGACCAAATGTCATTGAATAGCTAGTTGTTCAGTTTCTATCTGTGTGGAGGCTTTTTGATATTTCTGTTGTTGTTGAGGTCCAACTTTAGTCAACAGTGGTCTGATCAGATACAAGGGGTTATTTCAATCTTTCCGTATCTGTTGAAGCCTGCTCTGTGACCAAATATATGGTTTAATTGGAGAAGGCTCCAAAAAGTGTTGAGAAAAGGTAAATTATTGTGTGATTGGGTAAAAAGTTCTGGAGATGTTTGTTAGGTCCATTTGATTCATGACATCTGTTAGTGTTTTCTTTTTGTTTGTTTGTTTAGTTTAGATATCTAAACTTCACAAAGACTCAACAAAGAAAGCTGATTTCAGACCAATTTCCCTCATGAACATTGACTCAAAATACTCTACAAAATGCTCCCAAATTGAATCCAAGAACACATCAAAGATATCATCCACTATGACTAAATAGGCTTCATCCAGGTATGCAGTGGTGGCTGAATATAGGGAAATCCATCAATGCAATCAACCATATAAACAAACTCAATTTCATATGGAAAAACAAAAAACTCAGAATAGCTGAAACAAATATCTACAATAAAATATCTTCTGGAGGTATCTCCATCCTTGATTTCAAGCTGTAATACAGAGCAGCAGTAATAAAATGACATAGTACTGGCATAGAAACAGACTGGTGGATCAGTGAACTCTAATCAAAATCCCAGCAATAAACCCACAAAACTATGAAGCTTAATTTTTGACAAAGAAACCAAAACCATATAGTGGAAAAAAAACAGCATCTTCAACAAATGGTGCTGGTCTAAGTGGATGTCCACATGTAGAAAAATGCAAATAGAACCATATCTATCACCCTGCACATAATTAGAGTCCAAATGGATTAAAAATCTCAAAATAAAAGCAGGCACACTAAATCTGTTAGTAGAAAAAGCGGGTAATAGTCTAGAACTTATTGGCACAGAAGACAATTTGCTGAACAGAACACCAACAGCTCAGGCTCTAAGATCTACAATTAATAAATAGGACCTCATGAAATTGAAAAGTTTCTATAAATCTAAGGACACCATCAACAGAACAAAACAACAGCCTACACAATGGGAAAAGAGCATCACCAATCTTATATCCAATAGAGAGCTAATATCCAGAATACATAAAGAATTCAAGAAATTGGCCACAAAAATACCCCAAGTAATCCAATTAAAAATGGGGTACAGATCTAAGCAAAGAATTCTCAACAGAGAAATATCGAATGTCAGAAAAACACTGAAAGAAATGCTCAACATCCTTAGCCATCAGGGAAATGCAAATCCAAACAACTCTGAGATTCCATCTCACACCCATCAGAATGGCTAAGATAAAAAACTCAAGTGACAACATATGTTGGAGAGGATGTGGAGAAAGGGGAACCCTGCTCCATTGCTGGTGGGAATGTAAACTGGTACAAGCACCTTGGAACTCAATCTGGTGCTTTCTCAGACAATTGGGACTAGCATTACCTCAAGATCCAGCTCTACCCACCATTCAACAAGGATATTTGGTCAACTATGTTCATAGCAGCTTTTTTAATAGCCAGAATCTGTACACAAAGGTGGAATGAGTGCAGAAATTGTGACACATTTACACAATGTAATGCCACTCAATTATTGAAAACAAAACAAAACAAAATCATGAAATTTGCAGGCAAATGGATGAAACTAGATAAGAACATCCTCAATGAAGTAACCCCCAAACAGAAAGACAGGTATGGTATACACTCACTTACAAGCAGATATTAGCTGTATAATACCAAAATCTATAGACCTAAAGAAGCTAAACACCAAGGAGGACCTTAGGGAGAATGCTTAAATCTCATTTCTAATGGCAGACAGGATATACACCAGAAGCTGTAGAAGAGAGGAAACAGGACGAGAGCCTACTTATAGAGGGTTCTCAGAAAGGCTCAACAGGACATCAAAGCAGATGCTGAGATACACAACCAAACTTGGGGAAGCATGCAGGGAGTCTTACGGGAGAAGAAGGGGGTAGAGATAGAAGGACATGGAGTGCACAGGAACCCCACAAGACCAACGAAGCTAAAAATCTGAGCCCAGTGGGTCCTGCAGAGACTGGTGCACCAACCAAAGGCCACACAGGAAGAGGACCTGCTCAGATGTAGTAGATTGGCAGCTCAGTGTCCATGTGGGTACTAGTAAGGGGAGCAGATGTTGCCTGTGTGATGAATTCCATTGCTTGCTCTTTGATCACTTGCCCCTGTAGTTGCTGTATTGCTAGGCCACAAAAGAAGAGAATCCATGCAGTCCTGATGAGATTTGATAAGCTATGGGCAGATGGCAGAGAACTCCTCCTTTCAGTAGGCTACGGGAAGGGGATAGGGGAAAAAGAGAGCAACTGGGAGGAGTTAAGGAAGGGGGCTTCTGTCCAGATAAATAGTGAATAAATTGTGAAAAAATTAAAAATTAAAGAAAAAGAAATAAAACCAAAACAGAAACGAAAACATCACCATAACACACATCAGAATGGCTAAGATAAAAAAAAAAAAGAAAGTCAAGTGACAACACATGCTGGAGAAGATATAGAGAAAGGGGAGCCCTCCTCCATTGCTGGTGGGAATGTGACCTTGGAAATTAATCTGGCAGTTTCTCAGAAAATTAGGAATAGTGCTACCTCCAGATCCAGATATACCACTCCTAGGCATATATCCAAAATATGCTTAAATATACAACAAAGACATTTGTTCAACCATGTTTGTAGCAGCTTTATTCATAATAGCTAGAATCTGGAAACAACCCAGATGTCCCTCAATGGAGAAATGGATGCAGAAATTTTGGAATATTTACACAATGGAATACCACTTAGCAATGAAAAACAGGAAATCATGAAATTTGTAGGCATATGGTGGAAAATATAAAATATTATCCTGAATGAGGTATCCCAGAAGCAGAAAGATACACATGGTATATACTCACTTATAAGTCGATATTAGAAATATAGAATAAACATACTAAAATCTGTATACCTAAAGAAGCTAAGCAAGAAGAAAGACCTTGGGGAAGATGCATAATCCTCATTCAGAAAGACAAACAGGATGGACAAAGGAAGAGGAAGAAAACGGGAACAAGACAGGAACCTACCACAGAGAGCCTCTGAAAACTCTAGCCAGCAGGGTATCAGAACAGACGCTTGAGACTCACAACCAACTTTGGGCAGAGTGCAGGTAATCTTATGAAAGAAGGAGGAGAGGAAAAACCTGGAGGGTTAGGAGCTCTACAAGGAGAGTAACAGAACCAAAAATCTGGGTCCAGGGATCTTTTATGAGACTGATATGATAACCAAGGATCATGTATGAAAATTACCTAGAGCCTCTGCACGTATGTAACCCATGGCAGCTATGTCTCTAAGTGGGTTCCCTAGTAAGGGAAACAGGGGCTGTCTCTGACATGAACTCAGGGCTAGCTCTTTGATCACCTCCCTCTGAGGGGGCAGCAGCCTGACCAGGCCACAGAGGAAGAAAATGCAGCCAGTCCTGATGAGACCTGATAGGACAGGGTCAGAGGGAAGGGGAGGAAAACCTCCCCCATCTGTGGACTTGGGGAGGGGCTTGGGAGGAGAAGAGGGAGGAAAGGTAGGGTTGGGATGAGGGAGGGGGCTACAGGTGGGACACAAAATGAATAAACTGTAATTAATAAAAAATAATTTAAAAATAAATAAAAGAAAACAGCAAACAAAACAACTACATTACCCAACCATCTTATTTTAAATGTTACACGTGAATTATAGTATAGAATTGTAATGAATATATGATATAGAGTTTCATAAATTTAAGAGGGTCTATTAACACCTCTCAGAGTTCCTAATTAGCTCAGTTGCCTACACAAGCACGCAGTTCTGCTCAGCCTTGACCTATGCCTACTTTTCTAGCTATAATATTCCTCCTTTCATTACATTGGAAAATAGCACAAACTTGGACTCCTCTAAAATACTTAACTCTTAATTTATTATTATCATTATTATTTGAGTCTTTACATTTTATTTTTCACTTTGTATTCTGAATGTAGCCCACTCTCTCATCTCCACCAGGTCTTCCCCTCCCTCCCTCTTTCACTCCATTTTCCACTGAAAGCAGGACTCCTCCTCCCCTCCTGACTTTATCTTATCATGTTTCATCAGGACTGTCTGGATCCTCTTCCTCTGTGGCCTGATAAGGCCACCCTACCAGGGGGAACTGATCAAAGAGCAAGCAACAGAGTCCATGTCAGAAACTGCCCCTGCTCTCCTTACTAGGAGACCCACATTGAGACTGAGCTGCCTGTAGGCTACATCTGAGCAGGGGGTATAGGTCCTCCCTCTCCATGCATCATCTCTGGTTAATGCATCAGTCTTTGCAGGACTTCCTGGGCCCAGGATTTTTGGCTTTGTTGGTCTCCTTGTGGAGCTTCTGTTATAAGACTTTTTTTATAAGACTCTTTTATAAGACTCTCTGTGCCCTGCCTTTGGTTTGGCTGTGGGTCTCTGCATCTGCTTCAATCCTTTACTGTGTGGAGTTTTTCAGAAGACATCTGTGGTATGCTCCCATCCTGTTCCCTCTCTTCTACTGCTTCTGATGTTTATCCTGTTTGCTTTATTCATAATAGCTAGACTCTGGAAACAGCCTACGTGTCACTCAAATTAAGAATGGATACAGAAATTGTGGCACATTAACACAATGGAATACTACTCAGCTATTAAAAACAAGGAAATCATGCAATTTTCAGGCAAATGAATGGAACCAGAAAAATTATTCTGAATGAGGTTAGACATGCATGGTATATATTCACTACTAAGTGGATATTAGGCATTTAATATACGATACACATATTAAAATCTACAGACCTAAAGAAGCTAAACATCAAAGAAGACCCTAGGGAGGATTCTTAAATTTTATTTAGGAGTGAAAATATTACTTAAAATATTTATTTTTGAGAATTTCGTATGTATATAATTATATATCTTTATCAAATATGACACCATTCCTTCTTCTGCCTGTTCTCCTGTCACCACCATTATTCTCTCCCAACCTGTTTTTCTACAGACATCTGAGTCTCATATTCTTTTAGCCTCATCTTGGGCCATGATCTCTTACCCTTGTTTGGGGATGCTATTGATATAATGTCTCATTAAGAGATAGAAGCACCCCACAGACTCTTTTTTCTGTATATTGAACAGTTGTGGGTCTCTGTAACAATCACCATCTACTTAAAATGAAATGTCTCTGATGAAGGTTGATTTGTGAAGTATATATGAGTATGAAGATAGAAGAACTTAGGAGCAGTTTATTACTATGTCTGTTGTTCTTGATTTTAATTTCAACATTGGCTCTCCTAAGTAGAGAACTTCAACAGAGGAACTGTCCTAACTGTCTCTTTGTTGTGGGAAGACTCAGCCAAATGCTTGAAGTACCCTCTGGTCTACATAAAAAGGGGAGTGATAGAAAGATGATCATATGTCTTCTGCTCACTAGAACTTCTTTGTTGGTGCTTAGTTCATTTACCCTAATGCTTCTGACATTTTTCCGGAGGGTGGGCAGCTATAAACCCCGCTAAGAGTTTATTATTCTTTTAATTCAGCATCATTAATTTCATCTTTCTTATTGTTACACATATTTTTATTCCCTTTACATCCTTGTTGTAGCCCCATCCCTCCTCCCTCCCAGTCTCATCTTTCCTCTTTCTCCCTGCCCTTTCCCCTTTTCTGAGAAAAGGGGAGCTCCCTTTCCAGTCCACTCCAGCTCATCAAATTGCATCAGGACTGAGCTTGTTCTCTTCTCCTGTGGCCTGACAAGGTAGTCCAGCCAGAGGAAAATGACCAAAAAGCTGGCAAGTGAGTCCCTGTCTGATGCAGTACAGCCTTCCCTTACTAGCAGACCCACATGAGGCCTAAACTGTCCATCTGCTACATCTTTGTGGGGAGGCCTAAGTCCAGTTTCTGCATCATCCTTAGTTGATGCTTCAGTATCAGCAAGCCCCTCCAGGCCTGGTTAGTTGGTTCTTTTGGTCTTCTTGTGGCACTCCTGTCACCTCCAAGGCCTTTTTTCTTTCCTCCCACTTTTCCACACGACTCCCTATGCATCACCTAATGTTTGGCTGTGAGTTTCAGCATCTGTTCTGAGGCACTGCTTCTAACTATTATTATTTCACTGATATCATATATGTGTGCTATATATGTATGTGTGTGTGTGTGTGTGTGTGTGTATAAAGTATAACATAGCATGTATACATGGTTATTTTGTTAGAAAAAGTCTCTCAGACACTGAGATATTGAATGTCTTCTTCCCCTTTTGGTACTGCTATTTAGAAAGATGACACAGCTTGGGTGAGGGAGTAGATCACTAGGGGTAGGTAAGCTTTGACACATTATTGCTTTCCTCCACTTTCAGTTTGCTCCTTCTGCCTTGTTCTTGTAGTTGAATGTGTAATCTCCCAGCTTCTAGATCTGCCTGCTCTGCCTGCTGCCTGCTGCTTGCTGCCCTGCTTCCTTGTCACGATGAACACTCACCATGTTGGAGTATGAAACTCTTCCATAGTGTTTGCCATGAGGCCTTATCACAACCACAGAGGAACTAACATATAATCATACTGAACTACTGGAAGAAATCGTGTATTTAATTCTAGAAGATTCAGAATGTCTACCCTAAATGCCATTGCTTATGAAGAAGTTAAGGATTTATTTTTTCTTATATTCCCTCAGTCATCATGTTTCCTGAAACCACTGTATCACAATCATTCTCCTGTTTATTGCCAAAGTTATTATTCTTTTGTTTCTTTTCTTTAAAAAGTTACTCACGGATTTCATTGATTTTTTAAAATTTTGACTGTATAATACAACTTTCATTTATTGGTTTAAAATCTATTATTATTACTACTACTTATTGTTATTATTTACTACAATCTATTCACTTTGTTTCCTGGCTGTGTGTGTATTTCAGTTAGTATAATAGCACTTATATCTAGTGGCATAGGTAGCTACTAAAATATAGACTGTATTAACTGCTTAGACTTAATAATAAAATTACAAAGAAACTACATCATCAAGACAGTATGGCTCTGAAAATTATATATGGTAATTTTGTTTTTCTCTTATCTATCTTTGAAACACTTGGCTTATAGTATGACTTATTTGCAAGGGATTATTAGCAAGTAAAATAAGAAAATGTGTTCTAAGATAACACCAAAGTAAATGGTGATGAGAAATTTTGATATTCCTATTTCAAGGGAATCTTTATTTTGTTTTATTAGAAAATGACCTCAATATTTTAAATTAGAACAGTTTTAAGTTTTTGGAGATGAAAGTAAATGACAATGAGTTTATATTGAGCAATTCAAAAACATTCTATAAATACAGTGATTTTCAGAGTCTCTGTCAGCTAAACATGTAACCATGATGAATTTAAAGAATAAATTTTGTAATGGGTGAAATAGTTAACTAATTTATCAAAGTACAAAATGGTAGTATTAGATCACAGATATATAATGAAAAAACTTCAGTCTTTGAAAAATGAAGCCGAATTTAATTAATTGGCATAAGATAAAATCAAAATTGTACTAAAGTTGAGGTCATCTGAAAGACTCTCTAATGCTATTATCAAGGTATGTTCACTGATTTATTTCTCAAGATAGAATTAGTGGTACCTTTCTGTTGTTTGTATCTTTTTTGCTTTACAATGCAAGATTGGTAGTGGATGGCATGACAAAAATAAATAAATAAACTACTTCTTTCCCAGTGATATAAGTGTACTCTTGCTTTTGTAATTTGTATTTGTAATTTCTCATTCTCAAAATTTCATTTCATGTGTGCAAGATGGATTCCTTAGCTCTTAACCTCTCTATGTGAATCTCCATTTTTATGTGTCAAGGAGGCATAATAACACTTACTCTTTTCACAAGGGTGTTTTAAAGATTAATTAGCTAAGTGCTTGGGAGATGGAATGGCTATATAAATGCTAAGTATTCATATTCATTAAGATACTGTCTTAAAATAAAATAAAAAATCAAAGTAGCAGCAGACTAATTTTGAATTAAAGTAGAAAATGTGGGCAAACTGTGGAGTAAGATGCCCTTCAGCTACTCTCTTTGTATTTCTTTGCTCCTCAGTCTCCATTCATAATCTCTTTCTCCTCACATTTAACCACCTCAATCTATTGGAACATATGAGTAAGTGGAGTAACTCCTATTCTTGTTGTTGTCTTCATAATAATACTCCTTCCTTTCCAGTGTTACACGAAAGAGTGAACAGTACCCTAGGGTATTTGCCATAGCTAAATGGTGCTGTTTCAAGATTTTCAAAGTATATAATCATGTCATATCAACTATAATTGATAATGATTAAAGTTACTATCACAAAAGCCAAATCACATGTATTACAATGAAGTCATGTCAAGAGTATGAAAAAATAGAGGAAGAAATATGGTTTTATGTTCGAGAGCCAAAAAAAAAAAAAAAAAATGGGGAAGCTAGATCACAAAATTTTGTAGTACCTAATATAATATAATATAAAGAAATCCAAATATTTCATTTAGATTGCATTTTACATAATGTTGGTGAAACACAATTTGCAGTTTTTAGTAAATAATTGGATTCTTGTTATTACAATATTTTAATAGTCTGTCACTAAAGTAAAACATTTCAATTTCATTTTCAAAATTTAGAAGAATCTGACATTCTGTCCAGAACAAGTGAATATTGTAATGAAACTCTGTAAGAAACAAGCACAGATTAGAAAGGAGGCTGGAGTACAGAGCAGTTGGGAAAGACACAGAGATTCCTAATTACAATAAAAAATTAAGTTGTATGTTGACAATATTATTGTTTTCTCAGAATAATTTTCTCAGATACTACAGTATTTGTTATAAGTTTAAAATATTTGTTGTGTTTTAATGAGACACAAAAAGGAAAAACATGCTCAAATATTACTTGTATAATATTATGTTTAACTTTTATATATTTCATCGATCAGGAGATTTGTCTATGATTTTTGACAATCACTTCTCTGTGTGTTTTCTAATTCATTTATCTGTTATCTTCTTTTAGTGATGTTACAGATAATTAAGCACATGAATGTATGGAAAACCTGATTCTGAGAAAGAAGTTACTGTATAAAGCACACAAAATTAATTGTTCTATGAACATACAGAATACCATATCCTTTTATTAGACATTATAAGACTTGACTGGATTAATTTATCACAAACTTGTATCGCCTATGAAATTTCCACACTTTCGTATTATCTTTTTCTTCTTTATCTGAAACGTTAATAATTTCTGTGAAATGATTCTCCTCCATTTACCACCCTACAGATTGAACTCTCTGGGGTTGGACCTGCATTGCCTCAGTGTTTTGGATGCTTTTACCAGTATGTACAATAGGCACTTGGCAACGGTTGTGACCAATGTTCATAAACATAAAAAATGAAATTAAATAAGGCATCAAAAAGAATTTGTTTAAAAAAAATCATGTGAAGAATATTACACATTTAAATGAGTACTCATGAAGCAAGTATTGTGGTGTGTTCCCCAACTCACAGCACCCAAGACACAAGGCTAATAGGAATAATAAATGTTCAAGGCTACCCTGATCTGTGTAAGAAGTTCTAAGGAAGCGAGAAGTGAAGAGTGAGACTTAATTTTTAAAAAATGTGGTTAATTCTTAGGAAGCAGATCGTTGAAATTGCAGCTATCGTCACCGTCTTTGGGAACGGGTGGCAGACTTGCCCAAGCTACTCCTGCAGCCTTTCTTTACTCTCTTGGCTCAGCTTTATTTGATTTTGATTATAACCTCTCTAAAATGTGACTCAAATTTCCCAAAAGCAGTGTTTCATAACTTAATGTGGGTCGCAGACTCTCTCTGACCTACATGTGGAGAACAGCCCAAGGCAACACAATTTCACCAAAATTCCCCATCATGGGAAAGCAATAATATTCCACATATGCTACCTGAAAATGAAAGGCCAATACATTTCAATTATGGAAGAAGAGGGAGATAGAAGGATTTGAAGGGGACAGGAGCTCCACAAGGAGACCAACAGAGCCAAAATACATGGGCCCAAGGTGTGTGTTTGGGGAGGTGGCTGCAGAGACTGATACTCCAACCAAGGACCATGCATAGAGATAACCTAGAACCCCTGCACAGATGTATCGCATGGCTGCTCAGTCTCCATGTGAACTCCCTAGTAAGGGGATCAGGGGTTGTCTCTGAAATGAACTCAGTGACGGTGTTTTGATCACCTCCACCTGGGGAGGTGCAGCCTCCCCAGGCCACAGAGGAAGACGATGCAGCCAACCCTGATGAGACCTAATAGCTAGGGTCAGATAGAAGGGTGGGAGGTTCTCCCTATCAGTGGACTAGGAGGGACACAGCGGGAGAAGAAAGATGGTAGATGGGCCTGGGCCTGCGAAGAGACAATGGAGGGAGCTACAGCTGAGATGCAAAGTGAATATACTGAAATAAACAAACAAACAAACAAAAGAAATTAGGAATTAACATTATCTTCGCCAACAAACAGAGATTTCAAAATCCAGTTTGATACCTTGTGCACTAAACTGCAGCTTTGACTTTATCCTTAGCTGACATTGAGCGTCAACATTTATCAGTGATACTTTCATGTTTAGATCTAACCCAACTAAATTCTAACTATAAAAAGAAAATAGTTCTGGGAGTTATTTAAAATGCCTTCATCCTTTCCAGATTTTTGTTGTTGTTGTTGTTGTTTTGGTTGTTCTAATTTGAAATGTGTTTAGAGTCCCAGGATATTTGAACATACTATATGATGTACTGTATATCTTTTACATAGTTATTTTATCAGTCAATACATTTTAGTAACTTTGTTTGCTCATGTTGGAATGCTAATTGTATTTTTACAATGGTTGCAGTGCTTTTCTGCTCCAAGCCGAGATGCACCAGTGAGAGGCCAGTCTGAAACTTGAGTGGCATTCTATGGAATATACTTCAGTCTCGGCTTTAGGTGTGCTACTGACTCCCAGAGTTCTCAGCATCCACTCAGGAATCTTCCCAGGGTTGTACTGAAAAGCACAAAGAATTTCAATGTCAGACTCTCTCCGTGCTGTATTTCTCTCAACACTCCTCATTCCTGAAGTTCTTAGTTTACAGCCTTTTCTTCCCTTTGTAAAATGCAGTGTGATGAACTTCTGTGGGATGATGCACAATAGTCTCTGTGGTCTCACTGCGGACGGTCTTGGAAAGGTATGCTTCTGAGCTCCAACCAGGAAGCTAACACAGGGCTTTTTATTCTTGCATTATCTTATTACTGGGACAAGACTGTACACAGCTCTCCATTCCACTTGCTTCCAGGCCTTTGTGAAAAAGGTAAGGATCTGCCTTCCTTCATGTTGTTTGCCTTTATATTGTAGGACACCTATTTCTTCATATTTGAATAGAAAAAGTAAGATGTTTTCGGAAAGTGTATTTTATTTTAAGACAGTCTGTGCAATTTTTTATCTTTGATACTCAGGATTTTTGTCTCACTACCAGCCTGGCAGAAACAAAACAACAAAAACACTTGCAGGTAACCATCTGAGTTTCCCCCATGGATTCTTTTTTAATTCTTTTCTTTTGATCTTAGTGTTTTCTTCGCATGGCATTATTATTTTTATTTATTGTATTTCTGTTTATGTAGAAGGATAGCCAACAATACTCAATAATTTCTGTAACAGACGTTCTTAAATATCTAACTTGATATGATAAGAGAAACAATATAAGGTATAATTATACCTTATAATATAAGGTATAATTTAGAAAGGGCTGCAGCAGAAAAAAAATAATATAAATTTAGGTAGTAAAGGAATAAAATGGAAACAGTAAACAAAGGAAGGTTGCTGTGTTTTCTTGAAAGAAATTCAAGATATTCACCTGATCTAATTAAAGCAGATCAGTAAATAAATATTTTCTGTATTTGAGTTGCAAATTGTATTGGTGTTTTTCTTACTAGGGCCTGTTGGGCAATTATGCTGTCTTATAAAATTTACTTTTATAAGTAAATCAGAATCACAAAACATTTAATCTCAATATAAGCTGTCTCTGACATGAACTCAGTAGCTGGCTCTTTTACCCCCGCCTCCAGAGGAAGGAGCAGCCTTGATAGGCCACAGAGGAGGACATGGCAGCCAGTCCTGATGAGACCTGATAAACTAGGGTCAGATGGAAAGGAAAGAGGACCTCCCATATCAGTAGACTTAGAGAGGGGCAGGAAGGATGTAAGTGAGGGAGGGTGGGATTGAGAGGAAATGAGGAAGAGGGCTACAGCTGAGATACAAAGTAAATAAACTGTAATTAATATAAAAATAATAAAAATAAAAAGAATAATGTAATATTTGTAAAAAAATTTGCAAAATGTACAGATTAATTTTCATGTATCACTTTATGGTTTGTGGATACATATGTATAGATGTTCTTGGTATGTAAAGGCACATGTGCAAGCATGTGTATGCATTATGTACATTAGAAGGCCAGAAGCTCCGCTTAGGTATCATGTCCAATGTGCTGCTCACATTTATTGTTTGAGAGAGTTCTCTGACTGGTCTCCAACTTGCTGACTATGCAAGGCTGTCTAGCAAGATGATTCCTGGGTACATGACATTATCACTACTAGTATAGGACATCATTCCTGGTTGTTTTTGTTTTTGTTTTTGTTTTGTGGTTTCTTGGGATTCAGTTCAGGTCTTGTACTCACATCACAAGCACTTTACTAACTGATCTGTTTACTCACACCAATGTAGAAACTTTTTTTTCACTTTCTTGGTCTTTAGAAAGTGTATTTCATTTTGCAACCTCAGCTGTTTTAAAATTATGATCAAGATCTCATCTTCCAGTGGTTGTAGTTAATGAGTTTTACATCACGCTTGGTCATATGAAGCTTACTTTGTAAATTAAGTGTATTTGCCTTTACTTTTTCTTCTATATGTGTTGCTAGATATAAAGCCCACCAATGAATGAATCATTATTGACTCTCTGTTCTTTTACCAGGATATGTCTACTTCAAATGAAGCTACCATATTTTAGGTCAACATATCTTCAGTATATGCTATAGTTTTTTTTGAAAAATTAACTAACAATGAGATAGTCGCATGAGATAGATGGCATATATGCAAGATTTTAAAGGAAAGGCCATGTACATATTTGCTTTTGTTTTCCCTCCTTGGGAGGAGAATAATGTTGGCTGATCATCATAAGTGGATCTTCTTTGATTTTCATGCATATTGTTCATGTTATCTTGAGATCATGTTCTATTGCTATGGAGAGACACAATGAATAAGGTAATTCTTAAAAGAAGGCATTTAATTGCTGAGAGTTTCAGAGGGTTAGTCTATCATTTTCATGGCCAGAAGGAAAAAGCAATGGCAATCTGTATTAGCTAGGGTTCTATACAAAAACAGAACTTAAAGAATCAATCATATGTGTGTGTGTGTGTGTGTGTGTGTGTGTGTGTGTCCTAGTAAAGTGGCTATAGGCCTTGGTCCAATTGGTCTTCAGTATAGGCCAGCATTCCAAAGAAGTAGATTCAAATACCAGTGAATTGAAAGTGAAGGCAAGCAAGCAAGGAGAGAGACACTGGGCCTGGCCTGGCTTGTAAATCCTCACAGCCCATTATCAGGGCCATAACTCTTTGAACAAGACCACACCTCCTTATTTTTTCAAAACAGTTTATCAACTGGGGTCAAGCATTCACACATATTAACCCATGGGGACCATTCTCATTCACATCACCTCATGTGTCTTACCAATTCATAGTTAATTATTTATTTATAGAAGGTAGTCTTTGTATGTAGTCCAGGCTAGAGAAGAACTTTCTATGTATTCCACAGTGTCCTAAACCTCCAGGTACTCCTGAGTGTGGCAAGTACAGGTGAGTGGTCTTATGTCTAACTCATTGAGTTTTGTTACTGTTGTACATGTAGGGTGATGCTTAATGTGTATGTATGTGTGTAGGTGTGCTTTTTCACATGCTAATTTTGAGTATCTTTCTCAATTCATTTTTTATTTTTTATTTTTTCAAAATAAACTTTATTAAGAGAGAGAGCCTTGCAATTATGTTAGACATGATCAGGGCTTGAGGTATGAAAGCATTTGGGAAGAGAATACATATAGAAATAGCAGTGTTAGGGTGTCTTGAGATAGGAAAACATTGTACCCATTATGAAAACATTATGAGAGAGGAAGAGTTTAGAGTAGGAGAAAGAGATAAACATATGGACAGTAACTAGTGTTCTGAGGAATTCTTTAACACATATCTGATTTATTCTGGTCATTAAGCCTAAGTGAACAAAGAGATCATCATTTCAGCTAGATTAGCTGTACCATGACCTCAAAATCCATCTGTTTCCAAGTCCATACTGAGAGTACAGCTGTATGCTGTCCTTCCCAGCTTTATGTGCGTACAGGAGACACACATTCAAGTCAGCATACTTGCACAGCAAAGTTACCCACTACAGCATCTTAAGAGACGAGCGACCATTTGTTTGGGGGATATTTTTGCTCTTGCTTGTATTAAAGAGAGCTCATTTTTCTGTTTTTCTGCAAATGAAATATTTTAATGTGTCTTATAAAAATACTGAAAAAAGCAATGTATGTTTTTCAAATTGATTTGTATTTACTTGCTGAAGTTATTCAGCTTTTGTGTTCTGAGGTTGAACCACAGGTCTCACAAATGCTAAGGAAAAAACTCTACCATTGAAGTACACTCCTCTCCCTTTTTGGTTTATAATTTTCTATTACTAAAAAATGGTTTCACATAAGTTTGACTTGTAAATGAGTGACATCCTTTAAATGATTTGATCTATAGCCAAGATAAATCTCAGTGTGTGAAGCTGTAATTTTCTCACTCATATTTTGCAGATATTAATGTACATGCAACACAGATTTATTAAAAAACAAAAAGTATGTACTGGGGAAATTATTTTTGCTTTTAATATTAATTTATAATTTCAATTCAATTCTTATAGAAAATATAATCAATTATTTCATTGAAACTTTTGTAAACTGATGAATAACTGAAGAATTTTTATTTTACTTTCTAGGATCTTATTTTATCTTTAATACATTTTTAATTAAAATAGAATTACACTTCTTTCTCCTTTCTTTTTCACTCCTCCACAGACTACTATAAACCCCTTATTGCCCTCCACTCTCAAACTGATAGTCTTTGCTCTTTTATTATTATTGTTTGTATGTATGTGTAATAAAGCCTGCTAAGTGTGATCTTGCTTGCTGTATATGGTTTGCATTACATAATCAGTAAATAGGCTCACCCATGGAATATGTCAATAGCCTTTGTCATATTTCTACATACATTATTAATGATACATTTATGTAAAAACAACTGTGGTCTTTTAAAAATCTGAAACCTACTGATTATTTTCTTAGCTTCCAGTGTAAATCAAAATTACTAAGAAATGAGAAAGGACTTTCAGATAGTATAAGAAGACAGATCCCTGCATTCACAAAACTCTGTTTTATGTGTGTAGGTAACTTTACCCATTTTAAGACAATGATTTTTTCAGTAAGTATGCAATATTAATTTAATAAATGTTGACTTTTTTAACAACTGCTCCGTTAGTACACTGGATTATATAGACTTGTTTTTACTAATAAGACAGTTTTGCTTTCCTGAGGAAGAAGTTTTAATTAGGTATATGTTATATTTTTAAATGTGGTCTGAATTGACTAGTGCTACTCACTTAACTTACAGGTTTTTATTTATTAGTTTTGTTTATTATTGGTACAGTCTCACCTTGTAGCCTTGGCATGCCTTAAACTTGCTATGGGGACCAGGCTGGATTCAACTCACAGATCTTTCTGACCCTGCCTGCTGAAGAATGGGATTAAAGATATTGTATCATCACATACTTCTTTTTATTGAAAATAGTTTTTCATAAAATATATTCTGATTAAGGTTTCCCTTCCCTCAATGTCTCAAAAATCATCTGTACCATCCCTGCCATCTAAAGCCAGAGGCTTTCTGTCTCTATAGACAACAACAAACTATTAGATAAAAATCAATAAACACAAACAAAAACTAACAAGCAAACAAACAGAAGATCCAAAGAAAAATCACTGGAAAGACAGACACATTTGTACATATAGGAATACCATAATAACACTGGTTTAGTCATTAAAGGCTACGCTCACATTCTAGTTTTTAAGCAATGAGTCCTAATGTTAGATAAGTTTATCCTCAGATATTGTCATGGCATTTTTTTCTCATTATTTGGGATGATTCTGTATCAGCCTGCTCAGGCCACTGTTTTCTTTGTGAAAATGTCAGCAACTAAAATTGAACTGTATTCAGTAGATATAAAATTGTTCAGCTTTTCTCATTTTAAGTGAGGTTTGGTAGTGTGTCTTTTAAAAATATTGTTAGTTGTGTGTGTTTTGTCTAAGATTTTACTGAAATTAATTCATGATAATGCTTTATTTTCCTATTGATAATTAGAAATCTGTGACAACTCATTTTCCCACATCCCAATTTTTAGAACTGTTTAAGATGGTTGATCATTTGGGACTTCATGAAATTGAAAAGTTTCTGTAGAGCAAAGGACATGGTCAACAGAACAAAACTACAGCCTACAGATTGGGAAAAGCTCTTTGCCAGCCCTACATCTGACAGAGGGCTAAAATCCAGAATATATAAAGAACTCAAGAATTTAAACACCAACAAACCAAGTAATCCAATTAAAAAATGGGGTACAAAGCTAAAAAGAATTATTTCTTTTCTTTATTAATTACACTTTATTCACTTTGTATCCCCCCCCCCCGTGGTTCCCTGCTCCTCCTGTCCCAATTCCTCCCTTCCTCCACCCTCTGCATGTATTCCCCTCCCCAAGATTGGGAAGGACTTCTTTTCCTTCCTTCTGATTCTAGTCAATTAGGTCTCATCAGCAGTGGCTGTGTTGTCTTCTTCTGTGGCCTGGTAATGCTGTTTTTCCCTCAGGGGGAGGTAATTAAAGAGCAGGCCAATCAGTTCATGTCAGAGACAGTCCCTGTTCCTATTACAATGGAACCCACTTGGATACTGAACTGCAATAGAGGACCATCGAATGGTAGAAAAATACTTAAAGAAATGTTCAACACCCTTAGTCATCAAGGAAATACAAATCAAAACAACCATAAGATTTCACCTTATAACCATTATAATGGCTAAGATCAAAAACTCAAGGGACAACAGATGATGGAAAGGTGGTGGAACCCTCCTCCATTGCTGTTGGGAATGTAAACTTGTACAACCACTTTGGAGATCCATCCGGCACTTTTTCAGAAAAGTAGCAATAGTGCTATCTCAAGGCCCAGCTGTACCACTCCTAGGCATATATCCAAAATATGCTCAAGTACACAACAAGGACATTTGTTCAACCATGTTTGTAGCAGCATTATTCATAATAGTCAAAATGTGGAAACAACCTAGATGTCTCTCAACCAAATAATAGATATAGAAAATGTGGTAAATTTACAAAATGGGATACTACTCAGCAAAAAAAAAAAAAAACAAAAAAATCATAACATTTTCAGGCACATCGATGTGACTAGAAAAGATCATCCTGAGTGAGGTATCCCAGAAGCAGAAAGACACACATATTATATACTAACTTATAAGTGGATATTAGCCATATAATATAGGACAAACATATTAAATCAATAGTCCCAAAGAAGCTAATCAACAAGGAAGACTTTAGGGAAGAGGCTCAATCCTCATTCAGAAGGGTAAACAGGATAGACATCAGAAGTAGAATAAGGCAGGAAACAGGACAGAAGCCTTCCACAGGGATCCTGTGAAATACTCTGCTGATTAGGGTATCAAAGCAGATGCTGAGAATCTTAGCTAAACTTTGGACAGAATACAGAGAATCTTCTGGAAAAAGTAGGCAATAGAAAGACTTGGAGGGCACATGAGCTACACAAGAGAGCAACAGAGCCAACAAATTAGGGCCCATTGGGACCTGCAGAGACTGATGCACTAACAAAGGGCCATGCATGAAGAAGACCTAGACACCCTGCTCAGATGTAGCTAATAGGAAGCTCAGTTTTCAAACGGGTTCCCTAGTAAGGGAAACAGGAGCTTTTTCTGACATGGACTCTGTTGCCTTTTCTTTGATCACTTCCCATTAGTGGGAGGCAGGGGGGAAGCATTGCCAGGCCACAGAGGAAGAAGATGCAGGTAATCCTGATGAGACTTGATAGGCTGAGGTCAAATGGTAGGGGCAGAGAAAGGGGAGGGGAATTAGGGGGAAGAGGGAGGGAGGGTGGAACAAGGAGGAGACAAGGGAGGGGGCTACAATCAGGATATAAAGTGAATAAATTATAAAAATAAATTAAAATTGAAAAAGAATTTATTATACTCCTACTCTGTTCGGTCTTATCAGAGTTTAAACCACATTTAGATTATCTTAAGAAATATTTTGGCTTATCAAACTTTTCTTTCTTTCTTTTTATTTTTTTTTTTGTGTACTGAGGTTTTACCTGCATTAATGTCTGTGTGCCATGTGTGTGCAGTGCCAGTTGAAGCAAGAAGAGGGCTGTAGATCCCTGAAACTTGAGTTAAAAATGGTTGTTATGCACTCCTATGTTCTAGAGGTTGAGTCTCGGTCCTCTGGAAGAGCAGCCACTGCTGAAAACTGCTGAGCCCTCCATTTTTGTCTTTTATCGTGTGTGTTGTGATTGTGTATTTATGTACATGCTCTACACATATGCACAAGCTCACAGACCATAGGTCAACATTCAACCACACTAGCTAACAACTGAATTTAAGGAATTTACCTTTCTGAGCTCTTTCTAGCCAGTTATAAATGTAACTGGAGTTACGAATGTACACAGCACACATGGTTTTAGCTGAGAAATGGAAATATAATCTCATATGCTCATGACGTAGAACTCTACGCACTGAAGCCTGTTTAGTTTATTATGCTACCTTTACGTATTTTTCTTACCTTTATTTTGTGTTTAATTTACTTTTATTTTTCATGATTCAGTGCTGGAAAAGTGAGATAGATGATTTGAGAATATTATTTCCTTCAACTCTAGGTATATAAATTGTTAAATTTGTTTAATCACATGGCAAGTTAAAATTTAGTTTCCATCATTAAATACAATAATTTCCTAATATTTTAGATGTTTTCATGATTATAAATGTAGAGGGCAATTATGTGGTTTTAAAAACTATACGGTTATTTAAATAAAACACTTACATAAATGTGTGACCTTCAGGTAACTAAGCAAGTAATTATAAAGAATGCATGGAAGAGGCCCATTTATAGCATATAAAATTGCTGATGTAAAAGATCCATATAATATAGCTTCCTTTGTGTCTGTATTGTTTGTTTAACAACATCTCCATTTCCTCTCATTTTTCTTCAAATGATTTTATTCAAACTTCCTTCTATTTTGCCAGCACTTGATCTGTTTTGTTGACAATCACAAAATAAGCTAGACTCAGAATGACAAATATTGCATGTTTACTCCCATATTTACATTAAAATAACAATAAAAGAGCATATTAATACAAAAAGAAGAGTATACAAAAAGAAAAATCAGATATGAGAGACTGAGCGATGAATAAGAGTGCAATGATGGGTGAAAATATGATTAAAGTACATTTATGCATAACTAAAATATGCTATAAAGGTAATACATAATAATGTTTGAAAGACTGTAAAATGAAATGCAGGTTTATTTCACTGTTACAATCCATTTAATATTTTTGGCAACATTTTCTTTTGTTTTGTGAGCTAATATTAATATTTTCATATTTGATTGTACAATACAGTTCAAAATATTTGCTCATTCCGTATTCACCTGGTTATCGATGTTTAATTGAGGCTACCCTGACTTATTTAATATTCAATTTCATGATTTTATCTCTCATAAAATACAAAGATGTCTACTATTTCAACTCAGAGAATCTTGCAAGTGTCTTTATTGTGTTTTGTTTTTACAGGAAGAAAACTGGTAACTTTTAACTCTAACTAATCTCTATGTTTCCAAGAATGTTCTGGAAAGCCGAGGTAAACAAATAAAACATAATGTATAGTGCCAAAGATTTTTTTCCCCCACCTTCCCAAGTGTTTCTGAAGGTCAAGCCAAGATCAGCCTACTGCTATGAAAGTTCTGTTCTCAGGCACTTTCGAGAATCTCATCACAGAAGATTCACAGTAATGCAGGTATCTACCCCTTCCTCCTGTTAGTGCAGAGCTCTTACAAAGAGAAAGATGGAGTAAATCTATTTCCTCTCCAATCCCAAGCAAATGCAGAACCCTTTGATACCATTCTAAAAACAATAGCAAGACAGAGTTAAATTTTCTCTAAGAGTGACAGTAAAAGTAAATGTCAATCTTGTGACATGTTAACAATGTGCTTTCTGCCTGTCCTCTTCAGAGAACTTCTTGTTTGAAGATAAACCTTTAAACTAGAACTTCTGAACACACAAATTGCTCTCTACTTTTCTCTACATCTCCAGGATTTCTAACTTTCCTTAGTTTAGGTATCATGTCAAAGCAGCAAATCTCATTTGTGTAATCAGTAACTTTAGAGGGCTCTCTGAAGAACTGAAAAAATAATCCATCATGTATTCAGAAATCACAAAGTATATTCACTTTGGGATTTGGGTTTTTGAGGTTCTTTACATATAATAAGATTAGGTTTTTTTTTTTCATCAAGCATGGTAATTAAATAGGTAAACTGTACATATTTTCTTAGTTTGCATTCTCATTTGTGAAATGAAATACTAATAGCTATCTTTTGGATATAACAAACTATGAGTTTTCCTTAGTAAGATAATTAGCACTATCAATGATATTTGAAAGAAAACATACAATCCAGCCTTTTACATTTATTAAGATCAGACAGATTTTATTAATATATGCTATTATATATTCATTTCCTTACATAAGACACTCTGAAGGCAATATTTAAAAATAGTACTAATGGTTACAAAATATAATTCTCAGCTTACTGGTTTTATCTAATTTTTTGAGTCTCAGAAAAAAGTTAAAAATTAATAGTGTGAAATTATTAATGCACATGTTTCTTTGGGGCAGATTGCTAATATGGGTTGGTTTATTTACAAAATACCCCATTAATATATAGAAATCAGAATACAGTATATTAATATTCAAATCTAAGATAAAAACTAAAGATCAAACATTCTTTGTGGATTCAGCATGTTGCTAATCTATATAAAGTATTGATTTCTACTTTGATGCTGCAGTACATAGTCACTGTACAAATTTATTTTGACAGCTATATACATTATGAAATCCTTGTTGATCAGAAAGAGCAGAGAATTGTTTAGTTGCAAATTCAGATTGAGAAAATGAATTAATGAGTTAGAACCAGGTTCTCCCTCACTCCTCTGATGACTACAACATCTGACCTAGGATTCTAAGTTTCTACTGTTTTATCTTACGCTTAAAATAGAAAAACCGAAGATGGAAGATAATAAACAGAAAACGAGTAGAATATTTTTACCAGGTGAGTGGAGTAAAACAATGTAGATTAGTGAATACAGAACTTCAGCAGTGTCCTGTAGATGAGGCTAGAGGACAATGTGCAGCATAGTCTAATACAGATGAAAAATTGATATTTTATGAAGACATTTGGTTTTAGGGACTCTTACCAAGCATCAAACTAATGATAATGTTAGTGTTTATTGACTTGGTCATAGTGAGTATTTAATTATGAAAATATTGTGTCATTTACTATTACATACAAATATTAAAATATGAAATAATCTTCTTTTGGCTACCTCTTTTAAAATGCTGCCATTACATTTAAGGTTGATCTGAATAGTGAAGGCTGTAATTACATTCAAAAACTCTTCTTTCACCATTCATGAAACACCAACATATTTTATGAATTAGAATACATTAATTTTAGGAAGGATCCATTTTCAGCAAAAAAGTATAACTATAAAATTAACTATCCAATTTGAAGAAAAAAAAAGTCCAACACCCCCTTTCAATTCCCCTCGGGCAGATAAACATGTAAGCTAAAACACTCAGGCATGTACAATAAATTTTCTTTGAGCCCCAAAAATAAATTGAAGTTCTTGCATTTTGCCTGATTAAAAAAAAAAAAACAAAAACAAAACAAAGAAGAGTGTGTGTGTGTGTGTGTGTGTGTGTGTGTGTGTGAGAGAGAGAGAGAGAGAGAGAGAGAGAGAGAGAGAGAGAGAGAGAGAGAAAGAGAAATATAAGGAAAAGAAGAAAGCCTTTAGTCATGTTAGGATAAATGGACATCCTAAGCAATCACTCACTATTTATAACTGAACCCAAGAATCTTAGAAAATAAGTAAGTGTTGCCTGCTGACGTTTTTGTCACTGTGTTTTATGTAGTGCACATCCCTTACATAAAGTTTTGAGCTCAGTTCTCCCTTATGAATTACAAATTTGTTTTAGATCGTAAGCTTCCAATAGAAGGCAACACAAAAGGCAGTGCTTTTCTCGGGGTGAACGCTTCAGTAGGAGGCACAGCCTGACATTCCATAAATTTATTTTTATTATAATTTCATGGCTAATGAACCACACATGCCTCTTTGTGAAAAAGTAGGTATAATATACAATAAGGCTGTCGTTTCTGGAATAACTCAGTCAAAATGTTATAAATTGCTTGAAGGGTAGTCTTTTCAGATTCTAGCAGTCAAATAATGATAGACAAGATCTCAGTGGAGTATGAAGAAAATAAGGGAAGATTGTTATATTGAAAATTATTTACTACAACTTCATAAATTTACTACACTAATTCAGTAGTTTGATGAAAGGTAGATAAGACAGAGAAATTGTATTTATTAATTAATTTT
Organism: Meriones unguiculatus; assembly: GCF_030254825.1. Taxonomy (NCBI): domain Eukaryota; kingdom Metazoa; phylum Chordata; class Mammalia; order Rodentia; family Muridae; genus Meriones; species Meriones unguiculatus. Next base: position 79,733,519 of record NC_083350.1, on the reverse strand, counting down.
TTATTAATTACAAATTATTCATTTTGTATCCCAGCTGTGGCCCACTCCCTCCCTTCCTTCTCTTCTCCCATTCCCCTCTCCCAGTCCACTGATAGGTGTGGTCCTCCTCCTTTTCCATCTAACCCTAGACTATCAGGTCTCATCTATCAAGCAGGGTATTGAAGCCGATGCTGAGACTCATAACCAAACTTTGGGCCGAGTGCAGTGAATCTTATGAAAGAAGGGGAGATAAAAGACCTAGAGGGGCCAGGAGCTCCACAAGGAGATCAACAGAACCAAAATATCTAGACCCAGGGGTCTTTTCTGAGACTGATACTCCAACCAAGGACCATGCATGGATATAACCTAGAACCCCTGCACAGAGGTAGGCCATGGCAGCTCAGTGTCCAAGTGGATACCCTAGTAAGGAGAACAGGGGCTGTCTCTAACATGAACTCTGTGCCTGGCTGTTTGATCACCTCCCGCTTATGGGGAAGCAGCCTTACCAGGGCACAGAGGAAGACAATGCAGAGAAATTCTAATTTTATGATGTCTTTTCCATGTAGTACTTGAGATATAGTGAGACTATGCATAGAAGTGCACTTTAATAATAGTAATTGTGCTTTAATGGAATTTTCTCTGAAATGTTTTGAGCAGATGAAGGGAAGGAAAAGGAAGGGAAGGGAGAAAAAGAGGTCATGGAAGGCAGATGTTGACCTGCCTCAGATTTTGTTTCTCGTGGTAACTGTCAACCTGGAGTATGTGACTGCAGTTTTGTTATATAATGGCTTCTCGGCATAAGCACAACAGAGTGTCTTGTTTCCCTAACTGTTGTTATAGGCAGTTATTTCTGTAGTTATAACTGTATCATAATCTCTAATCCCACATGTCAACAATTTAAATTCAGTGGTGGTTTTAATAAGAACTATCCTGCAAAGTCTTGGGTAAGGAAACACTTATTCTCAGTTAGTTGGTGGCTCTGTCCAAGACAGTGCTGCCATGCTGGAAGCAGTACATCACCAGAAGAGGGCTTTGAAAGTCTAAAATCTGACCTTCTTCCAGCTTAAATTCTCTGGTTTATGATTGTGGTTGATGAAATAATCTCTCAGCTCCTTGTTCTGCTTTTTGGTACCATGTTCCCCCACCATTAAGGAATTTTCTTATGAAACTATAAGCAAAGACTGAGCTCCTTACTTTGGGTCATAATGCTTCAAAGCAAAAACAAAACAAACAACAACAATGAAACTCATACCAATTCCTTTATGTTTTTTCTTCTTCTTTTTTTTTTTTTCAAGATAGGTGAGAATGAATGCTGAAAGTGGAAGTGTGCTAAGGCAATGCTCTGTCACTGACCCACAATCCCAACCTTCATTTTATTTCTAATTTTGAGAAAGAATTTTAACAATTTGTTTAAGGTTTCCTTGAACTCATTCTGTAGCCAAGAAATTTGGAATTCATGATCCTCTTCCAAAGACTTCCTTAGTAGCTGTTCTTGTATGCCTGTGCTATCAAGGACAGCAAATTATCATATTCTAATTTTTATTTGTATTGATAAGAAATGATGGACAGTGTTCATCATTTGTACATAATTATTTGTACATACTGTGGCTACCTTGATAATGAAATATGACCTCTGATATTGTAGTTATTACTCTGGAATACTCTGTATGAATGGTGTTCCAATTGCCAAAAAAGTACCCTACATGTAATAGAGCACCCTTATTTTTGCATGAATAAAGTTACTTACCAATTGAACATAACTTTTTATCAAAGAAAGATGTATTCTCTACTTGTTACATTCTGTGTTATGGCTCAGCTTCACATCTGTTTCTCAAAGAGGCCCTTCAGACCCAGTAAATGTCACATGAAAATTTATCATCTACAGTGAATTTCTCAATGTGGTTGAGCAAAAAACCACCATGTGGGTGTAAATGAAAAGAAATTCACATTAAACTATTATTATGGAAGGCAAGTGATCAAAAGTTTGCACAATAAATTATGCTCTACATAATTGAAATAATTATTCGAGAGAAAATTCTTTCCAGCATCAACTTAGTTTATTGCTACAAGAACTTTTCTGCTTTCTCCAAATTGTGTAAATTTGTGTTTAAGTCTTTCATATTACTATTTTATAATCCTTTGTATTTTTGAATATTATGTATCAAATTCCATCTTTAATATTAAATTTAAATCCAACTTTCAGTTTTGGATAATGTATTAAAATTTCTATTATTGTTGGATTTTGACTCTGAAAGCAACTTTCATCTTCACATGATGTATTGACTATATTTTAAACTTTTTCATCTAGATGGTACTTGGCTTATTCATTCCATTTATGTTTTTGTTGGACAATATGAACAAACAGAGGAGTCATAGGTGTTTTGCATCTCTTATTCATTTGCTGTTTGCTTTGCAACATTTAAAGTAATTCCCCCAGTCCATTTATGAACAGTGAAATTAAAAAATATATACAAGTACTAAAAGAGATAAAGTTTAATACATGAAGAACTGGATCTGATAAAACTGGTAGTAAAACCAAAGGAGGTTTAATAAGCTCTGTGTGTTCATAGCCTTGGACAGAAAATTTTAAAAATAAGATAACTGGAAGCCAGAACTAATAGATCAGCAATAGAGTAAATGATTTTTTCCTTTTTTAAAAAAATTATGTATTTTTGTTATTGTTATTTTTTTAATGTATTCACTTTGTATCCCAGCTGTTGCCCCTCCCTCATCTTCTACCAGTCCCACCGTCTCTCCCTCCTCCTCCCCTATCCCTCTCCCCTAGTCCACTGGTAGGGGAAGTCCTCCTTCCCTACTGTCTGACTCTAGCCTATCAGGTCCCATCAGAACTTCCTGGATTCTCTTCTTCTGTGGGCTGGCTAGGTAACCACACCATGGAGAAGTGATCAAGGAGCAGGCAACCAAGATTGTGTCAGAGCCTGTCTCTTCTCCCCTTACTAGAAAACCCACACAGAGACTGAGCTATCTATGAGTTACATCTGAGCAGGGGCCTAGGTCCTCTTGATGCATCTTTCTCTGCAGTGCCCCCTGGGACCATATTTTTGCCTTTGTTGGTCTCCTTGTGGGGCTCCTGTCCCCTCTGAGTTCTTCTGTATCCCCCTTCTTCCATGACTCCCTGTGCTCTGTACAAACTTTGGCTGTGAGTATCTGCATCTTCTTTGATCCCCTGCTGGGTGGAGTCTGTCAGCAGACATCTGTGGTAGGCTTCAATACTGTTCCCTCTCTTCTACCACTTCTGGTGTCTATCCTGTTTCTCCTTCTGAATGAGAATTAAGCATCATCCCTATGGTCCTACTTGTTTGGCTTCTTTGGATCTGTAGACTTTAGCATGTTTATCCTATATAATATGGCTAGAATACTATTATAAGTGACTATGTACCATGCATGTCTTCCTGCTTCTGGGTTACCTCACTCGGGATGAACTTTTCTAGTTCCATCCATTTGCCTGCATAATCATAGATTTAAAATCATTTTTCTGTGTTTCAGCTGCATTAGAATATCCATTAATTTTGGGGGCTTCTAATAAAGTCATTATGCCATGGTTTTTGTTGTTTGTAATTTTTTTTAAATTATTTTAATTAAATTTTATTTTTTACATTACTTTTTATTCAATTTGCATTCCAGCTGTAGTCCCCTCCATCATCCCCTCCCAATCACACCCTTCCTCCCTCATCTCCTCCCATGCCCCTCTCTAAGTCCACTGATAGGGGAGGTCCTCCTCCACCTTCTATCTGACTCTAACTTATCATGTCTCATCAGGACTGACTGCAATGTCCTCCTCTGTGGCCTGGCAAGGCTCCTCCTCCCTTGGTGGGAGGGGAGGGGATGTTAAAGAGCCAGCAATTGAGTTCATGTCAGAGATAGTCCCTGTTCTTCTTAACAGGGAACCCACTTGGATGCTGAGCTGCCATGAGCTACATCTGAGCAGGGGTTCTAGGTTATATCTATGAAGGGTCCTTGGTTGGAGTATCAGTCTCAGAAAAGACCTCTGTGCCCAGATATATTTGGTCTTTGTGGTGCTCCTCTCCTCTCCAGGTGTTACTAACTCCCCCTTCTTTCATATGATTCCCTGCCCTCTGCCCAAGGTTTGGTTATGAGTCTCAGCATCTGCTTTAATACAATGCTAGGTAGAGTTTTTCAGAGGCCCTCTGTGGTAGGCTTCTGTCCTGTTTCTTGTTTTCTCCTACTTCCAGTGTCTATCCCATTTGTCTTTGTAAATGAGGGTTGATCATCTTACCCTGGAACCTCCTTCTTGCTTAGCTTATTTAGGTGTATAGATTTTAGTATGTTTATCCTATCTTATAGGTCTAGTATCCACTTATGAGTGAGTATATTCCATGTGTGTCTTTCTGCTTCTGGGATACCTCACTCAGGATGATCTTTTCTAGATCTCACCATTTGCCTGCAAATCTCATGATTTCCTTGTTTTTAATTGCTGAGTAGTATTCAATTGTGTAAATGTACCACAATTTCAGTATCCATTTCTCCATAGAGGGACATCTGGGTTGTTTCCAGGTTCTGGCTTTTACGAATAAAGCTGCTAAAAATATGGTTGAGCAAATGTCCTTTTTGTGTACCTGAGCATATTTTGGATATGTGCCTAGGAGTGGTATAGCTGCATCTTCAAGAAGCACTATTCCTAATTGTCTGAGACAGCGCCAGACTGATTTCCAAAGTGGTTGTACAAAATTACATTCATGTCAGCAATAGAGGAGGGTTCCCCTTTATCCACAACCTCTCCAGCATGTGTTGTCACTTAAGTTTTTGATCTTACCATTCTGATGGATGTAAAGTAACATCTCAGTGTTGTTTTGATTTGCATTTCCCTGATGTCTAAGGATGTCCAGCATTTCTTTAAGAGTTTCTCTGCCATTCTATATTTCTCTACAGAGAATTCTCTGTTTAGCTCAGTATCCTATTTTTTTTAATTGGATTACTTGATTTGTTGCTTTTTAACTTCTTTAGCTCTTTATATATTCTGGATATTAGCCCACTGTCAGATATAGGATTGGTAAAGATCCTTTCCCAGTGTGTAGGCTGCCGTTTTGTTCTGAAGATAGTGTCTTTTGCTTTACAGAAGCTTTTCAGTTTCATGAGGACCCATTTATTGATTGTTGATCTTAGAGCTCAACTTCATATGGAAAAACAAAAAACCTAGAATTCCATAATTCTATTGTATGATCCTGTACAATAATAGATCTTCTGGAGGTATCTCCATCACTGAACTCAAGCTGTACTACAAAGCAATAGTAATAAAAACTGCATGGTATTGGCATAGAAACAGAATGGTGGATCAATGGAACCGAATAGAAGACCCAGTATTAAACCCCCACACCAATGGATACTTGATTTTTTGACAAAGAAGCCAAAACCATTCAATTGAAAAAAGACAGCATCTTTAACAAATGGTGCTGGTCCAACTGGATGTCTACATGCAAAAAAAAAAAAAGAAAGAAAGAAAATAGAGCCATATTTATCACCCTGCACAAAATAAAGTCCAAGTGTATCAAAGACCTCAACATAAAACCAGACATAATAAATCAGAAGAAAAAGTGGAGAAGAGCTTAGAACTCATTGGCACAGGAGACAACTTCCTGTTGTTTGTATTCCTATGCCAGCCTCTAGCCATCTGATTGTTCTTAGCATTTGCTATTTGTTCCCGGAGGCTATTCTATAGACAGAGTCCAACTCTCTGGAGTCTAGGGTAGTCTACAGGAAGATGCAAGATGTCAAGGAGCTCAAGAATGGTTGCTTGTATGCAGCCAAGGAAGGGAGGGTGCTAGTTCAGTTTTCTTAAGGGCCCATGAGTGTGTGTGTGTGTGTGTGTGTGTGTGTGTGTGTGTGTGTGTGTGTGTGCGCGCGCGCGATGGCTTGAGCTAATGCGTGGGCATGGGCGCAGGCGCATGCTCTGTAGTGTGCTTTGAAGGTCAGGGGTCATGTGAGCCCAGGGCAGGGTGCAGGCACGGAAGGCACAGATATGGTGTGGTAGGCCCTCTTGTGCAGGTGCACATATGGGCTCAGTGTGGGTGGCAATCTCAGGGAGTCTCAGAAGGGAGCTAGGCAGTGGCTCACAATCCTGCGATAGGCTGTGGCTCTGCCACTCATACCCATTTGGGCTGCAGTATCCTGGATCCCTGGTCAGTGCGCTTCCACTGTGTGCCTGGCCTCCAGCAGGGTGACCAGCACAACTGTGGCTTGGATGCTGGGAATGTTGCCTCAGAAATCCAGATTCTGTCCTCTGGGCGTGGGAGGTATCCGATGTGTGACTGCTAGACAGGAGGATCACTGGATCTGGATCTCCCCACTTCCTCATGTATGTATGTGGAGAGTGCTGGGACCCCAGCGTTCATGACTCTCAGACTAGAGAAACAGCCACTGGGGAGTTTCCTGGCCCCAAATGTCCCAGGAAACCTGAAGCTGCCCTGAGGGAAGCAGGAGTGGGGCCCGTGATATCCCGTGAGTCGGGGCCAATAGCATACAGGCCCAATGGCCTTTTCCTCGGTCTGGGAATTGCAAACTCTGAAACACCCCCCCCCCGGCATTTTCTTCATATACACACCCCCGCCCCCAGCTAGTGTGAAATCCACCACTCTAGTTACCAGACACTGTTTGCCAACATCTTGGCAAAACTCGGGTAAACTTTTAAAGCATTTAAATAACAGTAGTAATAAAATCAAAATATACAATGCAATTAATTATCCATTTTGTTGTTAAACCTTAGAATTGGTATAAATTGAGCCATGTCCTTATATGTACATCTAGGCAAGCTCTCTACTACTGAGTTACACCTGCATCTAAAACTGATTTATGTCCCTACTTCCGTATTTCATAGGAAGGATATCTAATTCAACAATACAATTGTGATCAAAGATTAAGGAAACATAAGTTTTGTGTCATTGGAACAAGATGATAATTTTATATTAATAAGAAGAAACTTAATAAGGTACAATTTTAAATAGAACTAAATTAATATCTAAAGCTAAAGAAAACCAAAAGTGAGAATTTCCGTCGAACCGACATATTGATTGCTAATAGGCACATTATGGTACTACTTGTTTTTATTGTTATTTTAGATCACTTCTTTGCAATTTTCTTAATGAGGCATAACATTGCCTCATTATACATACATGTATGTGGAGATATACATTACATTATATTATTACGTAATATATTATGTAATATATAATATAATACATATTATAATATATATAATATATTATATATAATATAATACATAGCATATTATTATGTAATATGTGTAATATATATTATATATCACATAATATATGTAATATATATTATATATTACATAATATATGTAATATGTATTACATATGTAATATATGTAATATATATTATATATTACATAATATATTACATATATACTACATATATATGTAATATATTACATATATTATGTAAATATATAATATATTATATATATTATAATAATATATATTATATTATATATTATAATATATTTTTATATATTATATATTAATATATAATATATATTATATTATGTAATATATATAATATATAATATTACGTATATGTAATATATATTACATATGTAATATTATATATTATATATGTAATTATATATAGTACTAAAGAAAATATGATGGTTGATAGACACATGGTATGGTACAGTAAATACTGGAAATAACGGATATGTTTTAAATAAATATTGAAATGACAAGAACAATAAGTTGTATTGATGTCATGAGTTATTCTATAGCAAAAACTTCTTTTTCTTCAGTGATTCAACTTATTCATCATTTCATACTATTGACAATAATGTTGAAGGAATTAAAACATGTCATCCCAAAATGTCCTTCTCTCGATGGTGAATATTTAGAGTTTAATATAAAAGATCAGGTGCACAAGGGCGATTTTGACTATGATTCTATTTTTAAGCAAAATATAATCCCTACAGCTGAGCATCAGCAGAAATAGTTTAGAGGTTCATAGTTATCTTTTACAAGCCTTATTCCATGCCCAGTACAGACATTAAGCAACTTCCATTGCCAACTTGAGGTAACTGATGCGTCTCACTTCTACCAGTGTTACATAGACACACACACAATTGGTTTTAAATATGTCATAAAAAGAATGCCATTCAAGAAATATTTTCAATACGAAGGATAGTAGAGTTTAAGAAATTTCTGTAAAGACTTTTAAAAAATCAAATGATTTTTGCATCTTCTTTTTAGTTTGGTTGTTGTTTCACTACTCATTCTTTCTCAAATTCAATTTGTAGATGTTGAAGGGTGAGGCCATCTTTGAACCTTAATTTTTGTATGTGGGCACATATGTATACAGGCACATATGTCCTGCATAATTCAAACAATGAACATTCAGGAATTTTTTTGATTAGATAATTCTTTTTCAATCAAATTGTTAGGTACCACTGATAAAATGTCTGAGAAGTATTAAAGACTTGCTTATATTACCTTGGTTGCAACTACTTGTCTCTGGTGCGACCACAAAAAGCAATTAGATGTATGTGAACGCTTAAACCTGTCTGTGTTCAATAAAACCTAGACAGTGCTAGACTTGGCTCTAAACCTACAGTTTGTTGACCTTTCTTATGTAGCAATGATGAAAAGAGAATAACTTTTATGTGTGACAGTATGAAAGAAATTGTAGGTAAAGAGGTCAGTTATAAAAGAGTGAATTCTAAATTATTGTTTTATTAACTTGGTAAAAGCAGGCAAAATGTGCAGGAGAACATATCTCACTGTGATGGTTCCCTTTGTGTGAGTGAGAGGAAACAAGAACTCAGATTCAGACATATAAATGTTTTCTGTACTTTACTTGAATGTTTGTAAATAAAAAGATTTATTTAGATCATTTCTTCTTCCATTTTTGTATACATCATGGAAAATTTGCTTAGAAAACAGAACTCATTATACAAGCAGAAATATAACTATGCAATTATGTTAATGTTCATTAAATTTGAAATCACATGCATTCTTTTAATAAAATTTTTCTTTTGTATTTTCTATTTGGTAGTGTCTCTAAATAGATACTGTATTACATTGTGTATGTTCGTAAATAGGTGTGTATTTTTGTAACTTTTAAAATATATTGTGAAAGTAAGCAGCCTCCTATACTCTTCTGGATTCCTTAAGATGAAGAGTTGTGTTTTGTTTGTTTAATTTGTTGCCTTTCTTTCTTTTGGTTTCATCTGCTCTGTGTAAATTTGGTGTGACCACTATCATTTTTTTTTCACTATTTTAAGTGCTTTCTTGATGATTACTAGAAACTAGTTATTCCTCCTTCTGTTATTCTCTTGAGTAGGTAACAAGGCACTTTAAAGTCTAATGGCTTTTAGTAACATTTTATAATTAGAGACAGTTTTGTAGTCATGGATTGGGACAGAATTCATACGGTGTGGAGAGCCGAGGTTTGGTCGCCATGGCGCTGGCTTCTGCCCTCAAAACTGGTAAACAAGTCCTAGAGCGCATGACCGTTCGGCAATAGCGCGCCAAGTCATGAGCCCAGCCCAGGGCGTCATATGGGGTGATGGATGAGCAGCCAATCAGGGGATGATACATCATCTCACACCATGGGTGAGCAGCCAATCAGGGAATGATACGTCATCTCACACCACTCTGGTGCGAGCAGGACTTATATAAACAGCGCCACTTCGGGGCTTGGGGTCTTCCTCCTTTCATTGCTTGACTGTAATGAAGCTTGCTGCAGAAGTATCCTGTTGTCCGTGTGCATTCTTGCTGGCAAGATGATTACGCGGGTCGCAACATCTGGTGCCGAAACCCGGGACGCTGGGAGCCTGCCATTGCCGGTGCCGAGGTGACCCCCCCCCCCCGTTCGCAGGGAGGATTCAGAATTGCAGCATCGAGGTAAGTTCTGAGAGGTATGTTTGGTCTTGATTTATCTCATCTTTCACCTCAGCTAGCAGGAGCCCTTATTGCTTTCCCTGTTGTGACTGTTGCCCTCGTCCTTTTTCTTTTGGTTTTGTACAAGCTTGAGGGCGATCTCGAAAGGGAAGAGATTAATGGAAAGCTAAGAGCAGGTACTAGATCACTGTGGCTTTTGGTTAAATCTTGCTTGGAAGATGAAAACTGTCGTTCCTCTATTAAGGCTGGTCAGGAAGTGTTGGAGGAGATACAAGACAGCATGTCAGAAACAGAACGGGATAAAAGGTTAAGAGCTCTTACAAAAAAGGAAAAGGATGTCTCTAAAGATGTCCCTAAGGATAAAGACCCTTCCATGGATGGTAAAGCCGCGGGAGCGAAAGGCAAGGGAAAGGACGCCCTGGGAGAGAAATATGATAAGGAGAAGAAAAAAATCTAAAAAGGAGCCTCTCTATCCGACAAAAGAACTAGAGGCTTTAGAAATTGGCAATTCTGAGTCGGAGGAGTTAAGTCCCTCCGAGGAGTCAGATCTAGAGGAGGAAGCAGCCCGCTATGAGGAAGAACGATACCACCTGGATGAGCGGCCACTACTGAGAAACAGGAAGCGTGCACTTTCTCGGTCGGCCGCTCCTGTTGTCCCTAGTGCTCCTCCTCCTCCTCCCTACATCGGGAGGAACTGCCCTGACTCCTTCTTTTCAACAAAAGATAGACATAAAATTTTTCAGACTTTTCCAGTATTCGAAGACGTGGAGGGAGGCCGTGTCTACGCACCTATAGACTACCCCCTAGTCAAAGAACTGGCAGAATCAGTTAACAAGTATGGGGTGGATGCTAATTTTACAATCATGCAGCTTGAGAGGCTGGGCTCTACAGCAATGACCCCAAATGATTGGCAGACTGTAGTAAAAGCTGCCCTCCCCAATATGGGAATGTATTTGGAATGGAAAGCTTTATGGCATGATGCCTGTCAGTCCCAGGCTAGGGCTAATGTTAATGCAGGCAGAATATTTGGAGACCCGGAAAGGGTCCGACCAATGATAGAGCAACTGGTGTATGAGAATGCTTCGCCAGAATGCAAGGCAGTCATTATCCCCAGAAAGAGCAAAGGACTAACAGATTGGATAAAAGTTTGCCAAGGACTCGGAGGCCCGCTTACCAACGCCGGCCTGGCGGCAGCCATATTACAAACCAAGAACCACCCAAGTTCTGGAAACAATAAAGTTTGTTTTAATTGCGGCAAAATGGGTCATTTAAAAAGAGACTGCTGTATGTCTGCGCAAAAGAAAGTTCCTGGACTTTGCCCTAAGTGTAGAAAAGGCAATCACTGGGCTAATGAATGCCGCTCAGTCAGAGATATTCAGGGAAAACTTATACAGCAAGCCGTGCCCTGTAGAGCCTGATAGGCCTAAGTAAATGGTCAAATGGAAGGATGTCTTGACTGGTTAATGGAAAGGCCCGGATCCTATTTTAATAAGATCCAGGGGAGCTGTCTGTGTTTTCCCACAGGAAGAAAACAATCCATTCTGGGTACCGGAGCGCCTCACACGAAAGCTCGCGGCAGCTGAAGATGATCTTTCAACGAATATACCTGCAACTACTTGAAGAGCTAAGGGTGGCGGCAGTGACCATTAATTCTACTCCAGTGGATTTATCACTCACAGATGGCTTAATATCCTGGGTTTCTTCTGCCTTTTCTTATTTTAAGGAATGGGTGGGCGTTGGGATGTTTGGCGCTGCCCTGTGCTGTGGTTTAATATTTGTCCTCTGGTTGTTCTGCAAACTCAAAACCCAACAAAAATGTGACAAGGTGGTGATCGCACAGGTGCTAGCCGCTCTGGAGCAAGCCACCTCCCCCAATATTTGGTTATCCATGTTGAAAAATTATTGTTTGACAAGGTTGCCTCTGTCTTTGCAGGCACATGCCACAATCTGGATTTACAGCCCTTGCACTCCCTGGGGATCTGTTTCCCATTGCACGGGGATGGGTGTAAATCACAATTTTTCTCTTGCCAAACGATCTGGAAAGTCAGTGACGGAAGAGTGCAAATAAGTCTTCACCAACCTAAGACAGGACAGCCTCACAGTGAGGAGGTTGCTCCAATGACGGGCAACGGCTGAAGCATTGCCTTCCACCAGGCTCAGACGTTGGCTTTCTGGCATAATGCTGTATTGACAGTAGGAAGCTTACTGTTCAAACAAAATAAAAAAGGAGGAGATGTGGAGAGCTGGGGTTTGGTCACCATGGTGCTGGCTTCCACCCTCAAAACTGGTAAACAAGTCCTAGAGCGCATGACCGTTCGGCAATAGCATGCCAAGTCACGAGCCCAGCCCGGGGCGTCATATGGGGTAATGGGTGAGCAGCCAATCAGGGGATGATACATCATCTCACACCATGGGTGAGCAGCCAATCAGGGAATGATATGTCATCTCACACCACTCTGGTGCGAGCAGGGCTTATATAAACAGCGCCACTTTGGGGCTCGGGGTCTTCCTCCTTTCATTGACTGTAAAACTTGCTGCAGAAGTATCCTGTTGTCCGCGTGCGTTCTTGCTGGCAAGATGATTACGCAGGTCGCAACAATATGGTCAAGATTATGCAATGGTATTAAGAGGATCTTAACGGTTCCTTAAGAATACAAGATAGTTTCACTGCTGTTTTGATGTAGAATGTTGGATTTATTTGGTCCTAACAGGGATATCTCAGCATTTCTATATAGTTGCTGTGCTGCTCAGTGATTTGAGAAGATGATGTAAAATCTTCCAGTGGTGGTGCTTCATTTTCTGAGAATCTTGTAGTGGAAGAATGCTTGGAACTGTTGCTAACTTTTTCTCGATAAATTTTCATAGGACTTTCTGACACTCTTAGGGCTAGCCTTCAGGAGGGAGGCAACCATAAGTCCCATTTTGGAATGAGCCCTCTGGAGATACTTATTTTCTGTACTTCCTGTACTTTGTTTCTCTGTAATATGTTTAATCTGCTGTAAATAGAACCCTTTTGTGAGCATTGAAAACATCAGCTGCCTGAAGTAGACCTTGTGGTTCCCTTTTAAAAAAACAATTATTTTATGTAAATATGTTTTGTTTGCTGTTTGGTTTGGTTTGGTTTGGTTTGGTTTTGGGTTTTGGTCCCAAGTGTGAAATGCAGGAATACTTTTAGTCTATTCCTGGCTGATAACAGCCTCCTGAGGAGGTACGTAATCTTTGACAGCTTGAAAATGTCTCTTGCAGTGAGCATGGTTTTTGCCAGCTGAAAAACACCCTTGAACAGACTCTGAGAGGGTATTGATAGGAGCCTAGAGAGAGAGTGAGAGCAAGAAAGCTTTGGTAGTGTCTCTAGGAGCAAGAATGTTCTAGAGACAAACAGTCCAGGAAGTATTTCAAGGAGGCTGCTGCTTATTTGTTCCACTGCTACTGTCTGCTTTTTGGTTTTTGACTGGACTGCTGGAATCACTCCAAGGAACTAATTTTAAAAACGTTAACATCCTTTATCCTTACTTACCTATTTCTCTTCTACCTAAGGTTTGAAGGTATATAGAGGAGTTTAAGAATCCCAAAGAAAGTAGGTTTAAAATTTCAAAGCCTACTGCTGGACATTATATCAGTTTACCAAAACGAAACTAGTAGGTTTACTTCTAGCATCAGTGACCTCTCTGGCCATGGACAATTAATAGGGTTTCCAGATTTAGGCAACATTCTTGCCTATTGAGTAAACTTTAAATACAACCAGGTGGCAAATACTATGCCCAAGATACTAGGCACTGCTGTGTATATCTTGCCCCGCCATTTGTGGGACATTTATAACACAATCCTTACATCCAAGACTCAGAGAATCCCTTGGAAGATGAAACAAAAGGACCCAGCAGATTAGGAAGCTGCACAATAACATCTTCTTGTCATGACAATGATGGTACCTATTTTTGAACTTTCCAAATATGGTTGTTTGCAAAAGACTTGGCCAAGACAATACTAGTCAATAATTCAACAGGAATGTACAAAGTGCTCACAAGGCCTTATCACTAATTGGAAATCTGTGAGTAGTTAACAGCTGCTGGAGGAGGAAGAGTAAGTTTTGCTGAAGGACAAAACTACTAATCGGTTGCTAATAGCCAAGTAATCAGCCCTACATGCATGTACGCAGAGGCAACAAGAACTGTACTCAATCGATTTTATATAGAGGTATATATATATATATATATATATATATATATATGTGGATGAACATATGTATGTATTTATTTATATAATATGAAATACTTAATACTGAATAAAATTAAGGAGACATGAATTTGACAGATAATATTGGGAGACAAGAGAGTATTTAAAAAGGGGTAAAGAAGGTTACATATCAAAAATACATTGTATTCATATATGACATTTTTCAAAAAATATAAAAAATTTTATGGACAAGTATATCAAAAGGTAAATAACATTGAAAAACATTTAAACAAAATATAATGAGACATTTAAAATTCTAAGTTGAAATAAAGCTATGCTAAAAATGAATTAATTAGTTAATAAAAGCACAGTGAGAAGCTGAAATTTAAGGTGAAGAGAAATAGATTTTACATTTTAACACCAGACTTACTCAAATCTTTGAATGCATTTTTGTTCACTAAAACTGCCTTTCTGCATAAAACATTTATGGTTTTCACACAGGATATGCCATCTATTCTCAACATAGAAATCTCATTTTTCTATTGCATACATTAAAAATCCAGCTTCCTTATACTACAAAGTTAAAATGAGAATTAACCTCTGATATACTATTCAATACATTTTGCTGTCAATCTAAAGTTATGGAAAATAACCAATGTCCTTCTACCACCTACTCAATATATTATATTGAAACATGTACAACTTAACTGCATGAAGGCAATCTTACAAAGTCACATAATAATTCTGTGATTGAGCCCTACCTATCATTAGTTATTAACTCCTAAGTGCACTTACTCTTCCTAGTGAGCTTTAGGTTCCCCTTCTATTCTGTCTTTTTCAAAGGTAGACACTATGTTTCCAGAAAAGATTCTTAGAAAATCCCTAGACATTATATTATAAGAAGGTTGAAATACTTAAATTTTAATTTGGAACTTAATAATTCCTAAATCACACTCTCTCTCTCTCTCTCTCTCTCTCTCTCTCTCTCTCTCTCTCTCTCTGGCTCTCTCGTCTCTCTCTCTCTGCAAGCCTTCTGTTCCTAAAAGACTAAGGGTCCAAAGATCATTGTACATTTCTTACCCCCTTGCATTCCAAACTGGAAGTTCTTGTATAAATATAACTGTTGCCAAAGTTCTGGATTATATGGTGCCTCTCCACTTAGATAATAGCTACATCTATTGATATGTTTAAGCCCACCCTTCTCTATATAAGATGTGGCTGACACTGCCTATTCAACTACATTGCTAAGATACTTATTTTTATTTTTTTTTTTTACTTAGCGGAGGTGATAAATACATAAAAATATATAAGATCAAGAATTTGGAAAATTTTTCTTAGAGTTTGACAGTTATGATAGGGTTATAGGCCATATTATATTTGATAAAACATTTAGCTCTACTGGAATAGAGAAACATATATAAATATTATGTAATTATTCATGTCCAATTACATTAAAATTGTATGTATATTTATCATATATTATATGTCTACTATCCACTTATAAGTGAGTAAATACCACGTGTGTCTTTTTGCTTCTGGGATACCTCACTCAGGATGATCTTTTCTAGTTCTTACCATTTGCCTACAAATTTCATGGTTTCTTTGTTTTTAATTGCTGTTTGATCACCTCCCCCTGATGGGGGAGCAGCCTTACCAGGCCACAGAGGAAGACAATGCAGCCAATCCAGATGAGACCTGATAGGCTAGGGTCAGATGAAAGGGGAGGAGGACCTAATGCCCCTATCAGTGGACTGGGGAAGGACAGAGAGGAGAAGAGTGAAGGAGGGTGGGATAGGGAGGGGATGAGGGAGAGGGCTACAGCTGGGATAAAAAAATTTATGTAAATACACACCTTGTTCATCAACTGTTATTTGAAAAACCATTCTAGCTATATCATAAATGCCATGGTCTATTTGATGCTTGTATCATATTTGCTAATAAATAAATAAATATTAAATGTTGGTTAAACCTCGCAGCTCTTGACCCACTTATGTTTTCCTGAGTTCTTTTCATGCACAAACCAACTTTTATTAGTTGGTTACTTTCTTTTCATGTTTATGATAACAACAATAAGAATCTATTTGGTACACTGTGCATTTCACTTGCAAAGTCCCAAGCTAGAAAAACAGTACCTTCTTTCATGTTTATATGACTATAGGTAATAATGACAGTAAGCAGAATTGGCATATGTGTGTGTGTGTATATATATATATATATATATATATATATATATATATATATATATATGTTCCACTTTTATATATCTCTGATGCTCCCAGTTATTCAATCTCTTATTCACAATTTCTTTTGGGCACTTAAGTCCTCACCAAAATTTACCCACAATTTCCTAAAGAATTTTCTATTTTATTTTGCTTTGTTGCCTCAAATACACCATTGCCTCCCACTTCAAAATACCAACGTTGCTATCCAATTATCTGCTAGGTGTTAATAAACCACCTCAAAACCTAGCATCTATTACTCATTGAACACTTTTGTGCTTTGTGTTTTTTTGTCAGAATTGCGAGCAGTGCTTTGTGGTATGACTTTCCTGTACTATTCATTGTTCTTTGCTCTTCTCAGCTGTCATTTTACTGAGAGTCATGTAGTTAAATACAGTATAAAATGGATTCCCCTACATGCTAGTAACATGTTGGAGCTCACAGTGGTGAAAACAGGAACACTCTTCTTGTAGGTACAGATATAAAACTTGCTTAATGTTTCTCTCACTATTTTCTGTTCATCAATATACTAATAACAGAACAGAAATAATTCAACAGTAGGGCATTATTTCCAAGAGTTAAAGCAAAGGTTAATAAAGGATTAGTGGCCATCTTTTTAAAGATCTATTTATTTATTATGTATACAGTGTTCTGTCTGCATGTATGCCTGCAGGCCAGAAGAGGACATCAGATCTCATTAATTATAGATGGCTATGATCCACCATGTGGTTGCCTGGAATTGAACTCAGAAACTTTGGAAGAGCAGACAGTGCTCTTAACCTCTGAGCCATCTCTCCAGCCGTAGTGGCCATTTTTTTAATTCAAAATATTTTCTATTTTTACAAAATATCAAATTATTCAAATTATATTTTGATAATAATATAATATTTTAAAAGATGTATGACTCTTTCCGATGTCTCCCAACTTTTTAAAATTAACTTATTTATATAATATAAGCAAAACAAATGAACATGACTCGTTATTTCTATGACTTATGGGTAGTGGTAGTAGTGGCATCACTTAGATTGCATAAAATTAAAACTTTTATTTCTATTTAGAGTTTAAGACATGGAAAAAATGAAACTAAGCAATATGATGTTGATTTTTTTCTTATTAATCTCCATGTGTCAGACTAAAGGACATGCTCCATTTGCCAGCTTAGTGCATTAACAAAACGGTACAAAGCTTCAGACCTGAAGTAAGACAGTGCTGAGCATTAAATCACCATTAGAACAGGATAGATATCATCGAATTTCTGGAGAAAGAATAAATTATGGTCTATGATACATGATATGGTTGAGTTTAGGAATATGAATTTTAACTATTTTATGAATTGCCTAGCGACTTTCAGTAAATTATCTCTAATATTCAATTTTGATTAATTCTTATTCTGAAATAGTAACTCTTTTAATTTTCAAAAGCCTTTAGTAAAATTGTCTCCAGCATATTTAGATGCTATTAGAATCTATTACAGCAGTCTTTGGGAAATGAGTTTACATTTTCTATTTTCATCTCTTAGTCAGACTTATATTCCTGACTTACTTCAGAGACTTCGCCCTCCTTTATGTGGTGGCACTCATCTATATTTCAAACATTATGTAGCTGAGGAAGAAGAAGGACGAATTCAAGTCCTGCCTTAACTCCACCGCCAAGCTACCCTAGGCTATGAACATTATTATATAAAAATTTTTAAATAAATGAAGTGCAATAAAATCTTCATTTATTCCAATTTTTAAAAAGTAAATTTTTGATAAAATTTGCTTTGAAAAGCCATTTTTATTATAAACAATGGATATAGTGTTCCTTGATAGTTGTGTATTGAAAATGCATAATGCGTATCTTAAATATTAAATAAATGTGTATCTTAAACTGTAATGTGTAATCTTAAATATTCAAACTACATGAACATCTTCTCTGTATGTTAGTATGTGCTTTGGTTTTAATTGGTGCCCAAGAACCTAAATTCATCTACTTTGCATTTGTTTAATGCAATGCAGAAACTAGACATATTAAATTACTGTTAGCTAGTTCTCACCTTGTGGAGGTATAGCCACAGCTTAATGATTAATATGTCTGTAGATAAGTCAATAGGAGACCTCTATTAAATCTGACTCTTACTATATCAAACAAATGGCTCATTTATCAGCCTTTGTGCACCCTGGCTATTTCTGCATTCATGTTGGAAAAAGATAATTACACCATGCTTGGAACAAACTGTTTTTTTTTTTTTCTTTTTCTTTCTTTTTATTTTGTTAGTTTGTAACTAAGGTGAAAATATCTAATAAGATGTATCAAAGTCCTGAGCTAAGTGAAATTTATTTTCAAATTAAATAAGAAGCAGGACTAAAACAAAAGAAAAAATACAACAAATATGTGTGTATGTATATAATTAACTTATTTAACATGATTTAAATTATTTATGGGTCATTTAAAAATACATTTCTTCAATATACAGTGCATTGATTTTATTTATTCAAAGATAGACATGCTAACTTAAAAGGTTTTATAAGTAATTGTTTTGCTTCAAAACTATTCCATTCATAAAGTTGTATAAGAATATACAGATATATTTCTGTAATTTTTCCACTTATCATGAATACAATTATAATTTTAAAATACTGGGTTTTGTTTTGTTTTAGAAAGCCTTTTGCCAATCCTCTTGGGTACTCCCCAGAACTTGATTGTGATATCCTATTAGTGAAGACACCACACACTTCAGTCATAAAACTAAAGAAATAAACCTAATGTGGACCTAGACATTTCACCCCTTGCTGTCTTTCAGAACTTTGGGAGGTTACATGCATACTGCTGGATGGAGAATAGTCATCGTTAGTCTTATCCACATGTAAGCTTATCCATTCTGCAAGCTATAATAATGACTGGCCTGTCAAGACATATTCACAGGTAGAATAGTAGCAATGGTGTCTAATTACTTTAGCTTGGATTTAAGATCTTCTCTATAAGATAAAACTCAAACCTGGAACCATAGCTGGGTCAAGTTCCTGGAGCTATGAAGGTCTTCAGCTCTAAGGGAGAAACTATTATTATTATTTTGCTAAATGGAGATAGTATTAAAACAACTTCTAATGACTTATACACAGAGATTAGTACCTTTCTCTTTAGAGAAATTTCTTTTACAGTAGATGTCAAATAGCATAGAGAGTCACCAACTGGCCTATGTACAGAGATTCAGAGTTTATAACATGCTCAGATCTAAAAAAGACATCGGGATCATAATCCCTCTTCCCATGCCCCAGAATTATTGCAAAAAGGCAGGAGACACCCATCATTTTGTAGATCCCAGTACTGTGGGACAATCACCAAATAATGCATGTCTCCTGCTGTAACTAAGATCCTTTCTTTTCACTAAGATCCTCTTCTAGAATTTCTTCCATTCTTTGTGTTTGCCTGGAAATACAAAGAGACTTGGAATACTCTGAAGCCACAGAATCCTCTGAGACAGTAAATCACAGTAAGCCACCTCAGAAGATAATTTTAATTATATAGACATACTTTTCCTTTCTTAAAAAATGGGAAACTTCACTTTAGGTCCCTTAAGAGCAAGGGTAGGACTTGAAAAAGCCATCACATTATTTATTATGACTGTGACTGCCAGGGTAAATCCCTACTTACTTCCAAACTGCAATCTTTATATATTTCCTTCCCAAAAAAGATTGAGAAAATAATTGTACAAAAAGAAAAATAGCTATACAACAAGAAAAAGTAGCTCTGGTAGTAAAAAGAATTGACAGAAAAGAGAGATAGGAAATAAGAAAACATGAGGTACTTAACTGTGAACTTATGGTGCCTGATGAAATTGAGGATCAAGACTAACAGCCCATGGAACCTATGGCACCATCTCTTAGTGAAATTGAGGAAAGCTAACCACAACCACTAGTTTTCCCAGTTACCTGATAACAAATGCCAGAAAGTGGCGAAAATTTACAAAATGAACAACTAGCCTGGAATCATACTAAAGGATATGGTCTTACATGTTTTAAAGAATCAGTAATAACTTATGGAATGCATTCTTACCCTGTGTTAAATGTTAAATACCTGGGCTACCCAAAACAGGATTATCTGTTGTGGATGTAAACATGTTTTTGTTTTGATCTCAGGTATAGGATATGGAGCTGATTCAGAATGTCCATGGCAGCAAACTATTTGCTTTGCACAGGCTCTGAGAGGGCCCTTTTCCAGCTGCAGATAATTTAAAATTGAGAACTTGGAGGGGGAATAAATGCCAGGGCCGAAACAAGAAGAGAGCTCTGAGAAAAAAGAAGGCTGCTGGTGGTCACCCCTGCTGCTCCTGGTTGCATTTGATGTGGTTTAAAGACCAGTCAGAGATATCCTGAAAAGAAGATTGGACTTCCTCCAAGGAACCTGATGACCCCAGCAGGAAATAGCTAAACAGAACTGCAACTTCTCTCCTCCTAACTCTTTCTCTGTCCTACCTGGTGTTGGGGTATTGGAAAGGATTTGGGTGGAGTAGGGAGAAAAGATATTAAGAAACAAAAATTAAAAAAAAATTAAGTTTACCAACAATTATCCCCCAAGAGTAGAAAGCTTTAACAACAGCTGTACTGAAAGTTGGTTCTTAATTACAATGGATGACTTGGTGGCAAGAAGAAGTTCCAATTATGGAAAATCATAATACATCTGTTCTAGTGTAAAAATAGCCACACAGACCACTTAGACTTCAGTCTCAGTTAGAAATGGATGGTTTATTGGAATGCCTTTCCAAGCGGACAGATAAGGACCACAGAGAGCCTAACTGGGGCATCTACAAGTTCCCACAGCAGGGTTTTTATAGAAAGAAACTAATGAGAAAGACATGGGGAGAGCAGTAACACATTTTGGCTAACTGTACAAAGCAACATTACATTTTTTGTTAACTAGACAAAGTATTATCAGCTAACCTTTAAACTTATTGGTACTAAGTGAGGAAAGTGAGGCAGGCCTTAGGATCTTCTAGATTAGATCCAACGTGTAGCCAGGGGTGTAGATAAGAAGTATGCAGCCAGAGCATAGCCAAGTGAATAGGTAATAAAGCAGGAGTGATAACACTATTGAAAGATGGTAAAATATAAGGTCAGCTCTATCTCCTGGCAGGGTCTGCTAGTGCCTGCTATGAACAACTGCTTCCAGGAATCAGAGTTGAAAGGTTTAAAATTCTGAACTTAATTTTACCTTAGAAACAAAGTGGAAGCTGAATACAAAGATGGCTGCAATTTTGTCTCAAATAGCAGGCTGCAGCACACCTAAAAGTACTAATATTGTGGAGGAATAATTGCAAGGTGAAGGGCAATATGTGGATTTAAGAAGGCAGATGCAATTTGATGGCACTATTACTATAAGACATACTCTAGTAGTTTTAAGTGACGGGGATAAAATGGAGGAACAAGGGAAAAGGTCTAGGTCATAGACAAAGATTAAGAGCAAACTCAGAGAAATTTTTACTGATTTCTTGCATAGAATAACATCTGTTAACACTAGAAAATATCAGATTCAGATGCTAGATAGTATTAATTTAAACTTTAGCTTTTGAAAATGAAAATGTAGAGTTTAAAAAAAAAACAAAAACTTCTTAAACTTTTAAAAGGTCGATCAGTGTTCATGGATGAATGGATTAGAACTACTGCTGATTTTGACCCCAAAGACCATGTAATCGGACAAGCAATATCCAATAGCTCTACACATCAAAATACCCATTTTTTTTAACTGTGGAGGATAAGGTCATTTGAAAAGGGATTGTAGATAAGGCATTCCTGGAGAATTCTCTAGAAGACTTGTAGATGTTGGATAAGAGTAAGCAGTGGACTAATGAATGCAAATCAGCAAAAGATATGCAAGATAATCAATCCTTTACTAATAGAACCTCCCTATGAGAAAATGGTAACATGAGAAGCTTCGATTAACATTCCTTCAACAGAAAACAGATACTAATTTTAACTGATACTGTATATTGCTGGCATGAACCTGGACATAGAATTTGAGTGCCTAACTCTAGTGTAAGAAATGCTAACTCCTGATATGTATGGATTCATAAAAATCTAATTGTACCATGATAAACAGAAAGGGAAAATAAGATTAACTGGGAGACATTGGACTGTAAACTATAGAATGTGGACTTTAAAGATATTTTAACAATTTAATGGAAGTGAGAAAATGTGTTACATTGTGGAAGAGGTTTTTCCTATATTTCTACACATGACAAAAGACTATGGGTTTCATCAAAATTAACAAAGAAACAATGTGAGTAAAAGAAGTTTCCACATAAAAGGCAGGATGCAAGGATGAAAAGATGCAGAAAAACAGCAATGAAGACAATGAAGAAAACTGATCCCCCTGCAATGGGGGCAGTTCAGCAAACTGCCTGAAAAGAAAAACAAAAACAAACAAACAAACAAACAAACAAAAACCAGATCATTCATCAGACTGGCAAACTGGAAAACCTTGATGCTGAGATGGGCATTTGCTGAGGGACATTTGATCAGGACTGCACTTTTGAATGATCATCGCATCAATAGATCTTCAAAAGGACATTGGGACTCTGTATGGGACTGATAATTGCTTCAGTTGTAATAGTTAAACTGTGTAAAATGTTTAGCTTAAACAGAAAGAAGGACAATGTCAAGGAATTTTAATCCAGCAACATGGCTACTCTGGCAAGGAAGCACATCCTAAGATCTAGGTTGATTTGAGCTGGCTGGAATTCAGGCACACTCTAGATCACAGTAAGATTTGGCTGGAATACAGACACAAACTTAGTATGCAAACAATAAAGATAAGGTTAGTTTATGGAAAGAAGCAGCCATGTTTGAAAAAGATATCTAATTGAAGGGCAAAGTGATAAATCAGAAAAAAAATTGACAGAATGAGTCTGAGATAGGATATGCTCAACTCTCAACTCTCACAAGCACCAGACAGAAAGAGAGAGAGAGAGAGAGAGAGAGAGAGAGAGAGAGAGAGAGAAAGAGCTTAAGAGCAGCAAAGGGAAAAAGAAGAGCATATTTTGCAGAGAGAGTTTGACAAAGACAGGCTGCAGAGAGAACAATCTAGAAACCAGTAAAAACAGAACAAGCAGGAGAATGAGGAGCCAGAAGATTAAAATATATTTCCACCTATTCTAAACTGATAATACCATTGTGGTTTTTCACAGTTATATCATGCTAGATGTAATTATGACCCAGTTATTGTATTCATCTGGAAATTACGCGAGACAAGGAAATATGAGCCACTGTCAAGTTGACAAAGGGTGGAATTCTGACGGCTATTTTCTGTTACCAACTTGGTTACATCTGGAATTAAGATAAAATTCAATAAGCTTGATATACCTATGCTGGAGTTTTCTGTATTATATCATTTTAGATAAAAGACTCATATTAAATAAAAATCCTTTGAAAGGGGTCAGAAGAACCACATATATCTTGACCACATCTTTTCATGACAGTCTATGTAAAGGACAGAGAACAGAAGCTTTTGGTTTTTGCCCGCTTGTCCTCATTCCCACTTGCAAGTTGATATATCCTATTGCAACACTAAAAGAAAACATGCACACGAACACACTAGCACCAACTCCAAAATGAAAGGAACTAACAATCATTGGTCACTAATATCTATCAACATCAATGGAAACAATGCTCCAATAAAAAGACACAGGCTAACAGAATGATTACAGGAAAAGGATCCAACATTCTGCTGCATTCAAGAAATACACTTCACAACAATGATAGACACTGCATCAAGTAAAGGCCTGGAAAATGATTTACTAAGCAAACAGACTCAAGAAGCAAGCTGGAGTAGTGATACTAATATCTAATAAAATAGACCTTCACCCAAAATTACTCAAAAGAAATAAGGATGGGCATTTCATTCTCATCAAGAGGATATCACAATCCTGAACATCTATGTCCCAAATACAAGGACATCTGCAATCATAACAGAAATATTATTAAAGCTTAAATCACACATTGATCACGACACATTAACAGTGGAAGACCTCAACACTACTCTGACCAATGAATAGATAATCAAGACAAAAGCTAAATAGAGAAATAATGAAGCTGACAGAGGTCATGAATCAAGTGAACCTAATATATGTCTACAAAAGTTTTCATGCAAACACAAATGAATACACATTTTTTTTCTCAGCACCACAAGGAACCTTCTTCAAAAATGACCACATAGTCAGTCACAAGGCAAATCTCAACAGATACATGAAAATTTAATTAAACAATTGTTCTTTATCAGACCACCATGGATTAAAGCTTGACCCCCCCAAAAACAGAAACAAGAAAAAGCCTACACACTCATGGAAACTTAACAACTCCCTGCTCAATGATCACTGGGTGAGGGAAGAAACAAAGAAACAAATTAAAGACTTTCAATGGATTTAAGGTGGGTTCGTTTTGATTTGCATTTTGAGATGATAAGGACATTTAGCATTTCTTTTAGTGTTTCCCTGCCATTGAATATTCCTCTGTTGAGAATTATGTTTAGCTCTGTACCTCATTTTTAAATTGGATTACTTCTTTTGTTGGTATTTTCTTGGATTCTTTACATATTCTGGATATTAGTCCTCTGTCAGATGTAGGGCTGGTGGAGGATTTTTCCCAATCTGTAGACAGTCGTTTTGTTGTGTTGATAGTGTCCTTTGTTTTACAAAAGCTTTTCAGTTTCGTGAGGCCCCATTTATTGATTGTTGATCTTAGAGCCTGAGCTGTTGGTGTTCTGTTCAGGAATTTGTCTCCTGTGCCAATGAGTTCAAGGCTCTTCCTGACTTTTTCTTTTAACAGACTTAGTGTAGACAACCAGTTAGACCAGCACCATTTGTTGAAGACATTAGCTTTTTCCATTGTATGTCTTCTTTACCAAAGATCAAGTATATGTAGGTGTGTAGGTTTATTTCTGAGTCTTCTTTTCAATTTCATTGATTCGCCATTCTGTTTCTATGCCAGTACCATGCAGTTTTTGTTACTGTTGCTCAGTAATACAGCTTGAGATCAGGGGTAGAGATACCCCCAAAAGCTCTTTTATTGTGCAGGCATTTTTGTTTGTTTGTTTGTTTGTTTTGTTTTTGTTTTTTGGCTTTGTTTTGTTTTGTTTTGTTTAAACAATTCTGGGTTTTTTGTTTTTCCAAATGAAATTGAGCATTGTTCTTTCAAGTTCTGGAAAGAATTGTGTTGGTATTTTTATGGGAATTGCATTGAATATATAGATTGATTTTGATAGGATGGCCATTTTCAATATGTTAATCCTATGAATCCATGAGCATGAGAGATCTTTCCATCTTCTGATATCTTCTTCAATTTCTTTCTTCAGAGACTTGAAGGGTTTTTTGTTTGTTTGTTTGTTTTTTCCATATAGGTCTTTCAGTTGTTTTGTTAGAGTAACATCAACGCACTTTATGTTATTTGTGGCGATTGTGAAGGGTGTTGTTTCCTTAATTTCTTTCTCAGCCCTATAAGAGGGCTACTGATTTCTTTTTTTTTTTTAGTTAATTTTGTATCAATATTGAACACTCCTCCATGGCTGGAGGGAATGGATCCTTCTATAACAAATTTGGAAATCAATCTGGCACTTTCTCAGAATATTACAAATAGTACTACCTCAAGATCCAGCTCTACCACTCCTGGGCATATATCCAAAAGTTGCTAAACCACACAACAGGGATATTTGTTCAACTATGTTCATAGCAGCATTATTCATAATAGCCAGAATCTGGAAACAACCTAGATGTCCTGCAACTGAAGAATGGACACAGAAATTATGATACATTTACACAATGGAATACTACTTAGCTATTAAAAACAAGGAAATCATGAAATTTTCAGGCAGATGGTGGGAACTAGAAAAGATCATCCTGAGTGATGTATTCCAGAAGCAAAATGACACATATGATATATACTTGCCAGTGAAACTTATTTTAGAGTGACAATTCATTGAATCTGTTAATAGCAAGTACTCTAAAATTTGAGAGTACATTTCCCTGTTCATTTCTCTTAGTGTTCTTAAACAGGACTTTTTTGTTTTTAAATTAAGGAAAATATGTTAAAGAAATATGATATAATGAATATGTGATGACACTAGATATAGGGAAACTAAAGAGAAGAAAGAGCTAACATTTTATCATAGATATCAGATTGCATATGACATAATACAGACATAATATAATTGTACTGCAAGTAATAGAATTTTACAACTATTCATGCATTGTCTTTACAATCTCTTTGATACCAAATGATGCTTTCCAAATTGCTAGCATATACTTTACTAAGCATAAAGTTATTAAATATATGAATAATTCAAAGAAGTCACTGAAAAATAACCTGAGTTATATAATTTGAACTTTTTCTTAACAATGAATGATAACTTACTTAGAAATTATATTTTATTTAAATCAATGCAAACCTTGTTTCTGATCAACAAAACTACAGTTTATGAAGCTTTCAGATTTGTATGTCCTTCATATTATTCATTATTTTCAGATCTCAGAAAAAATTATTACAAAAATAGTTCATTTTACATGTATTCTTGCATACATTTAGTTTTTAAATAGTTTTTTAATAAAAAATATTCTCATATGATTACTGTTTCCTTTCCCTTACTCTTGCCAGCATTCTTACCCACACTAATCCACATTGCTTCTTTTTCTCTCTCATTGGGAAACAAACAGGCATCGAAAAAATAATTAAATAAAATAAGATAAATCATAACATGACAAAACAAACAAAAATATCCAAAGGAAAATCACAAGAACCACACACACATACTCACACACACACATACTCACACACCACATACAGACATGCTCGCACTCATATTTAGATAACTCATAAAAGCAAAATCAGTAACTATATTATAAGCAAAACTGTGAGGTAAAGAAAAAAAATAGAAAACAAAAAAACAAAACTCTAAAACAAGCATTACAAAAGTAAATGAATAATAAGAAAAAGGAAAGAAAGAGAGAGAGAAAGAAAGAGAGAAAAAGAAAACTCCTGAGATAATACCATTGAGTTTAATCTTTGTTGGCCATCTACTGCTTGCTGGTTGTGAGAATAGATTGACAAAAAAGAAAGATAGAAAAAAATGACCCATAGTGAACACTGGGTTACTGTGTGCAGACTATAGGGAAAAAGGCAGAGGGCCTTTTACCTCAGGTACATTTTATTGCCTAGAATATTTAAATCATAAGACATGTTTATTCTTGTTGAATGCCAGATTATAGCTATAAAACCCAGCAGGTCAGTGTATTTTGAATCTGGATATGGCTTTCTGCCTTGCTTTCTTGCTTTCCCAGATATAACCTATAGCATATGCCAGACAATTATGCTTCAAGTGCTCTGTCCTGAGAAATTTCCAGACAAGAGCTGCGCTGTTAATATTTCATATGTGCTTACTGGCATTTGTTGTTGTTTTTTTTTTTTAAATCTCAAACATTCAAATTTACCAGTAAAGACACAGAGGCCAGATGCTCTTGTGAAAGCCTATTAGTTCAGAGAGGTAGAGAAAGCACCTAGCTGACCTCTGTACTTATACTCAGCCGTTGTCCCAAAAGAAAGAAGCCTCCTTCCCCAAGCAGTTCAAAACTCCTCAAGCAGGGTGTTTGCCACTTGTACTTTCCGTGCATCTCTTGATCTCTCCTCTTGACTTCCTCTTACTTTCTCTTTTTTTTCTTCTTCAATGTTCACTCTCTGTCAACTGGTTGCTTGTTCTGCCTCTTGACCTAAGACTGACTTTATTTAATCCTATTTATAATATTCAAGAATAAAGCTCTTAGATTAAAGGTGTGTGGTAAGGATGAGCTACACTAGGACTAGAAACTGATTTTTCCAATAAAGAACACAACCTTGGGGCTCATACAACAGAAAATGCAATAGTAGATATATAGAAAGTACAACTGGTAGATACACTTATCTCTTAAGTTATTGTTAAGAAAATTGGCTTCCCCCCAGAACTCTTAGTCATTGTCCTGAGAAACAGTCCCTGACATGTACTGGAAGGAGATGATTGCACCATGAATCACAATCTCTTTATCTGTTAGATTTCTGATTCATTAACAGAAGAATTATATTGATGGATATTCCTACCAAAAATTAACCAAGTATAGATATTTACAATACCTTCAATATCTTTTTCTATTATATCACAATTATATTTCAGGTAATACTATGTACAATATACAGTCAAACATTTATGTAGTATTAATTATAACACATGACTAGCTATTGTGTTCTTAAAAGCAACAAAATTTTCATTACAAGGAAATATATACTCCAATATTCATAGAAAATTTAAGTATTAGGTCCAACTTTTATAACTATGTGTTAATAGATTAATGTATAAACAAAATGAAGATTATACACATTCCTTGGCCAGTACTTAACCAATTGTAGAAGCCAATACTAAAATTTTATTTGGGTAAATATTCTAGAAGAATGGTGACAGAAAAAAAAAAGGCCAATTAAAATGTACAATAGTTTGACAAGAGCTCCACAAGAAGAGCAACAGAACCAAGAAATCTGGGCTCAGGAGTTTTTTTTTTTTTTTTTTTTTTTTTTTTGAGACTCATACTCCAACCATGGACCATGGGTGGAGATAACCTAGACCCCTGCATAGATGTAGTTCATGGCAGCTCAGTCTCTAAGTGCTTTCTCTAGCAATAGAACAGGGACTGTCTCTGACATGAACTCAGTGGCTGGCTCTTTGGTGACATTGCAGCCAGTCCTGATGAGACCTGATAGGTTAGGGTCAGAAGGAAGGGGAGGAGGGCCTCCCTTATCAGTAGACTGGGGAAAGGACAGGGAGGAGAAGAGGGAGGGGAGGTAGGGTTGGGAGGGG
This sequence comes from Meriones unguiculatus, assembly GCF_030254825.1. NCBI lineage: Eukaryota > Metazoa > Chordata > Mammalia > Rodentia > Muridae > Meriones > Meriones unguiculatus. The sequence continues at coordinate 79,704,418 of NC_083350.1, read as the reverse complement.
ACAATGGAGGGGGCTACAGTTGGGATACAAAGTGAATAAATTGTGATAAATAAAATATAAATTAATAAAAATAAACTAATCTAGTTGAAGTACGCAGCACCTATGTTCCTTCTACTCCTTAAAGCTGTTTTAGTTCATTACTCTTCCACTTGAGTTCTGTTTTCCACATTAAGTTGCATTTCATCTGAACACTGTAGTTAATTCCACCCTGAATTTATGGGTTAGCTTTGATAAAGAAAGGAAGAAAATAATTAGTCCTGAGAGTAATATTACCACAAGGATATTTCAGGGAAAGGGACATAGGCTGCCTGGACTAAGGCACCACATTTTATAAAAAAAGATGCATGATATGACTGTTAAATTTGAGCTACAGACCAGAGTAGAAAAGAAAAGAAGAGAAGAATAAAGAGTAAGAAAGGCAAAGCAGGCCAAGCAAGAATTTTAGAAAGTAGGTATGGCTCTAATAAAATCCAAATAAGACAATGTAATGACAGAAATGACATTATGTGCTTTAAACCAAATAATTTCATATTTTTTAAAGAAAAACCTTGTTATGTATCAGAATTGTATCTATCATGCAGTGTCCCATTAAGATAAGGGTTTGTTTAAGAATTTACATGAGCTCATCTACAAATGCACAATTTTTATTTCTATTTTTATATTAATTATATTTTATTCACTTTGTATCCCAGCTGTAGCCCCCTCCTTCATGCCCTCCCACTCCCACGTTTCCTCCCTCATCTCCTTCATGCTCCTCGCCAAGTCCAAGGGGAGGCACTCGTCCCCTTCGATTCATCCTAGCCTATCAGTTCTCATCAGGACTGGCTGCATTACCTTCCTCTGTGGCCTGGTATGGCTGCTTGCCCCTTAGGGGGAGGTGATCAAAGAGCCAGCTACTGAGTTCATGTCAGAGAGAGTCCCTGTTCCCCTTACTAGGACACCCACTTAGAGACTGAGATACAATGGACTATATCTGTGCAGGGGTTCTAGGATATCTCCATGAATGGTTCTTGAATTGAGTATCAGTCTCAGAAAAGACCCATGTGCTCTCCTTGTGAAGCTCCTGTCCCCTCCAGGTCTTTCTATCTCCCCCTTCTTTACTAATCTTCCCTGCATTCTGTCCAAATTTTCATTCTGAGCCTCAGCATCTGCTTTGATACTCTGCTGCGTAGAGTCTTTCAGAGGCCGCCTCAGGTAGGCTCCTGTATTCTTTCCTGTGTTCTCTTTTTTCTGATGTCTATCCTATTTTCATTTCTGAGTTATGATTGATCATCTGATTATCCAGGATCCTCCTTCTTGTTTAGCTTCTTTAGATTAACAGATTTTAGTATGTTTATCCTATATTACATATCTAATATCCATTTATAAGTGAGTATATACCATATGTGTCTTTCTGTTTCTGGGATACCTCACTCAGGATGGTATTCTCTAGGTCCCACCATTTGCTTGCAAATTTCATGATCCCCTTGTTTTTAATTGCTGAGTAGTATTCCATTGTGTAAATGTACCACAATTTCTGTATCCATTCCTCAGTTGAGGGGCATCTGGGTTGTTTTCAGGTTCTGGCTATTACAAATAAAGCTACTACAAACATGGTTGTATAAATGTCCTTGTGTACTTGAGTGTATTTTGGATATATGTTTAGGAGTGATATAGCAGGACCTTGAGGAAGCAATATTCCTAATTATCTAAGAAAGCACCAGATTGATTTCCAAAGTGATTGTTCAAGTTCACATTCCCACCAGCAATAGAGGAGGGTTCCCGTCTCCACAGCCTCTCCAGCCTGTATTGTCACTTGAGTTTTTTACCTTAGCCAATCTCAGGTTTGTTTTGGTTTGCATTTCCCTGATTACTAAGGAAGTTGAGTATTTCTTTAAGTGTTTCTCTGCCATTCTATATTCCTCTACTGAGAATTCTCTGCTTAGCTCTGTACCCAATGTTTAATTGCATTACTTGATTTGTTGCTGTGTAACTTTTTGAGTTCTTTATATATTATGGATATTAGCCCTCTGTTAGATATAGGGCTGGTGAAGATCCTTTCACAATCCTTAGGCTGTCATTTTGTTCTGATGAGAGTGTCCTTTGCTTTACAGAAACTTTTCAGTTTCATGAGGTCCCATTTATTGGTTGTCGATCTTAGAATCTATGTTGCTGATGTCCTGTTCAGGAAGTTGTCTCCAGGGCCAATGAGCTCAAGGAACTTCCCCAATTTTTCTTCTAACAGGTTTAGTGTGTCTGGTTTATGTTGAGTTCTTTGATCCACTTGGACTTTACTTTTGTGCAGGGTGATAAATATGGATCTATTTTCATTTTTCTACATGTAGACATCCAGTTAGACCACATTTGTTCAAGATGTTATCTTTTTTCCATTGTATGGTTTTGGCATCTTTATCAAAGATCAAGTGTCCATAAGTGTGTGGGTTTATTTCTGGGTCTTCTATTTGATTCCATTGATCTACCAGGCTGTTTCTATGGCAGTACCATGCAGTTTTTATTACTATTGCTCAGCAGTACAATTTCAGATCCAGAATGAAGATCCCTCCAAAAGATCTTTTATTGTAGTAGATTGTTTTAGTGATTCTGGATCTCTTGTTTTTCTATATAAAGTTAAGAATTTTTCTCCCATGGTGTGTAATGAATTGTGTTTGCAACTTGATAGGAATTGCATTGAATCTTTAGATTGCTTTTGGTCAGATGGCCATTTTTACTATGTTAATCCTGCCAAGCCATAAGCATGGGAGATCATTCCATTTTCTGAAATCCTTTTCTATTTCTTTCTTCAGAGACTTGAAGTTGTTTCATACCAGTCTTTGACTGGCTTGGTGAAAGTTACACCAAGGTACTTTATGTCCTTTGTGGCTATTGTGTTTTTCCTGTAATTTCTTAGCCCAGTTGTCTTCTGTATACAAGAGGGCAATTGATTTTTTTTTTTTAGTTAATTTTTTATCCAGCCACGATGCTGGCAGTGTTTGTCAGCTATAGGAGTTCCCTGGTAGAATTCCAGGGGTCACTCATGTATACTATTATACCATCTACAAATAGTGACACTCTGATTTCCTTTCCACACTAAATCCCCTTGATCTACATTATTTGTCTTATTGCTCTAGCAAGAACTTCAAGTACTATGTTGAAGAGATACAGAGAGAGTGGGCAGCCTTGCCTTGACCCTGATTTCAGTGGGATTGCTTTAAGTTTCTCTCTATTTAGTATGATGTTAACTGTAGGCTTGCTGTATGCCTTTACTGTGTTTAGGTAAGTGCCTTGTATCCCTGATCTCTCCAGGGATTTAAACATTAATGAGTGTTGGATTTTGTCAAATGCCTTTTCAGCATCTAAGGAGATTAACATGTGCTTTTTTTTTCTTTCAGTTTGTTTATAAGGTGGATTACATCAATGGATTTCTGTATATTGAACCACCCCTGAATACCTGGGATGAAGCCTACTTGTTCATAGTGGATGATATCTTTGATGTGTTCTTGGATTTGGTTTGTGAGGTTTTTGTTGAGTATTTTTGCATCAATGTTCAGGAGGAAGATTGGCCTGAAATTCTCTCTTTGTGAAGTTTAGGTTCCAAGGTGACTGAGGCTTCACGAACTTGGTAATGTTCCTTTTGTTTCTATTTTGTGGAATAATTTGAAAAGTATTGTTTTTAGCTCTTCTTTGAAGATTTGGTAGAATACAATGCTAAAACCATCTGACCCTGGGCTTTTTATGGATGGGGGACTTTTGATGACAGCTTCTATTTCCTTAGGAGATATTGGATTATGTAATTCATTTACCTGGTCTTGATTCAGCTTTGTAAGCGGAATCAATCAAGAAAAATTGTCAATTTCATTTATATTTTCAAATTTTGTGGCATATATACTTTTGAAGTAAGCCCTAACAATTGTTTGGATTTCCTCAGTGTCTGTTGCTCTGCCCCCCTTTTCATTCCTTGTTTTGTTGATCTGGATATTGTCTCTCTGCCTTTTAGTTAGTTTGGTTAAGGGTTTGTCTATCTTGCTGATTTTCTCAAAGAACCAGCTCTTGCTTTCATTGATTCTTTGAATTATTTTAAATGTTTCTAATTTATTGATTTCAACCCTGAGTTTGATTATTTCCAACTGTCTACTCCACTTTGGTGTGTCTGCTTCTTTTTTTTTCCTATGGCTTTCAGGTGAGCCATTAAGTTACTTGTATGAGATTTTCAAATTTCTTCTTGAAGGCACTTAGTGCTATGAACTTCCCTCTTAGCACTGCTTTCATTGTTTTTCCATAAGTTTAGGTATGTTGTGACTTCATTTTCATTGACTTATAGGAAATCTTAAATTTCTTTCTTAATATTTCTTCTCTGACCCAGCTGTCACTGAGTAGCAAGAAGTTCAGTTTCCATGTGTGTGTAGGCTTTTTGCTATTTCTGTTGTTTAGGTCCAGGTTTAGTCCATGGTGGTCAGATATGATAAAAGGGATTATTTCAGTCTTCTTGTATTTGTTGAGGCTTGCTTTATGAACAACTATATGGTGTATTTTGGAGAAGGTTCCATGTGGTGCTAAGAAGAAGGTAAATTCTTTTGTGTTTGTGTGAAAGGTTCTGTAGATGTCTCTCAGGTCCATTTGATTAATGACCTCTGTTAGAGTCACAGTTTCTTCGTTTAATTTCTGTTTTATTGACCTGTCTTTGGTTGAGAGTGGTATGTTGAAGCCTCCGCTATTAATGTGTGGGATCTATACATTGTTTAAGTTTTATTAATGTTTCTTTTACAAATGTGGGTGCCCTCGTATTGGGGGCATAGATATTCAGAATTGTGATGTGTTCTTGGTGGAAGTTTCCTTCAGTGAGTATGAAGTGACCTTCTCCATCTCTTTTGATTAATTTTGGTTGAAAATCTATTTTATTAGACATCAGAATGGCTACTCCGGTTTGTTTCTTGGGTTTATTTGCTCAGAAAACCATCTTCCAACTCTCAGGTAATTTCTATAATTTTTATCTTTGTGACTTAGATGTATTTCTTGTATGCAACAGATTATTGGGTCTTGTTTATGCATTCAATATGTTAGTCTGTATCTTTTTATTAGAGAGTTGAGTCTGTTAATGTTGAGAGAGAATAATGACCACTAGCTGTTAGATCCTTTGATTTTGATGTTCGTTGTGGTAGTGTGTTGGTGTGCTTGGCTACGTTTAATTTTGCTGCAGTGAGGTTATTTATTTCCTGTGTTTACCTGACTGCAGTTTGTTTTCCTGGGTTATATTTTTCCTTCTAGTATCTTCTGTAATGCTGGATTTGTGGGTAGGTATTGTTGAAATTTGTTTTTTGTCATTGAATATCTTGTTTTCTCCATCAATGATGACTGAAAGTTTTGCTGGTTATAGTAGTCTGGGCTCATATCTGTGTTCTCTTAGGGTCTGCAGGATATCTGTCCAGGCCCTTCTGGCTTTCATAGTCTCTGTGAAGAAGTCTGGTGTTATTCTGAAGGGTTTGCCATTATATGTTACTTGGTCTTTTTTCCTTGCAGCTTTTAGTAGTTTTTTCTTTGTTCTGTATACTTACTGTTTTGGTTATTATGTGGGGGAAGATTTTATTTTCTGGTCTAATATATAAGATGTTCTGTAGGCCTGTTGTATGCTTAGAGACCTCTCCTTTAAATTGGTGAAATTTTCTTCTGTGATTTTTTTTGAAAATATTTTCTGGGCCTTGGAGACAAGAATCTTCTTTTTCCTTTCTTCCTATTATTCTTAGGTTTTGTCTTTTCATATTGTCTTGGATTTCTTGGATGATCTGTGTCAGGAATTTTTGGATTTAACATTTTCTTTGATGGATACATCGATTTCTTCCATTGTATCTTTCATACCTGAGATTCTTTCTTCCAACTTTTGTAGTCTGTTGGTTATGCTTACCTCTGCAGTTCCTGTTTTCTTCCTTAAGTTCTTCCTCTCCATGGTTTCCTCCATTTGTATTTTCTTTAATTTTTCCTATTCTATCTTCAGATCTTGCACCATTTTGTTGGTTTCCTTCACTTGTCTGCATTTTCCTGTTTTTCCTTCAATTTCTTCACCTGTTTGTTTGAACATTCCTGTGTTTCTTTTATTTTTTTCAGTAACTTAATTATTTCCTCTCTGAAAGACACATACTGTTTGGCTGCATGTTCCTGTATTTCATTACAGATGGCCATAATCTGTTTGACTTTATCTTCCTCTAATTCTTTACTCATTTTATTTGTTTCCTCCATTAACCTCTTCATAAACATAAACCTAAGGTCATCTTCCTGATTTTCACTTATGATATGGTATCCAAGGCTGCTTGCCCCTTCATAATTGGGTTCTGCAGATGCCATATTTCTTTAGCTTTTGTTGGTTGTGCTTTTACAATGGCCTCTACCCATCTGGCTCTCTCAGGTGTTGGCTGTCAGTTTCTGGTACCTCCTGGAATCCTGGAGTAGGGAGAATCCCATTGGCATGAAGATGATTATTCCTGAAGGAGGCCTCCTCAGCTTTTTGTATATGGTCACCAAATGGCAGGTGCTTCTCATGAATTGCTACAGCTCACTCAGGAGTGTGGACCTGTGTGGTAACTGTGGTTATTGGTAGTCAGGGGGCTCTCTTCTCATCAGAAGTCCTGGAGACAGCTGCCTTGCTGCTGGTTTACTTGCTCTGAATTTAGTGGGCTGGTGCTACTGCTCTTACACTGTGTTTGTTGGGTGTAGCCCTCTTGAAGAGGCAGGGAGCCCCACGGTTTGGTCAGTTTAGCTAAGGAGACAGGTTTCATCTTGGTGTAGTGTCTGGGGCTGAACCTGTGGCCCCAGGCTTCTGTAGGTCTGAGGTTGGAGCTCTGTGCCCCATTACCTAAGAGGTAATCAGTGGGAGGAGAGCATAGCACTCCTGCAAGCAGCAGATGGCTAAATTCTGGAGCTGGGTATCCTGATGTTTCTCCCACAGTGGGATTTCCTCCCAATAGGGAGTTCCGGTCTGTGGTGATTTTTTTGGCCACAGTTCAGTCTGGGATTGTGAGTAGAGCATGCAGGTGCAGGCCGGTTGCTCCATGCTGGCAGCTGGGCACCTGTAGGAACCCAGGAACTTTTCTGAAGAACTTTTCAAAGGGGAGTGGGAGGGAGATTTGGCTAAGTGCTGTGAGGTTAGACCTGCTGTTTCCCTCACTATTGGATTTCTTCCTCACAGAGAAACCCAGGCACTGGCACCCTGGGGCCCACAATTCTGTCTGGGACAGTGAGTCAGTCTCACAGGCAGGTCTCTAGGCTGAAGGCTAAGTGCCTGCTGGACCCCAAGTCCTTTTCCAGGGATTTTCTGAGTGACCTGAGGTCGGTCCCTATTATTTCCTTCACTGGAGTTATCTCTTGACTGGAAATCCCAGTCTGATGTTGTGGGGCTCACAGTTCAGTCTGGGATGGTGATCAGAGCACGCAGGCTTGTGGCTCTGGGCTGTTGACCTAGTGCCTGCCAGAACCCAGAAACTCTTCTGGAGTTTAGCTGGGTGACCTGAGAATGGACCCAATTGCTTCCCACACAGTGGGGTTTTCTCTCACCGGGGAAACACAATTATTGGTGTTTTAGGGCCCAGAGTACAGTCTGTTGGTCACTGTGCAGTCACTGCTGTCCTGCTCATAAGATACAATGTCTTCTCCGAGCTGCCTTCTTGGATCCTCCCCTCCACCCCCAGTTTTTTAACTACTTGAGTTCTTTATATATTCTGGATATTAGCACTCTGTCAGATATAGGGTTGGTGAAGATCCTTTCCCAGTCTGTAGGCTGTTGTTTTGTTCTGATGAGAGTGTCTTTGCTTTACAGAAGCTTTTCAGTTTCATGAGGTCCCTTTTATTGATTGCTAATCTTAGAGCCTGTGCTGTTTGTGTTCTGTTCAGGAAGTTGTACCTGTACCATTGAGTTCAAGGCTCTTCCCCACTTTCTCTTCTAACAGGTTTAGTTTGTCTGGGTTTATGTTGACATCTTTGACCCACTTGGACTTTAATTCTGTGCAGGGTGATAAATATGGATCTATTTCCATTTTTCTACATGTAGACATTCAGTTAGACCAGTACCATTTGTTCAAGATGTTATCTTTTTTCCATTTTATAGTTTTGGCTTCTTTATCCCAGAAGCAGAAAGATGCACACAATATATACTCACTCATATAGACATATAAGATAAACCTATTAAAATCTGTACACCTAAAGAAACTAATCAAGAGGAAGGGCTCTTGTTAAAATGCTCAATTCCTATCCAGAAAGGCAAAGAGGCTGGACATCAGAAGAGGGAGAAAAGAGGGAACAAGTCAGGTGCCTGACATAAAGGACCTCTGAAAGGCTATGCCCTGCAGACTATCAGTGCAGATGCTGAGACTTATGGGCAACCTTTGGGCAGAGTGCAGGGAATCTTATGAAAGAAGTGGGAAACAGTAAGATCTGGAGAGGACAGGAACTCCACAAGGAGAGCAACAGAACCAAAAAATCGGAGCACAAGTTTCTTTCCTGAGACTGATACTCCAACCAAGGACTATGCATGGAGATAACCTAAGACGCCTGCACAGATGTAGCCCATGGCAGTTCAGTATCCAAGTGGGTTCCATTGTAATAGGAACAGGGACTGTCTCTGACATGAACTGATTGGCCTGCTCTTTAATTACCTCCCCCTGAGGGGGAAGCAGCATTACCAGGCCACAGAAGAAGACAATGCAACCACTCCTGATGAGACCTAATTGACTAGGATCAGAAGGAAGGAGAAGAAGTCCTCCCTATCTTGGGGAGGGGCATGCATGCAGAGGGTGGAGGAAGGGAGGGATTGGGATGGGAGGAGGGAGAGAACCACATGGGGGATACAAAGTGAATAAAGTGTAATTAATAAAGAAAAAATCAAGTATTCATAAGTGTGTGGGTTTATTTCTGGGTCTTCTGTTTTATTCCATTGATCCACCTTTATTTTGACAGTGAAAACAATATTTGGAGAACAATTAGGATGTAGGAATATGGAGACAAAGTTAATGATATATGAATAAGTTGTATATGGTTAGTATTAAAATTTTTGAATAAATGACTTCTTAAAGTCAATAGCAATAATATCCATAGATACCAATTTTAGATATACAAGATTTTATTACTGGTAGTTATGTCCATTTACACACTTATAGATGTTGGACTTTGTGTAAAACTTTTAATGAATGTCAAAACCTAAAATAAATAATAAAATTAAGTCCACTAAGCTAAAGCAAATAAAACAATTTAATTCATATAAAAACAAATAATATTTATAAGAAAATTCAGATTAAAGTCGTTCATAAGTTTAGATGGCATTATTTGGTTATCATAGGAAAATATTTCAATTTGAGTTATTGCTATACTTTGTCATAAATATGATAGGTATTATTATACACAGTTAAATGGGAAAACATTAAAGATCTGACAAACAGCTGCAAAAGTGGCAATATTTATAAACTTTAATAATTTCAATTGCATTTTTAGTGTTTAGAAATGAAGCACAAAATTAAAAACCTAAAGGAAAAATAATCTGATATTTAAGCACAAATTACTAAACAGATCTGTCTTAAAGGAAGGTTTATAAATGTTTAAAAATGACTAGTAACTATATAAAATATGGTGCAGATCCAGAAAGACAAATATGGTTATGTACTCACTTATAAGTGGATATTAATTGTAAAGTAGAGGATAATCTTTCCAAAATCTACAGACCCAGAGAAACTAAGTAACAAGGAAGCCTAGGTGGAGATGCATGTATCACCCTTGGAAGGGGAAATAGACATTGCAGGTGGAGAGAAAGGTGGGAACAGGAGGGATCAGGTAGAGGTAGAATGGAGCGGGGGAGGACTGGGAGAGACAAGTGGAACTGACAGGCTTCTCCAGGGCAAGGTAGACACCTACTGCAATGGAAAATCACAGGAATGTGTGAGAATGACTCCTAGCAATGGGGGATACACAAGCTGAACAGCCATCTCCTGTAACCAGGCAAGACTTCCAATGGAGAAATTGGGATTGGGATACCAACCCAGCTACAGGACCACCAACCTACAATTTGTTCTGCCTACAAATTGTGCTAGGGTAAAAGTGAAGAAGAAACTGTGGAATGGGCAGTGACTGACTGATCCTGCCTGAGATCATTGCCAAAGAGGAAAGTTACCACTGGCACTTCCTGGAGAGTCAGAACTTGGATAGATAACTCAGAGACGTAGGCTAGAATAAAACAAGACTAGCAAAAGAAATGTCAGTGAAATGATTCTTAATTCTTCTATACTCATAAATCAGTGCCTAGCCCAATTATCTTCAGAGAGGCTCTCATCCATCAACTGATGAAAACAGATGCAGAGACCTACAGCCAAACAGTAGGTAGAGTTCTGGGAATTCTGTGGAAAAAGAGGGAGGAAAGATTGAAGGAGCCACAAGCGTCAAGTACACCACAGAAGCACAGAATCAATTAACCTGGGCTCATAGTGGATTACAGAGACTGAACCACCAATCAGGGAGACTTCATGAGACTGACCAACGTCTCTGTATATTTGTTACATTTGTGTAGCTTGGTCTTCCTATGAGACTCCCATCAGTAGAAGCAGAGGCTGTCTCTGACTCGTTCACTTACTTTTGTGATCATTTTACTCCCACTGGATTTCCTTGTCTAGCATCAATATGAGAGGTGGTTTTTAGTTTTACCGCAACTTATATGTCATGTTTGGTTGATATCCCTAGGAGTGCCTGCGCTTTTCTGAATAGAACTGGAGGAGGGGTGGAACTTGGGGAGAGAGAGGGCATGATGAGAGCACTAGGATGTTAGGAGGAAGGGGTAACTGCCATCAGGATAATAATAATAATAATAATAATAATAATAAAATCAGAGAAATGTAAATTAATTTTATGTTTGCATGTCATGATCAAAAAAGCTAATACCTATAAATGCTCGTAGAAAAGAGTACATAAAAGGATTCTTACATTAAAATGCTGCAGACAGACCTGTAGACTCCATGATTACTGAAGCACAATTCAGAGTAGTCAAGTAAAAAAAGAGACTACACATTATTCAACCATAATGATCAACAAAATCTGGAATTTTTTTTGCCTTTCTGATAGTATTTTATTTTATTAAAGTAAAAGCACATAATAATAATGTATTTATTGGCACATTATCCTTAGTACTCATTCTTATAAATAAAATTCAGCATTTTTCCTTTTTATTGATCCTTCTCTCAGATAAAAAAATCCTCACTGAATTTTCCATTCTCTTCACTCTTCCCAGTTCCCTTCACCAATACCTCCTCTTTTCCCCAGATCTACTGCTCCTCTCTTTTTCTTCAAAAAGGACCAGCCTTCCCAGGGGATATCAACCAAACAAGGCATAACAAGATGCAATAAGTATCATAGTTAGGGTTTCTATTATTGTGAAGAAACACCATGACCAAAAAGCAAGTTGGGGAATAATGGGTTTATTTTGCTTATATTTCCACAGCACTGATCCTCACTGAAGAAAAGACAGAAATTCAAAGAGGGCAGCATCCTGGAGGCATGAGTTGATGAAGAGCCCAAGGAAGCTTGCTACTTATTGGCTCACTTCCCCTATTTTTTTTAGTGTGTTTTCTTCTGAAACCCAGGACCACCTGCCTAGGGATGGCAACATACTCATTAATCACTAGGTGGATCTTTTTTACTCAACTGAGGGCCCTTCCTCTTTTAGGTTTGGCTTGTGTCAAGTTGACATAAAACCAGCCAGCAAAATAAGACTAGGCACATACCCTCATATGAAGACTGGACTAGACAACCCAGTAGAAGGAAAGGAGTCCAAAGAGCAGACAAAAGAGTCAACAACACCCCCCCCCCACTTCCACTGTTAGGGTTGATGGGGATGGGAACAGAAGGGATCAGGCAGGAAAGGAAGGTACTAAGGGAGGGAAGACAAGGAGAGACTGGAATTAGGGGGCATTTGGGTGCAATGTGGAAATCCAGTGCAGTGAAAACATTCTGGAATCTATGAGGATATGCCCAGCAAAGACTCCTAGTAATGGGGGATATAGATCCTTAACAAGCCTTTTTCTAAAACCATGCAAGGATTAGAATGCAAACCCAGAAACAAAACCTTCAACTTAAAACTTATCTTGCCTGCAAGATGTGCTGGGGCAATGGTGGCTCAGAGATTGTGGGCAGTGGCTAACAGTGAAATGGCCTAACTTGCAACCCACACCACCAGAGAAAGCCAATGTGAGACACTGCCTGGCTGGCCAAGAACTGAAAGCTGTATGGCTCGGAGACTTCAGGTAGAACCAAACATGACTGATCAAAACAAGCAAACAAAAAGACAATGAAATGATTCCTAATGTTATTCTACTGTACCAATAGGTCAGTGCCTAACCCAATCATAATTAGAAAGACTTCCTCTGGCAGCTGATGGGAGCAGATTCAGAGACCTGGAAGCTTGGGGAACTCCTGCTTCACAGGAGGAGGAAAAATTGTAAGAACCAGAGGGGCCAAGGACACAGGAGAATACAGCCTACAATTAAGCCGGCATTTAGGGGCTCACAGAGATTGAAGCAACAACCATAGAGCCTACATGGGTCAGCATTTGGTCATCCACATGTATGTTATAGTTGTTTTGCTTGGGGTTTGTGGGACTTCTAAAATCTGGAGTTTTAAAAAGAAGACATCTTTTATAGAGAAAGATATTTATTGAACAGGAAAGGATGATGTTGTGGAAGAGAGGAAACATGACAGAATAAAAAGGTATGGAAATTAAGAGTAAAATATTTTATATGCAAGTATTATATTGTCACTATTAAAATCAATATTTTATAAAAAATATATGATAAAAAGGTCATTTAAAATTGGGATTTATGTGCAAGATCAAAGCCAGACCATTAACGTTGCATGCATTACACCAGAAGGACAACAAAACCACCTCCACAAAAATTTTAATTACTGAATTTTGATATCTTTGCATTCCCTCCCTCTATCCCTCTCTTCTTCTATCACTTTTTCTCCTTTCCTCTCTCCATTTCTATCTTTTCTTTGTTTCCTCTTCTTCATCACATTCCTCATTCTTTCTTTCATACATCCTTTCCCATTTGTTCCATTATTTCTCATGTTTTTTCTTTTTTTTTTCCAATTCCAATTTTCTTTTGTTATCTTGTCTATTTTATATTCTTTGGAATTCTTGTGTTTGTATGGCTCTTAGTTTCTTTGTTAGGAGAACTTTTCTTCCATGATCTTTCAAAGATATTGTGTATTACTCTGACTCAGGATTCATGTCCCTCATCTATGTCTATAACTCAAAGTTTTTCATTTTTCTTGGTGTCTCACACTTTAAATGTATTCTTTTCATTGAAATTTTTATAAAATTCTCCAATATTTTGCTTTATTTGGTCTACATCCCCTACTATATCTTTGAGTACAGATATTCTATCTTTTGCTTGATTCCTTTACATGTAAGAATATCCTTTGAATTATCTAGTTGAGTTATTGGATATTTTAATTCTGTCTTTACTTGACTCCTCTTCAATGTTTCTGTCCATTCTATCAATATTGGATCCATTGTCAAATCTTCTATTGTACTCATTGTTTTACCAGTTACGTTCTTTTTTAATTAATTCATTCATTTTTAATTAAATTTTTGTTTTTTAATTATTTACAGTTTATTCACTTTGTATCCCAGCTGTAACTCTCTCCCTCCTCTCCTCCCAATCTCACCTTGTCTCTTTCTATGCCCCTATCCATGTCCACAGATAGGGGAAGTCCTCCTCCCCTTCCATCTGACCCTAGTTTATGCAGTCTCATGAGAATTGGCTGCATTGTCTTCCTCTGTGGCCTGGCAAGGCTACTTTCCCATCTGGGGGAGGAGGTCAAAGAGGTAGTCAGTGAGTTCATGTCAAAGACAGTCCCTGTTCCCCTTACTAGGGTGCCCACTTAGAGATTGAGCTGCCATGGGCTAAATCTGAGCAGGGGTCGAGGTTATATATATATATATATATATATATATATATATATATATATTATACATATTATTATATATATAATCATTTCTATTCCTTCTGATAGTGAAAGTATATAGGAATCAATTTCAGAAATATTCATCTTTGGTAAATATCTAAACATTTCTTATTAATTATACTACACATGAAAATGACAGCATATTACTTTCAATATTTTTACTTATAAATTGTAGATACCATTGGTGAAGTCACAATGTAATTTGCACTATTAAATATTCAATATGTGACACATGAGTATCATATTTACTCCAATGTGTACAATTTCCAATAACAGTATTTTAATCACTTTAATAATTAATATGTGGCTGTCATACTCATGAGAAATAATGTATTATATGTGTTTTAAAGACAAAAAATAATTTTTTATAGTTTTTTTGAGACAGCCTTTCTCTGTGTAACTTTGGATGTCCTGGAATCACTCTGTAGACCAGGCTGATCTCGAACTAACATGGGTCCACCTGTCTCTGCCTCCCCACGTGCTGAGATTACAAGCATGTGCCATTTTGCCCAGTGACCACTAAATAATTCTCTTACCATATCAAATAATCAAAAGAGGTCTTCTGTGGCTGACCGCAGCCACACTTAAATACCATCTGGGGGGAGAGCTGGGAGATAGAGAGAACAAGGCCACACAAAGAAGGAACACCAAGTCATCGGTCAAGGTGCCCATTTATTGAAGGGAGAACCAGCTATATAAAAGCAGGAGAGAACAAGGAACTTTCTTTACTGTAACATCCATCTGCATCAGCTGGCAGCTCGTCCAAGGATTCACTCAAGGTTGCACCAAAGCAGCTATCTGGCTCACAGAGTAGCATGGAGCTTGCTTATCTTGTTCCCAGGAACTGTGTGGAGCTTGTCTATCTTGTTCCCAGGAACAGAGCTCCCTAATGCAAAGCTTGCCAAGGTCAGTCTTTCAGAAGCTGACTGACTGCCAAAGTCAGAAGGCAAAACTTTGTTTACCAGAGACCATTACTCAAGCTCAGCACCAGATACACACTCCATTTTGGCAAATTTAAATCCACTATGGCTGCCACACTCTTCAATGATAACTATCTTATGTATAATCTTAGTAACCAATGTCTTTATAATATTGTATTATGACATCAGAATAATGTTTCTTTCTGTTACCTAGAACAATGCACTAAAAACATTGCTTTGTGTTACCAATAGATGATGTTATCTTGTTTTGGTTTTGTTTTCATTTGTTTTGGTTTGGTTTGGTTTTGGTTTTATGAGACAGAATTTCCCTGTCTGTCCTGTCCTTGTCCTTGGCTGTCCTGGATTTGCTTTTTAGGACAAGTTGGTCTTGAACTCATACCTATCTGCTTGTCTCTGTCTGTGTGAGTTCTGGGATTAAAGACATGTGTCACCCTGCCTGGCACCATGTAATCTGATTCATGCTCACAAAACTGTTTCTTCATTGAGCAGAGAGAGATGCTTGTAGATAGCAAGTTACTTGTATAAAACTGTCCTTTGGTCAAACCTAGTGGAAGTATTACTTGGCAGAAATCCATTTTACATATCTTCAAAGAAAGAGTTTTAGTAGTCAAGGTATCTTTTTCTTTTCTTACATCCACGCAAGTTTTCTAGCATGCAACAGAAACAAACACAAATACACATTTCATAGATGCAGAGTCTCAGTAATAACTGTTAAAATGTAATGACTTATTAAGGCTAGAATCTGGAAAAAACCCAGATGTCCCTCTATTGAGGAATGGATACAGAAATTGTGGTACATTTACACAATTTAAACAATTGAATACTATTCAGCAATTAAAAACAAGGAAATAATGAAATTTGCAGGCAAATGGTGGGAACTAGATAACATCACCCTGAGTGAAGAAATCCAGAAGCAGACGCAAAAGCAGAAAAACACACATGGTATATACTCACTTAAAAGTGAATATTAGAAATATAATATAGGATAAACATACTAAAATCTGTACACCTAAAGAAGCTAAACAAGAATATGACCCCGTGTAAGATGATGAATCCTCGTTCAGAAAGGCAAATGGGATGGACATCATTAGAGGGAGAAAACAGGTAACAGGACAGCAGCCTACCACAGAGGGCCTCTGAAAAATTCTAACTAGCAGGATATTAAAGCAAATGCTGATACCCATAGCCAAACTTTGGTTAGAGTGCAGGAAATCCTATGAAAGAAGGGGGAGGTAAGCAGACCTGGAAGGGACAGGAGCTCCACAAGGACAGCAACAGAATGAAGAAATATAGGCACAGGGATCTTTTCTGAGACTGATACTCCAACTAAGGGCCACACATGGAGATATCTTAGAACCCCTGCTCAGATATAGCCCATGGCAGCTCAGTGTCCAAGTGGGTTTCCTAGTAATGGGTTCAGGGGCTGTCTCTGACATGAACTCAGTGGCTTCCTCTCTGATCACCTCCACCTAAGGGGGAGCAGCCTTTCCAGATCACAGAGGAAGACAATGCAGCTAGTCCTGATGAGACCTGATAGGGTAAGGTCAGATGGAAGAGGAGTAAGACCACCCCTATCAGTGGAGTGGGGAGTTGCATAGGGGGAGAAGTGGGAGGTTGTATGGGACTGGGATTTAATGAGGGAGGGAGCTACAGCTGGGATACAAAATGAATAAATTTTAATTAATATAAAATAAATTATTTTAAAAAGAAATATATAAACATAATAGTCATATAAATATTTAAATATATACATGTGTGTAATATATACAAAGACTATATTTGTAGTAGAATATTCATCATTTGTCATACTAAACAATGTATGTTTTACTTTTAAATTAAGATTTAAATGTTTGAAGCTATGAAGTTCTTTGTTATTATGTTAAATAATGTTTTCCAAAGCAGCATAATGTTTTTTAGAATGTTGGTGATTTAACGGAATAAAAGGAATCTGTTTTAAAATGCAAATAGACAGTTCTAAAATGTTTCATATATGGTTATTTTCTTCATTGTTATTTAAATAAATCTGAAATGGAAAAGTTAGAAATTGGAGTAAACTCAATTGTTCAGGATAGAAATTGTGTTATATAATTTAATTTAAACCTTTCACAGAAAATTCAAACAGAGCAAATGTATGTTGTAATTGCCACTGAATACCATTTAAAACTATCATTAAAGGTGATGATATACCATTTAGAGCCTTGACCCAAAAGTTACCATCCAAAATTTTTAAAGTTGACACTTAAAACATCTCTTTCATTTTATAACAATTATGGGTGAATTATTTCTGCTTCAAAAGTTGTAAATTATATGCCTAGTGTGAATATAATCTCTATTCTCTTTGTGGTCTTTACCCAAGATAGTTTCAATCACTGTGAGTCCAGTGATTAAACATTATATAAAGATGTTTTCCATTTAAAATGCTGAATACAAATAGAATGAAGCTTAAGTTAAATCAACTCAATCCACAGAAGTAGGTTAAGTTACAATTAAGTTTTAGTTCAAATGAAAATTAACATATCCCCTTAATTTGCCTTCCTTACATTTTTTTTCTTAAACTTTAACAATATAGTTACAAAGCAACAGATTTTTAAAAACAGATTTTTAAAAATAACAACATACTTGTTATTAAAACACATGCAGTTTCACTCTTCCATTTTAATATCACTTGTGTTCTGTCTATTATCTTTTCTATATTCTCCCTAGAGCCATTTTTTTCTCCACTCTTCACAGTTTCTTAGCCTTTACCCTCATTTACTCCTGCCTAGATCCACATATTTAACAAACAGAAACTAAAAAACTTGATAAGGCAAAGAAAATCTAATGTAAATGACATGCAACACTGATGCCCAGATATATACTGTCATTTGTATTTTTACTTTATTTTTGTCATCAAGTTACATGTTAATATTTTGTTAGTTCAATGCATAAAGTACTTTTATTTAACATCATCAAATACATATTAATGAATTATTAAGATGTTTAATATTCAAAATTTCAGTGAGTTGGACAATTTTTCAACATTAATCATACTAATCTAACCAGTAGATAGTCCACTGTTCTCATATAAATAGACTGACAAGATGTAAAAGAGATATCAATATTTATGAACAGGAGAACAAGACTAGCCTTGGATGAACAGGATATTCAACTATCATAATTCAGGCTCATGAAAGCATTTTTCAACTTGCAGGGAGCTCTTTGGAGAATAATTTTCAGTATGGTCAGACTTTTACACCTGAGTCTCTCACATAGACAAGATGCAACTCTATAATTCAGATCTCTAAGCAATTTTTCAGAGCTGATGTTTATACTAAGAATATAATATTGGAAAGCTGTCATTCTCATTTACTAATTATAGATATTTCGTATCATCTACTAAGATAATTTGCCCATCTGTCCAAGAATAATAATAATGGATTTCCTACTGAAAAAAAAAAAGGTGAGAGCTTGTGTCTAATATAAGCCAGTAATAAAATTAAAACAAATCTGTACTGAATGACAAATATGTGTGTTAATTTATCATAAATTTTGTTTTTACTGTCAAATTAAATTCTTTATTTTAAATATTTATTAATTCACAGAACAATACCAAGAACTCTAGAAATTTCTTGAGTATCCTCCACTAAACTTCCTCTAGTGTTATATCCTCTATACCTATAATAATATTTAATTATCAAGAAACTTGCATGGATATAATTCAGAGATTAGGCACACGACAGTTATACATGACTTTGTATTTGTGAATATATAAATATATTCATATGTAGCTTTGTACAAGCTGTTGATTTCACTATTCTAATAGATGGTCTATACTAAACTTCCAGTGCTGGTTAGTAAATCTATAATTTCCCAGGTTTACTACTTTTGATTTCTCCTTCAATTATGTGACACTCTTTGGGGGATATAGGAACAAACATTTACTCACCCTAAATAGGGAAAAAGTAAATACCAAACTAAGAATATCACTAAGAACCACTGAAAATATTGGGGTTACTTAATATAAGTGAGAATTTAGGGAAAGAGGTGGCTTACAAGAAAACAGAGTATTCAAAGGCATATCACTAAGATCCTACACCAGCATGGACTACAAATCATGAAAACTGGAACCTAAAAGAATTTTGCATAAATAGCTTGAGTCTGAACACATAGCAGAACATCACTCCCAGGCAGCTAGACTGGTCTACATGCTTTAGGTAGCAGGGCCTTTTTTTTAATTAAATTTGGTTGAAATTCTATATTATTAGATATTAGGATAGCTAACCAAGCTTGTTTTGGGAGTCTATTTGCTTGGAAATTCTTTTTCTAGTGCTTTATTCTCAGGTAGTGTTTATCTTTGGTGCAGAGGTGTGTTTCTTAGATGAAGCAGAAGTTTGGATCCTGTTTCTGCAATCATTCTGTTAGTCTGTGTCTTTTTATTAGAGAGTTGAGTTCATTGATGTTGATAGATAATAGTGACCAATGAATGCTAGTTCCTTTTATTGTGGAGTTGGTGTTGATACTCTGTTTCTATGCTTGTTTTGTTTCAATTCTTTGTTGTGAAGTTATCTATATCCTGTGTTTTCTTGTTTGGAGTTTTCCTTCTAGTATATTCTGAAGGGATCAGTTACTGTGTAGATATTGTTTAAGTTTAGTTTTGTCATGGAATATTTTGTTTTCTCCATCTGTATTAATTGAAAGATATGCTGTGTATAATAGTCTGGGTTGGCATCTGTGATCTCTTAGAGTCTGTAGTACATCTGCCCAGGCCCTTCTGGCTTTCATAGTTTCTGTGGAGAAGTCTGGTGTGATTCTGATAGGCATACCATTATATGTTACTTGTCCCTTTTCCTTGTTTGTAATTGATCTTGGGTGTTGCTGGTGAAGCCATGATGTCTTGATTTTTGTTCTTAGAAGGATCAACAATTAATAAATGAACCTCATGAAATGGCAAAGTCTTCTGTAAAGCAAATGACTCTGTCATCAGAACAAAATGATCTTTGCTGACACTACCTCTGACAGAGGGCTAATATCAAGAATATATAAAGAAATCAAAAAGTTAAGCAGCTACAAATCAAGTAATCCAATTAAAAAATGGGGTAGAGAACTAAACAGAATTCTCAATTGAAGATTATCGAATGGCGGAGAAACACTTAACGAAATGCTCAACATCCTTAATCATTTGGGAAATGCAAATCAAAACAACCCAGAGATTTCATCAAAAGAATGGCTAAGACCCAAAAAACCTCAAGTGATAGCATATGCTGGGGAGGATGTAGAGACAGGGGAACCCTCCTCGATTGTTGGTGGGAATGTAAACTTAAACAGCCACTTTGGAAATCCTTCTGGGGCTCTCAAGACAGTTAGGAATAGTGCTTCCTCAAGATCCAGCAATAGAAGTCCTTGGCATATATTCAAAATATGGTCAAGCATACAACAAGGACATTTGCTCAACCACATTTGTAGCAGCTTTATTCATAATAGGATTGATCATCTTACTCAGGGTGTTCCTTCTTGCTTAGCTTGAACAAATGTCCTTATTGTGTACTTGAACATCTTTTGGATATATGCCTAGGAGTGATATAGCTGGATCTTGAGGAAGCACTATTCCTATTTGACTGAGAAAGCACCCGATTGATTTCCAAAGTGATTGTACAAGTTTATATTCCCACTAGCAATGGAAGAGGTTTTCCCTTCTCCATACCCTCAACAACATGAGTGTCACTTGAGTTTTTGATCTTAGCCATTTTGATGGGTGTAAGGTGGAATCTCAGGGTTGTTTTGATTTACATCTCTCTCATGGCTAAGGACATTGAGCATCTCTTTAAGTGTTTCTCTGCCATTCTATATTCCTCTACATAGAATTCTCTGTTTAGTTTCGTACCCCATTTTTTAAATTGGATTACTTAATTTGTTGCTTTTTAACTTCTTTAGTTTTTTATATATACAGGATACTAACCCTCTGTCAGATATAGGGTTGGGGAAGTTGCTTCCCCAGTATGTAGGCTTTCATTCTGTTCTGATGACAGTGTCTTTTGCTTTACAGAAGCTTTTCAGTTTCATGAGGTCCCATTTATTGATTGTTGATCTTAGAGCCTGTGCTGTTCTTGTTGTTCAGGAAGTTGTCTACTGTGCCAATGAGTTCTAGGCTCTTCTGAACTTTTTCTTCTAATCGATTTAGTGTGTCTGGTTTTATGTTGAGGTCTTTGAGCCACATGGACTTTATTTTTGTGCAGGGTGATAAGTATGGATCTATTTTCATTTTTCTGCATGTAGACATCCAGTTGGACCAGCTGGATGTCTACATTGTTGAATATGTTGTCCTTTTTGCCTGAAAGACTCCCAGGAGCCTATCTAGACGGGGAGACCCCGCTTCCCAAGGAACAGCGAGACCAGCCTTCGGATGCAAGCCGCAAGAGGTTTATTTTGATACACGGGTACCCGGGGCGACCAAGCCTGTCGGAGGACTTGCGCGCCTCTCGGTTGGGGTGACGGGTTTTTATAGGGCTCGGGAGCAGGAGGCGCGGTTACAGAAGCGAGAAGCAGTTACAGGGTTCTGATTGGGTGGTTTGAACAAAGCCGTAGTTAAGTCACGTACCCAGAACAGGGAAGGCAGGAAGGCAGATTGTGAGCCGAGTCACATACCCACCCAGAACAGCAAGGTAGCTATCCCCTCAGGGAACTTACTGCTATACCGCGCCTACTCTACATAACAATCGCTGCTTATCTTTTGGTCTCTCATTGCCATTGAATGGTTTTGGCTTCTTTGTCAAAAATCAAGTATTCATAAAAGCCAGAACTTGGAAACAACCCAGATGTGCCTCTACGGAGGAATGAATGCTGAAATTGTGGTACATTTACACAATGGAATGCTACTCAGCAATTAAAGACAAGGAAAACATGAAATCTGCAGACAAATGGTGGGATCTAGAAAAGATCATCCTGAGTGAACAATCCCAGAAGCAGAAAGACACACACGGTATATACTCACTTATAAGTGGATACTAGACCTAAAAGATAGGATGACATACTAAAATATATACACTTAAAGAAGCTAAACAAGAAGGAGACCTGGGGTAAAATATCAATCTTCATTTTGAAAAACAAATGGGATGGACAATGAAAGAAGGAGAAAACAAGAAACAGAACAGGAGCCTACCATAGAGGGCCTCTGAAAGACTCTACCTAGCAGTGTATCAAGGCAGATGCTGAGACTCATAACCAAAACCTTGGGCCGAGTGCAGGGAATCATATGAAAGAAGGGGAAGTCAGTAAGACCTGGAGAGGACAGGAGCTCCACAAGCATAGCAACAGAACCCAAATGTCTGGGCACAGGGGTCTTTTCTGAGACTGATACTCCAACCAAGGACCATCTATGGATTTAACCTAGAACCCCTGCTCAGATGTAGCCCATGTGGGCTTCCTAGTATCCAAGTGGGCTTCCTAGTAAAGAGAACAGGGACTATCTCTGACATGAGCTCAGTGTCTGGCTCTTTGACCCCTCCCCCCTCACTGAAGGAGGAGCAACCTTGCCAGGCCACAGAGGAAGAAATTGCAACCAGTCCTAATGAGACCTGATAAGCTAGGTCTGATGGAAGGGGAGGAGGAACTCCCCTTTCAGTGACTTAGAGAGGGGCATGGAAGGAAATGAGGAAGGCAGGGTGGGGTTGGGAGGGAATGAAGGAGAGGGCTATAGCTGGGATACAAAGCCTATAAAATGTAATTAACATAATAAAGTTCAAATTTACTTTAAAAAGATTGATTAATCCTCACTTAGAAGGGTGAACAGGGCAGACATTGGAAGAGGGAGAAAACAGGAAACAGGACGGGAGCCTTCCATAGAGAGGCTTTGAAAGACTCTACCCAGCAAAGCATCAAATCAGATGCTGAGGCTTACAGCCAAACTTTGGGCAGAAGTGCAGGGAATCTCATGAAACAGGGAGGAAAAAAGACCTGGAGTGGACAGGAGCTCCACAAGGAGAGCAATAGAACCAAAATATCTGGGTCCAAGGGTCTTTTCTGAGACTGATACTCCATCCATGGACCATGAGTGGGTATAACTTAGAACCCCTGCACAGATGAAGCCCATGGCTTCTCAGTCTCTAAGTGGGTTTCCTAGTAATGGGAACAGGGACTGTCTCTGATATGAACTCAGTGGCTAGCATTTTGATTACCTCCCCCTGAGGTTGGAGCAGCCTTACCTGGCCACAGAGGAAGACAATGTAGCCTGTCCTCATGAGACCTGTTAGGCTAGGGTCAGAGGAAATGGGAGGTAGACCTCCCTACCATCCATCTCCCCTATCAGTGGGCTTGGCGAGGGGCATGGCCAGAGATGAGGAATGTAGGGTGGAATTGGGAGAGAATGAGGGAGGGGGCTACAGTTGGGTTACAAAGTAGATAAACTGTAATTTATAAAAAAATAAATTAATTAAAAAAATTAAATATTGGCTTTCTATGTTACAACATTAATAACTTGTTCTCCGGAGATTCACTGGTGGTTATGAATCTATGATTGTTCAAAATATGTGTCAGTATATTTGTTAGTAATGACAATAAATATTGCAAGGAACAGGCTAGCTCTACAGGTTTCTTTATAAATTCTATACCCCATGTTAAACTAAACTCTCCCAGCACTTTTACAGAAGGCAGGAGGAGGAGCAGATAAATTGAGACAACACTCATTGCAAAGGAATGCGAAAGGTCTCCTCTCCGCTGTGGAGGAGTGTCCACATCTGCAGTACGAGATAACGTTGCTTAGTAATTGGTCCACATGTCACAGTTCCCCAACCCAGATCCGGGCAGGACCAGAAGGACTTGGTGCCTAAAATGAACCAATCATTTTAAAAGACAACTACCCAATCCAGTGTAGCCAAGCTTGCAACCTCCGCGATTCCCATGCTCCTTCCTTTAAAACCCTCAGACTTCTGTCTCTCCTGGCTGTTCTTCGCTGGTTTTGTGGCGGGGGGGGGGGGGGGGGGGCAGCCCCATCATACCATGGCTCCATTAAACCTCTTGCTATTGCATCGATGATTGGTCTCCTGACTTCTCTTCATGCCCCTCAGGAAATTAAGGTCCCCTAGGGTTCCCCCCTTGGGCCTAACAATATGTTAGCAAAAAAGGATGTGCTGGGGCAGAAGCCTAGCATAATTGTCATTAGGGCGGCTTCGCCCAGCAACTGACAGAATCAGATGCAGAGACCCATGGGCAAATACTAGGTGGAACTTGGACAATCTTATGGAAGAGAGGGAGGAAAGACTGTAGGATCCAGAGAGGTTAAGACACCTTAAGAAAAGTTCCCACAGAATCAACTAACCTTGGTCTGTATGGGCTCACAAACACTACAGCCAACGATGGAACCCTTTGGGGACTGACCTAGGCCATCAGCATCTATATTAAAGGCATACTACTAACAGTAGGAGCAGGAGCTGTCTCTGACTCTATTGTCTGTCTTTGGGACTGTTTTTCTCCTATTAAGCCGCCTTGTCTATCCTCAGTATGAAAAGATATGCCTGGTCTTATTGCAACTTGTTATACAGGACTGATTGCTATCTATGAGAGGCCTTCCCTTTTCTGAGAGAAAAGGAGGAGGACTAGATGGGGGTGAGGAGAGGTTGGGAAAAGAACTAGACTAGGAAGAGAGGAGAGGGGAACTATAACTGAGATGTAAAGTAAGTAAGTAAATCAATCAACAAAGAAGTGTTAGCAATATCCAATATATTATAAAATATTTTCACTTCTATTACTCTTTTTCCTTTCTCTTACAAATACAGCAGCCTGGTTAGTCACTGTATGATTTAATTTTGTTCTTGGTGGTTGTTAGTAGGTTGTACTTTTTTGGTCCCCAGTCATTTTATCCAGGTTTTCCTACATGTTTTAGTGGAGTGTTCTCATGGGGTTTTTCTGTGTCTGCCCACTTACAAGCTCAGTTGGGCAAGCTGATACTGTCATCTATGCCTCAGCCCAAGTAGACTGGTACCTATGCTCTTTGATGACACCTATGCCTGTTTTATTTTATGTACCCTGTATCAGGTTACTTAAGGCCATACCCATGTCTGCAACCTTTGGGCTAGAAGTCTCTAAGCTAATAGTATAATGGAGCCACAAGCAATTTAAATTTCTTGATAAGGCATACCTGAATACTGAGATGGTCCTAGGTGACTAGATAATCTCTACCTATGGAGAAGTGCTGGGATAATGTTCTCTTGTAATACAATTTACCCTTGTTCATTCAAATGTTGATTTCTTTACCCCAAATATCTGGTTTTAATCTGGACATCTCATTGTGATGCTTATTCTAAGCATCACCTGCCTCAAGTTTGTGTAAACATGTCACCATTTGTTCTCTGTATTGTCAATAAAACAACCAGCCACAATGCTGAGCAATGGAGAGAATAGGGTAAGGCATCCTGGTCCAGAGGGGAGGAGAGCAAAGAGCTTTATTCTGGTTTAAGCTTTGTCTCTCTGCTGATCTCCCCATCTCTCCTTCACCAATGCAGTGAATCAGAGAGGAGAGCTCCCAGTCAGCTGCATGGCAGGGCTTTTATTGGGGATTGAGCAATCAACTGAAATTTCCAGCTTAGCAGTTACACAATTGGATGACATTTAGCAAGGGCAAGCTTGTTACAAAGTGATTGACTAGCTAACATAACTAACATTGAGCTATCTATTGACCTCAAGAATGTTAGGTATTTTCTTTGCCATGAATGTTCTAGGACAAGGCAGTGTGCTGCTGCCAGTACCTGTGCCCCACCCTGAGAGAAGATACTTCATAAGATACTTTCCTATTGTGGTTACCTCCAGGCTGTTTCTTTAATTTTCTTTACTATTGATTTTTCTTTTCTTATCTTTTTGAGTTTTTTTCTATTTTTATTTTTTATATTAATTACAGTTTATTCACTTTGTATCCCACCTGTAGCCCCCCCCAATTCCCTCTCAATCTCACCCTTCTCCTTCATTTCCTCCATGCCCCTCTCCAAGTCCACTGATAGGGGAGGACCTCCTCTCCTTCCATCCTACCCTAGCCTATCAGGTCTCACCAAGACTGGCTGCACCATCTTCCTCTGTGCCAATTTTCTTAATAATAACTTAAGAAAATAAGTGTATCTACCAGTTGTACTTTCTATATATCTACTATTGTACTTTCCTATATTAATATATCAATGATTCAGTTTTTAATGTTTTTAACATTTTTACATCTATTTATTTATTTATTATTACATTTTATTCACTTTGTATCCCAAATATATTTTCCTTTCTCATCTCCTCCCAGTCCAGCTCTCCTTCCCTCTCTCCTCCTATGCTCCTTCCCTAGTCCACTAATAATAGAGGTACTACTCCTGTTCTATCTGACTCTAGCCTATCAGGTCTCATCAGGGCTGGCTGCATTGTCTTCCTTTGTGGCCTGGCAAGGCTGCATTCCCCAGGAGGAGGTGATCAAAGAGCTGGCCACTGAGTCTACATTAGAGACAGCCCCTGTACCCCTTACTAGAGAGTCCACATGGATACTGAGCTTCTCTGCAGGACATCCTGGACTCAGCTTTTTCTTTTGTTTTGTTTTGTTTTGTTATGTTGCTCTCTTCATGGAGCTCCTGTTCCCTCCAGTTCTTTCTATCTCCCCCTTCTTCCTTAAGATTCTTTGAACTCTGTATAAAGTTTGGCTATGAGTCTCAGTATTTGCTTCAAAACCCTGCTGGGTAGAGTCTTTCAGAGGCCCTCTGTGGTAGGCTCCTGACCTGTCCTCTGTTTTCTCCCTCTTCCAATGTCCATCCCTTTTGTCTTTCTGAATGAGGATTGATCATCTTACCTAGGGTTCTCCTTCTTGCTTAGCTTCTTTAGGTGTACAGATTTTAGTATGTTTATCCTATATTTTATGTGTAATATCCACTTAAAAGTGAGTATGCACCATGTGTGTCTTTTTGCTTCTGGGGTACCTCATTCAGGATGATCTTTTCTAGTTCCCACCATTTGCCTGAAAATTTCATGATTTCCTTGTTTTTAATTGCTGAGTAGTATTCCATTGATTGAATGTACCACAATTTCTCTATCTATTCCTCCATTGAGAGACAACTGGGTTGTTTCCAGATTAGTTTCTTTCTAACTCACTATTTTAGTGATTGAAATTAACATATAAAAAATAATCATTTTGCACTTCAGATGATTTGTGATTCTTTATCCCATCATTGTTGAGTTTTAGCAATGTTACTTGTAGTCATATGTTTTAATAGTGTTTCAATTTCCTACTCAATATTCTTAGCAATCTTAGTTTATATTCATCATGCCTGTCAATCATTGGAATGATCAAAAAATAAACTTGGAATCAGAGAATTTTTCTTTCAAATACATATAAAACATCATGTTTTTCAAAATGATCTTTGGTGAAAAATATTGCTTTTTTGATTTTTTATTTTTATAATTAGTTACATTTTATTAACTCCATATCCCAGCTGTATCCTGCTCCCTCATTCCCTCTCAATCCCACCCTTCTTCCCTCATCTCCTCCCTGCCCCTTTCCAAGTCCACTGATAGGGGGTTTCTCCTCCTCTTCCATCTGACCCTGTTTTATCATGTATCTTCAGGACTGGCTGTAAAGTCCTCCTCTGTGGCCAGTATATGTAAAGAACTAAATAAATTAAAAAGCAATAAATCAAGTAATGCAATTAAAAATATTGCTTTTTAAAATTATTATAGTTTAACATTGATGGTATTGAATAGTACTCAAAGTACTCTTTAAGAATCCTTAGTAATATTTGATTACATATTAATACTTTAAGTCAATTAAAAGGACCTTACTGATTAACACACATATGTTATATAAAGCATATTATGCATATTGCACAGTTACTTAACTGATTTTCATGAAGTTCCAGAGGTTAAAAAAAATGCTGCAGTAAGTTTGATATTCATGGAAGAAAAACAACATAATTGTTTGCAGTGTTCCCATGGAGAAATATAATAGGAACTATAGCATGAGCACAAGGGAGAAAAATACTACTGTGTTACATTTATTCTGCAGTTTCTCAGAAGAAAAGAACTGTTCACTGATGCCTGGCCAAGTGAAAAAACAAACTAGTCTGCAAGGAATACTCATCATGTTTTCTCTAATAATTATGACAGAGGAAGGAAATTCAATTTTAAAATGTATGGCTAAGACCTAATAAACATGGATTTCAGAAAAGATAATTTGAATGGAGGGGTTCCTCTTCATAGAAAGAGGACAGATCTACAGGTTGGGTTAAACTTCAAAATAAGAATAAGCAATATTTAAAAATATACGTAAATAATGATTTTTACTGATTTGTAATCATATAAATATTTGTGTAACAGCTTTTTTTATTGAGTGAATCATAAGCTGTTATTTCAGATGTTTAATTTCTCTTTTAGTCACTATTGCTGCACAACCAATATAGTGGTAAATAATACACTAAATTCTATAAACTCACAGAATAAAATTATTTATTATAGCTGTATTATACCAGATATATAAATAATATTAAATTTTATGGGAGTCTTCTGATGTGTTAGAAAGTATAATTTTCTATGAAGTGAATAAAAATTTTGAACACCTTAAGAAATTAAGAAACTGTCCAAATATGTGTTAAATAGCATTCTGCTGGTGAATGTAAAAATGGTATACTTATATAATGGTAAATTGTATTCCTTCATTACTAATTTATTTTTACTTAAAATATAATGTTTTATTTTAATTTGCCAACCTAGAAATTGTAAATCATACTTATTGTTCAACATGAAAATGAAGAACAAAAGAAAATCAAGCTCTAGCCTTTTGTTAATAGCAGAGACCTTACCAGTCAAGTACAGCTAGACCAAAAATGGTCTTATCATACTGAGAATAATTCTTCATCAAAAAGAAAAGGAGCATATTTATACATCATGGAAAAAACACAAAAATCTGAAAAATAATTATTTTACAATTATTTTATAGGGTACGTTAAGCTTTGTGTGCTGGATCATTTTAGAAAACTAAAAAATATATATCATTACAAGTTTTCTTTTTTAATTTTAATTTTATTTTAATTAATTACATTTTATTCACTTTGTATCCCAGCTGTAGCCTCCTCCCCCATTCCTTCCCAATCCTACCCTTCCTCTCTCTTCTTCTCCTATGCCCCTCCCACAGTCCAATGATAGGAGAGGTCCTTCTCCCCTTCCATCTGACTCTCTTCTATCAGGTCTCATTAGGACTGGATTCATTGACTTCTTCTGTGGTCTGATAAAGCTGCTTCCATGTCAGGTAGAGGTGATCAAAGAGCCAGCTATTGAGCTCATGTCACAGACAGTCCCTGTTCCTATTACTGGGGAATCCACTTGGACACTGAGCTGCCATGGGCTACATCAGTTCAGGGGTTCTAGGTTTTCTCCATGCATGGTCCTTGTTTGGAGTATCAGTCTCAAAAAAAAACAAAAAAAAAAGACTCCTGTGCCTGGAAATTTTGGTTCTGTTGCTCTCCTTGTGGAGCTCCTGTCCCAAGTTTCTAAATGAGAAACTCCTTATTGTAGTGTGTGTGTGTGTGTGTATGTGTGTGTGTGTGTGTGTGTGAATGTGTGTATGTGGGTGTGTTGTGGTTATTATTGATCCAGCTTCACATGAGAGGGAACTGGTTCATATTTTAAAGACAAAAGTAGAAATTATGCGTTCTTAATGGTTTTAATTAAATGGTTACATAATAGAAATATGAACTTGAACACAGGAACTTGCAAAAAGAATAGTCTTTTCATAAAAGCTACTTCCAAATTAAAAAATATTCATGGTTATTATATTAGGTGCAATTTTACATTAGTTCTGTAATTTATGATAAATTAATTTGCCCTAAATCTCCAAGAAATTAAATATGATCTTCTTCTACGTGAAGAGGTGAACACGGATGTATATTCTCATTCTTCTATGAGCATACAACACAGAATCATTAAGTGATAGCTATTAGAAGAACTATAGTTTCAAAATTCCTATTTCTCTTTTAATTTGATAATTAGAATTTCATATTATTGTGAAAGACTGTACAATCATAATTTTTATATGTAATACACTTGGCTTTGTATTGATATATGTAATATACTTGATACATTAAAGTACATAGACCAGATCTTTTATCCCTTTCTTGTAAAATTATGACTTTTTGAAAATTTCTAATTATTTTTTAATATTTAGAACTTAATGTTAGCTTTTGAAATTTTATTTCAAAATATGCTTAATTATATTTTTAAATATATACATATTTTTATTTTTTATTTTTTTAATATTAGTTACAGTTTGTTAACTTTGTATCCCTGCTGTATCCCATTCCCTCTTTCCCTCCCAATTCCACCCTCCCTCTTTCATCTCCTCCCTGCCCCTTTCCAAGTCCACTGATCTGGGAGGACCTCCTCCCCTTTCATCTGATATTGGTTTATCAGATATCTTAGGAATTGGCTGCAAAGTCCTCCTATGTGGCCTAGCAGGGCTGCTCCTCCCTGGGGGAAGGGGTGTGGGGGGATGGAGGTCAAAGAGCCCGCCATTGACTTCATGTCAGAAACAGTCCCTGTTCCCTTTATTAGGGTACCCACTTGAAGACTGAGCTACCAAGGGCTACATCTGAGCAGAGGGTCTAGGTTGCATTCATATATGGGCCTTGTTTAGAGAAACAGTCTCATAAAAGACCCCTGTGCCCAGATATATTTGGTCTTTGTGGAGGTCCTGTCCTCTCCAGGTCATATAAACTGCCCCCCCCTTCTTTCATATGTTTCTCTGTACTCTGTGGAAGGTTTCGTTATGAGTCTTAATATTTGCTTTGATACACTGCTAAGTAGAGTCTTTCAGACACCCTCTGTGGTAGGTTCCTGTCCTGTTATTTGTTTGCTCCTACATCCAATGTCCATCCCATTTGTCTTTCTAAGTGAGGATTGATCACCATCCCCTGGGTCCTCTTTCTTGTTTATCTCCTTTGGGTGTATAGATTTCAGTATGTTTATCCTATCTTATAGGTCTATATAAGTGAGTATATACCACGTGTCTTTCTGCTTTTGGGATACCTCACTCAGGATGATAGTTTCTAGTTTGCCTGCAAACTTCATGATCTCCTCATTTTTAATTGCTGAGTAGTTTTCCATTGTGTAAAAATACCACAATTTCTGTATCCATTCCTCAACTGAGGAACATGTGGGTAATTACAGACTATTCACTTTGTATCTGACCGTTAGCAGCATTTTCTTAACAAGTATCTGGATAAGGATAAATTTTTTTTTTATTTTTTATTTTTTTTTATCAGTTACATTTTATTAACTCTGTATCCCAGCCATGTCCCGATCCCTCATTCCCTCCCAGTCCCTCCCTCCCTCCCTCATCTCCACCGTGCCCCTTTCCAAGTCCACTGATAGGGGGGACCTCCTCCCCATTCATCTTTTCTGAGACTGACATTCAACCAAGGACCATGTATGGATATAACCTAGAACCTCCACTCAGATGTAGCCTGTGGTAGCTCAGTAACCAATTGGTTTCCCAAAGTTAGGGGAACAGGGACTATTTCTAACAGGAACTCAATAACTGGCTCTTTGGTCTCCCCACCCCTGAAGGGAGGAGCAGTCCTGTTAGGCCACAGAGGAGGGCTTTGCAGCCAGTCCTGAAGATACCTGATAAAACAGGATAAAATTTTTAATAGTGAGTCTGAGATTACTATTGCCATGCATAATCTCTTCTTTTTTAACATTTAATTTTATTTATTATAATTTATTCACTTTGTATCCCCACTGCAGCCCTCACCTTTATCTCCTCCAGTCCCATCCTCCCTCCCTCTTTTCACCCTATGCCCTTTTCCTGGTACCCTGATAGAGGAGGACCTCCTCCCCTTCCATCTGACCCTAGCCTATCTGGTCTCATCAAGGCTGGCTGTACCATGTTCCCCTGTGGCCTGACAAGGCTATATCACCCAGGGGGAGGTAGTCAAAGAGCTGGTCAATGAATTCATGTCAGAGACAGCCCCTGCTCTCCTTACTAAGCAACCCACTTGGAAACTGAGCAGCCAACATAGTAAAAGCAGTATACAGCAAACCTATAGCCAACATCAAAATGAATGGAGAGAAACTTAAAGCAATCCCATTGAAATCAGGGACAAGGCAAGGCTGCCCACTCTCTCCTTATCTCTTTAACATAGTTCTTAAAGTCTTAACTAGATCAATAAGCAACTGAAGGAGATCAAAGGATACAAATCAGAAAGGAAGAAGTCAAAGTTCCACTCTTGTAAATGATATGATAGTATACATAAGTGACCCCAAAAATTTTACCAGAGAACTTCTTCAGCTGATAAACACCTTCAGCAAAGTGGTTGGATATAAAAATAACTCAACAAAATTGAAACTCTCCAGGTCTTTCTAGCTATCTCTTCTTTCATAATGATTCCTGCACTCTGTCTAAAGTTTGCCTGAGTCTCAATATTTCCTTCATTACCCTTGTGCATAGAGTCTTTCAAAGGTTCTTTGTGGAAGGTTCCTGTCCTGTTCCTTGTATTCTCCTATTTCCAAAATCTATCTTGCTTGCCCTTCTGAATGAGGATTAAACATAATCCCTAGAGTCCTTCTTGTTGTTTAGCTTCTTTAGGGCTACAGATTTTAGTATGTTTTTCCTATATTATATGACCAATACCTAGTTATAAGTGAGTATACATGATCTGTGTCATTTTGTGTCTGGGTTACCTCACTCAGGATGATCTCTTCTAGTTCCCACCATTTGCCTACAAATTTCATGATTTCCTTGTTTTAATTACACACTGAAATACTTCTTTTCTGTATCCATTCTTCTGTCGAGGGAAATTTAGGTTGTTTCCAGATTCTGGCTATTAAAAACAGAGCTGCTACGAACATTGTTGAGAAAATGTCCTTTCTGAGTGGTTGGGGCATCTTTTGAATATATGCCTAGGAGTGGTATAACTGGATACTGAAGGTAGAACTATTGGCTAATTTTCTGAGAAAGCACCAGATTGATTTCCAAAGTGGTTGTACAAGGTTACACTCCCACCAGCATTGGAGGAGGGTTTCCTTCTCTCCACAACCCCTCCAGCATACATCATCCCTTCAAGATTGATATATTCTGATGCACGTGAGGTGAAATCTCAGGGTGGGTTTGATTTGCATTTTCCAAATGACTAAGGATGTTGAGCATTTCTTTAAGTGTTTCTCTGCCATTTGATATTCCTCTGTAGAGAATTCTCTGTTTAGCTCTCTACTCCATTTAATTGGATTACTTGGTTTGCTGGTGTTTAACTTCTTCAGTTCTTTATATATTCTGAATATTAGCCCTCTGTCAGATGTAGGGTTAGTGAAGATCTTTTCCCAGTCTGTAGACTCTTGTTTTGTTCTGATGACAGTTTTCTTTGCTTTACAGAAGCTTTTCGGTTTCATGTGGTCTGATTTATTAATTATTGATCTTAGAGCCTGTATTGTTATTTTGTTTAGGAATTTGTCTCCTGTGCCAATGAGATCAAAACTCTTCCACACTTTTTCTCCTAATAGATTTAGTGTGTTTGTTTTTATATTAAGGTCTTTGATCCACTTGGATTTTAACTGTGCAGGGTGATAAATATGATTCTACAAACCAACACACCTATGAAAACTCAATTTTTGACAAAAAAGCAAAAACCATATAATGGAAGACAGACCTCATCTTCAACAAATGGTGCTGGTCTCGCCTTCTTAGTTCTTCTGTAATCCATTCCTATTTCTTACTTAATTGGAACAATAGAAGAAAAATTACTGAAACATAGTAAATGGTCATATATACTTAACATGTTTTAAACATATTTCACATTAAGACTTTCCCGAAAGAAGTAGAAGCATAATAGTAAAATCAAATCACTCCTCATCTACATTCATTTTTTTCACAAAGGCTTATATAAATAATTCATGTGCAAACTTCTTAGGAAATATGTTCCCATACTGAGTAAACACACAGGACTTAATTTAAAATGAGGATATGAAAACATCTACATTTCCTTGGGTTAAATTTTGTTGTACTTTAGTTGGATAAATTTTAAATTCAATCAAAGTAATTGGATGCTTTTTCTAGCTAATTAGTTTCTACTCATAATTAAAAGATATTAATATTAAAATATATTTGAAATGAAAACCAGAATAAATACCAAAATATCGAATTGCTATTGGCATTCATATATTTCCATAAATACTTATTTAAACATTTACTTTGTTTACATATGCCTTAATTCATAAGTTCATCTTAGAAATATAATAATGTCTAATAAAGTAATGTACAGGAAACAAAATGTTTCAACATTTATTATAAAATGTATGTTTTAGTCTCATATTTCGAGGAGGGGCAAGATGGCGGCGCCGGGAGGACTCTCATTCTGAGCAGCAGCAGCAGGATCAGCACAGTGACCAGCAATCAGAACTCTCGGCCATAAAACACAGTCATTGTGTTTCCCAGGTAAGAGGATGACCTAACAAGTATGCTCATGAAGATGATAACAGAGGAAACAAATAAGATTCATAAAGACATAGAAGAAGATAAACTCAAACAGAATATTGCCATCCGTAAAGAAATAGAGGAAGCTGCAGCCAAACAGTTTATGGCCTTTAGAAAGGAAATGCTTAAAACACTGAATGAAATGAAAGAAACAGAGTTGAAGGAACTAAAAGAAAAACAGGAAAGTACAATCAGACAGGTGAAGGAAGTAAACAAAACAACTCAAGACCTGAAGATAGAATTGGAAAAATTAAAGAAAACACAAATGGAAGAAATAATGGAAAGGAAGAATCTAGGGAAGAAAACAGGAACTACAGAGGTAAGCATAACCAACAGACTACAAGAGATGGAAGAAAGAATCTCAGGTGTAGAAGATACAATGGAAGAAATCGATGTATCTGTCAAAGAAAATGTTAAATCTGAAAAATTCCTGACACAGACCGTCCAAGAAATGCAAGACAATATGAAAAGACAAAACCTAAGAATAATAGGTATAGAGGAAAAAGAAGACTCCCTTCTCCAAGGCCCAGAAAATATTTTCAACAAAATCATTGAAGAAAATTTCCCCAAGCTAAAGGAGAGGCCAATTAGAATACATGAGGCCTACAGAACACCCAGCAAATTTGACCAGAAAAGAAAATCCTCCCGCCACATAATAATCAAAACAGTAAGTATACAGAACAAAGAAAAAATACTAAAAGCTGCAAGGGAAAAAGGCCAAGTAACATATAATGGCAAACCCATTAGAATCACACCTGACTTTTCAACAGAGACTATGAAAGCCAGAAGGGCCTGGACAGATATCCTGCAGACCCTAAGAGAACACAGATGTCAGCCCAGGCTACTATACCCAGCAAAACTCTCAGTCCTCATAGATGGAGAAAACAAGATATTCAATGACAAAAACAAATTTCAACAATACCTACAAACAAATCCAGCATTACAGAAGACACTGGAAGGGAAAATACAACCCAAGAAAGCTAGCTACATTCAAGAAAACACAGGAAATAAATAACCTCACTTCAGTAAAACAAAAAGCAACCAAACACACAACCTGATGACCACAGCCAACATCAAAATCAAGAGATCTAACAGCCACTGGTCATTAATCTCTCTCAACATCAATGGCCTCAACTCTCCAATAAAAAGACACAGATTAACAGAATGGATACGTAAACAAAACCGAGCAATCTGTTGCATACAAGAAACACACCTAAGACACAAAGATAGACATTACCTGAGGGTAAAGGGTTGGAAGACGACTTTCCAAGCAAACGGACCCAAGAAGCAAGCAGGAGTAGCCATTCTAATATCTGATAAAATAGACTTTCAACCAAAATTAGTCTCATATTTCTATTATAATATATTCTTTTGTGTATACATGTTAGATATGTCTAAATATCTTTGTGTATGTAAATGGTATGTGAACAGAAATATAACTTTCAAACATACCACAATGTTTTAATATAACCACAACCTTCAAAACTATTTAACCCAAAGTGTGTACCTTTATCTATTAAAATATTTGCTGATTATGTATGCCACTTTTCCTACAAGGTTAACTGACGCTAGTTGTATGATAATGAATATAAAGGTTGGAAGACCTAAGATATGAGTCATTGGTTAAATTTTCATTTAGCATAGAACATGTGAAAACTTTTTCTGTACTAAATAGTACCCTGTTCTTGTCTAATTTCCAAAAAACATATATATGATGATACCTACACATAATGTTTACAGTTCAAATAACATCTCATGCTAGGTGGCTTGTTAAGAGTGAACAAATGCTAACTAAAAAATTACAATCTGAAATACTAGCTATCAAAACTTTTGTTCTCATTCTAATATTTAATCCCGATCAAATGACAAATTCAAAGTAAATACAAATAATAAAGTGAACTACCTTTACTTTTTAAGAGCTCACTATTAAATAATAATCTTTTCTATCAAGAATGTACAAACGTTTCTCTGAAAGTATCAACCAAAAAGTATACAGATTATGGTAAAATAAATTTGAATCCTACATTACTATAGAAAACAGAAACAAATAGTTATATTGTTTCAGTTTGATTAGGCTAAATTATATACTGTTTTTATTTTACTTATAAACGACAATTATAGAGACAATCAATCACAATTACATATCTCTTTGAATGTTTAATCATGGTCTACACTTTCTTTTACATTAAAAACATCAAGTTTTTTAGTATATAACTGTAGTGTTATCATTGAGTAATATCAGAAACATTTACACAAATAAACATATATATTAAGAATAAATTAAAAGCGTATTTTTTACAATTTAATTTAATTTATATATTTTTATTACAATTTATTCATTTTGTATCCCCTCTTCTCCTTGAAGTCCTACCCACTTTACCTCTTCTGCCCCAATGCCCTTTCTCTATCCCCTGATAGAGGAGGTCCTCCTCCCCTTCTATCTGACCCTAGGTTATCAGGTCTCATCAAGGCTTGCTTCATCATCTTCCCTAGTGTTCTCCTTATTGTTTAGCTTCTTTAAAACTATAGATTTTAGTATGTTTATTCTATTTTAAATGGCTAATATTCACTAATTAATGAGTATATATGGTGTGTGTCTTTCTGCTTCTGGGTTACCTCACTCAGGGTGATCTTTTCTAGTACCATACATTTGTCTGAAAATTGCACGATTTCCTTGTTTTTAATTGGATTCTGAGGTAGCAAACAGAACAGATATAGGAAGCTGGAGAAGAGAGGGAACAGTACAGGATGCAACCATAGAGAGCCTCTGAAAGAATCTATCCAGGGTATCAAGCCAGATGTTAAGACTCATAGCCAAATTTTGGACAAAGTACACGGAATCTTATGGAAGAAGGGAGAGAGAGAAAGACCTGGAGGGGACAGTAGCTATACAAGACCAACAGAGCCAAAAAATCTGGGCCCAGAAGCCCAGATTACATGGAAAGGACCTAGACCCTCTGCTCAGATGTAGATCATAGACAGGACATCTGCATGTGGATTCCTAGTGAGGGGAGCAGGGGTTGTCGCTGACATGGACTCAGTTAGATGAGTCTTTGATCACCTTTCCCTGGGGACAGCCTTGCTAGGCCACAGAGGAAGAGGATACAGCCATTCCTGTTGATACCTGATAAGGCTAGGGTCAGATAGTAGGTGAGGAAGACCTCCCTATCAGTGGACTATTGGAGAGGCATAGAGGGAGAAGAGGGAGAGAATGTGGGACTGGAAGGAGAGGAGGGAGAAGGCTGTAGTCAGAAAACAAAGTGAATAAATTACAATAAATAATAAATTTTAAAAAAGAAAAGAAAACACACTTTAATTATAAAATATCAGAGTAAAGACACTTTTAATAATATTTTTATTTATTCTTCACCAGCATTCTCTTGTATTTTCCTAATATAGTTCCCCTACTCTCCGCTCTTCCAAGTCTCTCTCTACCATCCATCTCTCCTTACTCCATTCCTCCTCCATTTTTCTTCCGAAACAGGCAGGTCTCCCATAGATATCAACCAGTTGCATGACATAACTAGGCACCTCCACTGGATGGGGTGATGCAAGCTTTTAATTTCAGCAGTCAGGAAGGCAGAGTCAGGTGTATCACTGTGACTTTGAGGCTAGCCCATTCTACAAAACATTCAGGACAGCCAAGGCTTCACAGAGAAACTGTGTTTCAACAAAACACAATGAAACAAAAGACTGAGCACATCTGCTCATATTAAGGCAGGTAAAGGCAACCCAGTGGAAGGAAGGAAGAGAATCCCGAAAGCAGGCAAAAAAAAAAAAAAAAAAAAAATCTAATTTATCTCTTGTTCCCAACTGCAAGGAGTCCCAGAAAAAGGTCAAGCTACACAACTGTAACACATATGCCGAGGGCCTTGGCCAGACTCATGCAAGCCCCCTGATTGCTCAGTCTCTGTGAACCCTTATAAGCCCAGATTATTTGACTGTGTACATTTTCTTGTGGCCTTGACCTCTCTGGCTTCTACAATTCTTCTTCCCCCTTTTCTGCAGGATTCTCTGCTATGCAGTCTCTGGTTTCTGGCCCTCCACACTGTGTCGTGGGTGGGCTCTTGTGGCATGGTTCTCCAACTAGACCAGTGATTTGTTTTCCATTCCCACAATTTCTGTGCCATCTTTACCATGGCACATGTTGTAAGCAAGGCCAATTATAAGTTGAAGGTTTTTTGGCTCACTTGATGTCCCATTTCCTGCACTGGAAGTCTTGTCTGTTTAGAGGAGATGTTTGGTTCAGGCTCAGTATCTCCCAGTCAGAGGAGGAGAAGACCCATTTTAATTATTTTTATAATTATCTCACTTCTCTGTGCATAATTATATACACAGAAGTATATAATTATCTCACTTCTAAGATCTGTCTCCTCCCTCTTTACCTCCCCCATGTCTGACCTACCTTTCCCCTCAATTTTGCAGCCTCTTCTTTTAAAATTATTGGTAGACACACACACACACACAGACACACATATATATTTTTGATGTATGGTAATAAATTAATAAGTATATAGGAACAAAAATATTTAGATAGAGAAGTGTTCTTACATATTTTTATATTCCTCTATCCTTTTGTACAAGTTAAATGAAATATATAGATATGCTGATGCATCTGTTTAGAGTAACTGAAATGTATACCTTTTTAGAACATGCTTCTAACTAAAACTCTTGGATCTGCAGAAGGTATCACAATTTCTCATATTTTTAAAAATGCAAATGTTCAAATCTGTGACCACAAACACTTCTCATACTTTGTACATGATAACCAATCAGGGGGGACTCACTCCTGGTGAAGACGAATTCCCCTACTCTCCTCAGTTGTTGATCGATTGTAACTCTTTATGGGGGCATTGGGCACTGTGATTTGCCATTTACATAGGGATGTCAACCTTTGTTGGGATTTTTCAAGTCTTGTTTAGACAGCTATGTTGTCAATATTTCATATATGCAACATACATGTCATAGCCACATACTAAACACAGAAGAATAAATTAATAGGTGCAGGGGAACAAAAACTCTTTGATACAGAAGTGTCCACACTATGTTTTACTGCTTTTTTCTATCTTACTTTATATAATAAATGAATAGAGTATGCAATGAGTGATACAACTTGAGATTGAAAACATGGCCAAGATTTCCAGGCAGTGGACTATTTATATACTGAAAAACCCTTAAAATATAATTTAACATTAACAAATACATATTGTACCTAAAAGTATTTTCAGTTTAAAAACATATATTCTCAAATATATGTTTGCGGTCCAAGGTCAGTAATCTTCCAAAGTACTCACTCAGCTTTCCTTTATTACAAAAAGCTGATCTGAGAGGTAGAGGTGGAATTAAAGCTAGAGCTTTGCATAATTAATTCTGAAAATGCTGTGAAAGAGCTGTAACTATGAAAAGTGAGATTTCAAAGAAATTATTGAAGTGAATTACATATTATTTTCCTTAGATACAATGAAAGTAATATGTGGGAGGAGATGAGGGAGGGCAGAATTGGAAGGGAACGAGGGTGGGGATAGAGCTGGGATACAAAGAAAATAAACTGTAATAAATAAAAAAAATATATATAAATTAATGAGTTGCTAGGTAAGGAGCTGAAATCTGTGGGTTTTATTATTTTTTAATATTTCTGTGTTTTTGATTGTTAATTTATTACAATGTATTTGCTTTGAATTGTGGCTGTAGCCCATCTCTCCCCACCTCCCAATCCCCCTACACCCCTTCCCTAGTCCACTGATAAGGGAGATCCTCCTCCCTTCTATCTGACCCTAGGGTCAGATCAGGGCTTGTTGCATAGTCTTCCTCTATGGCCTAGCAAGTCTGCACCCCCACCCCCACCTCAGGGGCAGGTGATCAAAGAG
This sequence comes from Meriones unguiculatus, assembly GCF_030254825.1. Classification (NCBI taxonomy): domain Eukaryota; kingdom Metazoa; phylum Chordata; class Mammalia; order Rodentia; family Muridae; genus Meriones; species Meriones unguiculatus. Next base: position 79,664,201 of record NC_083350.1, on the reverse strand, counting down.
ATAAGCCACTGAGTTCATGTCAGAGAGAGCTCCTAGTTCCCTTACTAGGGAACCCACTTGGAAACTGAGCAATCTATTGGCTTCTTCTGAGTAGGGGTTCTAGGTCCTATCCATAGTATTTGGTTAGAGTATCAGTTTCCTCAGGCCCCTCTGGGTCCAGGTTTTTTGACTCTGTTGGTCTCCTATGGAGTTCCTGTCCATTCCAGGTCTTTCTGTTTTTCTATACTTCCATATGTTTTCCTGCATTCTGCCCAAAGTTTAGCTATGACACTCATTATCTCCTTCTATAGTCTGATGGCTAGAGTCTTTCAGAGGCTCCCTGTGGAAAGTTCCTGCTCTGTTCCTTGTCTTCTCATACTTCTGAGGTATATCCTGACTGCCCATCTGAGTGAGGTCTCAGCCTCTTAGCTAAGATCCTCCTTGTTGTTCGGCTTTGTTAGGACTATAGATTTTAGTATGTTTATCCTATATTATATGGATAATATACATGTATAAGTGAGTGTATACTATGTGTGTCTTTCTGCTTCTGGGTTACTTTGCTCAGGATGATCTTTTCTAATTCCCAATATTTGCCTGCAGATGTTATGATTTCCTTGTTTTTAATTGCTGAGTAGTATTCCATTGTGCAAATGTACCACAATTTCTGTATCCATTCTTCAGGTGGTGGACACCTACGTTGTTTTGAGATTCTGGCTTTTCTGAATAAAGCTGCTATCAACATAGTCAAGCAAATGTCCTTGTTGCATGGTTGAGCATCTTTCAGTTATATGCCCAGGAGTGGTATAGGTGGATCTTGAGTTAGCACTACTTCCTGAACAGACTACCAACAGCACAGACTCTAAAATCAGAGATTAATAAATGGGACATCATGAAACTGGAAAGCTTTTGTAAAGCAAAGGACACTGTCATCAGAACAAAATGATAGCCTACACATTGGGAAAAGCTCTTCACCAACCCTACATCTGACAGAGGCCTAATATCAAGAATATATAAAGAACTGAAAAAGCTAAACACAAACAAACCAAGTAATCCAATTAAAAAAATGGGGTACAGAGCTGAACAGAGAATTCCCAACAGATGAACATATAATGGTAGAGAAACACTTAAAGAAATGTTCAACATCTTTGGTCATTCAGGAAATGCAAATCAAAACCACCCTGAGATTTCACCTCACACCCATCAGAATGGCTAAGATAAAAACCTTAAGGGATGAAGTATGGTAGATGGGGTTGTGGAGAAAGGGGAACTCTCCTCCATTTCTGGTGGGAATGTAACCTTGTACAACCACTTTGGAAACCAATTTGGTGCTTTCTCAGAAAATTAGGAATAGTGATTTTTATTCTTGTTATTTGTAATTATATGATATCATTGAGTAATGCAAAATGATATCAATCACAATATCTTCTTGAGATTTAGGATTTTTGTGAATTAAACATGTATTTCTGACTTTCTCCAAATGAAATGTCCTGTCTTCATAGAAGATAACAAATTAAATTGACTTTTATCATATATAAAATTTAAACAAAGCCAGTATGAAACAATGGATTAGGTTGTGAACTGTAGAAATTTTTAAGCAAATGTTAGGCAAGTATTGGAGTGTTATTCAGAGCTTCAAGGATCATAGCCAGAACAACTTTGAATTCCATTTTCAGAGCACTGATGAAAAGTTTCAGTATTGTGTATGTACAATTTTGCAAGCAATTCTCCTACTGTGTATTTTTCCTCTTAAAAATTCCAGTTTGCCAAACACAAGTAATAAATAATCATATTTTATTTGATTCTTTGAAAAGTAACTAAAGCTATAATATTGACCTTTTAAAATACCAAACCTTACCAATGCATTTATTATAACCTTTTAAAAATTGAGTTTCTTACACTGAAGCAGAGAAATAACATATAACTATAATTTTAGCTAAGTTTATTTTACATTTTGAGTTTCATTTCAGAAGAAAATGAACTAATGTGGGAGTAAACACTGCCTCCTGTGACCCCAGGTTTAACCTCTTTTGATATATTCATCAATCTGTTAATTAACATTCACCCAAAGTTCTGCATGATTAGAGCAGAGGCAAGCAGAGCCAGAGAACAAGCCCACTGCAGCAGCAGACAAAAGCAGGAGATCACCAGCTGTGGCCACCCCTGCTATAAATGATATTTATGATTCAAAATTAACAAAGAAGCTCATTAAATACCACAGTGATGAAAATGAAATATTTCTTCTTCTAGGGAAGTATTTTTGGGTTTTAAAGAAAATAGGCTTTGCTTCTAAAATTGGGGGTGGGGGATATGAAAAATATGGATGAGTTAAAGAAAACTCAAAAGCAAACATTTAAGGTTATTTTATTCCTTAACTTTAGGGTCATGATTAGGTTTGTTTATTTTATTACAAAAAAATTCCAATGATAACTAACAAAATAATATATGCTAATAAGTGTAAAATTATTTTTCTTTACCTATTTATTACATGTATTTGTTATGCTACTGAAGGTTCAGCATGCTCTTTTTGATGCTTTATTCTTAGCAGATATAAAGACTTCATTACCCAGCAAAAATTTCAATTACTGAAGATTGAAAAACAAGATATTGCACAACAAAATCAAATTTAAGCAAGTTATATTAATAAATTGAGCTCTATAAAAGATGCTAGAAGGAAAACTCCAAAGCAAGAAGGCTAACTACACCCAAGAAAACACAGGAAAGAAATAATCCCACACCAGCAACCCCCCCAAACCCCCCCCCACAAAAAAAAAGAACAAAAGGAAGCACTCAGGTCCACAGGCATGCAAACACTCAAAACATACATACTACCACCATCAAAATCAAACTAAGAAGAGTTAACAATCAGAAGATGGTAGCACCAAACACACAGGGTAACTGAACAAACAGCTCAGCAGTGAGAGAAAGGTGACCAGCAGGATGTACTGTGGACCCCAAAACCCCAACATCTGTTTTTCTCACGTGAGGAGAACACATGGGGATACTTGAAGGTCCATCTTCAGGCCACCTGGCTAATACAGGGAAACATTCCCAGGTTACCTACCACCAGCACTGCCACATCCATAGGCCACTCGCACAAACCGACCATTTGTGTATATTTTCCTGGGACCAAGAGCTATGGACCACTAAAAGCTCAGGCTATAAGATCAACAATTAATAAATGGGAACTCATGAAACTGAAAAGCTTCTGTAAAGCAAAGGACACTGTCATCAGAACAAAATGAGAGCCTACAGACTGGGAAAAGATCTTCACAAACCCTACATCTGACAGAGGGATAATATCCAGAATACACAAAGAACTGAAGAAGTTAAACACCAACAAACCAATTAAAAAATGGGTTACAGAGCTAAACAAAGAATTCTCCAAAAAGGAATATGGAATGGCGGAGAAACACTTAAAGAAATGCTCTAAGTCCTTTGTCATTTGTGAAATGCAAATCAAAACCACCGTGAGATTTCACCTAACAGACATCAGAAAGGTGAAGATCAAAAATTCAAGTGATGAAGCATGTTGGAGAGGTTGTGGAGAAAGGGGAACCCTCCTCCATTGCTGGTGGGAACGTAACCTGGTACAACCACTTTGGAAATCAATCTGGTGCTATCTCATAAAATCAGGAATACAGCTATCTCACGATCCAGCTATACCACTGCTATGTTTATACCCAAAAGAAGCCCCACCATTCAATAAGGACTTTTGCTCAACTATGTTCATAGCAGGCTTATTTGTAATAGCCAGCATCTGGAAAAAACCTAGATGTCCCTCAACAAAAGAATGGATACAGAAATTGTGGTACATTTATACAATGGAATATTACTCAACAATTAAAAACAAGTAAATCATGAAATTTGCAAGAAAATGGATGGTACTAGAAAAGATCATCCTCATCCAGAAGCAGAAATACACATATGGCATATAGTCACTTATAAGTGGATATTAGCCATATAATATAGCATGAATATACTAAAATCTATAGTCCTAAAGAAGCTAAACAACAAGGAAGAAACAATAAGGAAGACCCTAGGGAATATGCTTACTCCTTATTCAGAAGGGTAAACTGGATAGACATAGGAGTAGGAGAAGACCAGGAACAGGACAGGAGCCTTCCACAGAGGACATCTCAATGTCAAAATGGGTTACCTAGTAATTTAAACAGGGACTGTCTCTGACATAAACTGATTGGCAGGCTATTTGATTCCCTCACCCTCAGGGGGATGCAGTCTTACCAGGCCACAGAAGAAGAAAATGCAGCCACTCCTGATTAGACTGGATAGACTAAGATCAGATTGAAAGGGAGGAGGACCTCCCCTATCAGCAGACTGGGGGAGGGGCATGGGTGGAGAAGAGGGAAGAAGGGTGGGATTGGGAGGGGGAGAGTGAAGAAGCTACAGGTGAGATACAAAGTGAATGAACCCAATTAATAAAAAAACAATAAAATGTTATAATAATAAAAGAGTCTATCAACCACAGTATTGAAGGAGATACAGTATTGAAGGAGATACCTATACTCATAGCCAAAATTTGAGCAGAGTGCACGAATCCTTATGAAAGAAGAGGGATATAAAAACACCTGGAGGGTAGAGCCTTTTTGAGGCCCTCTGTGGCAGGTTCCTAGGTTGTTTCCTGATTCTTTTTTTTCTGATGTCCATCCTCTTTGCCTTTCAGGATGGGGATTGAGCATTTTAGTCAGGGTCCTCTCTCTTGATTAGTTTCTTTAGATATACAGGTTTTAGTAGGTTTATCCTATGTTACATGTCTATATGAGTGAGTATATACCATGTGTGTCTTTCTGCTTCTGGGATAGCTCACTCAGAATGATCCTTTCCAGGTCCCACCATTTACCTGCAAATTTCATGATTTCCTTATTTTTCATTGCAGAGTAGCACTCCATTGTGTAGATGTACCACAATTTCTGCATCCATTCTTCAGTTGAGGGGCATCTGGGCTGTTTCCAGCTTCTGGCTATTACAAATAAAGCTGCTACAAACATGGTTGAGCAAATGTCCTTATTGTGTACTTGAGCCTCTATTGGATATATGCCTAAGAGTGGTATGGCTGGATTTTGAGGAAGCGCTATTCCTAGCTGTCTGAGAAAGAGCAGATTGATTTCCAGAGTTTGCATTCCCACCAGCATTGAAGGAGGGTTCCCCTTTCTCTACAATCTCTCCAGCATGTGTTGTCACTTGAGTTTTTCATCTTGGCCGTTCTGATGGGTATAAGGTGAAATCTCAGGGTCAATTTGATTTGCATTTCCCAAATGGCTAATGACACAGACTATCAAAGCAGACACTGAGACTTATGGCCATCTGTTGGGCAACGTGCAGGGAATCTTATGTAAGAAGTGGGAAATAGTAAGATCTGGAGAGGACAGGAACCCCACAAGAAGAGCAACAGAACCAGAAAATTTGAACACAAGGGTTTTCCCAGAGACTTATACTTCAACCAAGTACCATGCATGGAGATAACCTAGAACCCCTGCATAGATGTAGCCCATGGCAGCTTAGTGTCCAAGTGGGTTACATAGTAATGGGAAGAGGGACTGCCTCTGACATAATCTGATTGGCCTGTTCTTTAATCACCTCCCCTGAGGGGGGAGCAGCGTTACCAGGCCACAGAAGATGACAATGCAGCCATTCCTGGTGTGATCTGATAGACTAAGATCAGAAGAAAGGTGAGGAGGACCTCCCCTATCAGTGGACTTGGGGAGGGGTATGCGTGAAGAAGGGGGAGGGAGAGTGGGATCGGGAGGGGAGGAGGGAGGGTCTTATGGGGGGATACAAAGTGAATAAACTGTAATTAATAAAAATAAATGAATTTAATTATTAAAAAACACCTGGAGGGGATAGGAACTCCACAAGGAGACCAACAGAGCCAAACATCCTGGGCCCAGGTGGTCCTTTAGAGACTACTACTCCAACCAAGGACCATGCATGGAAAGGACCTAGAAGACCTGTTCATAGGAAGCCCCTAGACTGTTCAGTTTCCAAGTGGATTTCCTAGTAAGGGGTACAGGGGCTGTCTCTGACATGACATCAGTGGTTACCTCTTTGATCACCTTCCCCTGGAGGGTCCAGCCTTGCCATACCACAGAGGAAGATGTTGCAGCCAGCCTTGAAGAGACCTGATAGGATAGGGTCAGATAGAAAGGAGGAGATCCTCCCTGACTGGGAAGTAGGGAAAAGGCAAAGGGTGAAAGAAGCAGGGTGGGTTAGACTAAGAGGAGATGAGAGAGGAGTCTGAGCGAAGACACAAAGTGAATAAACTGTAATAAATAAATAAAATATTAAGAATGAATTAACAATCATTGTTAATTAATATCTCTCAACATCAATGGACTTCATTTCACAATAAAAAGATATAGGCTAACAGAATGGATGTCAAAAGAGGATCTATTATCTTGCTCCACTAAAGAAAGACACCCCAGTAACACTGATAGATATTACCTCAGAGTAAAGAGCTAGCATAAGGTTTTCCAAGCAAAAGGACTCAAGAAACAAGCCGGAGTAGCCACGCTATTATCTAATAAATAGACTTAAACCAAAATTAAGCAAAAAGAATAGGGAATGATACTTCATACAGTTCAAAGAAAAAAAATCCACCATGATGACATCTCCACTCCGAATATCTATGCCCTAAAAACAAGGGCAACCACTTTTGATAAAAAATAAAGAAGGAAAGAAAAAAGAAAACAAACAAACAAACAAACACATAACTAAAGCTCAAATCACACATTGAACCTCAAACATTAATAGTGGGAGACTTAAACACCCCACTCTCACCAATGGTCAGGTCACCAAGACAGAAACTAAGCAGAGAAATAATGAAACTAGCAAACTTTATAAGTCAAATGGGCTTAACAGTTATCTTCAGAAATTTTCATCCAAACACAAAAGAATATACCTTCTTCTCAGTACCTCATGGAGCTTTCTCCAAAACTGAACATTTACTTGGTCAGAAAGCAAGTCTCAATAGATACAAGAATATGCAAATAACTCCTTGTATCTTATCAGACCACCAGGGATTAAAGCTGGACTTCAAAAACAATAGAAAAAAGAGAAAACCTACAAATTCATGGAAAGTAGCAATTCTCTACTCAATGACCACTGGGTCAAGGATAAAATAATGTAAAGAATTAAAGACTTTCTAGAACTCAATGATAACGAATGTACAACATCCTCAGTCTCATGGGATACAATTAAAGCAGTGCTAAGAGGGAAGTTCACAGCACTAAGTGCCTTTACAAAGAAATTTGCAAGATCTCATACTAACAATTTAAAGGCACACCTGGAATCTCCAGAATATAAAGAAGCAAACACACCCAAGAGATAGCAGGAAATAATCAAACCCAGGAATGAAATCAATAAAGTATAAGCAAAGAGAACAATACAAAGCATCAAGGAAACCATGAGTTGCTTCTTTGGAAAAAACAACAACAACAACAACAACAGAAGAGACAAAACCTTAGCCACCTAACTAAACGGTACAGTGAGATTATCGAAATTAACATAATCAGAAATGTAAAAGTTACAAAACCTTTATCCAACAAATTTGTAAAATCTAAATGAAATGGATGATTTTCTTGATAGATCCAACTTGTTTTGATGACAGTGTCCTGTGCTTTACAAAAGCTTTTCAGTTTCCTGAGATTCCATCTATTGTTTTTTGATCTTAGAGTCTGTGCTGTTGGTGCTCTGTTCAGGAAATTGTCTCATTGTGCCAATGAGTTCTAGGCTCTTCCCCACTTATTCTTCTAACAGATTTAGTGTGTCTGTTTTTTTGTTTTCTTTTTCGTTTGTTTGTTTGTTTTTAGTGTAGCTGGTTTTATGTTGAGATCTTTGATCTACTTGGACTTTAATTTTGTGCAGGATTATAAATATGGATCTATTTTCATTTTTCTACATGTAGACATCCACTTAGACCAGAGCCATTTGTTGAAGATGCTAATTTTTTTTTTCATTGTATGGATTTGGCTTCTTTGTCAAAATTCAAGTATCCGTAGGTGTATGGGTTTATTTCTAGGTCTTCTATTCGATTCCATTGATCAACCATTCTGTTTCTATGCCAGTACCATACAGTTTTTATTACTATTGCTCTGCACTACAGCTTGAGATCAGGGATGGAGATACCTCCAGATGATTTGTTGTTGTACAGGATCATTTTGGCAATTCTGTTTTTCTTTTTTGTTTGTTTGTTTGTTTTTTCAACTTACCAAAGTTAAATCAAGATCAGGAAAATGATTTTTTTTTTTTAGTAACATATTGGTAGTTTACTAGAAAACATAAAGACATATAATGTGGTTGGTCAATATTTTATCACCACCCAACCCTGTGGATTTGTGTCCACTTACTCAAAGACTCTTTTTTTTAAATCATTTTTTTTCTCTTCTTTTTTTTTTTTTCAATGCAGTTTATTCAGGAACCTTGAACAATCATCGGACCCTGGGGAAAGCCAGCCCACAGCTTAAATAGCCTCTGGGTAGCCAACCCAGGCGTGCCACGTGGGCAATGCAGATAGGTCCACATACATGGAAGCAAGCCAGATCCTCGGCCTTAGCCAAATGTGGAGTTGTTCGTGACAGAGAGCACTCACCATCGGGAAGGTGGAAGGCAGAAACCAGCTCCATCTTTAAGGCATAGCATTCCGCAGCTCTCTACAGTTCCCCCTTTTTGTTTTAGATGCATCAGGCAAGAGTAGAGGTCTGATCTCTGATATTAGAAATGAATTGGGACTTTGTACCGATGTTCATTTAGGTGTCATCCACCCAAAGAGCATCAGACCCATCTGATACCTTTTCTTCAGAGGCGGGACCTGGGGCATCAACCCGCATGCAATCAGACATGCTCTTTTCTGGGTCGAAAGCAGCTGACCCTGAGTGCAGTGCTTAGCCTCGCATCCTGAGCATATCATTTTAGCTTTTTATGGTATCCAACCATGCTTGGGGAGAATGTCCTGCTTCAATGGCTGTAAAGCAGGCAAATAATTTAAATAGACCTATAATAGAAACAGTTACTAGAGGTCTCCCCCCCACAAAAAAACAAAAACCAAAACAAAAAACACCTAGGACCAACTGGTTTTAGCACAATTTTACCAGACTTTCAAAGAAGAGCTAATATTAATACTTCTCAAATTATTCAACGAATTAGAAACAGAAGAAACATTGTAAAACTTATTCTATAAGGCCACAATCCTTGATACCTAATAACACAAAGATTCAACAAAGAAAAAGAATTTCAATTTTCCTCTATGAACATTGATGCAGAAATAATCAAGCACTCGCAAACCGAATCCAAGAACACATCAAAGACCTGATCGACCATGGTCAAATAAGCTTCATCCCAGGGATGCAGGAATGGTTTCATATATACAAATCATTAACGTTATACAACATATAAAAAAGTGAAAACAATATGATACGATCATCTCATTAGATCCTGAAAAAGCCAAACATCCTTTCATGTTAATAATACTGGAAAGATATGATGCACATACATAAAAAAAATAAGGGCAATATACAGCAAGCCAATAACCAACATCAAATTAAATGTAGAGAAACTTAAAACAAATTCCACTGAAATCAGGGAAAAGGTAATGTTGTCCATTCTCTCTGTATTTGTTCAATATAGTACTGGAAGCTCTAGCTGTAGAAATAATCAACTAAATGAGATAAAGAGGATACAAATTGGAAAGCCAAAGTTTCACTATACACAGATGATATGATAGTATGCATAAGTCATCCCAGAATTTCTACCAGGGAGTTCCTACAGCTCATCAACAACTTCAGTAAAGTGGCTGGTTACAGAATTAACTAAAATTTTAGTAATCTTCCTATATAGAAATGATAAATGGGCTGAGAAAGAAGTCGGGAAAACAACACCCTTTACAATAGCCACAGTTAATTAAAATATCTTGGTGAAACTTTAACCAAGAAAGCAAAAGACATGTGTGACAAGAACTTCAAGTCTTTGAAGAAAGACATTGAAGAAAATTCCAGAAGATAGAAAAATCTCCCATGATCACACATCAGTAGGATTAACATTGTAAAAATGGCCATCCTGCCAAAAGCAATCTAAAGATTGAACGCAATTCCCATAGAATTCCACCAGAATTTTTTACAGACCTTGTAAGATCAATTCTCATCTTCATGTGGAAAACTGAAAAGTCGAAGATAGCTAGTGCAATCCTGTACAATAAAAGAATGTCTGGAGTTATTATCATCCCTCATTTCAAGCTATAGTTCAGAGCAGTAGTAATAAAATCTTCATGGTACTGGCATAAAAATAGAAAGGTTTATCAATAGATTAAATCAAATACCGAGAAACAAAACTTACGTACCTATGTATAATTGATTTTCCACAAAGCAGCCAAAATCATATGATGGGGAAATCATACATTCATCTTCAATAACTGGTGCTTGTCTAACTGGATGTCTGCATGCAGAAAAAATGCAAATACATCCATATTTATCAAATATCACCAAACTAAAGTTCAACCAGATCATAAATCTCAACTTTCAATCAGATACACTAAATCTAATAGAAAAGAAAATCAGAAACAGCCATGAACACACTGACACAGGAGACAACTTCCTGAACAGAACACCAAGAGCTCAAGATCAACAATTAATTCATGGGCCCTCATGGAACTGAAAAGCTTCTGCAAGACACCATCAATATGACAAAACAGAATCGAACACAATGGGAAAATATTTCACGAATCTTCATCTGATAGAAGACTAATACCCAAAATACATAAAGAACTCAAGGAATTAGATACTAACAAACCAAATAAACTAATTTAATATTGGAGTACTGAACTAAACAGAATTCTCAACAGAGGAATTGCTAATGGCAAAGAATCACTTAAAGAAACGTTCAGTATTCTTAGTCACCAGGGAAATGCAAATCAAAATAACTCTGAGACTCTATCTTATACCTATCAGAATAACGAAGATCAAAATCTCAAGTTACAGCACATGCTGGTGAGGATGTGGAGCAAGAGGAAAACTACACCATTTACAGTGGGAGTTCAAACTGTACAACCATTTTTGGAACTCAATTTGTCTGTTTCTCAGAATAGTTCTATCTCAGGACATACGTATACCACTCCTGGGTATATGCTCCACCATACAACAAGGACACTTGCTCATCTATTTTTATTGCAGATTTATTTGTAATAACCAGAAACTACAAGCAACACAAATGTCCCTCAACTGAAGAATGGATAAATAAAATGCAATGTATTTACACAATGGAATACTACCATGCTATTAAAAAAAGGACATCACAAAATTGCAGGCAAATGGACGGAACTAGAAAATATCATACTGGGTGAGGTAACCCAGACCCAGAAAGACATACATGGAATGTCTGTATTTACTCACTTATAAGTGGATATTAGCCATAAAGTATAGGATAACCATGATAAAATCCACAGACCCAAAGACACTAAGTGATAAGGAGGGACCAAGGGAAGGTGTTTGAATATCACTCAGAATGAGAACTAAAATAGACATCAGAGGTAGAGGGAGGGAGGAGGGAAGTGTGTGGAACATAGGTTGGGGGAAAGGAACTGGGGTAAGGAGGACTGAGGTAGACCAAACTGGGACAGAGAACTAGAATTGGTGGTAGTGGTGAACAGCTCTAGAACAATCCAGAAACCGAGAACCTAAAGAACTCCCAGGAATCTATAAGGGTGACCTTAGCTAGCTAAGACTCCTAGCTATAGGGAATATGGAACCTGAAATGGCCAACTCTGGTAACCAAGACAGGCTTCTAATGGAGGGAAGGGGACAACAACCGACTCACATATCCTTGGACCTAAAATTTGTCCTGCCTACAAGGCACATGCTTGTAATATCAGCACTCTGGGAGACAGAGCCAGTCAGATCTCTGTGAGTTCAAGGCCAGCCTGGTCTACATAGTGCATCCCAGGACATCCAAGGCTACACAGAGAAACCCTGTCTCAACAAAACAAAACAGCAAAAACAAACAAAAATATGCACAGGGATAAAGATGGAACAGAGGTTGAGTGAATGACTAACCAATGACTGGCCCAAATTGAGACCCATCTTATGATAGAAAGCCAACCACATATACTGTTAAATATAGTCTGCTATACTGGCAAACAGGAGCCTAGCATAACTGTCCTTTGTTGTGCGTGAGGTGAGCAAAGGAGTGAAAGAACCAAAGAGGTCAAAGAAAACCTACAAAATCAACTAACATGAGCCCATAGGGGCTCACAGAGACTGAATCACCAACGAATGAGCAGGTATGGGACAAACATAGGCCCCGTACACATATGTAACAGATGTGCAGCTTGTGTGTATTCCCAAACAACTGAGCAGGGGCTATCTCTGACTCTTTTGCCTGCTTTTAGTGTCATTTTCCCCAACTGGGCCTATCTAGCCTAAATAGAAGAAAATGTGTCTAGTCCTATTGCATCTTGAGATTCCAAGATATCCATGGTAGGATATTTCTAAGAAAAAAGGGAGGGGGGTGGTGAGAAGGGAGGTAAGAGGGAGGGGCTGGGAAGAGAGGAAGGAAGAGAAGCTGTGAATGAAATGTAATGTAATTAATTAATTTAAAAAAGGGGGAAAAAAAAAACAACCAGGCATCTAAGGAGTAAAAATACAATAAAATAAATCATAATACCAGCAAGTCAAATTATAACCAAGAAAGAAAAAGAGGCAAAGGAAAAAGCACAAGAAATGTGTATAAATACTGAGATCCATGTTTGCATTCACAAGGATTTCATAGACATCCAAAACCACAATCCATAATATATATCAAAAGACCACACGGTTTTTTTGTTTGTTTGTTTTATTTTGTTTGTCTGTTATTTGTTTCTTCAAGACAGGGTTTCTTTACTCCTGAACTTCTTGTAGGCAGGGCAAATTTTGGGTTGAAGGTTTTGTGGTTGGGTTAGTGTTCCTCTTCCTTTGCTAGGAGACTAATCGAGTCAGTGGGTGTCCTCTTAAGTCTCTGTGTCCTCTGCTACCAGTAATTTCGGCTTGAGGACCCTTCTTATCCTCCCGGGAGCCTTCACTGACATAGGCCTCCCACTTGACACAGAGATAGCCCACCCTCAATTTCTTTACTCTACAGGGATTTTGTCTTCTTGCCCAGGCTCTTTCCTGCTGCTGTTTTTATTTTTTTCTTTCTTTCTTTTTTTATTTTTATTAATTTTTATTTTTTTATATTAATCACAGGTTACTTACCTTGTATCCCAGCCGTAGGTACATCTGATAGGTTATATCCATACATGGTCCTTGGTTGGAGAAACAGTCTCATAGAGGGCACCTGTGCCCTGAGATATTTTGTCCTTGGGGAGCTCCTGTCCTCTCCCGGTCATATTAACTCCCTTTTATCGTATGATTCCCTGCGCTCTGCCAAAGGTTTAGTTATAAATCTCCGCATCTTAAAAAAAAATAAACAATACAATTTATTAATATGATTCCATGTCTACTTTTAAAGTATTTTGTACAGTTAATAAGATATTAGTGTTTAAGGAAATTTTGATTTTCCTAGTTTCTTTTTTTAATTATTATTTTTTTATTTTGTTTAAAAATTTTCATTTATTACAATTTATTCAATTTGTATCCCGGCTGTGGGCCCCTCCTTGTCTACCCCCAATCCCGCACTCTCTCTTTTTCTCCCCTATACCCCTCCCAGGAAGACCCAAGGGAAAACGCTCATTTCTCATTTAGAAGGACAACCGCAATAGACATCCTAAGCAGGAGAAGACAGGGAACAGGACAGGAGCCTACCACAGACCACCTCCGAAGACTCTACTGATCAAGGTACCTAGCAGAGGCTAAGACTCATAGGCAAACTTTGGGCAGAGTTCAGGGAATCTTACGGAAGAACGGGGAGATAGAAAGACCTGGGGAGAACAAGAGCTCCAAAAGGAGACCAACAGAGAAAACACACACACACACACACACACACACACACACACACACACACACCAAAACAAACAAACAAAAAAATCCAAAACAAAAAAACAACAACTTCAACAAACTGAGCCCTGGGGGCCCTGAGGAGAATGATACCCCAACCAAGAACCATGCATGGAGAGGACCTAAAACCCTGGCTCAGATATAGCCCATAGACTCAGTATCCAAGTGGGGTCCTTACTAAGGAGAACAGGGGCTGTCTCTAACATGAATTCAGTGTCAGACTCTCTGATCACCTCCTCCGGGGGATGGGGTGCATACTTGCCAGGCCACAAAGGAAAACAGTGCAACCAGTACTGCTGAAACCTGATAAGCTAGGGTCAAATAAAAGAAGAGGACCTCCCCCCCCCCTTTTTTTTGTTTTTGGTTTTTGACCTCCCCTGATTATGTTTTTTTTTCATTTTTTTTTATTTTATTAATTACACTTTATTCACTTTGTATCACCCCTTAAGCCCCTCCCTTCTCCCTTCCAGATCCCACCCTCCCTCTCCCTTCTTCATGCATGCCCCTTCCCAAGTCCACTGATAGGGGAGTTCCTCCTCTCCTTCCTTCTGATCTTAGTCTATCAAATCTCATCAGGAGTGGCTGCATTGTCATCTTCTGTGGCCTGGTAAGACTGCTCCCCCCTCAGGGGAGGTGATCAAAGAACAGGCCAATCAGATTATGTCAGAGGCAGTCCCTCTTCCCATTACTATGCAACCCACTTGGACACTAAACTGCCATGGGCTACATCTGTGCAGGGGTTCTAGGTTATCTCCATGCCTGGTACTTGGTTGGAGTATGAGTCTCTGGGAAGACCCCTGTGTTCAAATTTTCTGGTTCTGCTGCTCTCCTTGTGGAGTTCCTGTCCTCTCCAGATCTTACTATTTCCCACTTCTTACATAAGATTCCATGCACTCTGCCCAACAGCTGGCCATAAGTCTCAGTGTCTGCTTTGATAGTTTGCAGGGCAGTACCTTTCAGAGGCCTTCTGTGGCAGGTTCCTAGCTCGTTTCCTGTTTTCTTCTTCTTCTGATGTCCATCCTCTTTGCCTTTCAGGATGGGGACTGAGCATTTTAGTCAGTGTACTCTCTTGATTAGTTTCTTTAGATGTACAGATTTTAGTACGTTTATCCTATAGTACATGTCTATATGAATGAGTATATACTGTGTGTGTCTTTCTGCTTTTGGGACAGCTCACTCAGGGTGATCCTTTGCAGGTCCCACTATTTACCTGCAAATTTCATGATTTTCTTATTTTTCATTGCTGAGTAATATTCCATTGTGTAGATGTACCACAATTTCTGCATCCTTTCTTTGGTTTTAAAAGCAGGTGCTACCCTGACTTGAGGAATGCTAGTTTTAAAAGGGATTAACAGAATATTTGCCCTCAGGGCATTTATTTTCATCTCCCATCTAAGTCCTGAGATATCTCAAAGTTAGTTTTCTCTTAACTTATTTATCATTGAAATTTTATGTTAAAATCTGTAAGTTCTGAGGTATGTTTAACACTAAATGACAGGAACTGGTTTTCAGTGTTTGACCTCTATATTGTTCTCAGATATTTGCTTTTGGAAAGAGACAAAGCTGATGGGTGAATCATTTTACCATTAATTACAGTTTAATGTTTAATGAAATCAAATGAAAGGTTAATGTTTCTATCCACTCAAGATCTTCCCTTAACTTTTAAGGGACCTAAAATGGAGCTTCCAATTTTTTAATTTCTCTATAGTTAAAATTGTTTTGGGCATGACTTACTGTGATTCACTGTCTCAGAGGCTCCTGTGGCTCTGGAGTCCCCCAAATCTCTTTGGGCATCCAGGCGAACTCTGGAAGAGAAGAACTGAAGCTTACTCTGGAGACAATCCCAGGCGAATGTCTCCTCTGCAGCTATCTGTCAGATGTCTCCTGTCCTCTGTGATGTTTCTGTCTGCAACATTGTTGGGCTTTCTCCTTCTCTAATCACACTGGGTGCCAGATGTAAATTTTTTTTTTAATTTCTTCCAGGAAGTGATGAGATAAGAACAGAACGCAAGCTTTACAAAGTACATGGCTTGAGTTGGGCCCAGAACATATCAACTTAACTATCCCTCCACCCTTGCCTGGAAGCTTTTAACCTTCATACAATCCGATCTTCTGCAAGGCTTCAGCTTCTGGCTTCCATCTGCTAAGCTAGGCCTAGAATGTTTCAGTCTCTGTAACTTACTGCTGAATAAACCTACCCTTTCTAATTCTTTCCGAACTCTCCCTGGCTGAACTCAACTCAGCTGTTCTGGTTCAGACCTCTTCTCCAAGCTGACTGATGGCTTCTCCTGACTTCTCACTGAATTGCTCTGCTTGGAAAATTTGCCCTTGAACTCCATGAACTGAACTACACTCAGCTGAACTGCGCTGAACTGTGAACTGACTCCTTTCTCTCCAAGCGCTGCTCTTAAAAAGCCTCCTCTTCCTGTTGTTCTTCTGAAAGTTGGGCATATCTTATCTCTGACTCATTCTGCCAGATCTTTCTCTCATTTGTCACTTTGTCTGTCCCCCAAGTTATGTCATTGTTTGGAATTACAGGAGTATACTAAGGGCATGTCTGTATTCCAGCCAGAGGGATTAAAGGTATGTGGCATGTCTGTATTCCAGGTAGATCACAAAGACCTAGAAGGTCTTCAGATGGGATTCCTCTCCAGAGGAGCTATGTTGCTTAATTAAAATTCCTCTACATTTGTGTATATTCTATAAATATCTGATTGATTTCAGGTGGATGACATAGTATTCATTTGGCATAATTACTGAAAAAAAAATCACCACCTTATTTCATTTTTCTGATTAATGCACTGTTGCCTTATTTTATCTTTCATTAATTCATTTTCAACGTTTTATGTTGTTTTATTGTTTTGTCTATAGTAAAGTATTACATTTCTTTCTCATTTCATAACTTAAAAGATTATTTTTTCTTGTCATGACTTTACTATCACACTTAACTTCTTTTTGAATGCCACAAATAATGTATATATATTTTTTCTCTAAAAGTGAAGAATCTGTGTTGAAATAAGTACAAAAGCAGCTGAGATGACAGCAGCAGTGAACAAGGAAATAGAGGTCCCTTATTGGGTTCTCAGGAGTCCTCTCTGTGACTTTTGAATTTTGGTTGAAATTCTAGCCAAGGTATTTTGGAGTCATTTGGTGTGTCTCCGGAGTAAATTTCAACTTTTGATGAAATCATCAGAGTTCCAGTAGAAAGAAAAAAAAAATGTCAGACTGTTTTGAGGTGAAAATATATAACAAACTTTCAACTTTAAGAAGAAAAAGTAAAAAGTACAGAGATGGCTAAAAAAAAACAAAACAAACAAACAAACAAAAAAAAAAACAGAACCTCTGGACTTTATACATAGAACTTCTTGATCCAGTGAAAATTTGATTTCATTTTATGAATCTATTTTAAGACTATTCACAAACCATTCCATTTCCTCCATATCATCCATCTTATCACAAAAGATAACATTATAAACTGACTGTGTGTCTAAGACACAGGTGAAAAATGTAGTTTCATTCATTTGTACTTAAAATTGTGTTAAAAAGGTAGCAATTTCTTCTCTATTTGCTTATGTAGGTACTTTCATTAATGATTGTAAAAGTAAACACTGCTTTTACTAGTGTGTTAGTATTTCATATTCTTTCATTTCCAACTGAATAATCACCTTTCTTTTTTTAAATAGAGCATATTTAGTGATATAATTCCTTTTGTGTATATGAAATGCATCAACAATAAAGGGCATGTGTGTTGGATATATAGTTCTTATTTTATTATTACCTGTTTGTGTGTGTGTGTGTGTGTGTGTGTGTGGTGTGCATGCTACACTGCACACGTTATGTTCAGAGGATTTTTGGGAGTCAGTTATCTCACTACATCACGTGGGTCCTGGCTATTAATTTCGGGTTTTCTGGCGTGCATTCCATGACTTTATCACAGTCCCTTCTTTAAGGCTTCCCCCACCCCCGATACTGGAACTATGTTACTGCAATGTCTTCTTTTCCTTCCAAGAAGTGTGATGATAAAGAACCATCCAATATTTTCATTTGAGATTTCAGACAGCTCATTTTACATCTTTCCTGTAACTCTTTGCCTCAAACAGACCTTTTTAAAGTGGCATTTCTGCTGGCTTAATTCTGAGATAAGCATGGCTGGAGGAGCAACCTGTGCCTTCCTTTAGGCAGTCTGAATTACAAGTTTGTACAGACATTGCCAGTAATAAGTGATTATCCCCAAGATTTGTACTTCGCCATTCGCAACCAAGGATTAGAGTCCTTCAGTGTTAGCACGGGCTGACATCTTAAATGCTGCAAACCATGTTGGACAAATGGTGAGATAATGACAAATAGGATTCTCTACAAACATTTCATCTCATATTTAATATGGTATTTTATTGGATTTACTTTTTCAATAATTTTTTAGATAATTTTAGAAAATTCATTCTGTTATTTTGCTCTTGTTTGGTGTTTCAATGAAAGAACACGAGCTTGGACCTGCCTGGTTTCACAGGGATTTAATTGGGGGGGGTGTACAATTTGTTTCACTGTTTGTACTTATTCTAATCTATTCATAAACCATGCTTTTACCTTTGTGATGCAATAGATGACCCCATCATATAGACAAAAGTATGTTATTGACAACTCTGTGAGTTAAATTCCAAACATTGCAACTATAAGGTAAATTTCAAGCAGTATTGCATCATTTTCTTTTCTGTCTTTGATCTCTATTCTCACCACACAAAGACATACACACACACACACACACACACACACATACACACACACACAATCTCTTTTGCTACTTTTTCTTCAGCTTGGGCTCAAAGATAGTAGACATGAGACAAACTAGAAATAGTTTGTGAATTCAAACATGAGTATAGTATTAGAAAATAAACAATCACAAACAAAAAATATGAGTAAAATGATCAGTAACTGAGTTAGAAAATGTAAAGTACCACAGTTATATGTTTACATATTTCCTTTTTCTCTATACAGTGAAGTGTATATCAGTGAACTCTAATCTTTATGACATAACCTCATTTACAGAGCTGTTACATGACATGCTACTTTAGCTTCTTTTAAGATCATAATTTAAAAGAATTATTAACACTCACAACAAATGAACTCAATTTTATTTTTATATGCTGTATATTTTACTAGAATGCAATAACATACCAGAAGTTTACCTTTGGTAACACTAGAAAATGTTTTAATGTTTTAGACTAAACATACACACACATACACAAACACACAGTATAAAATCTAAAAATGCTACATCGTCACTGATCATTTTGTTGCATTTATGTATGTATTTATTTGCCTATTTTGGGGGAAGGCACATGTGTAAATCAACACACATGTGGAGGTCAAAGGCCAACTTGTTGGAATCAGTCTTTTTCTCTTAACATGTGGACCCTAGTGTGCAAATTCCAATCAGTCATCAGATTTTGTGATTAAAGTACTTGATACATTAAGCTATTCCACAATCACATAAACACTTGACTCTTTATGAAATATTGGTTAGATTTGTATTATATGTAGAGCTTTAGAAGGAGCCTAATTTATTTCCAATTTTTTTCAGCTTTACTTTGTTGGCTGATTCTCTCTTCTACCCCTCTTATCTTTTTTTTTCTTTTTTGACAAATGGTTATATCCTGTAGTGACACAGAACTTACATTTTTGAAATATTCTAGCATATTACTTCATTTTCATTGAAAACAATGATCTGTTAATTTCTTAAAACTGACAAAGTAATTATCTTCTTAATAAAATATATGCATAATTCTACTCTATTTTGGAAAACTGATTGTCTGGCAAGATAGTATCTTAGCATATTATTTTTTCATTTTCCTTTTTTTGTTTTGCACTGTTTTACAGATAAATATCAAAATATAATTTTCTTCCCTCTCATGCCTCAACATATTTTATTCTTTCTGTTTCTTGTTTGAAAGCAACATTTCAGAATATTCCTCAAAAGTCATAAAAGTAATTTTAAAAGCTTGAAAAAGATTAGATAAAGGAATTAAAATTTTATTTTAAACTCTGTTGGCACAGAGAGTATCCTGTGGTTTATATGTCCTAGGTAAGATAATCACTGCATGCATTGTTCTCAAAAGTTTTCCTTGACAATGCTATTGGGTGTTTAACCTTCATTATGTAAACTGAAAATATTTTCCTTCCCCCAAACACCTATGAGTTCTTTTAACTTGTTTGGTGTTGAAACATAATTTCTCTTTTTGTTGTTGTTTTTTATTTTTTTAAGAGACAAATATAAAAGATACTTTATTCCATGTTCTGCAATGTCTTGAAAAATATAACCAATCATTCACTCTGTTAACAATAGTTAATTACATAGAATATTGCCTATTATCGTTTTCTTTCCTAAGTTCTCAAATGAAGATGACTTATTACAATGATAATTTCAATATGGTTCTATTGAGGTTTGTTGTGAACTTACAGGTTTAAGGATCACAAGGTGTTTCCTAAGGAAGTCTTCCCATGACTTTCCTACATAATGTTGTCTGCCCTTGCCCATCTCCCGTCATATATATCATCCAGATTTATTTCCTTCTTATTTTTTTTATTCACTTTACATCCTTGTTGTAGCCCCATCCCTCCTTTCCTCGCAGTCTCAACCTTCCTTTATCCCCTTCTCCCTCTCCTTTTCCTCAGAAAATACGGAGGTCCCATTTCCATCCACCCCAGCTCCTCAAATCACATCAGGATTGAACTGTGTACTCTTCCCCTGTGGCCTGTCAAGGCAGTCCTGCCTGGAGAAAGTCATCCAAAAGCTAGTAAGTAAGTCTGTTTCATATGCAGTTCCCGCTTTTTTTACTATAGGACTCACCTGAGGTCCTAGCTGTTATTTTGATGTTGATCTTGGTGTGAGTACATGTGTGTGTGTTGTTTTTGTTTTTAGTTTTGTTTCTTTTGTTTTGTTGGTTTGGGGGGGTTGTTTATTTTAGGGTTTTGCAGATGAGACGTTATTTATTACCTGTGTTCTCCTGAGTATAGATGGCCTTCTTGGGTTGGAGTTTTCCTTCTAGTGTCCTCTGTAAGGCTGATTTTGTGTATAGGTACTGTTTAAATTTCTTTCTTTTTTTTTTTTTTGCCATGGAATATATTGTTTTCTCACTCTATGGTGATTATAGCTTTTCCTGGGTGTAGTAGTCAGGGATGACATTGGTGATCTCTTAGGGTCTGTAACATTCTGGCTTTAAGAGTTTCTGATGAGAAGTCAGGTATAATTCTGATAGCAGTGCCTTTTAATGTGACTTGGATTTTTCCCTTGCAGTTTTTAATATTCTCTATTTGTCTTATACATTTAGTGTTTTGATTATTATGTGGTCTAATCTATTTGGTGTTCTGTAAGATTCCTGTATGTTGGTAGGCCTCTCTTATTTAGTTTGGGGAAGTTTTCTCATAACTAATTTTATTCCTTCTCAAGTCTCTGATGGGGTTGAAGACCAAATAGTTACAGTACCACATTTAAGTTTAAGTTGTTTAGAAGTTAAGAAATCTTTTCATATAGGTAATACCAATAAGGATAAAAGTTAATTTAGGTATAGAACTTTAAACTTACCAAGATAGATAGGATAACCAGATACTTTCTCCTATGATACCTTCTCCATGTGCTAAATACACATGGATTGGACATTGCACATGTAGATTTTACCTAACAGTTTTCATAATTATTATTGTATTGAAAGAAAAGGAGCCTTTTATTGGACTTAAAGGGGGAAATGTTGGTATAATGTTTGTTTTTTTTTAATGTATACACCTTACCCTTGTTCATTCAAATACTTATTTCTCCCCCACCCCACCCCCAACTCTCTGGTTTCAATCCAGATATTGCATTGTGATACTCATTATAAGCATCCTGTCTCAACTCTTGTGTAAACAGGACAAAATAAAGCAACTAGATACAATGTTGTGCAATGGGAGGAGCCAGAGGACAGGAAAGAGGGGAGGAGCTAGAGAGCAGGAGATGAGTGGGAGAAGGAGGAGAAAGGGCTAGAGGAGAGCGGGGAGAGCAGAGCTGGAGGAGAGATCTTGGAGGACATGCAGCATGAAACAGACCTAAGATTTCACAAAAAGCTAGTATAATGTGGAAAATCTAAATGTTGGGAAACTGAGGGCTTGGAGGTTTAGGAGGGAGTAAATATTGTGTTCTAGGTAAACTAAAAACCCAGTCTCTGTGTGGTGATTTGGTTATACAGCTGTTTAAGATTAACAGCAAGCATTACTAGAAGATAAACCCATAGTAATTATTAATAACTTCTTACAACAAGTGTGTCTGGTTTTATGTTGAGGTCTTTGATCCACTTGGACTTTACTTTTGTGCATGGTGATAAGTATGGTTCTATTTGCATTTTTCTACATGTAAACCAGCATCTTGTTGAAGATCCTATCTTTTTCCACTGCATGGTTTTGGCTTCTTTGTCAAAAATCAAGTATCTTTAGGTGTATGAATTTATTTCTGGGTCTTCAGTTCAATTCCATGGATCCTCTTTTCTGTTTCTACACCAGTACCATGCCGTTTTTGTTACTCTTACTCTATAATATAGCTTGAGGTCTGGTATTGGAGATACCTCCAGAAGATCTTTTATTGTACAGGATTCTTTTTGCTATTATGGGTTTTTTGTTTTGCCATATTAAATTGAGAATTGCTCATTCAAGTTCTGTAAAGAATTGTGAGGTATTTTGATAGGATTTGCTTTGAATATATAGATTGCTTTTGGCAGGATGGCCAATTTTCAGTAGGTTAATTCTACCAAACCATGAGCATGAGAGATCTTCACATCTTCTGATTTTTAATTCAGTTTCATGTTTCTGAGACTTGAAGTTTTTTTGTTTGTTTGTTTGTTTGTTTGTTTTCCATACAGGTCTTTCATTTGCTTGGTTAGAGTCACACCAAGGTACTTTATATTATTTGTGTATTGTGAAGGGTGTTTTTTCCCTAATTTCTTTCTCAGGCCATTTGTCTTTTACATATATGATGGCCTCAGATTTTTTTGATTTAATATTGTATACAGGCACTTCACTGAAGGTGTGTTATTAGCTGAAGGAGTCACTTATGTATACTATTATAACATCTGTGAGTAATTATACTTTGATTTCTTCCTTTCCAATCTGTTTCCCTTTGATCTACTTGTCTTATCGATCTAACTAGGACTTCAGTACTATTTTGAAGAGATAAGGAGAGAGTGGGCAGCCTTGTTTTGTCCTTGACTTCAGTGGGATTGATTTAAGTTTCTTTCCATTGAGTTGATGTTGGCTATAGGCTTGCTGTACATTGCCTTTACTGTGTTTAGGTATGTGCCTTGTATCCCTGATCTCTCCAAAACTTTAAACATGAATGGTTGTTTATTTTGTCAAATGCTTTTTTTTTTTTTTTTGGCATCTGAGGAGATGATATTCCTTTTCTTGTTCTTTCAGTTAGTTTTGTTTTTTTTTTTTTTTTTTTTTTTTAATGTGGTGGATTACATTGATGGATTTTCGTATATTGATCCTGTTTCTACAAACATTCTGTTAATCTGAGTCTTTATTGGAGAGTTGAGACCATTGATGTTGATCAATATTAGTGACCAGTGAGTGTTAATTCATTTAATTGTGGAGGTGGTAATGTGTGTATGTGTATGCTTGTTTTCTTTTGCTATTTTGTTGTGATAGTGTCTGTTTTTTGGGGAGTTGTAGTTAATCTCTTTGAGTTGTAGTTGTTTATTTTTTTCTAGTATCTTCTGTAGGGCTGGTTTGCTATGTATATATTGTTTAAATTTAATATGTCGTGGAATATTTTGTTTTCTCCCTCTGGGTTGATTGAAAGTTTTGCTGGATATAGTAGTCTGGGTTGGCATCTGGGTCTTTTAGTGTAGCATTGATAGCCACCTAGGCCTTTCTAGCTTTCACAGTCTCTATTGAGAAGTCTGGTTTGCTTCTGCTAGGTCTGCCTTTATATGTTACTTTGCATTTTTTCCTTTCTGCTTTTAATATTTTTTCTTTGTTCTGTAGATTTACCATTTTTATTATTATGTGGTGAGAGGGTTTCCTTTTCTTGTCTAGTCTATTTGGTCTTCCGTGGGCCTCATTTATGTTTAGGGACATATCTTTCTTAAGGTTGAGGAAATTTTCTTCTATGATTTTCTCAAAAATATTTTCTGGACCTCGGAGCCTGGAATCTTCTTTTTCTTCTCTTCTTATTATTCTTCGGTTCCGTCTTTTCATGGCTTTCTTAATTTCTTGGATATTTTGTGTCTGGAACTTTTCCGATTTTATTTTTTCTTTGAGAGATGTATCAGTTTCTGCCATTGTATCTTCAGCACTTGATTCTGTCATCCATCTCTTGTGTTCTGTTGGTGAGTCTTACCTTTGTGACTCCTGATCTCTTCTCTAAGTTCTCCAACTCCAGGACAACTGTTTGTGTTTTCTTTTTTGATTCTAATTCTGTTTTCATGTCTTGCACTATTTCCCTCTTCTGTTTGAATGTGGATTCCTGTCTGTCCATGTTGGCCTCTATTTTTTTGTTGTTGTTCATTTTCTCTTTGGTGCCTGTATTTTTTTTTTGTTTCCTCTTTATATGCCTTGAATAACTGAATAATTATCCATTTAAGATCATTTTTCTGTGTTTCAGCTGCAATAGAATATCTGTTGATTTTTGGAGAATCCTATGAAGCCATGATGTTCTGGTTTTTGTTGACTGTAATTTTACGCTGGCCTCTAGCCATCTGGTTTTCTGTAGTCTTGACTGATTTTTCCCGGTGCTTGTACTAAATACTGGGTCCATCTGTCTTTGGAGTCTGAAGTAGCTCCCCTGGATTCACTGTCTCTGCTGGCTCACTGTTTGTGACCCAGGTATTCTAGGTATCAGGGGTTTAGATGGAAAGATCTCTGAGCCTAGAGCTACTCCAGTGCCCCACAGGCTTCCTTAAGATGGTGGAAAATGGAATAATACCTGGCTCAACTCCAATGTATTCACTGGATGATTTTTTTCTGATCCAGGTGGGCTAGGTTGCTGGGGAGCAGAAGGAAAAATCTTTGTGCCTAGAGCTGTTCTGGTGCCCCACAGCCAACCTGAGGAGGAAGACAATGAAACGTGGGTCCAGTGCCTAGCTCAGTTTTGCTGGGTTATCTGTTGTTCTGGGTTCAATGTTTCTATTCTAGGAGAGCCAAGCTGCGGGGGGACTAGCAGAAAGATCTCTGGGTGTAGATCTGCTCCAGTACCCTACTGAGTTCTTCAAGCTGGAGGACATTGGGACTCAATGGGACTTGAGTCCCATGCCTAGCTCAGCTCAGCAGTGTACCCTGTCTGTGCTGCGCTGGCTAATTCTGACTTTGGTGAGCCAGGCAGGTGGGGGGCAGGTAGAATAGAGCTGGACTTCCTAAACAGTACCAGAATGTATCCCTGCCCCCCTCCCCGCCACACACATACAAACACAGGGCTGTGAGAATGAGGGCTGCTAGCAGCTGGGACCAGGAAGGTATATTCAGGATGATTAGAGTGGGCTCCTGGGTTTGGAACCAGGAGCCGCTAGTACCCAGAAAGTGTCTACAGGACTATGAGAATCAGCACCCAGTTTTGGAGCCTCACCCTCAGTATAGGAAGATATTCACTGCGTAGGGAGTGAGAGTTGGAACCCAAAGTTCCAGCTGCCAGCTGCTGCTTCCTGGAAGGTAGCCACATAAAGTAGGCTTGTGGGAGTTTCCTAAGGCTGAGGGGTCAGAGCTGCCAGCAACTTGTCCCAGGAAGTTGGGCTTGGGCAGGTGGCCTATGGCTGAGGTAGTGCTGGGCAGGATCTTGGAAAGGTTTCCCGGTATTAGCCAGAAGGACTGAAGATGGACTTTCTTAGTATCCCCATGTATTCTCCACCTGAGAAATACAGACATCGGTGTTTTGGGGTCCATAGTAAGGCCTGCTAGTCACCCTACTCTCAATTCTGAGGTGATTTTCAGATATCCTGAATGGTTGGTGCCACCAGCTTGGATCTCCCTTCTTTCACCTCTTTGACTGTATTTTCCTGTGCTCCTTTGAAAGCTTTACTTTCCTCCTTTCAGGAATCTATCGTTTTCATAACTTCAGATTTAATATCTTTTTAATGTGCTTTGAGTGTGATAGTTTCTCCAGGGCTTGCTATGGCAGAGCTGCTGGTTTCCAGTGGTCCCATATGGCCCTGAATTTTGTTGTCTGTGTTCTTACACTGGCCTCTAGCCATCTGGTTGACTCTGATGTTAGTGGACCCAAGGGTCCCTCTACTAGGTTCACTGTATGGGTCCCATTTGGGCCAGACATAGGCAGAGTAGGCCAAAAGCTGGTCAGGTGTTACACAAGCCTCCTCAGAACTGGAAATAATGAGGCTTAGGTCCTGTGTACAGCTCACCCCATCTGGACTCAGTATTTTTGACCCAGGTCAGCCAGTAAGATGGGGAGCAGGAAGAAAGATCTTCAAACCAAATGCTGGTCCAGAACCTCACAGGCTTCCTTAGGACTGGAGACAAGCCCAGCTATGAAACCAAATTTCTAATTAATATTTATTACATTATAATTTTCTCAATAACATCTCATTTAAGTCAGGCATGGTAGCATACCAAATAATGACTCTAATCCTAACACCTAAATGAAAGAAACAAGAGAATCAGAAATTCAAAGCCACACTTGGCTACATGTGGGGTTGCAATTTATGAAACAATTTCCAATAAATAAATGTATCATATTACTTATTAATGTTTGTATATTAAAATATATTTGGCTATAACTATACTCAAAATATATTAAAATAGAAAACTATACAGAAATATATATGATCTCCTATCATAGGGTTCAAAAGTATACTTCAGAATTAATACCATGATATATTTGGGAAACAAATAGTATATTCGCAAGCAAATCTTCAGGAACAAGTATTTACATCAGAAAACACAACATTCCTCTGTTATAATTTATATTTGTGAGTTGTAGAGGAGCTAGATACTTAGCCTTCTTATTGAGAGAAACAGAAAATTTAGGTGACTTACCAGAAAATAAATTATAACATTAACAAGTATTTCATTGTTAAGAAAGAATAGAAACAAAGACTACTAAACTTTGCTCATTTTATGAAAGCATGAAGACATAGAATTGAGGTCAACTGATTTCACAGGCTTTCCACAAGTAAGTGAATGAACACAACTTGAAATTAAGGGTCTTGAAAGGTGAATATATTCTTAGAAGTGAAAAAGATTTCACTGAAGACACCAAGGTCCATACTCAACAATTTACTCAGATTTGAGAGTTGAAAAACCCCCATATTAGGCTTAATATTAACCTGTTAATATTGACTCTCTACGTTAACATATGATAAGAAAAAAATACCCTCTATGTTAACTTAAATGATTGTGTGAATCAAACACAAAACTCACTTTTTGACAAACACCTTCATTTAAAAACTCAGGTTATTTTTAATGTTTAATCTGATACATTTAATAATTGACAATATAACCAACTATGGAGCAGAATATTTAAAATAAATGAGAAAACAGAACTGTAGAAAAAGGTAACAGCTCTTTTATTTTTTTCTGTTATTTTATATATTTATTTATTTATTTGTTACATTTTATTAACTCTGTATCCCAGCTGTATCCCAATTCCTTATTCCATCCCAAACCCTCCCTCATCTCCTCCCTGTGCCTTTCCAAGTCCACTGATTGGGGAGGACCTTCTCCCCTTTCATCTGACCCTGTTTTACACATCAGGTATCTTCAGGACTGGCTGCAAAGCCCTCCTCTGTGGCCTAGCAGGACTGCTCCTCCCTTGGGGGGTGGGGAGGTCAAAGAGCCTGTCATTGAGTTCCTGTCAGAAATAGTCCCTGTTCCCCTTACTATGGGAAAACAATTGGTTACTGAGCTACCATAGGCTTCATCCAAGCAAAAGTTGTAGGTTATATCCATACATGGTCCTTGATGGAATGTCAGTTTCAGGAAAGACCCCTGTTTCCAGATATATTTGGTTCTTGTGGAGCTACTATCCTTTCCATGTCATACAAACTCCCCCTTCTTTCATATGGTTCCCTGCACTCAGCCGAGGTTTGGTTATGAGTCTTAGTATCTGCTTTGATACACTGCTAGGTAGTCTTTCAGGGGCCCTCTGCAGCAAGCTCCTGTCCTATTACTTGTTTTCTCCTACATCCGATGCACATCCCATTTGTCTATCTAAGTGAGGATTGATCATCTAACCCCAGTTCCTCTTTCTTGTTTATCTTCTTTAGGTGTATAGATTTCATTATGTTTATTATATCTTATAGGACTATATGAGTGAGTATATAAGATGTGTGACTTTCTCCTTCTGGGATACCTCACTCAGAATGATCTTTTCTACATCCCACCATTTGCCTGAAAATGTCATGATTTCCTCATTTTTGATTGCTGAGTAGTATTCTGATAGGTAAAAACACCACAATTTCTGTATCCATTCCTCCATTGATGGACATCTGGGTTGTTTCCAGGTTTTGGCTATTACACATAAAGCTGCTACAAACATGGTTGAGCACATATCCTTGTTGTGTACTTGAGCAAATTTTGGGTATATGCCTAGGAGTGATATAGCTGCATCTTGAGGAAGCACTATTCCTAATTATCTGAGAAAGCACCAGATTGACTTCCAAAGTGATTGTACCATTCTACATTCCCACCAGCAATGGAAGAGGGTTTCCCTTTCTCCACAACCTCTCCAGCATGTGTTGTCACTTGAGTCATTCATCTTAGCCATTGTGATGAATGTAAGGTGAAATCTCAGGGTCATTTTGATTTGCATTTTCCTGATGGCTAAGGATGTTGAGTATCTCTTTAAGTGTTTCTCTGCCATTCTATATTCCACTACAGAGAATTCTCGGTTTAGCTCTGTAATCCATTTTTTAAACGGATTACTTGATTTATTGCTTTTTAACTCCTTGAGTTCTTTAGATATGCTAGATATCAGCCCTCTGTCAGATATAGGGTTGGTGAAGATCCTTTCCCAGTTTGTAGGCTGTTGTTTTCTTCTGACGACAGTGTCTTTTGCTTTACAGAAGCTTTTCAGTTTCGTGAGGTCCCATTTATTGACTGTTGCTCGTAGAGCCTGTGCTGTTGGTGTCCTGTTCAGGAAGTTGTCTCCTGTGCCAATGAGTTCTAGGCTGTTCCCCACTTTCTCTTCTAACTGATTTAGAGTATCTGGTTTTATGTTGAGGTCTTTGATCCACTTGGACTTTAGTTTTGTGCAAGGTGATAAATATGGATCTATTTTCATTTTTCTGCATGTAGACATCCACCAGCACCATTTGTTGCAGATGCTGTCTTTTTTCCATTGAATGGTTTTGGTTTCTTTGTCAAAAATCAAGTATGCATAGGTGTGTGGGTTTATTTCGGGGTCTTCTGTTTGGTTCCATTGATCCTCCTTTCTGTTTCTATGCCAATACCATGCAGTTTTTATTACTATAGCTCTGTAGTACAGCTTGAGATTGGGAAGGGAGATACCTCCAGATGATCTGTTGTTGTACAGGATAGTTTTGGAAATTCTGGGTTTTTCGTTTCTCCATATGAAGCTGAGAATCTTTCTGGTCTGTAAAGAACTGAGTTGGTATTTTGATGGGAATTGCATAGAATCTGTAGTTTGCTTTTGGCAAGATGGCCATTTTCACAGTGTTAACCCTACCGATCCATGAGCATGGGAGATCTTTAAATCAACCAATTAGAAACAAATAAAACCATTCAAAGAATCAAGGAAACCAAGAGCTGGTTCTTTGAGAAAATCAACAAGATAGACAAACCTTTAGCCAAACTAACTAAAATGCAGAGAAAAACTATCCAAATCAGCAAAATTAGAAATGAAAAGGGGGACATAACAACAGACAGTGAGGAAATCCAAACAAACATTAGGTCTTACTACAAAAGCCTATATGCCACAAAATTTGAAAATCTAAAAGAAATGGACAATTTTCTAGATAGAGTCCATCTACCAAAATTAAGTCAAGATCAGAGAGAAAAATTGAATACTCCTATATCCCCCAAGGAAATAAAAGCAGTCATCAACAGCCTCCCTTCCAAAAAAAGCCCTGGGCCAGATGGATTCAATGCAGAATTCTACCAGACCTTCAAAGAAGTGCTAACTCCAATTCTCTTCAACTGTTCCACAAAAATGGAAAAAGAAGGAACATTACCAAACTCATTCTATGAAGCCACAGTCACCTTGATACCTAAATCACACAAAGACCCAACAAAAAGAGAACTTCAGACTTATCTCTCTTATGAACATTGACACAGAAATACTCAATAAAATACTTGCAAACCGAATCCAAGAGCACATCAAAGATATCATCCACCATGACCAAATAGGCTTCATCCCAGGCATGCAAGTGTGGTTCAACATACAGATACCCATCAATGTAATCCACCACATAAACAAACTGAAGGAGAAAAACCACATGATCATCTCGTTAGATACCGAAAAAGCATTTGACAAAGTACAATGCCCATTCATGTTTAAAGTCTTAGAGAGATCAGGGATACAAGGCACATACCTAAACATAGTAAAGGCAATATACAGCAAGCCTATAGCCAACATCAAACTCAATGGAGAGAAACTTAAATCAATCCCACTGAAATCAGGGACAAGAAAAGGCTGCCCACTCTCTCCATATCTCTTCAACATAGTCCTAGCTAAAGCAATAAGACAACTAAAGAAGATCAAGGGGATACAAATTGGAAATAAAGAGGTCGAAGTGTCACTAGTCGCAGATGATGCGATAGTATACATGAGCGACCCCAAAAATTCAACCAGAGAACTCCTTCAGCTGATAAACACCTTCAGCAAAGTGGCAGGATACAAAATGAACTCAAAAAAATCAGAAGCCTTCCTGTATACCCAAGGCAAAAGGGCCAAAAAAGAAATCAGGGTAACAACACCCTTCACAACAGCCACTAATAACATAAAATATTTTGGGGTAACTCTAACCAAGCAAGTGAAAGACCTGTTTGAAAAAAAAACACGTTAAGTCTCCAAAGAAAGAAATTGAAGAAGGTAAGAGTTCTTTAAAATATATATGTATATATATCTCCAAAAGAGAAAGTACAGATTTTAACTGAAGCAGAATATTTTTCAATTGCTGAATTTCCTCTTTGGTAATAATTAAACTTGATAGTAAGCTTTACGTGATAAAAAGAAAAAGCTTACATTTTATAGGGCAGGAAGCTCTGGGATGTGTGTGAGGGATTTTATTTCATAGGTTAACTGAGGTGGGAAGACCATGTTAAGAGTGGCCAGCACCATTTTGGAGGATGAGGTATCAAATTATATAAAAAGAGAAACCATGTGAGCCCTAACACTCATCAATCTCTGTGGTTGCAAATGCTACTGAGACCCTCCCTCCACTGAACATACTGTCTTTAAAAAATTATACATAAATTCCTATGAAAGAAGAGAGTCTAATTTGTAAATACCACTAAAGGGGTTCCATGATCCTTGAAAATATCTGTCAGAACATTTACCAGTTGTTAAGACCTGAGTCAGTTGCTTCCAGGCTTATGAGAAGTAAAAGAAACGCTCAAACATATTTCAAAGGAGGGATTTTTTTTTTCTTTTTAAAGCAAACCAAGGGTACAGGACAGACGTGCTATGGGTGAAGTCTTTTGTTGTTGTTTTTTTATACTGGTTTTATTTATTTTAAATTTTATTTATGTATTATTAATTACAGTTTATTCACTTTGTATTCCAGCTGTAGTCCCCTCCTTCAACCCCTCCCAAACCCATTCCCCCTCCCTAATCTCTTCCTATGCCCTTACTCAATTCCACTGATAGGGGAGATCCTCTTCCCCTTCCCTCTGACCTAGCCTATCAGGTCTCATCAGGACTGGCTGCATTGTCTTCCTCTGTGGCCTGGTTTAAGGCTGCCCACCCCCATCATGTGGAGGTGATCAAAGAGCCAGCCAATAAGTTCATGTCAGAGACAGTCCCTGTTCCTATTACTAGGGAACCCACTTTGAGACTGAGCTGCCATGGGCTACATCTGTGCAGGGATTCTAAGCTATCTCCCTGCATAGTTCTTGGTTGGAGTATCAGTCTTAGAAAAGACCCCTGGGCCCAGAATTTTTGTTTTTGTTGCTCTCCTTGTGGAGGTACTATCCCCTCCAGGTATTTCATCTCCCACTCTTTCATAAGATTCCCTTCCCTTTGCCCAGAGTTTGGCTATGAGTCTCAGCATCTGCTTTGATGCTTTGCTGAGTAGAGTCTTTCAAAGGCCCTCTGTGGTAGACTCCTGTCTTGTTTCCTGTTTTCTCCTTCTTCTGATATCCATCCTCTTTGCCTTTCTTAATGGGGATCTCCTTCTTGCTTAGCTTCTTTATGTGTGGAGATTTTAGTATGTTTATCCTATATTATATGTCTAATACCCACTTATAAATGAGTATATACCATGTGTGTCTTTCTGCTTCTGGGATACCTCCCTCAGGATAATCTTTTCTAGTTTCCACCATTTGTCTGAAAATTTCATGATTTTCTTGTTTTTCATTGCTGAGTAGTTCCATTGTGTACATGTACCACAATTCCTGTATCCATTCCTCAATTGAGGAAAATCTGGGTTGCTTCCTGATTCTGGCTATTACAACAAAGCTGCTATGAACATGGGTGAGCAAATGTCCTTGTTGTATAGTTGAGAGTATTTTGAATATATGCCTAGGATGCTATAGCTGGATCTTGAGGAAGCACTATTCCTAATTGTCTAAGAAAGTGCCTGATTGATTTCCAAAGCGGTTGTACAAGTTTACATTCCCACCAGCAATGGAATAGGGTTCCTCTTTCTCCACATCCTCTCCAACAAATAGAAACACTTAAAGAATGTTCAACCTTTTAGTCATTAGGGAGATGCAAATCAAAACAACCCTGAGATTTCACCTTACCCCCATCAGAATGGCTAAGAACATAAGAAGATCTCAATAATCAGTTAAGTATAATGACTTAGGGAGATGTCAAGTTGACAAGTGGCGTCAAACTAATATTGGTTAATTTTGTTTTTATGCTGGATGGCTTATAGGCTGAGAACGTTGCCACTAGGCAGGCCTACAAGAACTGACTTAATAACACCTTCCTTCAGAGTGTCCAGCAGTCTGGCAGAAACATAAATATAAAATGTCAGAGACAAAGCAGTGCTGCTTTTTGTTTGCCCACCTCAAAACTAGCTCATTAGTTAATCTATGCTGTTGCTGCTGTTGCTGCTCTTGTTCTTTGATGATAGCAACTCAGCTTCTTTGGATTTCTAATATGGGTTGAAGACCAGCATCTCTCCAAGAATCTTCTCTGCATTCATCCCTAGAATAGGACAATGGAGTAATACAGCCTTTATACAGAGAAGCTAACTGATTCTCAGCTTCTCTAATGAGCATGCATTAGTTTGCTACTCAACCTACACCATGTAAGCCAATTTCATGAATTCTCTTGTACTGTATAAAACTTTTATTTGTTCCAGCAACCCCTAAATAATTCAATAGAATGCTTATAAATGATCACTAATAATTTAAAAATTAGAAAGCTCTGAGTTATCAGCCCATACATATGACTGACTATATAGAGCCTCATTTTGTGAGACATGCATGAACACATTCTATAGAAAAGATCATAAATTTGAGAGCCAGTAGTATGATACAGAAAGAGTTGAGAAGGAAGGAGACAAGATAGACATGTTACTCTACTCACGTATGGAATTCTCATACTTATACATTAATCAATTAATATAAATAATGAGCACAAATTAGGTTTACAAAGAAGCTTCATTGATTATACTATAATATAATTTTTTTTTACCTCAGTAATCATTTACTTTTATAAAATAAATGTGCCATTGTAAAATGTTTTATTTTCTTGGGTGAGGGAATGAGATAAGAGCTGTTCACGAGCCTTTCCAGGTCTTTCTGAATTTTCCTGGCTGGTTCAACTTAGCTGTTCCGGAACAAAACTCCTCTACAAGATGACTGATTCAAAATACCTTCTTTTTTTTTTTTTTTTTTTTTTTTTCCAATAGTAAGAAAGCTTTATTACAAGAGTGATCGAACTCAGGACCATTGTCTCACTGACACAGCAGTAGAGAAGTGGGACCCCGAGCTCTGAGTGAGCAGGATTTTTAAAGGGAAAGTCTGTGAGCAGGGGGTTTCCATGGCATCAAGCAGGGGGCCACAAGTCTTGGCGTTACAGAATTGGGTGAAGTTTAGCAGGGTGGGGTGACCTTTTCTGAGGTACACAATCACAATGGCTAAGGCATATAATCACAATGGCTATTTTTCTAAACCATATCTGAAACATTGGGGAAAATTTTCCCACCCGATTCTCAACTGATTCCCATTGATTGCCAGGGAATTTGTCTCTATTTTCTATGAAACATTTATTCTGTTATATTTCCTGGAGGCTGTTGCTAGGAGAGTTAACTTTGTTTCTGCTAGGTGTACATTCTGTGATATTTCCTGGTACCTGAATTCTGTTCCCAGTCAAGATCTTTATTTCAAAATGGAGTTATATTCAGGCTATCTTAAACTCTTCAATAGGTGGTTATGAGCCACCATCAAAATACCTTCTTGTGGCTTCTGACTGAAATGCTCTGCCTGGCCTCAAGCTAATTTTTGCATTATGTTTTAATCTCATGGCTCTTTCTCGTTTTCTGTCTTGTTCTGTCTCACCTGCAACCTGTCTCTATAAAACGTTAGTAGTAAAAATTAGTCAGTAAAAAACACTCTCTGGGGGAGAGGCATGGGAGGAGAAGAGGGAGGGAGAGATTGGGAGGGGGAAAGGGAGGGGGCTACATCTGGGATACAAGGAAAATAAATTGAGATAGATAGATAGATAGATAGATAGATAGATAGATAGATAGATAAACAGATAGATGGATAGCCTCTTCCTGTATTGCTCTTAGGTAGTTGCTCATTCTGGTCTATTCACATGAGAGTTGGGCATATCCTATCTCTGATTCATTCTGTCAAATTTCTCTGATTCCTCACTTTGTCAGTCTCTCAATTAGATGTCATTGTTTGGAATTAAAGGTGGGGACTATGGGAGTGACTGCATGTATTCCACTCAGATCATGTAGACCTAGAAGGTCTTTGAATTTGAATACTTGCCAGAGCACTCATGTTGCTGGATTAAAATTCCTTTACATATCTTTTAAAAAATTAACTGTTAGCTGGACAAGGTGGTGCATGCTTGTAATCCCAGAACTCAGGGTGGACAGAGGCAGATAGATCTCTGTGAGTTGCAGGCCAGCCTGGTCTACAAACTGAATCCGTGATAACCAAGGCTACACAAAGAAACCCTGTCTTGGTTAAAAAAAAAAAAAAAAAAAAAAAAAAAGCTTTAACCACTAATGTTTAGGGATAGAAGACAAAAAGCAAATTAGCTATTCAGCTTATAAACAAACTATCATATGAATGATGATGTAAATAAAATTGTTTCTGGGACTGGCGAGCTCTCTATTGTGTTATGAAGGCACTTAAACTAATGTTTTTAAATAAAGTGTAAGTGAAATGTAAATAATATAGGAGGCATTAATTTGCAAAATGATTAATAGTATATACTTGTACGTAATAATTTAAAGTTTACAAAATCCATGTATTTCCAGACAAAATTTCAAAAACGACCTCAGTTCGTATTTACTTAATCTGTGTTGTAGAAGAAAAGATGTTTTCCATGTTTTAATTTTACTTCTACTTTGCTGTAAGGTATGTTTGGTAATCCCTTTTGTTTTAAATTAATTATTTAAACATTTTAAGTATCCTACAATATAGCTTCATCATATTCATCTACTTCTTGAATTTTCCCCGTATCTACCCCTTCTTCTATTCCCACCCAACCTTGTCTTGTTTTTGTTTTGTTTTAAACCCTTCAAGGCCAACTAATAGTGGGGAAATATTATTGGAAAGTTTTCCTTAATTAGAGCATAGTCAGTTCATCAGAGATACATACTCTTTGAGAAAACTGTTTTTCCCTCTCCCAGGAAGTATTAATTTCCATTCACTAGATGACTTTGTATGTGACTGTGTGCCCAGTTCTCTTGCTTTCTGGGATTTCCCCCTGACTTAGGCATGTATGGTTTTGTTTTTGTTGTTGTTGTTGTTGTTTTGAATGGTATGAGTTCATACATGAGGCTTTGCTGCTGTTTAGAAGATATCTCACTGTAGTCATATATCACTTCTGGCTCTTACACACCCTCTGGTCCCCTATTTTTCAATAATTCTAGTCTTGAGGAGAGATATAGTACATATGCTCTCTTTAATGTGAGCATTTTGCAGCATTTTGATCTCTGTCGCTGTGTCAATCACCATCTACTGCAAATAGAAGCATTTCCAATAAGGGATAAAAGAAGCACTGGTCTCTTGTGAGAGGAAGGAAACATATAAATTTAAGAAGGCTGGATTGCTAGTTTTTACTCTGTTGATTGCCTTTCCTTCCTTACATTCAATTGCTGTATCTCTTCAGACAGCAATTTCTTTTCTCTTTTATGAAATATATTCTATTCTTAATGTACTATTCTCTTTATAAACTATACTCTGTTCTTCATAACATTCTCATATAAAATACCACCATTGTGAAACAAGTTATATTATCTCTCTACATATTCTAGTAACATACTATAGACATTCAGATTATTAAGTTTATTTCACAACTTGTTCATGTTTCTCTTAAAATATAAGCCAGGAACTAGGTTACTCATACTTCTAATTTCAGCACAAAAAGGCACAGGCAGGAAGATTTTCACAGGTTAGAGGTCATGGAGATCAAAATAGTGAGACCCTGCCTCAAAAAACAATAAAAAAAAATAAACAAGAGTGCATACATGGATAGAATACATTGTTATTAATACTCTTCTTTGAGTTTCAAAAAAAAAAAAAACTCGTGTCTGCTTTCAAGGGGGCCATAACTTCACATTAATAATGCAGTTCTTTAGAGATTAACATCAGCTGGTTGTCCTGGGCCATATTTTATTTGTAGTAGCCTCCAGGATGAGCTTCTTGATATGCTGTAACACTGATTTCTCAATTTCAAAAAAGAAAAAAAACTAACTTTGCCTGTCACTACATAGGTTCAGAATCTGAAGTTAGGTTTGAGTGACTTATTAAATTTTCTCTGTGTGTTTAATTCCTGAAATGGCAATGATGAAAGTACTACATTCATAATGTTGATGTATAAATCAGATGGCTGGATTTAAATAAGGCATGTGGAATAATACGTAGCTCATAGTGAATTCTGACTAACAATTATTAGTTTAATAACATTGTCCAGATGTTCCAATGACACCAGTGTTCATTCTGAAAATAATATAAATAAATCCCAATGACACACAATGTTGTTGACTTAATGATTATTTGGGGGAGCTTCTTAACATATGGGTAAGTGACCACTGAATCAGAATTAGAATCAGTTCAGTTCAAAATAGAAGGCATGGTGATGTCCTGATGTCCTGTCTCTTACTATCGATGTTAATCACAGAATAGGTCTAGAGACTTCAGACTGGGTTAGAAACACTGCAATGTTTTATAAATGAGCAAAAATGACTTCAAGACTTACCTGGTCTACAGTGATTAAGATGAGCCTCTTCACCTTGATCTTATTTTGTGTGTACAAGCAAAAAAAAAAAAAATGCTGGAGCTATAGTTCTGGGCTAGAGCTCTTGCTTACCATGCTCAGTAAACTGTTCAAGGTTATCCTTCTGATAAAACAGAAAACAAATAAAAACACCAGGTAAATTAATTGGTAGTGGCTACTTATAATCATGTGTCAGAAACAGGTTAAAGAGTCATACTTACTCAGTAAAAATTATTATGTCAGCACTTTAGCAGTGTCTTCGGTGAGCAAAATTTAGGAACTGCTTGCTTGGGAATTGCCCAACCTTATTATTGACATGAGCAGTGTATAATTTTTGGGTATTAAGAGAAAGACTGACATTGGTTTTGCACTAGTCATAACTGTACTTTTAGAAGCAGCCATATACCTTGAACTTTGAGATTTAAAAATTGCTATGCAGCCCTTTTAAAGAAAGATTTGAAACTGCAACCTGAGAAGTAATTAATTTACATTGACCTTTCCTCTTTTTTATTTTTACCAGGACATAGAAAGTGACAACAAAATTTAATTTATGGCAGTTATTCTTTTATGTCCATATGTGCTCCATGGCAGGCAAATTTTCCCACCTAAAAAGTATATAATATTAAAAACGGATCTATTTTCCAGTATCAAGGGTTATATTATTTAAAAAAAAAACATTTTACGTAGAGGTTTCCATTATGAATACAACTAAGGAAAATAGGAACAGAAATGTAGCTATCATTGTCCAATGCAAAACTATCATTTGTAAATATAGAAAGCTTCAGAAAATATGGTATAAACTCATCTGTGGGGTTGAATAAACATAATAGGACAAGAAATGCTAAAATGAATGGAAATGTGGACTTCATGTTGTATACATGCACATGTGTATTAAATGTATGTACAAGCATTTATTTGAATGATTTTATATACATGTAACTGAAAAACTGCTGTTTCTACTGACTTTTAAAATTTATATGATGAAATAAATATCAAAAGTATAATAAAATTAGAAAGAATAAAAGTTTAAATTATTTTGATTTTATTCATTTAAAATAAGTTTCAGTAGTTTTAAAGTATTCAATTATTTAAATGGAGTGAATTTTTAATATTTATTAGTTAATGTTTATTAATTTTACCTAACAGAGAATATAGAGCAATTTCCTAAAATATTTAAAGTTAAATATATATATTACATGTATATGCATACACATGTCATATGTTATGAATAAGTTCATAGATGCTTATCTAATGCAAAATCCTTTTAGGAAATCTCTTTTTTTTGAAACCCTTTTAATGTTATTTTTAAGGACAGTGTATTTTTGTTAGAAATACTCTTATTGGAATCTATATAGATAAAATTATGCCCCACCATAAACAAAAGAATAATTAAAGTTACTCATTTGATGTGAAGATATCAAATACCAGTGTATATTCACTTGTCTAAATTTATGTTCAGCAACTAGAAAATTATAGCAAGCAGGGAATCATACAATAAAAGGGGGAGTTAATACGACCAGGAGAGGACAGGAACTCCAAAAGGACAAAATATATCAGGGCATGGGGGTCCTCTATGAGACTGTTTCTTCAACCAAGGACCATGTATGAATACAACCTAGAACCCCTGCTCAGATGTAGCCCATGGCACCCTAGTATCCAAGTGGGTTTCCCTAGTAATGGAAACAGGAACTATTTCTGATATGAACTCAGTGACTAGCTCCTTTATCTCCCCGCCCCTGAGGGAGGAACAGCCTAGCTAGGCCGAAGAGGAGGACATGGCAGCCAGTCCTGAAGATACCTGATAAACTAGGGTCAGATGGAAGGGGAGGAGGACTTCCCCTAGCAGTGGACTTAGAAAGGGGCAGGGAGGAGATGAGGGAGGAAGGGTAGGATTGAGAGGGAATGAGGGAGAAGGCTACAGCTGGGATACAAAATAAATAACCTGTGATTAATAAAAAAATAAAAATTAATAAAAAAAAGAAAATCATAGCAAGACATTAAGCAGTGTCCTGGTGTTTGATAGTACTTAAAAGAAGCTATAACAAAATCTGTATTTTTTATTTTTATTTTTTATTAATAATTTTCATTTTTATATTAATTATAGGTTATTTACTTTGTATGTCAGCCATAGCCCTCTCCCTCATTCCCTCCCAATCTCACCCTCCCTCCCTTATTTCTTCCCTGCCCCTACCAAGTCTTTAAAAGGGAGTCAATTTAACTGACCACTGAAGCAAAAAGAGTAAAGCATTATGAAAATTGTGTGTCAAAAATTTTATATAC
This sequence comes from Meriones unguiculatus, assembly GCF_030254825.1. Classification (NCBI taxonomy): domain Eukaryota; kingdom Metazoa; phylum Chordata; class Mammalia; order Rodentia; family Muridae; genus Meriones; species Meriones unguiculatus. The sequence continues at coordinate 79,624,409 of NC_083350.1, read as the reverse complement.
CTAATTGATGATTTTTTAGACTGACAAAAAAGATAATTAGAATAACAACAATACTACAGACCTTAATATGGTTAATCAAAACCCAAAGTGCAATGTAGAAAGCGGTTTTTGTAGGGGCCTATTGTGCTACCCACCCTAGCTCCCAAGTAATGACATAGAAACCTATTAGATTTATTTAACAAGTTTTAAGCTCTATAGCTGGGCAGATTTTCATCTGTTTTAACCCAACTAGGATAATCTGGCAACTTCCCAGCTATGAGCATGTTACCAACTCAGTTTCATATTGGCTGCTTCTCCATGTCATTATGTCAAATTCTTCCCAGTTCTCTGTCTGTCTGTCTGTCTGTCTTTCTCTTTGTGTGTGTGTGCTCTTTTTCTCTTCTCTGGTCCTTACCTGAGACCACCCTGACTGGCAATGGAAATCTTGCCTTCTGTCTCCTCTGACAAGTTATTAGCTAATCAGCTTCTATATTAGCTATTCAGAGATAATTGGGGAGCAATGTTTGCACAATACTGACACAAGAAATTCTTCAATAATCATAATGATGATACCCATGTCCAGACTGTAACCAGATCTTGGGGCACAGAAATCAGCGTCTGACTACACAGTGCACAAGACTATCCCTCAACAGTGTGATGCTGAAATATTTAAAGATACACAAATTATATATTCTCTGCAGCATAAATTATGTAAAATGTCTGTGATAGTTGACTTTATATTATGTAATCTTTACATCGTCATTTTTCTTTAAAATAATATGCATATTATGCCACTACCACATTCATCTATATTACTAAACACAAATGTAAATCTCATGTATATAATACTATACTCATTAAAACCAAAAGTATCCCCACCTTTTTTTCTCTCAAGTCTAGCCTGTTGATCCTCTCTCTACATCCACATCATCTCCCCATTTTGCAAGATCTATCCGAGTTCCCACATCCAGTGGCTCACTGTTTTCCTGCCTTCACTGCAACCAACCTCAAGGCTTCTGGCAGGACCATTCCTAAGTTCATGACCTACAGGTCTCTTCTGCACGGCCCACAATCTCTCCACCAAGCTAAATTGCCCCACATCCATATTTAAGGTGAGTCTTCATTACATTCCCCTTTTGTGGTAGGTTTTTCCTCTCATGCCCAGGCTCCCAGAATAATAACTTATGAAACTCATTAAATAATATATGAAAACCTAGGCCTTATAGCTAGGCTCTTCTGTGACTAGCTCAAAACTTAAAATAACCTATTATATTAATATACGTTAATATTAATATACATTCTGTCCTGGGGCTGGTTACGTGCACTCATCTTCCTCACATCTTGCTATCTGAATCTCCAGCACCTGTCTCTATCCCAGATTTCCTCTGCCTACTAAATGTTCAACCTCCTATATTCTGCCTAAGCTACAATCCATAGGTTTTGTAATGTTGTTGCATCCATACAATACACAAGAGATTCCTTCTAAAATTCCCCAATAATTGCCCCCTTTCCTTTCAATAATAAACTAATACACAACAATAACAATCATGAGACTATTAAGAAAACTGTTACATAAGGTTTACATTCACAATATCTAGTTCAATATATTTGTCAATTTTGGAGAATGTTTTCTCTTATCTATCCTATCTTGGTAAGTTCAGAGTACTGAACCAAAATAATTTTTTTATCTTCGTGTTACCAGTCTAAAAGCATCTTCTTAGAGCTAAAATTTGAGCTTAATTTGTAAGACTATAATCACCTAGTCTTCAACCCCATAAGAGATTTAATGAGGAAACTAATATTGCCTAAGTAAGTAGAACTGCAGGTAAGCAGGTTCTGAATCAGAAAAGAGACTAACAGTTTGCTGCCTGAACAGTCACCCAAAATTTCTCCATAAGGTTGTAGTATCAATCTTCAGCCTTCCGGCCCAGTATAACAGATAGACATATTTGTGAAGCAGGAATAATGAAGGAATTGCTTACCCTGTCCTTGCAGAACTTGGCAATTGATTCCCCACATTCAAGTTTTGCCAGTTTTGGACAGCATTATGTCTGCAGTGAAGTGAGGACATTTTATTTTTGCCCAGTGGTAGTTTGCCACATTTGAAGCCATCACTTAATAGAGATTATTTGAAGCTCATCATCTTCTTTGAGGTAGGCTGGGGATTCTGCCCGGAGCTGACATTTCTCGTTGCCAGTAAAACCTTAAAATAATAATTAAAAAAAATCTTTAAATGCCATATTGTGTAGGTCTCTGAGGCTTTTGAAGACTATCTATCTTTAAACATTTGCAAAGTATTTAACCGTTATCTAACTATTTATAGCAAATCTGAATAGGCAAATGTTACGTGTGTTTAGCTATTCACTATCTGTTTAACCAAGGATGTATATTTTGATAGAATCCAGACTAGTGACTGACATGACCACGTGATTATGAGTTTAATTTACTCTTAACTTGCTGCATTACTTAAATTATCCTAAACAGTTTGTAATAGCAGATTTTAAAAGGACTAGAAGTAAACCTTGTAATTTTAAGTGAGTTGAAAAGGTCCAATATCTCATACAAGAGTAGAAACATCTATACATATGTGTATCAAAACTAACTTAAAATTTGAATTAATACCCAATAATCTACACTGTTTCAAAATGACCTTAAGTCTGTATCAATATATAAATTTTTATACCAATGTATCAAAATATTTGAGAACAATAGCTGAAGATGATATTCAAACATCTACTTTTTTCTCCTGTTATTCCTATGATATTTCTATACTTCCCATTTATGCGCACCCAACAAACTATCAGATCTAGTTAGAGACTCAAATACTTGGCCCACCCAAGTATTAGCTCCTTTCAATAAGCCAAACCAATTTGTTGGCTTTTGGGCCATCCTTATCAATCCTTCAACAGGCAAGCCCTGCTCATTCAATTTTCATTCCACCCAGCAAGATTTAGCACCATACTCCAGGCTTAGACTAGAAGGCATATCCTGAACACTCTTTTCTGTTCACTTGACTTCCACCCAAGCCCTTTCCAGCCCCTAAACTCCATTCACATCCACACTCTTACAAAAAAAATGTGAGAGTTAATTCATATCAAAATTATAATAAACAAAACAAGTCCACATGATCAGAACCCCTTGTAAATACCAACAATATTAGAGAACAAGACAGTATCTTTTGCCAAAACATATGAGTTCTATGGACATCTTTGTTGATGAGAATTAAATAATGAACGTCAGGACAAGGATATTTCAAAGAACACTCATAAGCTTCAACAAAGAATTCAAGTAGTTTAAAAAGATAAAAATAATGACCTTTATGAAAATAAGGAGAAAGTTCTTAAAAAGAAAATTTTAAACAAGTTTGAGTTTTCCTTCAAGTATCTTTGTAAGGCTGGATTGTTGTGTATTTATTGCTTAAATTTAGTTTTGTAATGGAATATTTTTATTTCTCCATCTATGTTGATTGAAAAATTTTCTGGATATAGTAGTCTGGGTTGCATCTGTAATCTCTAAGCTTCTGCAAGATATCCACCCAACAGAGAAAAAGAAATCTTGTTGTGAAAGCTGTAGTGTGTAACACTGTGTCTCACAGTATACAAATTTGTCTACACTTCTTTGCTTGCAAATGTTCATTGCAATGACTTGTTAGTCTTCTAAGACACCTCTGGCTTCTGCTACTTGATCAATACTCTACTCTACTTGGATATCTTATTGTTGCTCTATGTCACAAAGTTCTGGTTTTTAAGAAGATTGCTATGATTGTATAACAAAACCACATAATTAAAATCTAATCCTATTCACAAAGAAGTAAAAATTTTATAAATCATTCTGAAAAAGTAAACTGTCTTATGATAACAAGCTTTGTTGGGTTTTTTGTTGAAATAATAAAAGTAATTTCAGTCCAGATAATATGTAAGAAAGTATAGGGATTAGGAAAAGGGCATAGGGTAAGAAAAGAGTGGGTGGGTGGGACTGGGAGGAGATGAGGGCAGAAACTGCAGCTGGGATACAAAGTGAATAAATTGTAATAAATAGAATAATGAATTAAAAACTTTTTAAAAATGTTTGAGGATAGCCCAAGAAAGTACAAACATCAGTGTAGTGGAAAAGATGAAGGCAATCCCAGACTTGAGAATAGAGTTCAATAAAAAGATAGAAACAATACAGAGGACTCAAGGTGATAAGAAAAATGGAAATGAAAAATCCAGTAAATCAACTAGAAAACTAAAGGAAAGCCTTCCAAGTAGAATGAATCAAGCGGGTGATAAAATATCAAGACTAGAAGATAAAGTAGAGAGTTGAGTAAAATAAAGAAGGTATATGATTTAAAAAAAAAAAAACAGTAAAGAAATACACAGAAAATGTAGGACAGCTTTAAAAAAAACAAAAACATTTTATATTCTAGGCATAGATAGAGAAGAATACCAAATCAAGACCTTCAACAAGAATACCAAGATCAGAACTTCAACAAGATCAAAAAACTAAATTTCCACAAACTAAGGGAAAAATAAACCCATACAGAAAAGAGATACACTGAACACCAATATATAAGACCAGAAAAGAAAATATCCATAATATATTATAGTTAAAACACAAAGTTTACATAACAAAGAAAGCACACTAAAAGCTGTAAGAGAAAATAAATGCAAATTACATAAAGGAAAACATACCAGAATAAGGCTGATTTCTCAGTGGAAAATTGAAAAGCCGGAAGAACCCGGAGTATTATATTTCAAGTCCAAAACGGCTATGGTGCTCAGCCGAGACTAACATCAAAATTATCCCAACAAACCAAGTTTAAAGACGATACAGGAAACAGTTGGGTTTTTTGTTTGTTTTCTTGGCTAAAAAGCGAAATAGGCATAGGAGAGAAACTATGAAAAGAAATATGTAGACGTATTATTATCACACAAAGCACACAACCAAAATCACAAAAGTCAACATTACAAAAACTATATCACACATTTCAATAATAACTTTATCCATAGCTTCAGTCCTTCAATCCAAAGATGCAGGAAGACTGAATTGCTCAAGAAAGGAAGTGCATCTATCTGTTGTCTACACTAAACACAATTTAACTTTAAAGATAAGCATCACTTTAGATTAACAGTATTGATGAAATTATTCCAATAAAATAGGAATATTCCAATAAATGAGACCAAGAAGCAAGTAGGCACCACTATCTTAATATCTGACAAAGCAGATTTCCAACTCAAAATAACCGTAAGAGATAAATATGGATATTCATTCTAATTAAAGCACTTATCCAACAGAACATTACTATCCTGAACATATATGTACCAAACTCAGGAGCAACTAATTAAAAAAAAAAAAAAAACCATTGCTAGTTTTAAAAACAAAGATTAACATCAATCCATTCACCTAAACATCAAAGGACAAACATTCTACTTAGGAACACATGGAAACTTTTAAAAAGTAATCCACATTCTGGACACAAACACAAAAATCTTTACAAATTCATGAAGATGGCGATAGCTCCTTGTGTCATACCTAGCCACAATGCAGTAAAATTTAAACTACACAGGAAAAAAAATCTTCACTAAATGCACAAACTCGTGAAGATTAAACAACTTGTAACTGAATAATGAATGAGTGGGTCAAAGAAGAAATCATAAACAAATAAAACAAAACAAAATTCCTGGAACTAAGTAAAATGAAACACAATAAAAGTTCTGAGACGTGTAGGTAGTTCTAGGAAGGCAGTTTATAGTTGTAGGTGGGCACACTAAGGACTTCTGCAGAGGGAGAAAACAGGAAACAGGACAGAAGCCTATCAGAGGCCTCTGAAAGACTACCAGGCAGGGTATCACAGCAGAGGCTGAGACTCATAGCCAAACTTTTTGTAAAGTGAAGGGAATCTTATGAAAGAAGGAGGAAATAGAAAGACCTGAAGGGAACAGGAGCTCCACAAGCATAGCAACAGAAAAAAAAAAATCTGGGTCCAGCTGTCTTTTCTGAGACTGATGCTCCACACAAGGACCATGCATGGAGATAACCTAGAACTCCTGCACAGAAGTAGTCCATGGCAGCTCAGTGTCCAAGAGGGTTCCTCAATAATAGAAACAGGGTCTGTCTCTGACATGATCTCATGGGCTGGCTCTTTGATCACCTCCCTCTGAGGGGCAAGCAGCATTACAAGGCCACAGAGGAAGACAAAGAAGCCAGTCCTGATGAGACCTGATAGACTAAGGTCACCAGATGGAAGGGGAGGAGGAACTGAAAGACTAAGGTCAGATGGAAGGGGAGGGGCATAGGAGAAGAAGAGGGAAAGAGGGTGGAATTGGGAGGGGATATAGAGGGGACTACAGGCTATAGAGAGAGCAATAGAGTACTAGAATACAAATGTTCTGATGTGGAGAATGGGGAAAAGTAGGGGCTCTAATCAAGAATGTCTGAAAACATCATAAGAAATCACATTACCTATTTACCTAAACAAATCTGCAAATAATCATAACTTTGTGTATAAATATATATGTAAAATTTTCTCAGCTGTGCTGACAATGTTCCTTCAAGAGCCAAAGACCACATCCTAATCACAGACAGAAGAATCCTTCTTCATAATTGTTGATCAGGATTGTCCAAGAGCCTTCCAAACAAACAGGCTCTCTATACTACCCTTGTTTTCTTCACTTACTATTTTCTTGTTTTTACTGTATTTTTTTATTTATTTACTTTGTATCCCAGCTGTAGCTCCCTCCCTCATTCCCTCCCAACACCACCCTTACTCCCTCATCTCCTCACTGCACCTCTCTAAGTCCACTGATAGGGGAGGACCTCCTCTCCTTCCATCTGACCTTAGCTTATCAGGTCTCATCTTTCTTTTAAAAGTACATACAAAACGGAATATACTGATGGGATTCTGTGTCAAAGGTCTGTAAATATCAAACGGGGTCAAACAGTGTTTTGATACAAAGTATTTAAAACCTTAACCAATGATAAAGGATTTGATTTATTTTATTTTCCACAGCATGATTATATTTATTTTTTAATTTAATTTTTATTTAGAATATTTTTAAATATTAGTTATAGTTTATTAACTCTGTATCCCTGCTGTATCCCAGTCCCTCATTCCCTCCCAATCCTACTCTCCATCCCTCTTCTCCACCCTGCCCCTTTCCAAGTCCACTGATAGGGGAGGACCTCCTCCCCTTTCATCTGACCCTGGTTTATCAGGTATCTACAGGACTGGCTGTAAAGTTCTCCTCTGTGGACTAGCAGGGCTGCTCCTCCCTCTGAGGGGGGGGGTGTCAAATTGCCAGCTATTGATTTCATGCCAGAAACAGTCCCCATTTCTCCCCACTAAGGAACAGACCTGGACACTGAGCTACCATGGGCCATATCCGAACAGGGGCCCTAGGTTATATCCATATGTGGTGCCCGGTTGGAGAAACAGTCTCATAAAAGACTGCTGTGCCCAGATATATCTGGTCCTTGTGGAGCCCCTGTCCTCTCCAGGTCATACTAACACCTTCTTTCATATGACTCCCCTCACTCTGACATAAGACTTATGGCTCAGCCATAAGTCTCAGTATCTGCTCTGATACATGGCTAGGTAGAGTCTTTCAGAGGCCCTCTCTGGTGGGCTCCTGTCCTGTTACTTGTTTTCTCCTACATCCTATATCCATCCCATTTGTCTTTCTAAGTGAGGATTGATCATCTTACCCCAGGTCCTCTTTCTTGTTTATCTTCTTAGGTGTATAGATTTCAGTATGTTTATCTTTTAGGTCTATGTAAGTGAGTATATACCATGTGGGTCTTTCTCCTTGTGGAATACCTCACTCAGAATGATCTTTTCTACATCCCACCATTTGCCTGAAAATGTCATTATTTCCTCATTTTTGATTGCTGAGTAGTATTCCATCTTGTAAAAGTACCACAATTTCTGTATCCATTACTCCATTGAGGGACATCTGGGTTGTTTCCAGGATCTAGATATTACAAATAAAGCTGCTATAAACATGGTTGAGCAAAAGTCCTTGTTGTGTACTTGAGTGTCATTTGGCTATATGCCTAGGAGACTTATAGCTGGATCTTGAGGAAGTGCTATTACTAATTGTTTGAGAAAGCGCCAGATTGATTTCCAAAGTGGTTGTACCAGTTTACATTGCCACCATCAATGAAAGAGGGTTCCTCTTAATCCACAGCCTCTCCAGCATGTGTTGTCACTTGAGTTTTTGATTTTAGCAATTCTGATGGGTGTAAGGTGAAATCTCAATGTTGTTTTGATTTGCATCTCCCTGATGGCTAAGGAGCTGTTCTTTAAGTGTTTCTCAGCCATTCTGTATTCCTCTACAGAGAATTCTGTTTAGCTCCTTACCCCATTTTTAAATTGGATTGCTTGATTTACTGCTTTTTAACTTCTTGAGTTATTTATATATTCTGGATATCAGCCCTCTGTCAGTTATAGGGTTGATGAAGATACTTTCCCACTCTGTAGGGTGTTGTTTTGTTCTTATGACAGTGTCGTTTTGCTTTATAGAAGTCTTTCAGTTTCATGCATTTCTTGATTGTTGCTCTTAGAGCCTGTACTGTTGCTGTTCTCTTCAAGAAGTTGTTTTCTGTAACAATGAGTTCTAGGTTGTTCCCCACTTTTTCTTCTAACCGATTTAGATTATCTGGTTTTATGTTGAGGTCTCTGATCTACTTGGACTTTAGTTTTGTGCAGGGTGATAAATATAGATTTATTTTCATTTTTCTTCATGCAGACATACAGTTGGACCAGCACCATTTGTTGAAGATGCTGTCTTTTTTCCATTGAATGGTTTTGGCTTCTCTGTCAAAAATCAATATTCATAGGTCTGTGGTTTTATTTCTGGATCTTCGATTCAGTTTCTATACCAATACCATGCAGTTTTTATTACTATTTCTCTGTAGTACAGCTTGAGATCAGGGATGGAGTTGATTTCAGACAATCTGTTATTGTACAGGATCATTTTAGAAATTCTGGTGTTTTTTTTGTTTCTCCATATGAAGGTGAGAATTTTTCTTTCAAGGTCTGTAAAACCTTGTGTTGGTTTTTGGTGGGAATTGCTTTGAATCTGTAGATTGCTTTTGGCAGGATGGCCATTTTCAAAATGTTAATCCTACCAATCCATGAGCACAGGTGATCTTTTCATCTTCTGATATCTTCTTCAATTTCTTTCTTCAGAGACTTGAAGTTTTTTTCAAACAGGTGTTTCACTTGCTTGGTTAGTGTCACTCCAAGGTACTTTATGTTATTAGTGGATATTGTGAAGGGTGCTGTTTCCCTGATTTCTTTCTTGGCCATTTTGCCTTGGGTATACAGGAGGACTTCTGATTTTTTTGGAATTAATTTTATATCCAGCCATTTTGCTAAAGATGTTTATCATCTGTAGCAGTTCTCTGGTTGAATTTTTGAGGTCACTCATATATATTATCATATCATCTGTGAATAGTGACACTTTGACCTCTTCCTTTTCTGCTTTGTATCCCCTTCATTTCCTTTAGTTGTCTTATTGCTTTACCTAGGACTTCAAGTACTATGTTGAAGCGATATATAGAGAGTGGGCCACCTTGCCTTGTCCCTGATTTCAGTAGGATTGGTTTGAGTTTCTCTCCATTGAGTTTTATGTTGGCTATTGTATTGCTGTACATTGCCTTTACTATGTTTAGGTATATGCCTTGTATCCCTGATCTTTCCAAGACTTTAAACATGAATAGGTGTTGGATTTTGTCAAATGATTTTGGGCATCTAAAGAGATGATCATGTGGCCTTTCTTCCTCAGTTTGTTTATGTGGTGGATTACATTGATGGGTATCTGTATGTTGAACCACACTTGCATGCCTAGGAGAAGCTTATTTGGTCATGGTGGATGATATCTTTGATGTGTTCTTAGATTCGGTTTGCAAGGATTTTATTGAGTATTTTTGCATCAACGTTCATCAGAGAGACAGGTCTGAAGTTCTCTTTTTTTGTTGGGTTTTTGTGTGGTTTAGGTATCAAACTCACAGCATGAGTTTGCTAATGTTTCTTCTTTTTCTCTTTTGTGGAATAGTTTGGAGAGAATTGGAGTTAGCACCTCTTTGAAGGTCTGGTAGAATTCTGCACTGAATCCATTTGTCTCAGGGCTTTATTTTGGAAGGGAGACTGTTGATGACTGCTTCTATTTCCTTCGGGGATATAGGACTATTCAATCTTTCTACCTGATCTTGGCTTAATTTTGGTAAATGGAGTCTATCAAGAAAATTGTCCATTTCTTTTAGATTTTCAAGTTTTGTGGCATATAGGCTTTTGTAGTATGACCTAATGATCATTTGGATTTCCTCAGTGTCTGTAGTTATGCTCCCCTTTTCATTTCTGATTTTGCTGATTTGGATAGTTTCTCTCTGCCTTTTCATTAATTTGGCTAAAGGTTTGTCTATCTTGTTGATTTTCTCAAAGAACCAGCTCTTGGTTTCGTTGATTCTTTAAATAGTTTTATTTGTTTCTAATTGATTGATTTCTGCCCTGAGTTTGATTATTTTCAGCTGTCTGCTCCTCTTGGTTGTATTTGGTCTTTTTTTTTCTAGAGCTTTCAGTTGGGCCAGTAAGTTTCTTGTATGAGATGTCATAAATTTCTTCTTGAAGGCACTTAGTGCTATGAATTTTCCTCTGAGCACTGATTTCATTGTGTCCCATAAATTAGTGTATGATGTACATTCATTTTCATTGAATTCTAGGAAGTCTTTAATTTCTTTCTTTATTTCTTCCTTTACCCAACTGTCATTGAGCAGCAAGTTTTTCAGTTTCCATGTGCTTATAAGCTTTTTGCTAATTCTATTGTTCTTGAGGTCCAGCTTTAGTCCAAGGTGGTCAGATAGAATACAGGGGATTGTTTCAATCTTCTTGTATCTGCTGAGGCTTGCTTTGTGACCAACTTTGTCTATTTTGACGAAGGTTCCATGAGGTGCTGAAAAGAAGGTACACTCTTGAGTTTGGGTGAAAAGTTCTGTAGACATCTATTAGGTCCATTTGACTTAGGGCCTCTGTAAGTGCCTTAATTTCCTATTTAGATTCTGTCTAGATGATCTGTCCCTTGGTGAGAGTGGGCTGTTGAAGTCTCCCAATATTAAGGTGTTGGGATCCATGTGTGATTTAAGTTTTAATAATGTTTCATTTATGAATATAGGCACTCTTGTATTTGGGGCATTGATGTTCAGAATTCTGATATCCACTTGTTGGATTTTTTCTTTGATGAGAATGTACTGCCCTTCCTCATCTTTTTTTTTTATTAATTTTGGTTGAAAGTCTATTTCAATAGATATTAAGATAAGTACCCTAGCTTGTTTTCTGTATCCATTTGCTTGAAAAACTATTTTCCAGCCCTTTACTTTGAGGCATTTTTTATCTTGTTGCATAGGTGTGTTTCTTGGATGCAGTAGAATGTTGGATCATGTCTACAAACCCATTTGGTTAGTCTGTGTCTTTTTATTGGAGAGTTGAGTCCATCGATGTTGATAGATAATACTGACCAATGAACATTATTTCCTTTGATTGTGGAGTTTGTGGTCTTTTTTTGATTCATTGCTTGTTTTCTTTTAATTTTTGTTGGGAAATTATCTGTATGCTATGTTTACATGGGTATAGTTGTTTTCGTTGGATTGGAGTTTTCCTTCCAGTATCTTTGGTAGGGTTGTTTGCTATGTAGATACTGCATAAATTTAGTTTTGTCATGGAATATTTTGTTTTCTCCATCTATGTTGATTGAAAGTTTTGCAGGGTATAATAGTCTGGGTTGACATTTGTAGTCTCTTAGAGTCTGCAAGATACCTGCCTAGGCCTTTCTGGCTTTCACAGTTTCTGATGAGAAGTCCGGTGTGATTCTGATAGGTCTACCCTCATATGTTACTTGGCCTTTTTCCCTTGCTTCTTTTAATATATTTTCGTTGATCTGTAGATTTAGTGTTTTGACTATTATGTGATGAGATGTGTTTCTTTTCTGGTCTAGTCTATTTGGTGTTCTGTAGGCCTCTTGTATGTTTATAGATATCTCTTTCTTTAGGTTGGGAATTTTTTCTTCTATGATTTTCTTGAAAATATTTTCTGGACGTTGGAGCATGGAATCCACTTTTTCATTAATTACTATTATTCTTAGATTTTTAAAAATTTTACTTTATTTCCTTTGTATCCCCCCTGTAGTTCCTTCCCTCCTTCCTTCCTAATCCCTCTCTTCCTCACCTTTCTCCACACACTCCCCTCCCCAACTCCACTGGTAGGGGAGGGTTTCTTTTTCTTCCTTCTGATCTTAGTTAGTTAGGTCTCATCAGAAGTGGCTGCATTGTCTTACTGTGGCCTGGTAAGGCTGCTCTCCCATCAGGGGGAGGTGATCAAAGAGCAGGCCAATCATTTCATCTCAGAAGCAGTCCCTGTTCCCATTACTATGGAACCCACTTGGACACTGAACTACCATGGGCTACATCTGTGAAGGGTTCTAGGTTATCTCCTTGCATGGTATTTGGTTGGAGTATGAGTTTTAGGAAAAACCCCTGTACTCATTTTTTTTTTTGGTTCTATTGCTCTCCTTGTGGACCTCTAGTCCTCTCCAGATCTAACTATTATTTCCCACTTCTTTCATAAGATTCCCTGCATTCTGCCCAAAGTTTGGCCCTAAGTCTCAACATCTGCTTTGATAGTCTGCAGGGCCGAGCCTTTCAGAGGCCCTCTGTGGCAGGCTCCTAACTTGTTTCCTGCTTTCTTCTTCTTCGGATGTCCATCCTCTTTCCTTTGGAGTGGGGATTGAGCATTTTAGCCAGAGTCCTCCCTTTTGATTAGTTTCTTTAGGTGTACAGATTTTAGGAGGTTTATCATATATTATATGTCTATATGAGTGAGTATATACCATGTGTGTCTTTCTGCTTCTGGGACAACTCACTCAGGATGATCCTTTCCAGGTCCCACCATTTACCTGCAAATTTCATGATTTCCTTGTTTTTCACTGCTGAGTAATATTCCATTGTATAGATGTCCCGCAATTTCTGTATCCATTCTTCAATTGAGGGACATCTGTGTTGCTTCCAGCTTCTGGCTATTACAAATAAATCTGCTACAAACATGGTTGAGCAAATGTCTTTATTGTGTACTTGAGCCTCTTTTGGATATGTGCCTAGGAGTGTTATGGCTGGATCTTGAGGAAGTGCTGCTATTCCTTGTCTGAGAAAGCACCAGATTGATTTCCAGAGTGGTTGTACAAGCATACATTCCCGCCAGCAGCAGAGGAGGGTTCCCCTCTCACCACAACCTCTCCAGCATGTGTTGTCACTTGAGATTTTGATCTTGGCCATTGTGATGGGTGTAAGGTGAAATCTCATGGTTGTTTTCATTTGCACTTCCCTAATGGCTAATGATGTTGAGCATTTCTTTAAGTATTTCTCTGCCATTTGATATTCCTCTATCTAGAATTCACCATTTTTTAATGGATTACTTGACTTGTTGCTTTTGAACTTCTTTAGTTCTTTATAAAAACTGGATATTAGCCCTCTGTCAGATAGAGGGTTGGTGAAGATGCTTTCCCAATCTGTAGGCAGTCAGTTTGTTTTGAGGACAGTGTCCTTTGCTTTACAGAAGATTTTCAGTTTCATGAGGTCCCATTTATTGATTGTTGATCTTAGAGCCTGTGCTGTTGGTGTTCTATTCAGGAAGTTGTCTCCTGTACCAATGAGTTCTAGGGTATTCCCCACTTTTTCTTCTAAGTGGTGTTGAGGTCTTTGATCCATTTGGACTTTAGTTTTGTGCAGGGTTATAAGAATGGGTCTATTTGCATTTTTCTACATGTAGACATCCAGTTAGAACAGCACCATTTGTTGAAAATGCTATCTTTTTTCCATTGTATGGTTTTGGCATCTTTGTCAAAGATCAGGTGTCGATAAGTGTGTGGGTTTATTTCTGGGTCTTCTATTCGATTTCATTGATCCTCCATTCTGTTTCTATGCCGGTACCATGCAGTTTTTATAACTGTTGCTCTATAGTACAGCTTGAGATCAAGGATGGAGATACCTCTAGAAGATCTTTTATTGTAAAGGATTGTTTTAGCAATTCTGGGTTTCTTGTTATTCTATATGAAGTTGAGAATTTTTCTTTCCAGGTCTGTAAAGAATTGTGTTGGTAATTTGATGGGAATTGCATTGAATCTATAGATTGATTTTGGTAAGATGGCCATTTTTACTATTATTCCTGCCAAGCCATGAGCTTTGTGGAGAGCTGAGACTCAGACGCCACCAGATGGCGCTGACATTCTGCCCTTAAAACTGTAAACAGCCTCCAGTACGCATGCGCAAATTGCGTAAGCACGCTAAGCACGCCAAGCCCGAGTCATCAGACGGGGTAACGAGTGAGCAGCCAATCAGGGTATTGACACGTCACTTAGGTGCGACTAGGGCTTATATAAACAGCGCCACATTGGGGCTCTCTCTCTCCTCTCCTCCTTTCATCGCTTAACTGTAATAAAGGCTTGTTGCGGAAGGATCCTTGTGTCCGCGTGTATTCGTGCTAGCGAGACGATCACGCGGCTCCCAACAGATCTTTCCATCACCTGATATCTTATAATTCTTTCTTCAGAGACTTGAAATTTTTTTCATACAAGTCTTTGACTTGTTTGGTTAGGGTTACAACAAGGTGCTTTATGTCTTTTGTGGCTATTGTGAACGGTATTGTTTCCTCAATTTCTTTCTCAGCCCTTTTGTCTTTTGTATACAGGGCTACTGATTACTTGAGTTAATTTTGTAACCTGCCACGTCGCTGAAGGTGTTTATCATCTCTAGGAGTTCCCTGGTAGAATTTTTGGGGTCACTCAGTTATACTATCATATCATCTGCAAATAGTGATACTTTGACTAATTCTTTTCCAATTTGTATCCCCTTTATCTACTTCAATTGTCTTATTGCTCTAGCAAGGACTTCCAGAACTATGTTGAAGAGATATGGAGAGAGTGGGAAGTCTGGCCTTGTCTCTGACTTCAGTGGGATTGCTTTAAGTTTCTCTCCATTGAGTTTGATGTTGGCTATAGGCTTGCTGTATATTGCCTTTACTATGTTTAGATATGTGCCTTGTATCCCTGAACTCTCCAAGACTTTAAACATGAATGGAGGTTGGATTTTGTCAAATGCTTTGTCAGCATCTAAGGAGATTATCATGTGTTTTTTTTTTCTTTCAGTTTGTTAATATAGTGACTCACATTAATGAATTTCCATATATTGAACCACCCCTGCATAATCTGCTTGGTCACAGTGGATGATATCTTTGATGTGATCTTGTATTCGGTTTGCAAGTATTTTGTTGAGTAGTTTTGCATCAATGTTCATAAGGGAGATTGGCCTGAAATTCTCTTTCTTTGTTGGGTCTTTGTGGGGTTTAGGTACCAAGGTCATTGTGGCTTCATAAAATGAGTTTGGTAATGTTCCTTCTGTTTCTATTTTGTGGAATATTTTGAGGAGAACTGGAGTTAGCTATTCTTTGAAAGTCTGGTAGAATTCTGTGCTGAAACCATCTGGTCCTGGACTTTTTTTGGATGGGAGACTTTTGATGACTGCTTCTATATCCTTAGGGGACATAGACTATTTAATTGATTTACCTGGTCTTGATTCATCTTTGGTAAGTGGAATCGATCAAGAAAATTTTCCATTTCATTTAGATTTTCAAATTTTGTGTCATATAGACTTTTGAAGTAAGTCTTAATGATTGTGTGGGTTTCCTTAGAGTCTGTTGTTATGTCCCCTTTTCATTTCTGATTTTGTTGATTTGGATAGTGTCTCTGCTGTTTAGTTAGTTTGGCTAAGGGTTTGTCTATCTTGTTGATTTTGTCAAAGAACCAGCTATTGGTTTCATGGATCCTTTTGTTTTATTTGTTTCTAATTGATTGATTTCAGCCCTGAGTTTGATTATTTCCAGCTGTCTACTCCTTTTTGGTGTGTCTGCTTCTTTTTTTCTAGGGCTTTTAGGTGAGCCATTAAGTCGCTGGCATGAGAGGTTTTGAATTTCTTCTTGAAGGCATTTAGTGCTATGAACTTTCCTCTTAGCACTGCTTTCATTGTGTCCCATAAGTTTGGGTATGATGTGCTTTCATTTTCATTGAATTCTAGGAATACTTTGATTTCTTTCTTTATTTCTTCCCTGACCCAACTCTCATTGAGTAGCAAGTTGTTTGTTATTTCTGTTGTTGTTGAGATCCAGTTTTAGTCCATGGTGGACAGATAGGATACAAGGGATTATTTCAATCTTTTTGTATCTGTTGAAACTTGTTTTGTGACCAACTATATACTCTATTTTGGAGAAGGTTCATGAGGTGCTGAGAAGGTAAATTATTTTGTATTTGGGTGAAAGGTTCTGTCGACATTTATTAGGTCCATTTGATTCATGTGTTAGAGTCATTGTTCCTTTGTTTAACTTCTGGTTTGTTCACCTGTCCTTTGCTGAGAGTGGGGTGTTGAAGTCTACCACTATTAATGTGTGAGGATCTATGTGTGGTTTCAGTTTTATTAATGTTTCTTTTACAAATGTGGGTCCTCTTGTGTTTGGGTCATATATGTTCAGAATTGTGGTGTCTTCTTGGTGGAGTTTTCCTTTGATGAGTATGAAATGACCTTCCCCATCTCTTTTGATTAATTTTGGCTGAAAGTCTATTTTATTATTAGGATGGCTACTCCTTCTTGCTCCTTGGGTCCATTTTCTGGAAAAACTGTCTTCCAGCTGTTACTCTCAGGTAATATCTATCATTGTGACTTAGGTGTGTTTCTTGTACGCAACAGATTGTTGGGTATTGTTTACGCATCCATTCTGTTAGTCTGTGTCTTTGTATAGGAGAGTTGAGTCCATTGATGTTAAGGGAGATTAATGACCAGTGGCCATAAGATGCTTTGGTTTTGCTTTTGGCTATGGTAGTGTGTTTGTGTGCTTGGCTAGTTTTGCTTTTGCTGTAATGAGATTATTTGTTTCCTGTGTTTTCCTGAATGTAGTTAGTTTTCCTGGGTTCTATTTTTCCTTATAGATCTTCTGTAATGCTGGATTTGTGGGTAGGTATTGTTGAAATTTGTTCTTGTCATTGAATATCTTGTTTTCTCCATCTATGATGACTGAGAATTTTGCTGGATATAATAGCCTGAGCTGACATCCTTGTTCTCTTATGGTCTGCATTATATCCATCCAGGCCCTTCTTGCTTTCATAGTCTCTGTTGAGAAGTCAGGTGTGATTCTGATGGGTTTGCCATTATGTGTTAATTGGCCTTTTCCCGTTACAGCTTTCAGTATTTTTTCTTTGTTCTGTATAGTTACTGTTTTGATTGTTATGTGGTGGGAGAATTTTCTTTTCTGGTCTAATTTATTAGGTGTTCTGTGGGCCTCTTGGAATCTTATAGGCCTCTCCTTTAAGTTGGGGAAATTTTCTTCTATGATTTTGTTGAAGATATTTTCTGGGCCTTGGAGCAGGGAATCTGCTCCTCTATTCCTGTTATTGTACATATTATATATTATATATAGGAATATATTATATATTCTTATTATTCCTCTATATTATTATAGAGGAATCTTTTTCCTCTATTCCTATTATTCTTAGGTTTTGTCTTTTCATGTTGTCTTGGTTTTCTTGGATGGTCTGTGTCAGGAATTTTTTGGATTTAACATTTTCTTTGACAGATACATCGATTTCTTCCATTGTATCTTCTACACCTGAGATTCTTTCTTCCATCTCTTGTAATCTGTTGGTTTTGCTTACTGCTGTAGTTCCTGTTTTCTTCCCTAAATTCTTCCTCTCCATGATTTCCTCCATTTGTGTTTTCTTTAATTTTTCCAATTCTATCTTCAGATCTTGAGTTGTTTTTTTTTTTTTTTTTTTTTTTTTTTTTGTTATTTCCTTTACCGGTCTGATTGTATTTTCCTGTTTTTCTTTTAGTTCCTTCAAATCTGTTTCTTTTATTTCTTTCAGTGATTTAATTATTTCTTCTCTGAAGGCCACAATGTTTGGCTGAATCTTCCTGTATTTCTTCACAGATAGCCATAATCTGCTTGTTTTTAACTTCCTCCATTACTTTATGGATAGCTGTCATCTGTTTGATTTTATCTTCCTCTAATTCTTTACTTTGTTTGTTTGTTTGTTTGTTTGCTCTATTATCCTCTTCATCCGCATAAATGTAAGGTCATGTTCTTGAATTTCAATTATGCTGGGGTGTCCAGGGCTGCTTGCTCCTGGATGGCTGGGTTCTGGAGATGCCATATTGCCCTGTCTTTTGTTGGTTGAGCTTTTACGCTGACCTGTACCCATTGGGCTGTTTTAGGTGTTGGCTGTTAGTTTCTGGTGCTTCCTGGAATCCTGAGGTAGAGAGAATCCCCTTGTCAGGAATATGATTTTTCCTGAAGGAGTCCTCCTCTGCTTTTTGGTTATGGTCACCGTATGGCCAGCGTTTTCAGGAATTGCCACTGCTCACCTCAGGTGTATAGACCTGAGTAGTAGCTGTGGTCTTTGTTAGGCAGGGGGGTTCTCCTCTCACCTGTAGAAGTCCTCGAGATAGCTGCCCTGCTGCTGGGTTTCTTGCTCTGAATTTAGTTAGCTGCTGCTGTTGTTACACTGTTTTCCAGGTACAGCCCTCTTGAAGAACCTGCTGATTCCCTAGCTGTGGGGTTTTCTCCCAACAGGGAAACTCAGTCTGGTACCCTGGGCTCAAGTTCTGTCTGGGAAGGTGAGAGGAGCACCCAGCAAGTCTCTGGGCCAGAGGTTGAGGGCTCTGCTCTGGGCCAAGAGACTGTGCGCCCACGTTTGAGGTGGCTCTGGTCTGGAGGCTATGCACTCCTCTCTAGGCTGGCCACTGAGGGCCCCACTCTGGTCTGAAGGGTGGGTGTCTCACTCTGGGCTGGAAGCTGTCTGTCCCTGTCTTGGATGGTGGGTGTGGTTGCAGATCTGAGCCTGAGACTTTGCGCGCAGATCTGGGCCAGCAGCTGTATACCCAGCTTTGGTCCAGAGGCTATGCACTCTGCTCTGGACCTACAGTTGAGGTCTCTGCTCTGATCCGGAGTCTGAGTACCTCACTCTGGGCCAGAGGCTGTGTGTCTCGGTTCTGGAATGCGGCTGGGGGTGTCGCAGGAGGCTGTGTGTGCCCATCTTGGCCAGTGGGTGCACCTGCCAGTCCCCAGGAACTTTATCATGTATTGACTGGGTGACCTGATGTCGGTCCCAATTAATTTCCACACTGTTCAGTCTCCTGGTTACTGTGCCAACACTGCTTTCCTGCTCCTCAGACATAGTGTCCTCCCGATGCCGCCATCTTGTTGCTCCCTAGATTTTGTCTTTTCATGGCATCTTTGATTTCTTAGATATTTTGTGTTTTGGACTTTTCTGATTTTACTTTTTCTTTGAGAGATGTATCAATTTCTGCAAGTGTATCTTCAGCACCAGAGATTCTTTCTTCCATTTCTTGTACTCTGTTAGTGATGCTTATCTTTGTGGTTCTTGATCTTTTCTCTAAGTTCTCCAGCTCCAGGGTTTTCTTAGTTTGTGTTTTCTTTATTGACTCTAATCCTGTTTTCATGCCTTGCACCATTTCCTTCATCTGTTTGAATGTGGATTCTTGTCTTTCTATGATCCTCTCTATTTTTTTGTTTGTTTCCTCTCTATATGCCTCTAATTTTATCTCTACTTTTGCCTCTATTTGTTTGGCTATATTTGCCTGTGTTTCTTTGAGAACTTTGTTCATTTCCTCTTTCTTTGCCTCCATTTGGTTGGCCAAACCTTTGAGAGATTTGTTCGTTTCCTCTTTAACTGTCTGTATTTGTATGGCTATTGCTCTGACAGATTTGTTTCTTTCCTCTTTATGTGCCTCAAATAATTGTATAAGCATAGCTTTAAAGTCATTTTCCTGTGTTTCTGATGAATTGGAGTATCCATCAATTTGGGGGGTTGCTGGTGGAGCCAAGATGTCCTGATTTTTGTTGGGTATGTTCTTTCATCAACCCTTGGCCATTTGCTTGCCTGAAACCTTCACTGTTTGTTCCTGGATTCTGAAGTTCAGACTGGTACCATTTTTCTCTGGTGTTTCTGGAGAATTCTTCAGGAAGCTGAGAGAGGTCCCATGGTTTCAGCGTGTGGAGTTTCAGCTGTACCAGTGGAAGGAAAGTCCATGAGCACAGAAGGAGAAATTCGGGTGAGCATGTATGTGTGTGTAAGTGTGCCTAGAAGGACAGAGTGATAAAGAATGTAGAACCCTTGAGTGTGTAGGATGGGCTCTGCCTTGCAGGCATCTAAGGGGTTACTTGTGCATGCACTGTATATGTAGTAGGCGCTAGTGATAATCAAAGCACAATTTCTTTATGCAAATTCCCTGAATACCTCAGTGGCTTACGGACTACTGGTATTTGGCCTCTGTCTGTGCTCCCAACATTATTTGCCTGAACTCTACTGTTGAACCTGGAGAGCAGGTCTCAAGAATCCCACTGTTTCCTGCAATGGGTGTGTGGGTGGGAGGGGTCTGATATCTGGCTGCCAGTTTAGAAGGACCCTGGATCTGGGGCTCTGCAGGCATTTAAGGGCACACTTACTCTCAAGCAGGTCACATCAGCAAGGATTGGGGTATCTGGGCTTTCTACTCTCTGGTTTGGACCTGCTTAGTCATATGTAAGTGGACTGATGAGCTCTGCCAGCTCAGTGCTACTGCAGCCACCAGGTAAGCTGGCAGCTGCAGCTGAGGGGCTAGGTGCTCTGCCTCTGCTGTCTCAGTCCCCAGGCAGTGAGTTCTGAGTTGAGAATCTCTGTGAGCTGGCTGTGCCAAAGAAGCCTGAGGCCTGAAAAAGGGGAGTGCAGAGAGATCAAACAAGCATTTCTCTCCTTTCCCAAAGAAGTCCACAGGTGACCTGAGACTAAAGGTTTTAATTCATGTGATGTTCCCTCTCATTCAGAAATCCTTAACCATAATTTCCGTGGCTTTAGTCATTCCTCCACTCACCAACTCCAGCGCTTCAGTTCCTCTGCCTCTCAGACACTGTGCACACTTGTTACTACCATCTTGGATCCCTCCATGATCATCCTTATAACTCACAAAACCTTTGGGTACTATCCATAGCACATAATATTTATTAAGTGAAATATACTCTGTATTATTTAACAAATTAGTTCCACAATCCACAGTTATTGCTATATTTTGTAGTCAAGAAAAAATATCTGAGAGACTGCATTATTTATGCAAATAATCACACTCTACCTTTGATTTAAAATAGCAGAAATGTGTACATGAAATTGAAAAACAGAATAAAGGTTCTAGATTATAAAACATAATAAAGGTTCTATAAATGAGCAAAACACTAACAAGTAATTTAGAAAAAAAATGTCTCTAATCCAATGTTTGATACTAATGCATATTAAAAATCCAGAACAGCTCTTCCAAGAGGCTCCCTGTGCTCCACCCAATCTTTGATTTTGAGCCTTAGTATCTGTTTCTATCCTTTGCTGGGCTGAGCCTCTTGGGTCCCAGAGGGGACAGGAGATTCACAAGATGATCAATAGAGCCAACTAACCTGGGTCAGTGGGGTGTGGGGGGTGTTAGGGTTGCTGTAGAGACTGAAACACCAACCAAGAACCATGCATAGAATGGACCTAGGCTCCCTAGAGATGTAGCTGCAGGGTAGCTTGGTCTTCAGGTGGGTTCCCAAATAAGGGGAGAGGTGGCTGTCCCTGACATAGACAATAGACCCTGTTGCCTGTTTTTTTTATCACTTCCCTCTGACAGGCCTGCCTTGCCAGGCCATGGGGGAAGAGGATGCACCCAGGCCTGATGCTACTTGGAGCCAGATCGGTGGCCATTTGTTTTCAGAACCAAGTTCTCATCTAGAGACAACATTTCAGTGTTAGTTGTACTCAGAACAGGCACTCCTGTTGACTCAACTGTATCATCATTAATAAACAGAAGAGTAGTGATCTGTTACATTCCCATGATCCTCAGAGACCAACAAAAATGAATCACTGTTCTCTCCCTTGGGGTGGGTCTAACGTTGGGCCAAGCATTGGTTGAATATTCCCCCAATTTCTGCCCTATCTTTATCCCTGCACATCTTGTAGGTTGGGTAAATTTTGGGTGGGTTGACATTCTACTCCCCACTAAGAGTCCTATCTAGTTAGAGTATGTCTCCTCGGTCTCCATGACCCCTGCTATTATGAATATCAGCTAGAGTCACACCCATATCCTCCCAGAAGCCTACTTTGTTATAGGTCTCTAGCTTCTAGCAGAGAAACCCCCACCTACAGTTTCTCTTCTCTCTGCAGGCTCTCTGTCCTCCCTTCCATGTTCTCCCCAGGTCTGAGCTCTCCAAGTTCCCTCTCCTATCAGAGCCCTGACACTACTAACAAGACTGTACTGTGCTCACAGATATGCTAGCATAGCTGTTCTCTGTGAGGCTCCACCCAGCAGTGGATAGAAACAGATGCTAAGACTCACAGCCAAAAGTTGGTTAAAGCAAAGGGAGTTTTGTGGAAAAGTGAGCAGAAAGATAGGACCTGGGAGAGACAGGGCCTCTACAAGAATACCAACAGAGCCAACTAACCACGTCCCAGAGGTGTTTGAAGAGTCTAAAGTGCCAACCAAGGACCATGTTTAGACTAGATGTAGGCCTCCTATACAGATGTAGCTGCAGGGCAGCTTGCTTTTCATGTGGGTTCCCTAGTAAGGGGAGAGGTGCTGCCTCTGACATGGACTCTCTTGCATGATTTTTGATCACTTCCCCTGAGGTAGCTGTCATACCAGGCCACGTGAGAAGAGGATGCGCCCAGTCCTAAAGCTACTTGATATTCTGGGGTGGGTTGGTAGGGGATGATCCTCTTTTCTGAGGAGTAGGGAAAGGAGGATAGGGGAAGAGGGAGTGAAGGTGGGACAAAGAGAAGAGGAGGGAGGGGCACACAATTGGGATGTAAAGTTGATAGAGATAGGGAAGGAAGGAAGGAAGGAAGGAAGGAAGGAAGGAAGGAAGGAAGGAAGGAAGGAAGGAAGGAAAGAAAGAAAGAAAGAAAGAAAGAATCACAGCTCAAGCTTTCTTTTTTCTGATTCTGGGAAATGTCTATCACAGACAAAGTGAAAGTAAAAGGTGAGCCAAGCATTTACTCAGAAAAGACCAGGAGATTCTGCACAATTAACCCCACAGGTCGCTGCCATGTGGGGACCCAACTCCCCAGGCCTTGCTATAAGGAGAGAGGTCTGCATTACACTCATATGCTGTTTTCAGAAGATGCTTGGCCACTACCAAGAAGCATTGTAAAATACATGAGAAATTCACAAAAATGCTCAAGAATGAATGGGTCATTTTATCCTATTCTGTTTTTAGGATTCTTTTCTGGTATATGATGCTAATCTTCATTGTCAATTTGGCTGGAAATGGATATGCTTAGAGATGAGCAAAGCACATGGATCTACTTTTGATTACATTTATAGAGACACTTAGATGATAAGATTTCTGATTAATGAATTTGGTAGCCCCTGTTTGAATGATAACATGATAGCATTGAAAAATTAAAAAAAAATAATATCCAGGCATATGTAGATGGACATCAGTGGAGATATACCACTAAGAGCTACAAATTTCTATGTTCCCTACTTTATTCCCCTTCTGTTCTCTGTGTATGAAGAATGGAAAAAAATAACTTTCTTTACATGCCCAAGCTAGTGTAATGTTCTATCTTCAGACATATGGCCAAATATCTATGGAATAATGCTCATAACTAAAATAAATCTTCTCCTCTACTTGTTCTGTATGTTCTATTATTCATTTTGACACAGAAATAACCAATATATTGTATCATCTATATTAAGAACCTAAAAGGAAGCAAGCTGCAACAGTGAAGACTGGGTTTCTACGGTTCTGTACAAAAATCAGAAAGCTCAAAGTGAGAGGCAATGGCTTGCCAGTAAGAAGGGTGCTTCTCAGGAAGAATACTAAACATACTATATTCTTTTGTGTTTGCACATATGCTCACGAGCATGCATGCTGTGTGTTTGTGTGTGTATCACCCTTTTAAAGAGAGCATCAGTTTAAACTGACATATTCAGAACATGTTTTCAGTTATTTAGAATCATATTTTATAATTTAAATGTGCAGAAGAAAGCCTACTGTGTCTTGTTTAAATTGTATGTAAGAAAGCATATCCAGCCTGGTCAACATAGAATCCCAAGTTTGTTAAAGTAGTAAAAGTTGGAAAAAGACATAAAATTAACTAATAACAACCACAGCATATGTGAAACAGGTATTTGATGTACAAAAACACTAAATTATACTCAAAAATCATTTATAACTTCATAGAATTTTGTTCATCTAAAAGGAAAAAAATTAGGAAGGTTCTGAAGAGGTACTCAAATAAAAATGTCTTTTCTGCTGTTTGCCTGGATTTGTGAAGCAGTACAAATACAGATGGAAACATAAATGCCGCCACAGCTCCTTCTAGAAGAGAAATGAGTTTTGCTTAGTAAATGCATTTATATCTGTCTTTTGGGGAAAGGTGAGAACCAAGGGGCAAGTCTATGAAAGAACTGGCTTATTTTTCTACATGAGAAATGAGCATGAGTTTGTTGAACAAGAGAAAGATTATAGAAAGGAAATGGAAAGAATATGTGAAGGAAACAGGAGGCCAGTGTTGAAAAAAAGTAGAAAGAGCCAATGTAGAACATTTTGCATATGTTTGGATATGGTTATAGACCCACAGCAAAAGGAAGATGGGCTCCAATGTGAAGGCTGGCTCTGTTTCAAAGCTAGCAACATCCATGTAAGTGTTTTATTATTCAAATTAGAATGTGCCAGAGAATGTATGCTGTATATAGCAGATATGAACTGGTTTAATAAAGAAACATGGGAGACAGAATCTTGTCCAGGGGTAAGGTTGCAACTGTAGACACGTGTTTACGCTGGTGTGACATTTACAAGGTTTAAATTTCATATTGATGCCTAATGTAGTAGATGTTCTGGGATAAATCAGTCAAGATGTGAAGGTAAAGTAGAAAAGTAAAATGAGAACTAAAAGAATGGCATTAAAGCAAGCATTTAAAAGAGGAACAAGACTGTATCCCATAGTTGCTATAGTAAAGTATCCCTTCTAAACTCCACAACATTCCAAATTGTTGCATTATTTATATATTTATAATATATATATATAAGGTTTATAATTATTTTTGTTTGCTTTAGTAAAATTCCAAAGATAGCAGACTTGTATGAAGTAGGAACACAACCTTTACAATTTCAGAATATGTCCACAGTGACAAGGATGCAGAAATGGCTGCTGTGATTATTGTAGGGAGAGCTCTGAGAAGAAAGCCTCTGTGAAATAAAATCAAATAGCACATGAGAAACTTAAATTAAATTTCACAGAACATTCTCAAACTAAACTGAACAGAATTTCTTCAGCTCTTAATACAAATAGATGTATTTAAGCTTATAATTTATGGAAAACCTGTGAGTTATGTTTTATTCATATGTGAATATGTCATCAGGGTTACTGAGTAAAATGTACAGATCTGTATTAATTCAGTCACCTTCTTGTACATCAATAATCCTCTACCTGTTGTCAACTATTTAGATTGAATTGATAATGTCAGCTCACAAATATGAATAATCTTCTACTCTCAATTACAATTTTAGCCTTTTATTAAAAATAGATTTTTCTTATACAGTGTATTTTGATTATGGTTTTCACTCTCCCTTCTCCTCCTAGTCCCCCTCCCCAAGTACTCTTCCATCTGGATTTATATCATTTCTGTCTCTTGTTAGAAAATGAATAGGTACCTAGGGAATAATAAGTAAAATACAATAAAATAAAATAAAATAATAAGTAAAATACAATATGACAAAACAGCCAAGTAATGAAATAGCCAAAGGAAGAGTAAAACAAATAGATATAGATAAAGGAATAAGAAAATGAGGAGAGACAAAGCAGCCCAGCCAGGAGAAAAGGATCCAGAGGTAGGTACCAGAGTCAGACAGCCCCTATCCCCTTTGTTAGGAACCCACATGATGACCAAGTTACAGATCTGCTACTAATGTATACAGGAGTCTCTCTCTGGCCCATGAAATCTCTTTGGTTGGTGATTCAACCTTTATGAGCCTCCATGGGCTAAAGTCAGCTTACTCTTTAGGTCCTCTTGTGTCCTTGACCACTCTGGCTTCCTCACACTCTTCCAAAAAGCTCCCCGAGTTCCACCTATTGTTTGGCTGTGGGTCTCTGCATCTGTTTTCATAAAAAGCTGGATGAAACCTATCAGAAGCCAGTTATGTTAGGCTCCTGTCTCTAAACATATCAGAGTATCATTAAGTCAGGGGTTGGCTTTCTCCCATGGGGTGGGTCTCAAGTTTAACCAGTCATTGGTTTGCCATTTCCTCAATCTCTGCTCCAACTTTATAACAAAACTTCTCATGAGAAGAACACATTCTGGGTCAAAGGTTTTATGGATAGGTTGGTATCACCCTCCCTCTACTGGAAGTCCTATGTGACAAAAGGAGATGGTGAATTCAGACTCTACGTGCCCCACTGATAGAGCTCTCACCTAGGGTCAACCCCATAAGCGCCCTGGGGCCTCCACTGTCTCAGAGATGCTCCCCTACCAATTTTTGTTCCTTTTCCAGGTCTCTCTCATACACCCCACCATCGACTCCCTGTTTCCCCACCTTCTTTACCTTCTTCAGCTCCTCTACCACACAGAGCCCTCCCTCCATCTATTTCAGATGACTATTTTATTTCCTCTTCTGCATGAGAGTCAAAAACATTCTTCCTTGGGTCCTCCTATTTGGCATCTTTGGGTCTCTGGATTGTAGCATGGTTACCCTGTATAGTATGGCTAATGTCCACTTACACATGAATAAATACCATGCATGTCTTTATTGGTCTAAGTTACTTTGCTCAGTACAAATTTTCTAATTCAGTCCATTTGTCTGATGTATTTCTTTTAATATTTGAGTAGTATTCCACTTTGTAAATGTACCACATTTACTGTATCCATTCTTTGGTTGTGGGACATCTAGGTTGTTTCAAGATTCGGGCTATTACAAATAAAACTGCTATGAACAGAGCTGATGAAATGGCCTTGTATGGTGGAATATATTTTGGGGTATATTCCCAGAAGTGGTATAGCTGTGTATTGAGGTAGAATATTTCAGAAAGCACCAGATTGATTTCAAAAGTGGTTGTACAAGTTTCCACTCCCACCACCATGGAAGAGTGTTCCCCTTGCTCCACATCCTCATTAAGTGCTGTCACTTCTGTTTTTGATGTTAGCCATTTTGCAGGGTGTAAGATAAAATCTCAGAGCTGTGTTGATTTGAATTACCCCGATGACTAAGAACCCTGGACATTTCTGAGCGTGCTTCTCACTATGAGAGATTACTCTGTTGATTGTAGATCTTAGAGCCTGTGCTGCTGGTGTTCTGTTCAAGAAGTTGTGTCCTGTGGCAATAAGGCAAAAGCTCTTACCCATTTTTCTTCTAATAGATTTAGTGTGTCTAGTTTTATGTTGAGGTCCTTGATCCACTTGGACTTTACTTTTGTGCAGGGTGATAAATATGGTTCTATTTGCATTTTTCTGCATCCACTTAGACCAGCACCATTTCTTGAAGATACTATCTTTTTAACATTCTATGGTTTTGGCATCTTTATTAAAAATCAGGTGTCCCTAGCTCTGTGGGTTTATTTCTTGAACTTTGATTAGATTTCATTGATTCACCAGTCTGTTTCTATGCCAGTACCATGCAATCTTTATTACTGTTGTTTCTGTAAAGAAAAGGACACTGTCATCAAAACAAACCAAAAGCAAACAGACTGAGAAAAGATCTTCACCAATACTATATTGGAGGAGAACTATTATCCAGAATATATAATGAAATCAATAAGTTAAACACCACAAACTCCTGCTAGGCCACAGGAGCCAGTTCTGAAAATACCTGATAAAATAGGATCAGATGAAAGGGGAAGAGGCCCTCCCCAATCAGTGGACTTGGAAAGGGGCAGGAAGGAGATGAGGGAGGGAGGGAGGGTTTGGGAGGGAATGGGGGAGCAGATACAGCTGGGATACAGAGTACAGAGCTAAACAGAGAATTCTCAACAAAGAAATGTTGAATGGCAGGAAAAAAAAAAACTTTAAAAAAATGCTCAAAGATCTTAGTCATCCAGGAAATGCAAATCAAAAAGACCCTGAGATCCCACCTCACACATATCAGAATGACTAAGATCAAAAACTCAATGGATGACACATGTTTGAGAGGTTGTAGAGAAAGAGAAATCCTCCTCCATTGCTGGTGTGAATGTAAACTTGTACAACCACTTAGGAAATCAATCTGGCACTTTCTCAGAAATTTAGGAATACAGCTACCTCAAGATCCAGCTATACCACTGCTGGGCATATATCTGAAAGATACTCAACCATACAGCAAGTACATTTGCTCAGCTATGTTCCTAGCAGCATTATTCATAATAGTCAGAATCTGAAAACAACCTAGATGTCCCTCAACTGAAGAATGGACACAGAAGTTGTGGTACATTTACACAATGGAATACTACTGAGCAATTAAAAACAAGGAAATCTTGAAATTTGCAAGCAAATGGGTGGGACTAGAAAAGATAATCCTAAGTGAGGTAACCCAGAAAGAGAAAGAAATATATGGTATATAGTCACTTATAAGTGAATATTAGCCATATAATATTGGATAAACATACTAAAATCTGTGGTCCCAAAGAAGCTGAACAACAAGGAAAAACTTATGGAAGAGGCACTAATCCTCATTCTGAAGGGCAAACAGGATAGACATGGGAAGTAGGAGAAGACTGGGAATAGGACAAGAGCCTTTCACAGGGGGCCTCTGAAAGATTCTACCCAGAATATCAAAGCAGATGCTGAGACTCTTAACAAAACCTTGAGCAGAATGCTCAATCTTGTGGAAGTAATGAGAGACAAAAAGACATGGATAGGACAGGAACTCCACAAGGAGAAAAACAGAGCCAAAATACCTGGGCTCAGTAGGACCTGCAGAGACCAATATTCCAACCAAGGACCATGCATGGAGAGGACCTAGACCCCCTGCTCAGATGTAGCCCATAGGCTGTTCAGTTTCCAAGTAGAAACCTTAATAAGGGGAGCAGGGGCTGTCTCTGCATGAACTCACTGGCCAGCTCTTTGATGGGGGTGCAGCCTTGCCAGGCCACAGAGAAAGAAGATGCAACCAGCCCTGATGAGACCTGATAAGCTAGAGTCAGATAGAAGGGGAGGAGGTCCTCCCTATCAGTGAGCTTGGAGAGTGGCATAGAGGGAGAGTAGGAAGGTAGGACTGGAAGGACATGAAGGAGGGGCTACAGCACTGATACTAAGTCAATAAGTTGCAATAATAAATAAAGAAGTATATAAATAAATAAATAAAATTTTAAAAAGAAAGAAAAAGAGATTCCTCTTTTGAAAATCTCTGTTTAGCTCTGTACCCCACTTTTAATTGAGTCATTTTGTTCGCTGGTGTTTAATTTATTGAGTTATTTATTTATTTTAGATTATAGCTCGCTGTTGGATGTAGGGTTGAAGATATTTTCCTATTCCGCAGGTTGCCGTTTTGCCCTTGTCCTTTACCTTACAGAATCTTTTCAGTTTCTGAGGTCCAATTTATTAATTGTTGATCTTAGTGCCTAAGTTGTTGGTGTTCTCTTCTGAAAATTGTTTCCTATGCTAATGAGTTCAAGGCTCTTCCCCACTTTTCCCTTCTAATAAAGGATCGTAATTACTTTAAGGACCTCTTTTATTTATGTGTTCAATTATTTTGTAATATTAAATAGCAGAATTATTATTATTTTGACATTACTTAAATGAGTTAGCATTATTGCAACAGAAACACAAATAAATGACAAAACAGTTTAGTGAAAAATATAAGTACCTATATTTAATCAGATTTTTACTACATTTTTATTAAGTCACATATTATCTGGCATTTTATGAATCATTAAGCAAATAAAAAACCAAAGATAATTAAATATAAAGACAGATACAGACTGCTAACCTTGAGACAACAGCATTGACATTACTGATGAAGTCGTGAAGAAAGAACTGAAGACCTTTGAGGCTCATGAGTCACACTACTACAGATATTCCTTTAGAGAAGAACATCATGTAGTAAATTCACTAATGCTATTCTGCCTTGAGTAAACTGATAGGTGTTATTTCACTGTGGTTCACTTACACATAAAGGTTAGAATAATTTGGTTTGGGAAGGACAATTTAAAAGTATTTATGAGACACCATAAAAGACACATCCAAGAAGAAAACACTATGCACATTTTGAAATAAATTCTACATTCTAAGACTTGAGATTATGATGGTGAACACTTGTTTAGAGGATAATTTACTGTAATAGGCTTGTAAAAAGAAAATTGTTTTTCTCTGCTTAAGCCATGAGGAAGTTCCTTCTGTCTTGATGTACATTGTCAGCTAGCCCAAGATGGACAAGTTCCTGGTGCAGTTGGACTATTCTTAAAAAAAAAAAAAAAAATGCTGATTATTCCAAAAATAGCCTCAGCTATTCTTACAAAGTAAAGGCTCACAAGGCTAAATAGGCTAACTCCTAAGTTCCAATTTGTACAGCCTTCTTGCTTGTTTGGATGGCTAAAGCACTTGTTGGACGTTTGTTACAAACAGAATATGAGTTAATTTGACTCACCAAAACTACAACTGATCCTTGGACAAACAATACCTAAGGAATTCTCCCTGGTTCAGCCCTGACCAGATTTTAATTAAAAGCCTCTAATTTACTAAACAGAAAACTTGAGTCAGACTGGTGAATCTGAAGAATCAAGACCCACAACAGAAGTAAAGACTTTAATTACTATTATTGTCCTAGAACTGGTTGGCCCAACTTCAATTGATATTGTATACTTAATTTAACATATAAAGTACATGTATAAATCAATTTCTAGTCTTAAATATAAGGACTTTAGCAATAACCATACAACCCAAAGAACAAAAAGTTGAACACACTGAAAACTTAACAGCTCTTCTTTTGATTTTTCAGAAAAATTAAGTCACGAGTTTTGAGATATAACTCTTCAAGGGTAACTGTTTATAGGGTAATCTTTATATCTTTGTGAATTTTATTTTGTAGAGAGTCTTCACAGTGAACAGTTGTAGGAAAATTTTCCTGGGAAAGTGTGAATAAATGTTAATTCATTCCAGATAGAGAACCAATGGCAGTCCAAAAATGACAATTATCCTGCGTTCCAACTTTGTGAACAAATTAAGTTTTTTTTTGAGTTATTTATAATAGGGGTTTATATACATAGGCAGGAAAAACTCAAAGGTACCACCCCAACATGGGGAAAGACTCATGAAATTTGCAAACCTAGACTTCTTTGCATAAGTTTGGGACAGAATCTCCTCCAGTCAATTTGATTGGTCAGAGCATCTCCACATCAGCTTTTCCTCTAGTGGGATGGACAAGGTGGCTTGCAACTGAGGGTCATGGATAGCAACCAATGGTCTCATATTGAGTTATAATACTAGAGCCAAATGAAATTTCACTCATGATCATCCCCCAAAGCACCAGGAACTACAGTAACAGTAGATGAATATGGGAATAAAACAATGTTGCTATAAAAGACCAGCTTTGACATAATGGTACAAAGTTTTTCCACTCAACCCCCACCCCAAGAATACAAAATGTGCACTTTTCCACCGCAAGAGGAAAAGTGTTATCTATTCCTCTGGGTAGATACATTGTATTGATAAAGTGTATGTATTCCATTTTATCTATTCCTGTGGGTTAGATACATTGTTGAGGAATGAAGGGCCTAAAGCATCTCCATGCACCCACCCACCTTCTGCTAAAAGCTCCCTCCCCTAAATTCTTCTCAGTTAGGGGAAAGCCTGCACAACCCATATAGCCTTGAATGGATGCACTCCCCACTCTGCTATTGCAAAGTCCTTTCCACAAAGCATTCCTGCATTCCTTGCTCTGCTATCACAAAGGGGCACAGCACCAGTTCCCATAGCACAAACCCGGGGTGCACTTTCTTCCCCATAAGTACCCGTGTGCCCTGCTGTCATAAACACAAACTCACTTTCTCAGGCATTCTTTTCCTGTTACAGCATCTTAAGCCAGCCAGTACTCAAGGATCTGATACATGGCTTCCCACTTTAAAAGGAGCCTGCTCCCACCATTTGCATGAAAATTTCATGATTTCCTTGTTTTCAGTTGCTGAGTAGTATTCTATTGTGTAAGTGTATCACAATTTCTGTATCCATTCCTCAACTGAGGGACATCTGAGTTGTTTCCAGATTCTGCTATTATGAATATAGCTGCTATGAACATGGTTGAGCAAATGTCCTTGTATTGTTGAGCATTTTTGGATATATACCTAGGAGTGGTATAGCTGGATCTTAAGGAAGCACTTTTCCTAATTGTCTGAGAAAGTGCAAAATTGATTTCCAAAGTGATTGTACAAGTTTACATTACTATCAATAATGGAGGAAGGTTCTCCTTTTACCACATCCTCTTCAGCATGTATTGTCACTTGAGTTTTTGATATTAGCCATTCTGGTGGGTGTCAGGTGAAATCTCAGGGTCGTTTTGATTTGCATTTCCCTGATAGCTAATAAGGATGAACATTTCTTTAAGTATTTCTCTTACTTGATATTCCTCTATTGAGAGTTCTCTCTTTAGCTCTCTACCCCATTTTTGAATTGGATTACTTGATCTATTGCTGTTTAACTTCTTGAGTTCTTTATATCCTGGATATTAGCCCTCTGTCAGATACAGAGATGGTGAAGACAAAAGATCATCCTGAGTAAGATATCCTAGAAGCAGAAAGACACACATGGTATATACACACTTATAAGTGGATATTAGACATATAATATGCGATAATCATACTAAAATCTGTACACCTAAAGAAACTAAGCAAGAAGCAGGGCCCAGGGTAAGATGCTCAATCTTCATTCAGAAAGACAAATGGGATGAACATCAGAAGAGGCAGAAAACAGGGAACAGGACATGAGCATACCACAGAGGGACTCTGAAAGACTCTACTATGTAGGGTATCAAAGCACAGGGTGAGATCCATAGCCAAACTTGTTAGAGTACAGGGAATCTTATGAAAGAAGGGAGGAGATAGAAAGACCAGGAGTGGACAGGAGCTCCACAAGGACAGAAAAAAATCTGGGCACAGGGGTCTTTTTTGATACGCCAACCAAGGACCATTCATGGAGATAACCTAGAACCCCTGCACAGATGTAGCCCATGGCAGCTCAGTGTCCAAGTGGGTTCCCTAGTTATGGTAACAGGGAATGTCTTTGACATGAACTCAGTGGCTGGCTCTTGGATCACCTCCCCCTGAGGGGGGTGCAGCCTTACCAGGCTACAGATGAAGACTTTGCAGCCACTCCTGATGAGACCTGATAGAGTAGGATCAAATAGAAGGGGAGGAGGACCTCCACTATCAATCGAAGGGCATGGGTGGAGAAGAAGGAGGGAAGATGGCGTTAGGAAAGTATGCGGAAGGGGGTTCAGTTGAGATACAAAGTGAATTAACTGTAATTAATAAAAAAATTTAAAAGGAGCCTGCTCTGTTCCCACAATGCCACAGTTGAGCTGTAAAAGCATTTTTTCCATAGTAAATAAAGTTGCTTTCTGGTTTACTTAGACTTTGGTGGTCTCATCCTCATTATATGGTCAACCCTTAGGCCCAAGAGAGAAAACATCAAAGTTGTCTACCCTCCTGTAAGGCAAGAAATATCAAACAGAAGATACTGCTTAGGGACTGTGAGCAAATTTCAGAATTCAACAAAGGATTTGAAAAATATAGTGAATATTCACTAAAAGCCAATACTAAATACCTTAGTATGAACTGTGAGAAAGCAGTCAGTGAGGGATGCAAATAACCATTACCTGTGTAAACTCTGCCTCAGACTTCTCATGAAAATGTAGGTGCAAATAAGAAACATAGGTGGCTATCATCAAGGATCTCCTCCAATTTGGTGTTAGGTATGGGTATTGTAAATTCATGCATTTTGGGGGGTTACTTTTGAACATATGGGTCAAAGATTACATACAAGAGCAAAATTAGGTCAGAGAGCCATAGGACCAAAGCCCACCCCTACATATGTGGCAGCTCTCAAAGATTGTAAACCTAGAGCACACAGCACAGCCTGAAGGAAGCTCAGTGTGGTTTGAAAGTGTTCTTTCCATAACCCTCAATTGATCTTAACCTCTTCCAGATGGCTTGGCCTGTTTGGGGTTTCTTTTTCTTCCAGGCAGCCTGTCTGGTCTAAAAATATTAGCAGTTTGAGTATCTGAGAGTGATTCTCAGCACTGTGTTGTTCTTGCTTATGTGAGTGGGGGTCTAGAAAATCTGCTCAGTTTCTGGGACTTCCTGAAGTTATTTTGAGTTGTTTACCTTCTGGCTCCAGGAGCTTTCCTACAGTGTGGAATCAGTACTAACCACTTCCTCTCTTCTTCTGGCTATTACATTCTCTTTGCCACCCTTCCCCAACCCTTCCACAATGAGCCTTTGAAGAGGTATCTATACATGTCAACCCATGAGTAAATATTAGGGAGCTATGTCACAGCAATAGCCACTTTTGAAGAGCATCCTGTGGTTATGAATTGGGGCTGACAACAATGATGAAAGATGGGCATAATTATAAATTTCCAGAGGACATAAGCACATCACATCCATAGAATTTGCTTCTCCATTGAAACTTATGACCTCTTCAACCACATATTTTATTCTGGCTTACAGTGCCAGACATGTACTCTCTTTTGCAGATTGGGCTTTAAATACATTTAGAAGGCTTTTGATCTTTACCACATCAGCTGAGATACAATTGCACACATAGGAACATCCTGCCTAACATAAGAAGGCTTTTGATCTTTACCACATCAGCTGAGATACAATTGCACACATAGGAACATCCTGCCTAACATGCAGGTCCATAGTCAAGCAAAAATTGGTAACAGTTCTCTACCAGCAGCCTACATAGCCCCTCTTCTGGGTCTATGAAGCTTGGTCATCACAGTAGGAAGTTCCAGCTCAATTGCTTTTTAATTTCTCTACGTACTCTAGTCAAAGAGGGCACCTGTGGTGGTATCTTCAACTCCTTAGGCTTTTGTTGTTGTTGTTGTTGTTTTGAGACAGGGTTTCTCTGCGTATCCTTGGCTGTCCTAGACTTGCTTTGTAGACCAGGCTGGCCTCAGCTCACAGCCTATCTCTGCCTTCCTGGGAAATGGGATTATAGGTGTGCTCCACCACATTTTAAAGCAGGAGTTTTGAACCTTCTTAACGCTGTGACCTTTTAATACAGTTCCTCACATGCTGCTAACCTAAAACTCTAAAGTTCTTTCATTGTTACTTCTGAGAACACATCAAAGATATCATCCACGATGACCAAGTAGGCTTCATCCCAGGCATGCAAGAGTGGTTCAACATACAGAAATCCCTCAATGTAATGCACCATATAAACAAACTAAAGAAGAAAGTATATACCTTGTGTGTCTTTCTGCTTCTGGGATAGCTCACTCAGGATGATCTTTTCCAGATCCCACCATTTACCTGTAAATTTCATGATTTCCTTGATTTTTATTGCAGAGTAATATTCCATTGTGTAGATATACCACAATTTGTGCATCCATTCCTCCACTGAGGGGCATCTGGGCTATTTCCAGCTTCTGGCTATTACAAATAAGGCTGCTACAAACATGGTTGAGCAAATGTCCTTATTATGTACTTGAGAATCTTTTGGATATATGCCTAGGAGTGGTATAGCTGGATCTTGAGGAAGCACTATCCTACTTGTCTGAGAAAGCGCCAGATTGATTTCCACAGTGGTTGTACAAGTTTACATTCCCACCAGCAGTGGAGGAGGGCTCCCCTTTCTCCACAATCTCTCCGGCATGTGTTGTCTCTTGAGTTTTTGATCTTAGCCATTCTGATGGGTGTAAGGTGAGATCTTAGGGTTGTTTAGATTTGCATTTTTCTGATGGCTAATGAGGTTGAGCATTTCTTTAAGTCTTTCTCTGCCATTCGATATTCCTCTGCAGAGAATTCTCTGTTTAGCTATGTACCCTATTTTTTTAATTGGATTACTTGATTTTTTGCTGTTTAATTTCTTGAGTTCTTTATATATACTGGATATTAGCCCTCTGTCAGATATAGGTTTGGTGAAGATCTTTTCCCAATCTGTAGACTGTCATTTTGCTCTGAGGACAGTCTCCTTTGCTTTATAGAAGCTTTTCAGTTTCATGAGGTCCCATTTATTGATTGTTGCTCTTAGAGCCTGTGCTGTTGGTGTTCTGTTCAAGAAGTTGCCTCCTGTGCCCATGAGTTCAAGACTCTTCCATACATTTTCTTCTAAGCGGTTTAGTGAGTCTGGTTTTATGTTGAGGTCTTTGATCTACTTGGACTTTAGTTTTGTGCAGGGTGATAAGTATAGATCTATTTTCATTTTTCTACATGTAGACATCCAGTTAGAGCAGCACCATTTGTTAAAGATGCTATCTTTTTTCCATTGAATGTTTTTGGCATCTTTGACAAAAATCAGGTGTGCATAAGTGTGTGGATTTATGTCAGGGTCTTCTATTTGATTCCATTAATCCACCAGTCTGTTTCTATGTCAGTACCATGCAGTTTTCAGTATTGTTGCTCTATAGTAGAGCTTGAGATCAGGGATGGAGATACCTCCTGAAGATCTTTTACTGTAGAGAATTGTTTTAGCAATTCTGGGTTTCTTCTTGTTCCATATGAAGGTGAGAGTTTTTCTTTCAAGGTCTGTAAAGAATTGTGTTGGTAATTTGATGGGAATTGCATGGAATCTGTAGATTGCTTTTGGTAAGATGGCCATGAGCATGGGAGATCTTTACATCTTCTGATATCTTCTTCTAATTCTTTCTTCAGAGGCTGGAATTTTTTTTTTCATACAGTTCTTTGACTTGCTTGTTTAGGTTCACACCAAGGTACTTTATGTTCTTTGTGAAGGGTGTTGTTTCCCTAATTTCTTCCTCACCCTTTTGTCCTTTGTATACAGGAAGGCTACTGATTTTTTTGAGTTAATTTTGTATCCAGCCACTTTGCTGAAAGTGTTAATCAGCTGTAGGAGTTCCCTGGTAGAGTTTTGGGGTCACTAAGGTATACTATCATATCATCTGCAAATAGTGATACTTTGACTTCTTCCTTTCCAATTTGTATCTTAATATCCTTCAATTGTCTTATTGCTCTAGCTAGGACTTCAAGAACAATGTTGAAAAGATATAGAGAGAGTGGACAGCCTAGCCTTGTCCCTGATTTCAGTGGGAATGATTTAAGTTTCTCTCCATTGAGTTTGATGTTGGCTATAGGCTTGCTGTATATCGCCTTTACTATGTTCAGGTATGTGCCTTGTATCTCTGATCTCTCCAATACTTTAAACATGAATGGATGTTGGATTTTGTCAAATGCCTTTTCAGCATCTAAGGAGATGATCATGTAGTTTTTCTCCTTCCGTTTGTTTATGTGGTGGATTACATTGATGGATTTCCGTATATTGGACCACCCTGCATGCCTGGGATGAAGCCTACTTGGTCATAGTGGATGATGTTTTGATGTGTTCTTGGATTCAGTTTGCAAGTATTTTGTTGAGTATTTTTGCATCGATGTTCATGAGGGAGATTGGCCTGAAATTCTCTTGCAAAAGACACTCTTATCAGAACAAAAAGACAGCCTAAAGAATGGGAAAGGATCTTCACCAACCCTATATCTGACAGAGGGCTGATATGCAGCATATATAAAGAACTAAAGAAGTAAAAAAGCAATAAATCAAGTAATCCAATTAAAAAATGGGATATGGAGCTCAACATAGATTTCTCTGTAGAGGAATATAGAATTGCAGAGAAACACTTAAAGAGATGCTCAATATCCTTAGCCATCAGAGAGATACAAATCAAAAAAAAAAAAACCCTGAGATTTCACCTTATACCTATCAGAATTGCTAAAATCAAAAACTCAAATGACAACACATGCTGGAGTGGTTGTGGAGAAAGGGGAACCCTCCTCTGTTGCTGGTGGGAATGTAAACTTGTATAACCACTTTGGAAGTCAATTTGGCGCTTTCTCAGACAATTAGGAATAGTGCTTCCTCAAGACCCAGCTATACCACTTCTAGGCATATACCCAAAATTTGCTCAAGTACACAACAAGGACATTTGCTCAACCATGTTTCTAGCAGCTTTATTTGTAAAAGCTACAACCTGGAAACAACCCAGATGTCCCTCAACAGAGGAATGGATACAGAAATTGTGGTACTTTTACACAATGGAATACTACTCAGCAATCAAAAATGAGGAAATTATGAAGTTTTCAGGCAAATTGTGGGATTTAGAAAAGATAATTCTGAGTGAAGTATCCTAAAAGCAGAAAGACACACATGGTATATACTCTCTTATATAGACCTATAAGATAGGATAAACATAATGAAATCTATACACCTAACGAAGTTAAACAAGAAAGAAGACCCAGGGTAAGATGATCAATCCTCACTTAGAAAGACAAATGGGATGTGCATGGGACGTAGGAGAAAACAAGTAACAGGACAGGAGCCTACCGCAGAGGACCTCTGAAAGACTCTCCCTAGCAGTGTATCAAAGCAGATACTAAGACCCATACCCAAACCTTTGGCAGAGTGCAGGGAATCATATGAAAGAAGGGGGAGTTTGTATGATGTGGAAAGGATAGGAGCTCCACAAGGACCAAATATATCTGGGCACAAGGGTCTTTTCTGAGACTGATACTCCACCATGGACCATGTATGGATATAACCTAGAACCTCTGCTCGGATGTAGCCTGTGGTAGCTCAGTAACCAATTGATTTTACCCTAGTGAGGGGAACAGGGACTATTTCTGACAGTAACTCAAATGCAGGCTCTTTGACCTCCCCATCCTCTCAGGGAGGAACATTTCTGCTAGCCAGCAGAGGAAGACTTTGCAGCCAGTCCTGAAGATACCTGATAAAAACAGGGTCAGATGAAAAGGGAGGAGGTCCTCTCCAATCAGTTGACTTGGAAAGGGGCAAGGAGGAGATAATGGACGGAGGGTGGGAATGGGAGGGAATGAGGGAGCAGGATACAGAGTTAATAAAATGTAACTAATAATAATTTTAAAAAAAGAAAATAACTAAATGTTCCTAATGGACTTGCTTAGCTCACACTTTCTCTGGTTGTGCAGTCTTTTCCTTAAGGAGGGGAAGACAATTGTGTTACTGAGTTATTCTTCCACCATAGAAGTCAGACTGACCCAGTCTGCTCTCATGTTCAACAGCATCACAAACCAGGCTGTGACAGGCTTGTCACAGGCTCTTTCATTGCTTGTTTTTTTTTCCCAATTTTTATTATTTTTTAAATATTAGATACAGTTTGTTAACTTTGCATCCCTGCTGAATTCCCCTCCCTCTTTTCCTTCCAATACCACCCTCCCTCCTTCACCTCCTCTCTGCCCCTTTCCAAGTCCACTGATATGGGAGGACCTCCTCCCCTTTCATCTGATACTGGTTTATCAGGTATCTTCAGGACTGGCTGCAAAGTCCTCCTATGTGGCCCAGCAGGGCTGCTCCTCCCTCGGGGCATGGGGGGGTGCAGGGGGCGGGGGGAGGTCAAAGAGCCTGCCATTGAGTTCTTTAAAAGTCTTGCCAATTCCAGCAGTTCAGGTGCTGAGTATTTCTGGTTTATCTTAGTTTTCTTTGCACTGGACTATGGTTAATACCCGATCTGTGAGGTGGGTTACAGATTTCTCTTGTCTTTCCATTAAAGCTTGTGTTTGAGGAAACTCTTCCATCACTTTATCACCCCTCTCTCATACTGTTTTATATGTAATTTATTTACCACTAAAATAGAGGATACTAGTAGTGAAAGGAAAAGAATCATGACCCAGGACACCCCAAGATCATGTTCCTAGGGCAAAGTAGATTTATTTGTCCATGAAGGGCAGAGGGCAAGAATAAGTCACAAAGACAGGTGATAGAGGAAGGATAAGAGGGGGCAAGAATATCTCAAAACTGAAATGCTTCTTCCAAAACTTTAAATATTTTCAGGCATCTCCACATTCATGTGCTAGACCCCTCTTATCCAGCGGGTATGCTACCACATACCATACAGATGAAGACTGCCGCCAAAGGATTCCTCCTACAGACCTTCCAAAGCCGAGTGGCTCAGTCTTAGTTGCATATCTCACTATTAATAAGAAGAAAAGAATAATGCTACCTAAAGATCCAGATATACCATTCCTGGGCATATATACAAAAGATGCTCATATATACAACAAAGACATTTGCTCAGTTATGTTCACAGAAACATCATTTGTAATAGCCAGAAGCTGGAAAAAATCCAAATGTCTCTCAGTTGAGGAATGGATGCAGAAATTGTGGTACATTTACACAATGAAACACTACTCAGCAATTAAAAACAAGGAAATCATGAAATTTTCAGGCAAATGGTAGGAACTAGAAAAGATCATCCTGAGTGAAGTATCCTAGGAGCAGAAAAACACACTGGGTGTGTACTCACTCATAAGTGGATATTAGTCATATAACAAACAATAATCATACTAAAATCTGTACACCTAAAGAAGCTAATCAAGAAGAAGGACCCTAGGTAAGATGTTCAGTCCTCATTCAGAAAGACAAATGGTGTAGACATCAGAAGAGGAAAAAAATACAGGGAACAGGACATGAACCTATCACAGAGAGACCCTGAAAGACTCTGAAAGTAGATACTGAGAGTCATAGCCAAACTTTTAGGCACAGTGCAAGGAATCTTATGAAATAAAGGGAAGATAGAAAAACCTGGAGGAGTCAGGAGCTTCACAAGATTAGCAACATATTAAAAAAGTCTGGGCACAGGGGTCTTTTCTGAGACTGATACTCCAACCAAGGACCATTCATGGAGATAACCTAGAACCCCTGCACAGATGTACACCCTGGAAGCTCAATGTCCAAGTTGCTTCCCTAGTAATGGGCACAGGGATTGTCTCTGACATGAACTCAATGGTTGGCTCTTTGATTACCTCTCCCTGAGGGAGGAGCAGCCTTACCAACCCACAGAAGACAATGCAGCCAGTCCTGATGAGACCCAATAGAAAAGGCTCAGATGGAAGGGGAAAAGGACCTTCTCTATCAGTGGACTGGGGGAGGAGCATGGGAGGAGAAGAGGGAGGAAGGGTAGAATTGAAAAGGGATGGGGTAAGGGGCTAAATCTTGGATACAAAGTAATAAACTATAATTAATAAAAAAAATAAGACAAGTAAAAAAAATTAAAAAATGAAGGAACACTCAACCACTCTCATAGAACAAAGTCACATTAGCACACACCATACAGGAAAGGATAACTATATTAGAATTTCCTCCACAGATGATCCTCATCAGGCTGTTCAACATTACTTGCATGCCCTGATGCCTATAACCAGGACCATGCACTCATTTGTTTCTATTCCTGTTGGTTCTACTATGTCCCAGTTTGCTCACTAATTATTTCGTGTGACAAGGCTTTTCATAGGAATATGTTAGGTAGAACACAGGAGACCAAAGTGTGATATGATGGAAGTCCAATTTATTAAACAAAAGAGTTTAATTGGGACTATGAACAGCGATAAGGGTGACTTAAAGGAATAGAAGTGACTTAAGGCATCAACAAAATCCATCCCAGCACAAGTGACAGCTCAAAAAACCTGAATCTGGAACATATTGCAGAGGTGCAGGAAGATCAGTAAGTTGAAGAGTGTCTTTTCCAAGCCACTCAGTTGGCCTAAACATCTTCCATAAAGCTTGGCAGATTACTGTTTTGTTAAGGCAGCTGGTCTCAGAGGTTTTTTTCTTTATTTGTTTGTTTGTTCGTTTTGTAATCTTACTTCTCTGAGAATCTTGTTACCAGTTTGAGTTGTCTGAGAGTAATTTTAGCAGTCTTCATTGTTTACTGTGGGGAGGGAAAAGTCTAGTGAAGCTGGTCAGGTTCAGGGACTTTCTTATGCCATTTTGAAAATTTTTCCATTTTAAGGAGCTTCCCTATAGGAAAGAATACTTGAATATCTGAGGAAAGTGCTGCACAACAATTATCTCCAGCCGAGAATCAATGGTGACTAGCTAGTCATCTCACAAACACACAGCAAAAAAAAAAGGGCTCAAAAATAAACAGATACAGTATTTCTCCCACCGGTTTAATAACCCTACTAAGGTTGGGTTAATTGAAAATAAAAATGTGTTATTAAAATGGCAATCAGGAAATTTGAGTACAGGAAGCACCCTGCACAGGTGAAAATAGGTTTTACTTGATTCCAAAATATTGTCAAATGAAAACCTCAGTGCCAGTGTTAGGTTACCTTCTTACAAGTCTTTCTCCAGTGAGGTCCCTGAAACTTCACAAGCCAGAATGTTGTCATTTCTTTTGATTGCATGCTAAAACAATGGGGTGGGATTCTGTTAAAGAAAACATAGCATCCTTTGGTTGTAAAACATAGAGAAATAAAACTGAGAATGAGCTGTAAGCTCTCTCTTTATCAGCTTTCTTCCATAGCAACAGCAGTGTTACATAGACTACTGCCCATTGTAGAGACAGGAGAAACTATTACCGACATTCCTGCTTGACACCATACACTGCATGCTACAGTAACACAACACCCCAAAGCTCTTATCTCATGCTTTAATTGTGGCATGACTATTACAAATCAAAAACTTTCATATTGGATACAAGGGTATTCATATCTGATACTTTTATGCTAGGATAAGCAATATTCTAGATAAGAAGCCATAGGTTCCAGTATGGTAAAGCACTGCTATTGTTTTAGTAAATGGATGTGATGTTTCAAATTGCCTACTCAAAATTTGTGCTTACATACATAAATCTGTATTTGTCTGCTTCAATCAATCTAGAAGGAATTTTCCTTGGTAAAGTGTTATTCCACGGGGAAATATAACCAAGGATAAATCTCCTGAGAATAAGTGACTGTTGCTGGTGCATGGTTATCCAATGCTTGCCTATAAATTCATATTGTCCCATCCGTGTCTATGGGAATATTGCTGAAAAGGTGGTAGAATAATTCAATGAACACAGAGAGGGTCAGAATTATTATATAGCAGTTTCCTCCTAGTTGAAACATTACATCAAGATAGAAGGCTACTTAAATGTTAGGAAGTTAGAAACAAAACATCTTATCATGTGGGGAGGAGTAGAGGTCATGTCACTCAAGAGTAAACAGCTAGCAAGTCTCAAGGAGTTCTTGAAACAAAGCACACACAGGGCCCCTCTCCAAGGTTATAAAAAAATGACTGTTGGAGAAAACCCTCCAACTAATCAAACAAAGTAGAAGTAAAAGCAACTATGACTTGTAAAGATGTCTTGAGGTTGGGCAAAAAGCTCAGGGTTTGCCAGTTTGTACATTAGGCACCTCTTGGGGATGCAGTTGATTTTTAATTATCCATTCCTCTGTAAGTAAACCCCCCATCCACACTCCTGTAAACAATTTCAATAATCATCTTGACTTGCAAGATAGTATGTTGATACTTTTATTCTCTTTGAGGCAAGTATAACTTCATTCACTCATTGAATGTGAAAGCATCCAAATGATTTTAACAGAGTTTATATTTTAGAAAGCATGTTTATTATAGCTAACCTTGTTGAGATTACTCTGAGAAATTATCATCATGTGGAAGTGAAGCATACCATTCCAGCCCACAACATTGATTTTTTAAAACAAAATCTGATTCAGAAGCAGAATCAAGAAAAGACTACGACCAAATCACAGACCTAAATACGATTTTTCCTTTGTTCTTTCTGTCCATTCCATTGTTAAACAGTTATCCACCATTATCTATCTATCTATCTATCTATCTATCTATCTATCTATCTATCTATCACACAACATATTTGGCTACAGAAGAAAATTTTAATGATACGTAGGTTGAAGACACTAAATAAGTATGAGAAACAGTCAATATGTTAAAAAATATCTGAATTCTCTAAGAATTAACAGAAAAACAGATAAAATAGGTTAATATGCTGCAAGCCCCAATGCAAAAAAAATAGAAAAAAGAATATATTTGTATAGTAATAAATTTGACTCAAAGGACACAATAAACAAATCTTAAAGTTTAAGAAAACAGCAACATAAACGTAGTTTTAATGGGTAAAATCTGAGCTTGAATATGTGACAGCACAACTTTACAAAACTGAAAACAAAGGAAGAGTCATAACTGAATATGCCTGTTACATATATAAAAAGAGAATGGTAGTAGCAGAAAAGAAATACTAAGCTAATGAGTGATACTTTCCTCCAAAGTAATGAAAGGATTAAATGATAGATTTTGGAAATTAGTGGACACAAGGTGAGTTTAGACCCAAATGTTTCATTAGGTAATTTTACCAAACAGAATATAGAAAACCAAGCAATCAAAATAAAAGAAATAGCTTAAAGACAACAAAGAAAAACAACACTTTGCCAACAAAGGAAAACTGAGAGAAAATATACAGTCTTCTCACAATAATCCAAGAAGTAAAAATAGCCTCTCCAAGATGTTGCTGCCCAGTGTGTACCATATCTGAGTAGCAGAAGGTCAGAGACTTCGGACCAGGCAAGGAATGTGGTTGTGTTTCCCTAGTTGTCTAGAGGAGGTAACCTAGTAGCTAGGGACTCACGGTTCCAGGCCCACACAGAAGTCTTAGCTACTGGCACCAAGTGCCTACCACTTACTATTACACTACTCCTGCGATCCAGAAAAGCAGGCCTCCAGCATCTGGACCCCAGTCTCCTCCAGCCTCTCCTCGGACAACTCCTGGATATCACGGATATAGTCCCAGCCTAAACGGTTCTACCAGTTTCCCTGTGGCCAGCTGAACAATACAAGTATGCAGGATCTCTATCAAAGATGGCAATGCCCAGTGGAGTCTAACCACCAGGAACGCA
This sequence comes from Meriones unguiculatus, assembly GCF_030254825.1. Taxonomy (NCBI): domain Eukaryota; kingdom Metazoa; phylum Chordata; class Mammalia; order Rodentia; family Muridae; genus Meriones; species Meriones unguiculatus. The sequence continues at coordinate 79,579,530 of NC_083350.1, read as the reverse complement.
GTATCTACAGGGTGAGCAAGCCATAGCTCTACTAACCCCAAAATGCCAGTGTCCATTCCTTTTTCCAGGAGAGAGGAGAAGACATAGCTGCCAGACACAGGTTAGCACCCTTAGACCTCCCAGCTAATCCCACTATCCTGAGAAAAAGGCTGGATCCCAGAGAAGTGCAGATCCAGCCTACTGTTGGCAGCTCTTCTAACTGTGAGGAGTAGGAGTCCTATAGGACCTCACAGGATGACACAGATTAGAAATCCACACACAAACTCCCTGCCTATAGGTCTAACTGGGACAACACCAGCAGAGCAGAGCTGGGAGATCCAGCCTCCAGTCAATGACCAGGGCTGTCCTCCATGACCTAGCAGCCCAGCAGGCTCTAAGAACAACCAGCCAATGCCAGGGACACCAGAAGGCTAAAGGCCAGAGTAAGAACACAATCAACAAGACCCAGGGTAATAAGGCAGCAAGTTCTGAATATCCTAACACAACTGAAACACAAGGAATCTATGCTTATGAAGATGGTAGAAACCCTTAAAGAGAAAATGAATAAATCATGTAAAGAAACAGGAAAATACAACCAAACAAGTAGAGGCCTTTAAAAACAAACGAATAAATCATGTTTAAAGGTACAGAAAAACGCAATAAAACAGGAGAAAAATTAATAAAATAGTTTAAGACCTGAAAATGGAAATAGAATCACTAATGAAAATGCAAATCAAAGAAATTCTGGAGATGGAAAACTTAGGGAAGAAAACAGGAACAACAGAGGTAAGCATCATCAACAAAATACAAGTGATGGAGGAGAGAATCTCAGGTATGATGCTACAACTGAAGAAATTGATTCATCTGTTAAAGAAAATAATAAGTAAAGAAAAAATTCTGCTAACAAAACATCCAAGAAATCAAGGACACCATGAAAACACAAAACTTAAGAATAATAAGAATAGAAGAAGGGGAAGAACTATCTGCTCCAAGGACCAGAAAATATTTTCAAGAAAATCATGGAAATAAAATGTCCTCTACCTAAAACAAACAAACAAACAAGCAAAGAATAAATGCCTTTAAGCATAAAAGAGTATTACAGAACAGCAAATGGATTACATCAGAAAAGAATTTTTTTTTCTGCCACATCATAATCAAAACATTAAATGTACAGAACAAAGAAAAAATATGAAAAATTTCAAGGAAAAAATACCAAGTAATATATAAAGGCAGACCTGTCAGAATCACACTTAACTTCTCAACAGAAACTTTAAAAGCAAGATGTCTTGCAGATCTTCCACAGATGTCAGCTCAGACATCTATTCCTAGCAAAACTATCACTCACCATAGATGGAAAACAAAAATCAAGACATCCACGAAAAAAATTAAACAATATCTATGTAAGGTGGATATTTTTACTATGTTAATCCCACTGAGCCAGGAGCAAGGGAGTTCTTTCCATCATCTGAAATCTTCAATTTCTTTCTTCAGAGACTTGAAGTTTTTTCATACAAGACTTTCACTTACTTGGTTAGAGTTACACCAAGGTATTTTATATGATTGTGGCTATTTTAAAGGGTGTTGTTTTCCTAATTTCTTTCTGTTTTTCTTTTATGTACAGGAGGGTTACTGCATTTTTTTTTTTTTTAGCTAATTTTGGATCCTGCCACTTTGCTGAATGTGTTTATCAGCTTTAGGAGTTCCCTGTTAGAATTTTAGGATAGCCACAGGCAGCTCAGTGTTCATGTGGATCACTGAATAAGGAGAGTAGAGGCTGTCTCTGACATGATCCCAGCTGCCTGCTTGTGGATCACTTTGCCCTGGTGGAAGAGCCTTGCCAGACACAGAGGAAGAGAATCCAGGCAGTCCTAATGAGGCTTGATAAGCTAAGCTCAGATGGCAGGGAAGGAGGTCTCTCCCTTTCAGTGGACTAGGGGAATGATATGGGGAGGGAGGAGAAGGCAGGGTAGGACTAGGAGGAGATCAGGGAGGGGCTACAATTGGAATACAAAATGAATAAATTATAAAAATTAAAAACGGATGCACATACGCATACACACACAGCAGCACTACAGAGATAATAGAAGGAAAATTCCAACTCATGAAGGTTAACTACATCCAAGAAAACACAGGATATAAATAACTTTACTAAAGCAAAACCAAAAGAGGACAAACATGCAAACAACATCATAATAAGAGGAAATAACAATCATTGTTCGTTAATATCCTTCAGTATTAATGTATTCAAATCTCTAATAAAGAGACAGAGTCAAACAGAATGGACATGTAAACAGAACCCAACTTTCTGCAGCATACAAGAAACATACCTCAGCAAAAAAAGATAGACTTTACCTCAGATTAAAGGGCTAAAAAAAAATGTTTTCCTTCTTTGTCAAAAATCAAGTATTCATAGGTGTGTGGGTTTACTTCTGGGTCTTCTATTCAGTTCTATTGATCCACCTTTCTGTTTCTATACCAGTACCAAGCAGTTTTTATTATTATTGCTCTGAAGTATAACTTGAGATCAGGGATGGAGATACCTCGAGAGGATCTGTTGTTGCACAGGATTGTTTTGGAAATTCTGGGTTTTTTGTTTCTCCATATGAAGTTGAGAATTTTTCTTTCAAGCTCAGTAAAGAATTGTGTTGGTATTTTGATGGGAACTGCATTGAATCTGTAGATTCCTTTTGGCAGGATGGCCATTTTCACTATGTTAATCCTACCGATCCATGAGCACAGGAGATCTTTCCATCTTCTGATGTCTTCTTTGTTTTCTTTCATCAGAGACTTGAAGTTTTTTTCAAACATGTCTTTCATCTGCTTGGTTAGAGTCATCCCAAGATATTATATGTTATTAGTGGCTATTGTGAAGGGTGTCGTTTCCCTTATTTCTTTCTCAGCTCTTTCGTCTTGGGTATAAAGGAGGGCTTTAAATGGAAAAAAGACAGCATCTTCAACAAAATGGTGCTGGTCCAACTGGATGTCTACATGCATAAAAATGAAAATAGATTCATATTTATCATCCTGCACAAAACTAAAGTCCAAGTGGATCAAAGACCTCAACATAAAACCAGGTACTCTAAATCGGTTAGAAGAAAAAGTGGGGAAGACCTAGAACTCATTGGCACAGGAGACAACTTCCTGAATAGAACACCAACAGCGCAGGCTCTAAGTACAACAATCAATAAATGGGACCTCATGAAACTGAAAAGCTCCTGTAAAGCAAAAGACACTCTTGTCAGAAAAAAAGATAGACTAAAGACTGGGAAAGGAGCTTCACCAACCCTATATCTGACAGAGGGCTGATATCTGGAATATAAAAAGAACTAAAGAAGTTAAAAGGCAATAATTCAAGTAACCCAATTAAAAAATAGGGTATTGAACTAAACAGAAAATTCTCTGTAGAAGAATATAGAATGGCAGGGATACATATAAGAAGATGTTCAACATCCCTAGCCATCAGAGAGAAGCAAATCAAAACGACTTTGAGATTTCACCTTACACCCATCAAAATGGCTAAGATCAAACACTCAAAAGATAACACATGCTGGAGAGGCTGTGGAGAAAGGAGAACCCTCCTCTGTTGCTTGTGAGAATGTCAAATGATACAACCACTATGGAAATCAATCTGGAGCTTTCTCAGACAATTAGGAATAGTGCTACCTCAAGATCCAGCTATACCACTTCTAAGCATATATCCAAAAGATGTTCAAGTACACAACAAGGACATTTGCTCAACCATGTTTGTAGCAGGTTTATTTATAATAGCCAGAACCTGGAGACAACCCAGATGTCCCTCAACGGAGGAATGGATACAGAAATTGTGGTACTTTTACACAATGGAATACTACTCAGCAATTAAAAACAAGGAAATCATGAATTTTGCAGGCAAATGGTGGGATCTACAAAAAATCATCCTGAGTGAGGTATCCCAAAATCAAAAGACACAGATGGTATATCCTCACTTATATAGACCTATAAGATAGGGTAAAGATACTAAAATATGTATGCCTAAAGAAGATAAAAAAGAAAGAGGTCCAGGGGCAAGATGATCAATCCTCATCTAGAAAGACAAAGGGGATGGATATTGGAAATAGGAGTAAACAAGTAACAGGACAGTAGCCTACCACAGAAGGCACCTAAAAGACTCTACCTAGCAGAGTATCAAAGCAGATGCTGAGACGCATAACCAAACCTTTGCCAGAGTGTAGGGAGTCATATGAACGAAGGAGGAATTAATATATCCTAGAGGGAACAGGGAGCCCCACAAGGTCCAAATATATCTGAGTACAAGGGTCTTCTATGAGACTGTTTAACCAACCAAAGACCATGCATGGATATAGCCTACAACCCCTGCTATTGCCCATGGTAGCTCAGTATCCAAGTGGGTTCACTAGTAAGGGCGACAGATATTGTTTCTGACATGAACTCATGAGCTTCCCCCTCCCCCCTGAGGGAGGAGCAGCCTTGGTAGGCCATAGATAAGGACATAGCAACCATCTTGAAGATACTTGATAAGGCCAGATGGAAGGAGAGGAAGACACCCCCTCTCAGTGGACTCAGAAGGGGGCAGGGAGGAGATGAGGGAGGGAGGGGATGATTGGGAGGGAAAGAGGGAGAGGGCTACAGCTGGGATACAAGTGAATGTATAAAATTATTTAAAAATAAAAAATATTAAAAAAATAAAATAAAACATTAAAAAAATGTTTTCCAAACAAACTGACTCAAGAATCAAGCTGAAGTAGCCATCCTAAAATCTAATTAAATAAACTTTCAACCAAAATTAATCAAAAGATATGGAAAGAGACATTTCATTCTTAGGGAAAAAAAATCAACCAAGAGGACATTTCAATCCACCACACCTAAGTGCCAAATACAAAGGCACTCACATTTGTAAGAGAAACAATATTAAAGCTTAAGTCACAAATAGATACCCACACATGAATATTTGGAGACTTAAACACCTCACTCTCACCAATGGACAGATCATGGAGACAGAAACTAGAGAAATAATGAAACTAACAGATATCACGAATCAAATGGTCCTAATAGATATCTACTGAATAGTGTACACAAACACAAAAGAATATGCCTTCTCAGTACCACATAGAACCTGCTCCAAAATCAGTCATGTAATAGGTCACAAGACATACCTCAGCTGATACATAAAAACTGAATTAAAACATTGTACTTCATCAGATCACTATGGATTATAGCTGGAGTTCAACAAACAGAAATTATAAAAAGCCTATATACCCCAGGATATTGAACCACTTGCTATGAAATTACTACTGGGTAAGGAAACAAATAAAGACAGAATTTAAAGACTTTCTAAAATTCAATGAAAGTGAGGGCACAATATATCCAAAGTTATGGGACACAATGAAAGCGCTGCTAAGAGGAAAGTTCATAGCACTAAATGCCTTCAAAAAGAAAATGGAAAGATCCCATACTAGTAACATAAAAGCTCACATGAAAGCCTTAGTAAAATAAGAAGCAAACACACACAAGCGGTGTAGACAGCAGGAAATAATAAAAAACAGAGATGAAATCAATTAAATTATAAGCAAAAAGAATAATACAATGAATCAATGAAACCATGATCCAGATCTTTGAGAAAATCAACAAGATAAACAAAACCCTTAGCCAAATGAAAAGGCAGAGACAAATCTAAATCAACAAAATCAAAAATGAAAGGGAGGACACAAAAATGGACACTGAGGAAATCTAAAGGTCTTACTTCAAAATCCTATCTAAATGAAGTGGACATTTTTTCTTGATAGATCCTACTTACCAAAGTTAAATCAAGATCAGGTAAACACATTAATAATCTAATAACCCCTAAGGAAATAGAGGCAGTCACTAAAAGATTCCCATCCAAAAAAAGCTCAGGGCAACATAGTTTCAGTGAAGAATTCTACCAGCCTTTCAAGGAAAAGTTTATACCAATACTGCTCAAAGTGTTCCACAAAATAGAAACAGAAGACACATTGCTAAACTCATTCTATGTGGCCACGGTCACCTGCTACCTAAAACACACAAAGATACAACAACAAAATGGAATTTCAGAGCAATTTCCATTATGAATATTGATTAAAAAAATACTCAATAAAATACTCACAAACTGAATCCAAGAACACATCAAAAATATCATCCACTACAATCAAGTACGCTTCATCCCAGGCATGCAAGTTTGTTTCAAAATATGAAAATTCATCAACATAATCCACCATGTAAAGAAACTGAAAGAAAAAAAGAAAACATATTAGATGCCAAAAAATCATTCCATAAAATCCAACACCCCTTCATGTTAAAAGTCTTGGAAAGATCAGGGGTACAAGGCACATATCTAAACACAATAAAGGCAATAAACAGCAAGCCTACAGATAACATCAAATTAAATGGAGAGAAACTTAAAGGAATCCCACTGTAATTAGGGATGAGACGAGGCTGCTTACACTAACTATATCTCTTCAATATAATACATGAAGTCCTAGCCAGAGCAATAAGACAACTAAAGGAGAGCAAGATGATACAAATTAGAAAAGAGGAAGTCTTTATTCACAGATGATATGATAGTACACATAACTGATCCCCAAAATTCCACCAGAGAACTCCTAAGGCTGATAAACACCTTCAGCAAAGTGTCTGGATACAAAATTATTTTTTTAAATAATAATTATTTTTTAAATAATAATTATTTTTTTAAATAATCAGTAATCCTCCTATATACAAATTACAAATAAACTGAGAAAGAAATGAGGGAAACCACACTTTCTGTAATAGCCACAAATAATATAAAGTATCTTGGTGTAACTTTAACCTAGCAAGTCAAAGGCAAGTATGACAGGAACTTCAACTCTCTGAAGAAAGAAATTAAAGAAGATATCAGAAGATGGAAAGCTCTCCCATTCTCATGGATCTGTAGGGTAAACATAGTAAAAATAGCCATCTTACTGAGCAACCTACAGATTTAATGCAATGCCCATCAAAATACCAACACAATTCTTTATAGACTTTAAAGGAATGATTCTAAACTTCATATAGATATATAAAAAAACCCCAGGATTTTACAATTTCTTATACAATAAAAAAACTTCTGGAGGTATCTCCATCTCTGACTTCAAGTTTTACTACAGAGGAGTAGTAATAAAAAGTGCATGGTACTGGCAGAGAAATAGAGTAGTTGATCAATGGAATAAAATGAAAGACCCCAAAACAAACCCACACAGCTATGGACACTTGAATTTTGAAAAGACTAAAACCATGCATTGGGGGAAAAAAAAACAAAAAAAACCATCTTCAACAAATGGAGCTTGCCTAACTGGATGTCTACATGTAGAAAAATGCAAATAGATCCATATTTTTAAAACTACAAAACTCAAGTCCAGGTGGACTAAAGACCTCAACACAAACCCCCAAACACTAAAGATATTAGAAGAGAGAGTGGGGAATAGCTTTGAACTCATTGGTAAAGGAAAAAATATCGTGAACAAAACATCAATAGCTCAGGCTCCAGGATAAACAATTAATAAATGGGACCACATGAAATTGAAAAGCTTCTGTAAGGCAAAGCACACTGTCAATAGAACAAAATGGCAGCCTATATCATATAAATGGCTAATATCCAAAATATGTAAATAACTCAAAAAATTAAACACAAGCAAACAAAATAATCCAATTACAAATGGGATTCTCAACAGAGGAATATGGAATGGTTGAGAAGCAGTTAAGGAAATTGTCAATATCCTTAGTCATCAAGTAAATGCAAATCAAAAGGATTCTGAAATGTCATCTTATACCTTTCAGAATATTTAAAATCAAAAACTCAAGTGACAGCACATGCTGTCAAGGATGTGAAGAAAGAGGAACACTCCTCCATTGCTGGTGTGAGTGCAAACTTGTACATTAGAAATCAATCTGATGCTTTCTCAGAAAATTGAGAATAGCTTTACCTCAAGACCCAGTTATATCAGTCCTGGGCATACCCCTGAAAGATGCTCTATCATATCATAATAACACTTGCTCAACTATATTCATTGCAGCTTTATTCATAATAGCCAAAACCTGGAAACAAGCTTGATGTACCTCAACCAAAGAATGAATAAAGAAATTGTGGTACATTTACACAACAAGCTATTATTCAGCTATTAAAAACAAGGAAATCATGAAATTTGCAAGCAAATGGATCTAACTAGAAAGGATCACCCTGAGTAAGGTAGCCCAAACCCAGCCAAACACGAATCCTATATACTCACTTATAAGCAGATTTTAGCAATATAGTACAGCACAAGCACTCTATAATTCATAGATAATAATAATAATAATAATAATAATAATAATAATAATAATAATAGAATTTAAAAAGTAACAAGGAGGACCCAAGGAAGGATGCTGACATCTAACTCAGAGGGGAATGAGAATATATTGTGGAAGTGTTTTTTTTTAATAGAACAAGGTAGGAGAGAGCACATAGAAAAACGAGGGTGGTGATCACACCTGGGGAGACAGGGGAGTGGAAGACAGAGGGACTTCAGAGAGAAGAGAAATCATGGGCAGAAGTATTTCTGTGACAAGCTGGAGACCTACGACAGGGTAGGCTTTTGGGAGCATATGGGGGTTACTCTAAATTATATTCCTAGTAGCAGGGGTCATTTAGACTGAAGAGGCCACCCTCTAACTAGACAAGCTGCCTAGTAAAGGGTCAGACCTTCTGTCAGCAGAAGGTCAACCACCCTCAAAAACTTCCACCCAAAATTTACTCTGCCTACAAGATGTGCAGGGAAAAAGATAGAGCAGAGAGTGTGGGAATGTCTAATCAATGCCTGGACTAACATGAGATGCACCCCTTGGGAGAGAGCCAACACCTGACACTATTAATGATATTCAGCTAATCTCACAGACAGGATCCTAGCATGTCTGTCTTCTGAGAGGCTCCACCCAGCAGCGGATCAAAACAGATGCTTAGACTCAGAGCCAAACACAGGGCAAAGCTTTGGGAGTCTTGTGGAAAATTGAAGAAAAAGACAGAAGTACGTGGATGGAACAGGAGCTCCACAAGAAGACCACAGAGCAAATTAATCCAGACCCAGAGAGGCTTGAAGCACCCACCAAGGACCATGCATGGACATGACCTAGGCTCCCTACACAGCTGTAGCTGAAGAGCAGTTCAGTCTTCATGTGGGATCCCTAGTAAAAGGAGTGGGGGCTGTCTCTGACATGGACCCTATTGCCTGCTTTTTTTCTCACTTCTCCGTGGCAAGGCTGCTTCACCAGACCACAGGAGAAGAGAATTTGCTCAGTCCTGGCTGGTCCTGAAGAGCTGGGGGTGGTTCAAGGGACTCTCTGGCTTTCTGAGAAATGGGGAACTAGGAAAGGGAAAATGAGAGGGAAGGGTGGAACTGGGAGAAGAGGAGAAAGATGCCTAAGACGGGGATGTAAACTGAATCAATACATAAATTAATTTTTCAAAAGATTGTTTTAAATCCAACCCCCCCCAGAAAATAAGTAAAAATAATTAATTGAAAAAATTATTTTTTAGTTTGTAACAAAATTCTTTCAAGGTACATTTTTTTAGCTTGTGAATTTATGTTTGAATGTTAAATTAATATGCTATCAGAGAATGAGAATTGAAGGGATTTGTTTCTAGTGGATCCTGCAGTGAAAGAAATAGGCAAACACTCTCAAAGATAAAAAGGCATAGCTAATCACACATACACACACACACACACATACACACAGAAAGAGAGAGAGAGAACAGAAGATTCAAAAAGGCAGAGATAAAGGATCAATTAAAAGTTTTATTTTTAAATTATTTTTCTCCAATCATATAATATAAAGTATAAATATAAAATATAGTTATAAAACTAGATTTTAAGTACAAGAATCTATTTAAATTAAGTCTACTTTTAATCTAAAGTTGTCATTCAAGTTCTGTTGAAACATGTATCCTAATTTTAAACATATAGAAAAAATTCTTAAAGTTTTGTATGAGTTGTGCATATGTAAGACACGTAGAAGCAAATCCTGAGATTAATAATGCCAATTTCAAACTTTTTAAATATGAAACATATATTTTGCAGAAAGGAGTATGTTATGCTAATGAAAAAAGTTATCTTCAAATAGCTTCTTTGCTCCATCTGACTGTACTAGCTAGTTTCTCTTATAGCAGTTATTCTGCAAATAGGAATAATTTTGCATCATATTCACCTCCTTTATCTCTGCTTTCTTACATTCCACCAGTATTTTCTTTCTTGAATGATTTCCACAATATTTTTAACCACAATGACAGAAATATGCTAGTGTTTAGACTGCAATGAAGATTCAGATTCTTTTCAACAACAGATTAAATTAAAATTTATAATGACTCAGATCCCATTTTCTCTCAGATCAATTAGGAGAAGCTTTTTAAAATTATTATCATTTGTTATAATTTATTCAATTAATATCCCAGCTGTGGTCCCCCCACCCTCATCTCCTCCCAATTCCACCCTTACAGCCTCTTCTCCCCATATACTCCTCCCCTAGTCCAGTAATAAGGGAGGTCATCCTCCCCTTTAATTTGACCCTAGCCTATCAGGTCTCATAATGATTGGTTGCATTGTCTTCCTCTGTGGATTGGCAAGGATACACCACCAGAGAGCCTGCTACTGCGTTCATGCCAGAGAAAGTCCCTGCTCCCCTTACTAGGAAACCCACTTGGAGACTGAGTCTAAAGGACACTTCTGAGCTGGGGTTTTAGGTCCTCTCCATGCATTGTCCTTTATTGGGGTATCATTCTCTTCATGGGCCCCATAGCTCATTTTTATCTCTCTGTTGGTCTCATTTTGGAGCTCCTGTCCCTTCCAGATCTTTTTCTTTTTTTTCCACTTTCTAATTTATTTCTTACAATTTATTCAGTTTGTATCTCAGCTGTAGCCCCCTCCAGCATCTTCTCCCAATCCAGGCCTCCTTCCTTCTTCTCCTCCCATGCCCCTTTCCAAGTCCACTGATAGGGGAGGTCCTCCTCTCCTTCCATCTGACCCTAGCCTATCAGGTCTCATAGGTACTGACTCCATTGTCTTCCTCTGTGGGCTGGTAAGGCTGCTTCCCTCTCAAGGGACATTGATCAAAGAGCCAGTCACTGAGTTCATGTCAGACAGCCTCTGTTCCCCTTACTAGGAAACCCATTTGGAGACTGAGCTACCATGGGCTACATCTGTGCAGTGGTTCTAGGTTATCTCCATGAATGGTCCTTGGTTGGAGTATCAGTCTCAGAAAAGACCACTGGGCCTAAAATTTTTGGTTCTGTTGCTTTTCTTTGCAGCTCCAGTCCCCTCCAGGTCTTTCTATCTCCCCCTTCTTCCATAAGATTACCTGCACTGTGTCCAAAGTTTGGCTATGAGGAGTCGCAGCAGCATCTGCTTTAATATCCTTCTGGGTAGAGTCTTTCAGAGGCCCTCTGTGGTAGGCCTCTCTTTTGTTCCCTATTTTCTCCCTCTTCCTATGTCTATCCCATTTGCCTTTCTAATTGAGAACTGAGCATCTTACCCAGGGACCTCCTTCTTACTTAGCTTCTTTAGGTGTACAGATTTTAGTATGTATTTAAATTTTAGTATCCACTATTATATGTTTACTATCCAATTATGAGTGAGTATACGCCATATCTGTCTTTCTGCTTCTGGGATACTTCACTCAGGATAATCTTAGATCAACAATCAATAAATGGGATGTCATGAAACTGAAAAGCTTCTATAAAGCAAAGGACACTGTCACCAGAACAAAACCACAGCCTACAGATTGGGAAACAATCTTTACTAACCCTGTATCTGACAGAAGGCTAATATCCAGAATGTATCAAAAAGTTAAACAGCAACAAACCAATTAATCCTATTAAAAATGGGGTACAGGGTTAAACAAATTTCTCAGTAGGGGAATATAGAATGGCAGAGAAACACCCAAAGAAATGTTCAAAGTCCTTAATCATCAGGGAAATGCAAATCAAAAAGACCCAGAGATTTTACCTTACATCCATCAGAATGGCTACAATCAAAAACTCAAGTGACAATACATGCTGGAGAGGATGTGGATAAAGGGAAACCCTTCTCCATTACTGTAGGAATGTAAACTTGTACAACCATATTGGAAATCCATCTGGTGCTTTTGCAGACAATTAGAAATAGTGCTTCCTCAAGATCCAGCTATACCACTCCTAGGCATATATCCAAAACATGCTTAAGTTTACAGCAAGGACATTTGCTCAACCATGTTTGTAGCAGCTTTCTTCATAATAGCCAGTATCTGGAAACAACCCAGACATACCTCAGTTGAGGAATGGATACAGAAATTATGGTACATTTGCACAGTGGAATACTACTCAGCAATTTAAAACAACGAAACATGAAATTAGCAGGCAAAAGGTGGGAACTAGGAGAAGCTATTTTTAACCTTCTTCTAAAAGAATAAACTACATCACTACGCTTACATCATTCTTAGATTTTGAGAAATTTTACCAGAATAACAGTGCTGACATCAATTTCAAATAATTAGGGGAAAAAATGTGATCCAGTTGATAAAATTTGCTCTGACCAACACCCTGAATTTTTTGAATACCACAGATCATTCTTTCTTTTTCTTATATCTTGCTATAAAGCTTTATGGTGCTTGTTAGGTCTTCACACTCTGTCACATCACAGGGTCACTCTACTACTTACTTTAACAATTCTCTTATGACAGTAGGTAGCATGCCGCCTACATTATTCACAATTGCCCCAAAGCTTCCAATTTTAAAAATATAGACAGTCATTTCTGTCTTCATGAACAAATATCTAAAATTCAATTTGAATAAAAGATACTATTTTACATCAGTAAAAATACATTATCATTATTTTTTGTTGATAAAGCAGTTTGAGTTCAGCCTGTACTTTCCACAAAAAACAAAACAAAAAAAAATCTTTCTGAATGAGGACCACTATAGCAATTCATCATATCGGGAACAGGAGCCCAAATTTTAGTCCTTGAAAGCATTTATCCTTAACTTTTCTAAAAAATAAACATATAAAAATTATAATACTATCTATTCATGCTTACATGTGAAGAACAATTGCAGATGCAAGAAGGAAGACATACTTTGTTATTGTATGGTAAGGACATTCAAATTTAAGTTTGAGAGGTAAGATTAGCCCTTTACAATGTCTGTACCATCACATTTGGTACTCCTGGATTTCCTGCAGATCTTAGCTTTCTGAGTACTCTAATATTCCTATTCACATTTATTTTGAAACCTGCCAAATCTAGCCCAGTGCACAAACCATCCTAACCTGGTTAACTCCACCTGCACAAAAGCCAACATCAGGGCTCTTTTCAGTGCCTGTACTACCTGCAATTATCCATATATTATGTACTGCTTCCTCCATCCCAGTAGGTACCCACACTTTCTCCTCCAGGGGCTAGCCTAGTGAGTTTTCCTGACCTTTCCATTCATTGCATTTCTGGGACTTGTCAGTGGTACCCTGGGCCCTACAATCAGTGCATCACTCTACTGTTGCCTCACATGCATGCACTGCAAAGACGCTTTCCACTTTCTCTAGGTTCCCCCCAACTTAACTGACAAGCCACAGGATTCTCCCATGCCACATGCAACATTTCCACTCAGCCAAATTTACTCCCACACTTTATGACTGGAACAGGAAATACATCTATACCAACCCAGTTATCTTAGTGTATGGAACTACATTTTATCCAATAAATTTTTTATTATTATTAATTACACTTTATTCATTTTGTATCCCCCCATAAGCCCCTCCCTTCTCCCCTCCAGATTCCACCCTTCCTCCCCTTTCTGCATGCATGCCCCTCCGAAAGTCCACTGATAGGGGAGGTCTTCCTTTCCTTCTTTCTGATCTTAGACAATCAGTTCTCATCAGAAGTGGCTGCATTGTCATCTTCTGTGGCCTGGTAAGGCTGCTCCCCCTCAGGAAGAGGTGACTAAAGAGCAGGCCAGTCATTTCATGTCAGAGGCAGTCCCTCTTCCCATTACTATGTAACCCACGTGGACACTGAACTGCCATGGGCTACATCTGTGCAGGGGTTCTAGGTTATCTCCATGAATAGTCCTTGGTTGGAGTATGAGTCTCTGGGAAGTTCCCTGTGTTCAAATTTTCTTGTTCTGTTGCTCTCCTTGTGGAGTTCCTGTGCTCTCCAGCTCTTGCTATTTCCCACTTCTTACATAAAATTCCATTCACTCTGCCTGACAGTTGGCCATCAGGCTCAGCATCTGCTTTGACAGTCTGCAGGGCAGAACCTTTCAGAGGCCCTCTGTAGCAGGTTCCTAGGTTGTTTCCTGTTTTCTTCTTCTGGCTTTCAGAGGCCTTCTGTAGCAGGTTCCTAGGTTGTTTCCTGTATTCTTCTTCTTCTGATGTCCATCCTCTTTGCCTTTCAGGATGGGGATTGAGCATTTTAGTTAGGGTCCTCTCTTTTGCTTAGTTTGTTTAGATGTACCGATTTTAGTGGATTTATCCTATGTTGTATGTTTATATGAATGAGTATATACCATGTGTGTCTTTTTGCTTCTGGGACAGCTCACTCAGTATGATCCTTTCCAGGTCCCACCATTTACCATCAAATTTCATGATTTTCTTATTTTTTATTGCTGAGTAATACTCCATTGTATAGATGTACCACAGTTTCTGCATCCATTCTTCATTTGAGGGGCATCTGGGCTGTTTCCAGCTTCTGGCTATTACAAATAAAGCTGCTACAAACATGGATGAGCAAAAGTCCTTTTTGTGTACCTGAGCCTCTTTTGGATATATGCCTAGGAGTGGTATGGCTGGATCTTGGGGAAGTGCTATTCCTAGTTGTCTGAGAAAGTGCCAGATTGATTTCCAGAGTGGTTGTACAAGTTTACATTCCCACCAGCAGTGGAGAAGGGTTCCCCTATCTCCACAACCTCTCCAGCATGTGTTGTCACTTTTTGATCTTGGCCATTCTGATGGGTGTAAGGTGAAATCTCAGGGTTGTTTTGATTTGCATTTCCCTAATGGCTAATGAGGTTGAGCATTTCTTTAAATGCTTCTCTGCCATTCGATATTCCTCTACAGAGAGTTCTCTGTTTAGCTCTGTTCCCCCCTTTTTAAGTCGATTACTTGGTTTGCTGCTTTTCAGCTTCTTTAGTTCTTTATATATACTGGATACGAGTCCTCTGTCAGATAAAGTGTTGGTGAAGATTCTTTCCCAATATGTAGGCTGTCGCTTTGTTTTGATGACAGTGTCCTTTGCTTTACAGAAGCTTTTCAGTTTCATGAGGTCCTATTTATTGATTGTTGCTCTTAGAGCCTGTGCTGTTGGTGTTATGTTCAGGAAGTTTTCTCCTGTATCAATGAGTTCTAGGGTATTTCCCACTTTTTTTTTCTAGCCGATTTAATGTGTCTGGTTTTATGTTGAGGTCTTTGATCCACTTGGACTTCAGTTTTGTGCAGGGTGATAAGTATGGATCTATTTTCATTTTTCTACATGTAGACATCCAGTTGGACCAGCACCATTTGTTGAAGATGCTATCTTTTATCCATTGTATGGTTTTGGCATCTTTGTCAAAAATTAGGTGTCCATATGTGTGTGGGTTTATTTCTGGGTCTTCTGTTTGGTTCCATTGATCCACCGTTCTGTTTCTATGCCAGTACCATGCAGCTTTTATAACTGTTGCTCTATAGTACAGCTTGAGATCAGGGATGGAGATACCTCCAGAATATCTTTTATTGTAGAGGATTGTTTTAGCAATTCTGGGTTTCTTGTTATTCCATATGAAGGTGAGAATTTTTCTTTCAAGGTCTGTAAAGAATTGTGTTGGCAATTTGATGGGAATTGCATTAAATCTGTAGATTGCTTTTGGTAAAATGACCATTTTTACTATGTTAATCCTGCCAAGCCATGAGCATGGGAGATCTTTCCATCTTCTCATATCTTCTTCTAATTCTTTCTTCAGAGATTTGAATTTTTTTTCATACAAGTCTTTGACTTGCTTGATTAGGGTTACACCAAGGTACTTTATGTCATTAGTGGCTATTGTGAAGGGTGTTGTTTCCCTAATTTCTTTCTCAGCCCTTTTGTCTTTTCTATACAGGAGTGCTACTGATATTAAACTTCATGGAACAAATGAAGTTTAGTCAAAGCACAAATAAGCCTCTCAGTGAAACTAGGGAGAAAGGACTTAAGGGGAATAAACATATAAGCGGTGTCCAGAAAAACACAAACATGGCTTGAGTAAGCATGGTATTTGAATAGCAACCCTGCAATAAAAACAGAACTACCAACAGGCCTTACTGTGGATCCCAAAAGCCTGACATTTGTGTTTCTTAGGTGAGAGGAGAACCCACAGAGAAATGCTAGGGTTCAATTTCAGTTCACCCAGCTAATCTTAAGAAAAGGTCCGAGGCTCCTTCCTGGCATGGCTGCAGCTCTAGCCCACTCACCCAATCCCAACATCTGTTGACACCTTCTGGACACTGGCAACTCACTGCTCCAATCTCAGATGCCTACCTTCTCACTGTCCAGAGGAGAGGACACCTTCAGGTAGCAGGGGTGCTTGGCTACAAACTCAGGGTTTACTCTCACCTTCCCAGGCACTTGATTCCAAATTTGGGCCTCCTGATGCTCAGGAACCATAGAAGCAATCCCAGACACTGCTCTAAGATTCAACCCATTTCTCTATGGAGACCAACAAGACCTCTGAGCTCACAGGTTCACTAAAAAACTTCTCGCAGCAAGCACAGTCTCTGCCCACAGTGGAGGGACAATTGACTATAGGACTTTTTATGAAGACAGGAGGATCCCTGAGCTCCCTGAGCTACTGTTCACCAGAACCATACATCTGAGTACAGCATCAGGCCAGTCTCTAAGATCTTCCTGCCAGTCTGAGATAATTCCCACACATCTGAGACAGGTTTCTGCAGGAACATCTGACTTCCTGATCAGAGCTCTTCCTATATTTCCAAGGACTCCAGTAGCCAATGCCAGAGATAAACAGATGGCTGAAGGATGAGGTGAAAACACAATCAACAATATAGCATACCCAGAACCCAATTATCCAAAGGGAAGCATTCCTGGATATCACAACCGAAACACAAGAAAATGATGTTAAATCTATGTTTATGAAGATGATACCAAAGGAAATAAATAAAATCCATAAAGAAATACAACAAAGTACAGGCAAACAGAGTGAGGTCTTTAGAAAGGAAATAAATAAACCACTGAAAGAAATACAAGAAAGTGCAAACAAAAAGGTGAAGGAATTAATCAAATCATTTAATGAAATTCAGGAAAATACAAACAAGTGAAGGAAATCAAGAAAGTGGTTTAAGATCAAAGACGGGAATAGAAATGTTGTGGATATAAACACGTTTTTGCTTTGGTCCCAAGTGTGAGGTGTGGGACTGATTCATATAGTCCACAGCAGCAGACTATTTGCTTTGTGCCATCTCTGAGAGGAGCTCTTTGCTAGCTGCAAAATATTTACATCTGGGGACTCTGGAGAGAGAATACATGCCAGAGCCCAGAGAGTGTGGAGAGGGAAAAAACAATGCTGCTCCTGCCTTGCTGACCCTGGTTGCTATTATGAAATAAGAAGTTGGAGATCATCTGAAATGAAGATTGGACTGGTTGCAAGGAACCTGAGGACCATAACCAGTAAAAAGCATATAAGAGAACTGCACCCCTTTCTCCCTAATCCTTTCTCCTACCCCATGTTAGAGTGTTGGAAGGGATTGGTATAGACTAGGGAGAAAAGATATAAGAAGCAGAAATAAAAGAGTTTTTTTTTTTTGTTTTTTTTTTTTTACGTATGCCAACATAGAAACATTAAAGAAAGCACAAACTGAAGAAATCCTGAAGAGGGAGAACTTAGGGAAAAAAAAAAACAGGAAATGCTTACAAAGCATTATTAATGTCTCTTGTACAAGTGTGGGTGTCCTTGGATTTGAGGCACAGATGTTCAGTATTGAGATGTCATCTAGGTGGAATTTTCCTTTGATGAGTATGAAGTGTACTTCCTCATATCTTTGATTAATTATTTGAAACTTTATTTTATTAGACCAGAAAAGAAAATACTCTTGCCACATAATAATCAAAACACTAAATGTACATAACAAAGAAAAATATTAAAAGCTGCAAGGGAAAATGGCCAAGTAACTTCTAATGGCACACACCTGCTGAGAAGTCAGAATCACCAGAAAAGCTGGAGACCATAAAAGCAGAGACCATAAATACCAGAAGGCCCTAAAGGACCACAGATGCCAGTCCAGACTACTATACATAGCAAAACTTTCAATCACCATGGAGAAAACAAGATATTCCACTACAAAAACAAATTTAAACAATACATATACACAAAACCAACCCTACAGAAGATACTAGAAAGAAAACTCACACCCAAGGAAGTTAACTACACCCCCCCCCCAAAAAAAAACAGGATATAAATAACTTCACTATAGAAAAACCAAAAGCACAAAAATACCACTGTAAGCAAAACAAAATGAACTAACCGTCACTGGTCATTAATATCTCTTATCTACAGTGGATTCAACTTTCCAATTAAAAAGAGAGAAACTAACAAAATTGATATGTAAGTAGAAAACAACATTCTTCTGCATACAAGAAACACACAGCAGCCACAAAAATCAACATTACCTGAGAGTAAAGGGCTGGGAAATATTTTCCAAGTAAATTGACCCAAGAATCAAGCTGGAACAGATATTCTAATAGGTAATAAAATAGACTTTCAAATAATTAATCAAAAGATATGAGGAAGTACACTTCATAATCATCAAAGGAAAATTCCACCTAGATGACATCTCAATTCTGAACATCTATGCCCCAAATTCAAAGACACCCACACTTGTATAAGAGACATTAATAAAGCTTAAAGCACACATTGATCACCACACCTTAATAGTGGGAGACTTCAACACAACTCTTACCAAAGAACAGTTCAACAAAACAGAAACTAAACAGAAATAATGACAATTACAAATATCATGAATCAAATGGACCTAACAGACACTTACAGAACTTTTCACATAAACACACACACAAAAGAGACACCTTTTTTTCTCAGCACTTCATGAAACGTTCTCCAAATTTGTCCACATAGTCAGTCACAAAGCAAGCTTCAACAAATAAAATGAGATTGAAATAATCCTTTGTAGATCCCACCATTTGCCTGCAAATTTCATGATTTCCTCCTTTTTGATTGCTGAGTAGTATTCCATTGTATAAAAATACCACAATTTCTGTACCCATTCCACCGTTGATGGACATCTGGGTTGTTTCCAGGTTCTGGCTATTACAAATAGAGCTGCTATAAACATGGTTGAGCAAGTGTCCTTTTTGTGTACTTGAACAAACTTTGGGTATATACCTAGCAGTGGTATAGCTGGGTCTGGAGGAAGCACTATTCCTATTTGTCTTAGAAAGCGCCAGATAGCTTTCCGGAGTGGTTGTACCAGTTTACATTCCCACCAGCAGTGGAGCAGGGTTCCCCTTTTTCCACAACCTCTCCAGCATGTGTTATCGCTTGAGTTTTTCATCTTGGCCATTCTGATGGGTGTAAGGTGATATCTCAGGGTCGTTTTGATTTGCATTTCCCTGATGGCTAATGAGGATGAGCATTTCTTTAAGTGTTTTTCTGCCATTCGATATTCCTCTGTCGAGAATTCTCTGTTTCCCAGAAGGAGAAAGACAAACATGGGATATACTCACTTATATAGACCTATAAGATATGATAAACATAATGAAATCTATACACCTAAAAAAGATAATCAATTGAGCGGACATGGGGTAAGATGATCAATCCTCGTTTAGAAAGACAGATGGGATGTGCATTGAACGTATGACAGGAGTCTACTGAGCGCATCTGAAAGACTTTAACTAGCAGTGTTTTCAAAGCAAAGACTCATGACCAAACCTTTGGCAGAGTACAGGGAATCATAAGAAAGAAGGGGAGTTAGTCTGATGGGGAAAGGATAGGAGCTCCACAAGGACCAAATATATCTGGGCACAGGGTCTTTTCTGAGACTGACATTCAACCAAGGACCATGTATGGATATAACCTAGAACCTCCACTCAGATGTAGCCTGTGGTAGCTCAGTAACCAATTGGTTTCCCAAAGTGAGGGGAACAGGGACTATTTCTAACAGGAACTCAATGACTGGCTCTTTGACCTCCCCACCCCACAAGGGAGGAGCAGTCCTGTTAGGCCACAGAGGAGGGCTTTGCAGCCAGTCCTGAAGATACCTGATAAAACAGGATCAGATGAATGGGGAGGAGGTCCCCCCCATCAGTGGACTTGGAAAGGGGCACGGTGGAGATGAGGGAGGGAGGGAGGGAGGGACTGGGAGGGAATGAGGGATCGGGACACGGCTGGGATACAGAGTTAATAAAATGTAACTGATAAAAAAAATAAAATAAAAAAAAGAAATAATCCTTTGTATACTACCAGATAACCATAGACTAAAGTTGGCATCAACAACAACAGAAAAAAAAAAAGCCTACACACACACTGAAACTGCACAACTCTCTAATCAAGGACAACAGGGTCAGAGAAGAAATAAAGAAAGAAACTAGAAATTTCCTAGAATTCAATGAAAATGAAGGCACAACTTATTCAAACTTATTGGATACAATGAAAGCAGTGCTAAGAGGAACATTAATAACACTCAGTTTACTCATAATTAAATTGGAGATCATCCCATCCAAGCAAATTAACTGCAGACCTGAAAACACTAGCAAAAAAAAGAAGCAGACACACCTAAGAGGATAGACAGCAGAAAATAATCAAACTCAGTAATGAAATCAATAAATTAGAAACAAAAAGAACAATTAAAAGAATCAAAGAAACCAAGAGCTGGTTCTTTGAGAAAATCAACAAGAAGACAAACCCTTAGCCAAAGTAACTAAAAGGCAGAAAGACACTTTCCAAATTAACAGAAATTAAAATGGGGACCTAATAACAGACACTGAGAAAAATCCAAAGAATCATTAAGTCTTACTTTAAAGCTTATATGTCACAAAATTTGAAAATCTAAATGAAATAGACAATTTTATTGATAGATTTCACTTACAAAAGTTGAATCAGGTAAACAAACTAAATAGTCCTATATCCTCAAGAAACAGAAGCAGTCATCAAAATCTTCCATACAAAACAAAACAAAACAAAAAACAAAACAAACAAACAAACAAACAATACCTCAAGTTCAGGTCCAGATGGTTTCAGGGCAGAATTCTACAGATCTTCAAAGACTAACTAATACCAATACCCTACAAATTATTTCACAATATAGAAACATAAGGAATATGACCAACCCCATTCTTTGATGACACAGCCACAGTAATACCTGAACCAAAAAAGGAAAGAGAATTTCAGACCAATTCCCCTTATAAACATTGATGCAAAACACTCAATAGGTCTCAAAACCGAATCCAAGTACGCATCAAAAACCAAGTAGGCTTCATCCCAGGCAGGCAGGGGTGGTTGAACATACAGAAATTCATCAATGTGATTCACAATATAAGCAAAATGAAAGAAAAAAAATGTGATCATCTCGTTAGATGCTGAAAAAGCATTTGACAAAATCCAATATCCATTCATGTTAAAAGTCTTGGAAAGATCAGGGATACAAGGCTCATACCTAAACACAGTAAAGGCAATATACAGCAAGCCTATAGCCAACACCAAATAAATAAAGACAGACTTAAATCAATTCCACTCAAACTAAGGAAAAGGCAAGGCTGCCCACTCTCTATCTCTTCAACATGATACTTGAAGTCCTTGCTAGAGTAGCAAGACAACTAAAGGAGATCATGGGGATACAAACTGGAAAGGAAGAAGTCAAAGTATCACTATTTGCAGATGATATGATAGTACACATAAGTGACACCAAAAATTCTACCAGGTTACTCCTACAGGTGATAAACACCTTCAGCAAAAGGTACATCCAGATACAAAATTAACTGAAAAAAAAAAAAAAAACAAACTTTCTGTTTACAAAATAAAAATGATCCAAGAGTGATATTAGGGTAACAACACCCTTCTCAGTAGCCTCAAAAAAACGTAAAGTATTTTGGTATAACTTTAACCAAGCAAGTGAAATACTTTTATGAAAAAAACTTCAAGTCTCTGAAGAAAGAAATTGAAGAAGATATCGGAAGTTGGAAAACTCTTCCATACCCAAGGATCAGTGGAATTAACATAGGAAAAATGTCCTGAACTTCTGTGAAAATTGGATGGAATTAGAAAATACTATGTTGTGTGAAACAAACCAGATCCAGAAAGAGAAATGTCCCATGTTCCCTTTCACTGAAGTATCCAGTTCCAAATCCTCAGATAAAATCCTGGTGTAACTGTAAAAAGCAGGAATATAAAATGCCAGGATAGGGGTTTGGGATGCAATAAAAAAAAAAGAGAATAGCCAGAAACCACTGATCTAATCTTGGAAATGGGAAAGAGGATGTGTTAGGGATTATCAGGGAGCTAATACAGAAGGGTCCAGGCGAATAGCATGGTTCTAGTTATTTCATTTAGGAATCAAGGAATGAAGGGATTCTTTAGGAAATGATAAAAATAAATATATAAGGAAAGATGAGGGTAAAATAAGAGCAAGAATGTTAGGAAAAGTCAAAAGAATCACTTTAAACTACTCCCATAAAATCTATAAAACATAAAAATCAATATATAAACATATATGTGAAATATTCTCATTGGGGTTGATAATGCTTCCTTTAATTGGTGCCCTGAAAATATATACACAAGTAATATTGTATGGACTGTGCAGGTTATATTTAGGAATATATATGTATCTGCATGTACATATATGCATACATTAACAGATAATGGAAAAAATACATTAATTTATAAAGGGAGCAAGTTGGTGGATAAGGGACATTTGGGGAATGGGAGAAAAAAAAAGAAGGAGAAATGTTGTAATTATAATTGCCAAAAAGGAGGATGTAAACTTTTTTGTAAATGTGTATTAAAACTGTAAGTGAATCACTAAAAATGGAACATGTGTAAAGGAATAACAAATGTAATTACTTAAATGAAAATGAGCTGTATCAATTAAATAAATTATCAGAATTAATTATTCTGAAGACTCAACTATGCATCTCTACAAGCAAACCATTTTAAATATTAAAAATACCCACCAAATATGGACAGATTTCTCAGGTAGAAAACATGGACAGTCATCGAACATGGACAGTCATTGAACCTGGAAGCATTAGATATGCCTGTCACCCAGAGAATGAAATAATTATTCTCCAGATAACATGGAATATTCTTCAATATAAACCATATTGTGGGTCATGAAACAGATTTTTTTAACAATTTTAAGATTATAAGTTGTAAAACTTGTTTTCTCTATTCACAAGAAAATTAAACTTGAAATTGAAAATAAATATTTGCTGAACTCTCACAAAATATGTGTGGATGAATCAATTTGTTTAAATAACAGTATGTAAAAGTTAGAATCTCTCGGGAAATGTACAATATCTTAACAAGATTTAAATAAAATGCGATTGATTTCATATTAATATTATAATTTTAAAATACATTAAACTAATGAACAAAGAATTGATTATATTCAAAATAAAAACAAAATAACAAAGGAATTGATTGAAATTGAAAAACCAAAGTGAAAGTCAATAGAGAAAAACAATAAATTTTCTTGTAGCCAAAATCACTAAACCTCTATTTGTGCTAAATGAGAAATTCAAGGTGAGAAAGAGAGATGAATGGCTAATACCTGATTTTAAAAAGAGAGAGATTCTATGAAAAACTACAAGGGCATTAAAATATAGCAAATGAATGTTATGCATGACTTTATAGTCATAAATTTGGTGATCCAGATAAAAGATCAATTATTTCAAATTGAACTATAAGATTCACAAAATATAAAAACAGGTAACTTACATATGCATAAATCCATTTAGTATGTTAACTCAATTACTACTTCCTCAAACATGTACAAGGTTAGTTAAGTTCATTGGTCATTACTAAGCTATAGAAAGAAATTGTGTATATTTTCTACCATATCATTTGAGCACAGAGGCAGGGGAACTATCTCCCACTCAATACTTGCAGATACTACTCTAAAACTTAAAGCTAATAAAATTCAAGAAGAAACATGGGCACACTCACACATACCACCACTACCATTAAGTAAAACCATGTTAGTAAACAAATCCTGGAAGGTGAACACATGTTACAAATACAAATGACATAAGATTTCACAAGAAAATATGTAGTAAGTTAAACACAATGATGTTTAAAAACTATCAATCATGACTATATTAATTGAATATCTTAATATTCAGTGACTCAAATACAGACATCTATTTTATCAGTAAGTTAAGGAATAAAACTGTCTCAAATATAAGCATGGAAAAAAGTTAATCATTCCAATACCTATTAATTAAAGGATCCTCTACATAAACCAAGAATATAAAACAACCATATCAACTTGATAAGAAGGTTAACAAAAATCCTATAGTAAACATAAAACATAAATATGAGAATCCTGAAATTCTCAGTCTGAGGTAAGAGACAAGCAAGGTAACTCCTTTCAGCACTAATTTCAACAGTGTATTAGACAAAGTAATTAAGGCAATGTGACAGGAAAATAAACCATGTACATTGAGAAAAGTGAAGTAGAAAATCAGAACTAATAACTAATAAACTAATAAACCTCCTTGAACTAATAAACAATTTTATGTAAATAGCAAATAAAAGTGTATATAGGCATGCCTTTGATTCTTGCTGGAGGTAGAGGCAAGGAGATTGGTACCCAGATTCCACCAAGCCTGGTTTACACAGTTAGTTTTAGGAAACTCAGGGTCATACACTGACCATTTCTCAAAAATACAAAGTGAAACCAGGGAAGTATAATATAATTTTGCTCATTTTTCTGTATGCTGGTTATGTCCAGTGTGTATATAAAATTAAAAATAGTTGGATTTATATTTGCACCAGAAAATAAAATCTTTAGGTATGAATGGTAACGTAGGAAACACATAGAAACGTCCAGTAGGTTTATCACAAAATATTTTTATGAATTTCTTTGAGGGAATGGCTTTGGCTTGCTATTGTGGCTCTGTAGTTGTTCAAATACCAGATGCAGATGTATTATACTATATTAATAGGATGATGTATCATAACCTGAACCAGTGAACCAAAATAAGGTCCACACAGCAGTAGTCCAATGTATATAAAAATGATACATCATAGATAGTGAGGAATCGGTGGTTATTCAGAGTAAAGATAAAGAACTCATTTGTTCTAACAGTTGCCCACTACTAATGTAACACTGAAATTTTCAGAAAAATTTTCTAACAATTGGTTAATATAAATGCCACATTTAGATATTTGTTTGTTCATAATAGTATCCACATGCTTTACATTGGAAGACTGTAGCTACCACACAATACTTAAATTTAGAAACAACCCTGAATGAGTATTAAACGTCTTCCCTAGGGTCCTCCTTGTTGTTTAGCTTCTGGGAACAGGAGAGGAGCCTTCCACCTAGGGCCTCTGAATGACTCTTCCCATCAGGGTATCAAAGCAGATGCTAAGACTCATAGACAAACTTTGGGCAGGGTGAAGAGAATCTTATGGATAAAGGGGGAGATAGAAAGACCTGGAGGGGGAAGGAGCTCCACAAGTAGACCAACAGAGCCATAACATCTGCATCCAGGGGTTCCCGCAGAAACTCATGAATCAACCAAGGACCATACATGGAGAGGACCTAGACACCTGCTTAGATGTAGCCCATGGGCAGCTCAGTCCCCATATGGGCTTCGTAGTAAGGGGAGCAGGGGCAGTCACTGGCATGATCTTGGTTACCTGCTCTTTGATCACCTTCCTTTGGCAAGGTGACCTTAATAGGCCACAGGGAAAGAGGATCTAGATAGTCCTGATGAGATATGGTAGGAGATGGCCAGAGAGTAAGAGAGGGGACTGGAGGGGAGGGAGTGTGGGCTAGGAGGAGATGAAGGAGGGGCCTATATCTGGGATACAAAGTAAGTAAGTTGTAATAAATAATAATAATAATAAAGAAAAATTATAAAACAACTCTGAACTTCAATAGCTATAAAGGAAAGAATTTGGAACCTTGCAACTTTTCATGAGCTTTCACCTTTATGTGGAATAGGATGTATATTCAGAAACGGATTGATACTTATTTAGGAAAATGGACAAAAAGAAGTCCTTGGCTTGTCAGAACTTAAAAAAGATACAGTTTAAAAATTGCTTCCAGGTAATCTGCAAAACTATTTATATGTGGCTTTCAGAAAAAAAAAAGACAAAGATAAGTGTGAGATATTTGTACTTCATGTAAATGCCCATAATAGTAAAATTCAAGGGAAGTAAAAATTCAATAATCAGGTAGAAGAGATGATTTTCTTGTGGTTTTTAGTCTAATTCCCTAGACAGCCTGCTGCTTCCTAGATAGAGTTATTTAAATCTCTCCATGGTAGCAGGAATGGAGACTTAAAATTGGCTCAGTAACATGAACTTCCATTATTTATAACAGAATGGGCTACTGCCATACAAGCAAAAGCCAGCATCCACACACATCATGATGGCAGACTATTTCAGAGACTTTCCTCAAGTAGAGGGCATAATTTGTACTAAGCAAACAGATTTGCAATTCACATAACTTGTTCCTACTCTGTTAAAAAACATTCTTCTGAACTATTATTCAGAAGCTTTACAATTTATTTTTTCATGTCCCAGAGTTATACAAAATATCAACTGTGACCACAGAATGTATTTCTATGAAAATGTTTTAGTCTGTTGTGTGATACAACACTATATCATAAGGTGAATGATTTATAAACAAATTAAATTTATTTATTTCCTTACATTCTGGAGGCTAAAAATTACAGCAGGTTCAGGTATTGTTTGAGGCCAAGTTTTGCTTTCTAGATGGCTGCTTGAGGGCTGTGTCTGCTGGAGAAGCTGAACACTGCAGACTACATGACCAGAAAGACAGATGAAACAGAAAAGAGAAAATAAGAATGTGAAGCCTTTCCTGAAAACAGACTAATCCCTCACGGCCTGATCAATTCCTCAGATTCAACATTTCAATTATATCACAATGGGGATTGTACTTTAATATGAAGTTTGGACATAACCAATCAAAAATAAGGATATAGGAGAATATTCATATTCACTGTGGTAGCCGTCTAGAATGGTAGATCGCAAAAGCAAACAAAATATACACCTGAAAGAATATTGTCTAAAAGAAACTCAGAGTTGTATTTGTTGTATTTGTATTTCTGAGCATGGAATGTTAACCTGTGTCACAGAGAAAACATACAAGGTTGGCAGAATTTAGAAGGATATATTTTCAGGAAATGGGAAAAGTAATATACTTGTCAACATGTTTATCTTGTCAAAAGAAATGAAAGTGAAACTTGAAACTATTGGTCTAGTGCTCAGAAAAGAAGAGATGCAAAGTCATATTTTGGAGTTATGTCCTATTGGGTACTATGGAGAAATAGAAGAAACTGTAATTTCCCAAACAGAGAATATGAGGTCGATGAAAAACTGACCATGAAACTATCATTTCAAAAATAGACTGGGGCAAAGACTCACTAAAAATGATAGAATAGTTGTGGTAGAATGAAAAGAAAACAAAGAATTGAAATAGAAAGGTTTTGTTTTCCTTTATATCAGTTGGGCTATTATTTTTAAGGGCTATTACTAATAACTATGAAAGCAATCACACATATTTTCTTATTGTTCTCATATAGTTCAAATCGGTGAGAAATAAAATAATACTCAGAGGATATCTCACCTCCATAATTACTTTCTATGTTAGTAGTTCAGGTTTAGCAAATTCATATTTTAAATATATGAAGACAAATCTAGGCTCAAACCATTTCAATTAAATTCAGCTACATTTAAATTTTTTGCTCAACAAAACTTCTCTTTAAAAAAATCAAAGAATATATTAAATCTAGATGATTAGTAGGTTTCACAAAAAGAATTTTTAACAAATAAAATATTTAATATTGTTCAACTGTAATTTTTCTATAAACATTAAAAGTAATGATAAAGCCTATCTGTACTTAAATATATTTATTTTCCTTCTTTTCTATTGTTTTCTATCCTACATGAACATCCAACATTGCCACAGGAAAAGCATACTGTTTACTTTCAAGGCAGCCTAAGAACTTTCACATTAGGCCATTGTCACAGTAAATTATACCAGAGTGGACGCAGGACTAGCCACAGGATTATCATCATGGATTGCTGCAGCCATGAATCATCTGAAGGAATGGGTGGGCATGGGAGCGTTAGCAGGCCTTCTGGTGTTGGTCTCCTTGGTTTGCCTGTGGTATATAGGCAAGATTAGAGTCTCACAACAGTGTAATGCAGCCATGACCATTCGGGCCTTTACAGCCATTGAAGCAGGACAGTCTCCCCAAGCATGGTTGGCTACCATAAAAAGCTAAAATGTTATGCTCAGGATGCGAGGCTAAGCACTGCACTCAGGGTCAGCCACTTTCAACCCAGAGAAGAGCATGTCTGATTGCATGCCGGTTGATGCCCCAGGTCCCGCCTCTGAGAAAAAGGTATCGGACAGGTCTGATGCTATTTGGGTGGATGACACCTAAATGAACATCAGTACAAAGTCCCAATTTATTTCTAATATCAGAGATCAGACCTCTACTCTTGCCTGATGCGTCTAAAACAAAAAGGGGGAACTGTAGAGAGCTGCGCAATGCTATGCCTTAAAGATGGAGCTGGTTTCCACCTTCCACCTTCCCGTTGGTGAGTGCTCTCTGTCACGAACAATTCCACATTTGGCTAAGGCTGAGTTTCTGGCTTGCTTCCATGTATGTGGACCTATCTGCATTGCCCACGTGGCATGCTGGGGTTGGCTACCCAGAGGCTATTTAAGCTGTGGGCTGGCTTTCCCCAGGATCAGATGATTGTTCAAGGTTCCTGAATAAACTGCATTGAAAAAAAAAAAAAGAACTTTCACATTAGAGCATGGTAAATCTTTGGAGTTCTGACCCATCATGCAGTCTTCCCATAGCAGCAGTCTCTAACTGTTAGAGTCTAATGCTTTGATAAGAATACTCTCATTTATCATGGAAGACCTTGTCACAGGTTAAAGTTAGGAGGTTCCGGCACATGCAAAACATTCCACTTAAGTTTTTCTATTGCTGTATAGGTATGGAGTCTATTGCCAAGATACATAAATCATATTTTCCACAGTGCAGTGATCAATATTCATACTTGATAGGCTCATGAAGGCTCTAATATCTTCAATGTAGCACATTGACAGATTAACAGTAAGTCATATTATTATGCAGTACTGTGGCAACTATGAGGTCTAGTTGAAAGATTGAATTACTGTGGAATACACCTTGTCCTTCCTTAATTTTTTTCTCTCCTTGTCACCAGGATGTGAAAACATTTCCTGTTTTGCCTCACTGTTATTTTATCATGCTTCATCATAGGCCCAGATACAATGCTAAGTGATTGTGGAAAAACAGTGAAACTAAGAAATGAATGGGAAAAAAAAGGGGAAATTAAAGGAGAACGTGTCTGCTCAAAAGAGGTAGAGGTTTTCAGTTACCCATACAAAGGAGAAAACAGCCAGAAACAGAGGCATCTGAGAGAGTCCAGAGAGAACATTACCAGCAAACTGAGCTGGACTATGTGAGAAGAGGAAGACAGGTGGGGAGCAAGGAAAAGTGGGAAACCAGGAGCAGCAGCCAAGAAGAAAAGAGGCCAAAAGGGCCAAAATTCCCAAAGTGGCTGGGTTATAAATGGAAGAGCAGCTGGGGAAAGGACAGCCCAGCCCTGTGCTTGGGCAAGAGAAGTTCAGGGTAGGGGGTGGGGGCCAGAAGCACCCTGTAAAGGCAAGGACTGTGGTGATTTTTGGTAAACCTAATGGCCAAAGTTCACTTTGATATGTTAATAGTCACGTCACTTAGCCCTTTGTCCTAGGCTTGAAACTTAACAGGAGCCTAAATAAGTTTTTCTGTTGTGTAATTTGTTAGAAATACTGTACTACAGTAATGGGAGTCTGTATTAATTCAATTATTTTCTGGTTACACCAATTTTACACAAATAACATTCTATTACTTGGCTGCCAATAACTAAGTGAAAAAAATAATCATTTTATTCAGGTTGCTAAGTTTATTTTTTAATTAATTTATTTATCATTTATTACAATTTATTCACTTTGTATTCTGGCTGTAGCTCCCTCATCTCCTCCCAACCCCACCCACCCTTCCACTCCTTCCCCTATGCCCCTCCCATGGTCCACTGACAGTGTAGGACCTTCTCCCTATCTATCTGATGCTAGACTGTCAGGTCTCCTCACTACTGCTGCATCATCTTCCTCTGTGGCCTGGCAAGGCTGAACCTACCAAGGGGAGTTGATCAAAGAGCTGGCCACTGAGTTCATGTCAGACCCTGCACTCATTAGTAGGGAACCCACTTGGAAACTGAGTCCTCTCTATGTGTGGCCCTTGGTTGGAGTATCTGTCTCTGCAGGACTTCCTGGGACAGGTTTTTTGTTTTTGGGGTTTTCTGTTTTTGTTTTGTTTTGCTTTGCTTTGCTTTGTTTTGGCTCTGTTGGTCTCTTTGTGGAGCTCCTGTCCCCTACAGGTATTTCTGTCTCCCCTTTTTTCTTATGATTCCCTGCACTCTGCCCAACACTCTGCCCAAAGTTTGGCTATTAGTCTCAGCATCTATTTCAATACCCTGATGAGTAAAGTCTCCCAGAGGCCCCCTGTGGGCCGCTCCTGTCCAGTTGACTGTCTTCTCCTACTTACAAAGTATACCCTGTTTGACCTTCTGAATGAGGATTAAGACTTTTCCCTAAGGTCTTACTTGTTGTTTAGTTCTTTAGAACTATAGATTTTAGTATGTTTATACTACATTATATGACTAAAATCCATTTATGAGTGAGTACATACCATATGTGTTGTTCTGCTTCTGGGTTACCTCACTCAGGATGATCTTTTCTAGTTCCATCCATATGCCTGCAAATATCAGGATTACCTTGTTTTTAATTGCTGAGTAGTATTCCATTGTGTAAATATGGAAATATACCACAACATTTTCATCCATTCAGTTGAAGGACATCTACGTTGTTTCCAGATTCTGGCTATTATGAATAATGCTGCTATGAAAATGGTTGAGCAAATGTCCTTGTTGCATGGTTGAGCATCTTTCAGATACATGCTCAGGAGTGGTATAGCTGGATCTTGAGGTAGCACTATTGCTAATTTTCTGAGAAAGTGCCATATTGATTTTCAAAGTGCTTATACAAGTTTACATTCCCACTAGCCATAGAAAGGGGTTCCCCTTTATCTACAACCTCTCCAGCATATGTCATCCTTGAGATTTTTTTAATTTAAATTTTTAATTTTGTATATTAATTACAGTTTATTCACTTCGTATCCCAGCTGTAGCCCCCTCCCTCATTCCTTCCCAATCCCACCCTCCCTCTCTCATCTTCTCCCAAGGCCCTCTCCAAATCCACTGATAGGGGAGGTCATCCTCCCTTTCCATGTGACCCTAGTTTCTCAGGACTCAATCAGGACATGCATTGTCCTCCTTGTGGCCTGTCAAGACTACCCCCCCAAAAAGGGGGAAGTAGTCAAAGAGCCAGCAACTGAGTTCATGTCAGAGACAGTCCCTGTTCCCTTTACTTGGATGCTGAGCTTCCATGGGCTACATCTGAGCAGGGGTTCTAGGTTATATTCATGAGTGGTACTTGGTTGAAGTATCAGTCTCAGAAAAGACACCTGTGCCCAGATATTTTGATTCTGTTGCTTGATCTTAGCCATTCTGATGGGTGTGAGGTGAAATCCAGGGTTGTTTTGATTTTCATTTTCCAGATGACTTAAGACATTGAGCATTGCAGTGTGACTCTAAACAAGCAGGTGAATGACCTGTATGGAAAAAAAATCTTCAAGTATCTGAAGAATGATTTGAAAAAGATATCAGAAGGTGGAAAGTTCTTCCATGCTCATGGATCAGTAAGACTAACATACTGAAAATGGTCATCCTACCAAGAGCAATCTACAGTTTCAATGCAGTTCCCATCAAATTACCACCACAGTTCATTACACACTTTAAAAGGAAAATTCTCAATTTCAAGAGGCCTACAGAACACCAAATAGACTAGACCAGAAAAGAAACATATCTCATCACATAATAGTCAAAACACTAAATCTACAGAACAAAGAAAAGATATTAAAAGAAGCAAGGGAAAAAGGCCAAGTAACATATGAAGGTAGACCTAGCAGAATCTCACCAGACTTCTCATCAGAAACTGTGAACACCAGAAAGGCCTGGGCATGTATCATGCAAACTCTAAGAGACTACAAATATCAACCCAGACTACTATCCCCTGCAAACCTTTCAATCAACATAGATGGAGAAAACAAAATATTCCATGACAAAACTAAATTTATGCAATGTCTACATAGCAAACCAACCCTACAGAAGATACTAGAAGGGAAACTCCAATCCAATGAAAACAACTTCACCCAAGAAAACCTAGCATACAGATAATATCCCAACAAAAATGAAAAGAAAACAAGCAATGAAACACAGTAAGACCACCGACTCCAATACAAAAGGAACTAACATTTATTGGTCACTATTATCTGTCAACATCAATGGACTCAACTCACCAATAAAAAGACACAGACTAACAGAATGGTTGCGGAAATAGGATCCAACATTCTGCTGCATCCAAAAAACACACCTCTGCAACAAAGATAGACACTACCTCAGAGTAAAGGGCTGGAAAAATGTCTTTCAAGCAAACGGACCCAGAAAACAATCTGGGGTAGCTATCCTAATATCTAATAAAATAGACTTTCAAAAAAATTAATCAAAAAAAATGAGGAGGAGCACTACATTCTCATCAAAGGAAAAATCCACCAAGAGGACGTCACAATTCTGAACATATATGCCCAAAATACAAGAACGTCTACATTCATAAAAGAAACATTACTAAAACTTAAATCACACATCGATCCCAACACTTTGATAGTGGGAGACTTCAACACCCCCTTTCACAAAGGGACAGATCATCTAGACAGAAGCCTAATAAGGAAATAAAGGCACTTACAGAGGTCCTAAATCACAGGTTTCTACAGAATATTCCACCCAAACTCAATAGAGTATACCTTCTTTTCAGCACCTCATGGAACCTTCTCCAAAATAGACCATATAGTTGGTCACAAAGCAAGCCTCAACAAATACAAGAAGATTGAAATAATCCCTTGTATTCTATCTGACCACCATGGACAAAAGCTGGACCTCAACAGCAATAGAGTTAGAAAAAAGCCTAAAAGCACATGGAAATTGAACAATTTGCTGCTCAGTGAGAGCTGGGTTAAGGAAAAAATAAAGAAAGAAATTAAAAACTTCCTAGAATTCAATGAAAATGAAGGTACAACATACCCTAATTTATGGGACACAATGAAATCAGTGCTCAGAGGAAAATTCATAGCACTAAGTGCCTTCAAGAAGAAATTTGTGACATCTCATGCAAGCAACTTACTGGCTGAACTGAAAGCCCTAGAGAAAAAAGAAGCAAATACACCCAAGAGGAGCAGACGGCTGGAAATAATCAAACACAGGGCTGAAATCAATCAAATAGAAACAAATAAATCTATTCAAAGAGTCAATGAAACCAAGAGCTAGCTCTTTGAGAAAAGCAACAAGATAGAAAAACCTTTAGCCAAACTCACTAAAAGGCAGAGAGAAACTATCCAAATCAGCAAAATCAGAAATGAAAAGGGGGACATAATTACAGATACTGAGGAAATCCGAACAATCATTAGGTCATAATACAAAAGCCTATATGCCACAAAATTTGAAATAAAAAAGAAATGGACAATTTTCTTGATAGACTCCATTTACCAAAATTAAGTTAATAACAAGTAGAAAGACTGAATAGTCCTATATCCTCCAAGGAAATAGAAGCAGTCATCAACAGTCTCCCTTCCAAAATAAAGCCCTAGGACAAATGGATTCAGTGCAGAATTCTGCCAGACATTCAAAGAAGTGCTAACTCTAATTCTCTACAAACTATTCCATAAAATAGAAACAGAAGGAACATTACAAAACTCATTCTTTGAAGCCACAGTCACCTTGATACCTAAACTCCACAAAACCCAACAAAAAAAGTGAACTTCAGACCTATCTCTCTTATGAACGTTGATGCAAAAATACTCAATAAAATCCTTGCAAACCGAATCCAAGAGCACGTCAAAGATATCATCCACCATGACCAAGTAGGCTTCATCCCAGGCATGCAAGGGTAGTTAGACATACGGAAATCCCTAAATGTAATCCACCACATAAACAAACTGAAAGAGAAAAACCACATGATCGTCTCCTTAGATGCTGAAAAAGCATTTGACAAAGTCAAACACCCATTCATGTTTACAGTTTTGGAGAGATCAGGGATAAAAGGCATATACCTAAACATAGTAAAGGCAATATACAGCAAGCCTATAGCCAACATCAAACTCAATGGAGAGAAACTTAAATCAATCCCACTGAAATCAGGGACAAGACAAGGCTGCCCACTCTATCCATATCTATTCAACTTGAAGTCCTAGTACTTGAAGTCCTAGCCAAAGAAATAAGACAACTAAAGGAGATCAAGGGGATACAAATTGGAAAGGAAGAGGTCAAAGTGTCACTATTTGCAGATGATATGATAGTATACATGAGTGACCCCAAAAATTCAAGCAGAGAACTCCTTCAGCTGATAAACACCTTCAGCAGAGTGGCAGGATACAAAATCAACTAAAAAAAATCAGAAGCTCTCCTGTATACCAAAGACAACAGGACTGAGAAAGAAATTAGGGAAACAATACCCTTCACAATAGCCACTAATAACATAAAGTTCCTTGGGGTGACACTAACCAAGCAAGTGAAAGACCTGTTTGAGAAAAACTTCAAGTCTGTGAAGAAAGAAATTGAAGAAGATATCAGAAGATGGAAAGATCTCCAGTGCTCATGGAGTGGTAGGATTAACATTGTGAAAATGGCCATCCTGCCAAAAGCAACCTACAGATTCAATGCAATTCCCATCAAAATACCAACTTAATTCTTTACAGACCTTGAAAAAAAGATTATCAGCTTCATATGGAGAAACAAAAAACCCAGAATCTCCAAAACAATCCTGTACAACAACAGATCATCTGGAGGTACCTCCATCCGTGATTTCAAGCTGTACTACAGAGCAATAGTAATTAAAACTGCATGGTATTGGCATAGAAATAGAAAGGATGAACAGTGGAATCAAATAGAAGACCCAGAAATAAACCCACACACCTATGAATACTTGATTTTGGACAAAGAAGCCAAAATGATTCAATGGAAAAAAAGACAGCATCTTCAACAAATGGTGCTGGTCCCACTGGATGTCTACATGCAGAGAAATGAAAATAGATCCATATTTATCACCCTGCACAAAACTAAAGTCCAAGTGGATCAAAGACCTCAACATAAAACCAGATACTCTAAATTGGTTAGGAGTAAAAGTAGGGAACCACCTAGAACTCATTGGCACAGGAGACAACTTCCTGAACAGAACACCAACACCACAGGCTCTAAGAGCAACAATCAATAAATGGGACCTCATGAAACTGAAAAGCTTCTATAAAGCAAAGGACACCATCATTAAAACAAAAGAAATGGCTACAGATTGGGAAAGAATCTTCACCAACCCTTTATCTGACAGAGGGCTAATATCCAGTATATATAAAGAAATAAAGAAGCTGAAAAGCAACAAATCAAGTAATACAATTAAAAAATGGGGAACAGAGCTAAACAGAGAAACAGTTAAAGAGATGCTCAACTTCATTAGCCATTAGGGAAATGCAAATCAAAACGACCCTGAGATTTCACCTTATACCCATCAGAATGGTCAAGATGAAAATACAAGAGACAACATGCTGGAGAGATTGTTGAGAAAGGGGAACACTCCTCAGTTACTGGTGCGAATGTCAACTGGTACAATCACTTTGGAAGTCAATCTGGTGCTTTCTCAAACAATTAGGAATAGTGCTTCCTCAAGACCCAGCTATACCACTGCTAGGTATACCCAAAATCTGCTCAAGTACACAACAAGGACATTTGCTCAACCATGTTTATAGCAGCTTTATTTGTAATGGCCAGAACCTGGAAACAACCCAGATGTCCATCCATGGAGAAATGGATACAGAAATTGTGGTACTTTTACACAATGGAATACTACTCAGCAGTCAAAAAGGAGGGAATCATGCAATTTGCAGGGAAATGGTGGGATCTAGAAAAGATCATTCTGAGTGAAGTATCCAGAAGGAAAAAGACAAGCATGGTATATACTTGATTATATACACCTACACGATATGATAAACATAATGAAGTCTATACACCTAAAGAAGATAAACAAGAAAGCAGACATGGGGTAAGATGATCAATCCTCACTTTGAAAGACAAATGGGATATGCATTGGACATATGACAGGAGTCTACCACAGAAGGCATCTGAAAGACTCTACCTAGCAGCGTTTCAAAAACAATACTAAGACTCATAACCAAACCTGTGGGAGAAGGGGAGTTAGTACGACGTGGAAAGGATAGGTGCTCCACAAGGACCAAACATATCTGGGCACAGGGGTTTTTTCTGAAACTGTTTCTCCAACCAAGGACCATGTATGGATATAACCTAGAACCTTTGCTTGGACGAAGCTCGTGGTAGCTCAATAACCAATTGGTTTCCTATAGTAAGGGGAACAGGGACTATTTCTGACAGGGACTCAATGGCATGCTCTTTGACCTCCCCAACCCCAAAGGAGGAGCAGTCCTGTAAGGTCACAAAGGAGGACTTTGTAGCCAGTCCTGAAAATACCTGATAAAACAGGTTCAGATGAAAGGGGAGGAGGTCCTCCCCAATCAGTGGACTTGGAAAGGAGCAGGGAAGGAGAGTCGGATTGGGAGGGAATAAGGGAGTGGGATACAGCTGGGATACAGAGTTTATAGAATGTAACTAATAATAATAATGATAATAACAATATAAAAAATGGGGTACAGAGCTAAACAAAGAATCCTCAACAGAGAAATATCAAATGGCAGAGAAACAACAAAGAAATGCTCAAAGTCCTTGGTCATCCAGGCTGTTAATTTTATATGGTTTATATTTAAAAGAAGAGATATCATTGATACAGTTCCCCAATCTATATATAAATACTTTATTCTAAATAGAATTATTTTGTCAGAAGCTTATGTTCCAAGAAAATATTTTCACTGAGGCATGTAAATGCTTTTCTGTGCTCTAGGAAGGTAGAAAAACATACTTTTATGTAGTTATTTTTTTTAGAGTCAAACTTATAGAAATTAGAGATGCATATAGTATTTATTGATTCTGATAAAGAAAAACATTTTCAATATTTTAGTAAGGGAATGATCCAAAATTACATTCAAAGTTGAATGACACTCAGGGTCAGCCGCTTTGGACCCAGAGAAGAGCTTGTCTGATTGCATGCAGGTTGATGCCCCAGGTCCCACCTCTGAGAAAAAGGTATCAGACAATTTTTCTCAGAGGGTCTGATGCTCTTTGGGTGGATGACACCTAAATGAACATCGGTACAAAGTCCCAATTTATGTCTAATATCAGCGATCAGACCTTTACTCTTGCCTGATGAGTCTAAAACAAAAAGGGGGAACTGTAGAGAGCTGCGTAATGCCGCACCTTAAAGATGGAGCTGGTTTCCACCTTCCACCTTCCCGATAGTGAGTGCTCTCTGTCACAAACAACTCCATATTTGGCTAAGGCTGAGGATCTGGCTTGCTTCCATGTATGTGGACCTATCTGCATTGCCCACGTGGCACTCTGGGGTTGGCTACCCAGAGGCTATTTAAGCTGTGGGCTGGCTTTCCCCAGGGTCAGAAGATTGTTCAAGGTTCCTGAATAAACTGCATTGAAAAAAAAAAAGAAATTAAGATATATATTTATTTGCAATGTGTAACATATATTTGTTAATTTACTAACATTTATTAGCATAAATTAACATTCATTAAATTAGTTATAATTGCTAAGTTTAAGCATTTTGAAATACATGATTTTTGAAAAATATATATTAAAATGTTACATTATTATAGAACTTAACAGAGAAGTTTTATGAAAAATAAATTTAACTTAACACCCAAATTGAAACTTTTCTAATATCAAACAATGAAAATTATTGTACAAAACAATTTTATTCAAGTAAACTTGAATATAGATTACTATAAACTTTCTATACATTAAAAGAGTAGAAAACATTTCACAATAAACAATATCCTAATTTAGCTATAGGAAGGATCTATATGTATCAATTTGTTTTCAAATATATCACTTTAAATTGCAAAGAGTCATTAAACAAAATTCATTGGCATTATGATTAATTTATGAGTTCATTTAACTATAGAGATTCTCTGTTTTGATTTTCCCATATGTACTATCCATTGGTGAGAGTGGTGTCATTTTTTTTATATGCCTGCCAATATTTTCAATCCTGCTTTTGCATTCCAACACAAGTACCACACCCTCTAGGTCCTTACAGATCCTTAAAACACTGCATATATTCCCCTAGATCAGGGTTGGGGGGGTTGCATTCCTCTCCTGTTTCAGTAGGAAGTTTGCATCCTGTGTTCAGACACGTATACAATTTTCAAAAAGGAATTAATGGTCAACTAAAAGGAGGCTTGATGGTGTTCAATCAGAGGATTGACCTTGTGCAGGAGCAAATTGATACCCTATGGCAAATCACTGTCAATGGAAGTATGCTGGACTTTGTGTCACTAGCATACAATATGAGAATTTTTCCTGTGCTGCAAATCTGTCTAAACAATTGTCTAGCTATATTTTATGTAATTGGACTAGAGAATTTGATACTACGATGGAGCAGCTGAGAGTGGCCATTGTCACGGTAAATTCTACCAGAGTGGACGCAGGACTATCCACAGGATTATCATCATGGATTGCTGCAGCCATGAATCATCTGAAGGAATGGGCAGGCATGGGAGCATTAGCAGGCCTTCTGGTGTTGGTCTCCTTGGTTTGCCTGTGGTATATATGCAAGATTAGAGTCTCACAACAGTGTAATGCAGCCATGACCATTCAGGCCTTACAGCCATTGAAGCAGGACAGTCTCTCCTCGTCCTCTTGATGGATTTTTCCTTTGATGAGAATGTAGTGCCCCTCCTCATTTTTTTTTATTTAATTTTTTTGAAAGTCTATTTTATTAGATATTAGGATAGCTACCCCAGATTGTTTTCTGGGTCCGTTTGCTTGAAAGACATTTTTCCAGCCCTTTACTCTGAGGTAGTGTCTATCTTTGTTGCAGAGGTGTGTTTTTTGGATGCAGCAGAATGTTGGATCCTATTTCCGCAACCATTCTGTTAGTCTGTGTCTTTTTATTGGTGAGTTGAGTCCATTGATGTTGACAGATAATAGTGACCAATAAATGTTAGTTCCTTTTGTATTGGAGTCGGTGGTCTTACTGTGTTTCATTGCTTGTTTTCTTTTCATTTTTGTTGGGATATTATCTGTATGCTAGGTTTTCTTGGGTGAAGTTGTTTTCATTGGATTGGAGTTTCCCTTCTAGTATCTTCTGTAGGGTTGGTTTGCTATGTAGACATTGCATAAATTTAGTTTTGTCATGGAATATTTTGTTTTCTCCATCTATGTTGATTGAAAGGTTTGCAGGGGATAGTAGTCTGGGTTGATATTTGTAGTCTCTTAGAGTTTGCATGATACATGCCCAGGCCTTTCTGGTGTTCACAGTTTCTGATGAGAAGTCTGGTGAGATTCTGCTAGGTCTACCTTCATATGTTACTTGGCCTTTTTCCCTTGCTTCTTTTAATATGTTTTCTTTGTTCTGTAAATTTAGTGTTTTGACTATTATGTGATGAGATGTGTTTCTTTTCTGGTCTAGTCTATTTGGTGTTCTGTAGGCCTCTTGAAATTGAGAATTTTCCTTTTAAAGTGTGTAATGAACTGTGGTGGTAATTTGATGGGAACTGCATTGAAACTGTAGATTGCTCTTGGTAGGATGACCATTTTCAGTATGTTAGTCTTACTGATCCATGAGCATGGAAGAACTTTCCACCTTCTGATATCTTTTTCAAATCATTCTTCAGATACTTGAAGATTTTTTTTCCATACAGGTCATTCACCTGCTTGTTTAGAGTCACACTGCAATGCTCAATGTCTTAAGTCATCTGGAAAATGAAAATCAAAACAACCCTGGATTTCACCTCACACCCATCAGAATGGCTAAGATCAAGCAACAGAATCAAAATATCTGGGCACAGGTGTCTTTTCTGAGACTGATACTTCAACCAAGTACCACTCATGAATATAACCTAGAACCCCTGCTCAGATGTAGCCCATGGAAGCTCAGCATCCAAGTAAAGGGAACAGGGACTGTCTCTGACATGAACTCAGTTGCTGGCTCTTTGACTACTTCCCCCTTTTGGGGGGGTAGTCTTGACAGGCCACAAGGAGGACAATGCATGTTCTGATTGAGTCCTGAGAAACTAGGGTCACATGGAAAGGGAGGATGACCTCCCCTATCAGTGGATTTGGAGAGGGCCTTGGGAGAAGATGAGAGAGGG
Organism: Meriones unguiculatus; assembly: GCF_030254825.1. Classification (NCBI taxonomy): domain Eukaryota; kingdom Metazoa; phylum Chordata; class Mammalia; order Rodentia; family Muridae; genus Meriones; species Meriones unguiculatus. The sequence continues at coordinate 79,538,880 of NC_083350.1, read as the reverse complement.
AGGGTGGGATTGGGAAGGAATGAGGGAGGGGGCTACAGCTGGGATACGAAGTGAATAAACTGTAATTAATATACAAAATTAAAAATTTAAATTAAAAAATCTCAAGGATGAGAAAATATATATGAGCATTTCAAATCTTTTAAATCTTTGCTATATGTATTATTATTTTTACTCACTATGAATAGTTTTCATCTAACAAAAGTGAAGTAGCAATATAAATTTAAGGGCATATCTAGAATTTACTAAAGTAGGAAATGAAAAAGCAAGTTAGGTAAGCTATGTCTCCACACAAAGCCTGTTTTTCTTTATAAGAAATTCATAAACAATGACAAATCAGTTGTGTGAAAGCCTTATAGATTACAAGTATGATGTTAGTTGCCTCATTATTAAAAGAAGTACAAAAACAAATAAAAATATCTGAAAACATTTAGAATAACCAGGTGTGCAAACACTAACAGATAGGGAATGTCACGTTTAGAACACAGTAATGACTTTACATCTTAATTAGATATGTATCTTTTTTGTTCACCCAGGTTTACTCTAGAGGCTTGACTTACATCAGTGTTATCTTAATCTTCCTTACTTCTAAGAATGTCTAAGATCAAAGTTATATATAACAGATATATCTTGGATGGATTTTGAAAAGCATTTTTTTTTGTCTTGGTTTCTGTAAATACATCTTTACTTATTCTAATCTTGAATACTAATGCCAAGATCCCAGACATTGTGATATGAGTAAATGGATATGTGGCAGACAAAACAATGGGATAAAGGGTAGAACTTGCTATTGATACAGAACATGCAGTGTTAGAAATAATCATAGGATCATGCAGAATGTTGCTACCTAGAGCTCCTTTCTCCAAGTTTCCTAAAAGAGATGTGAATTCAAAGTTTGGAAAGCAGTCTAAAGTAAAAAGAGAGGGGAGAAAATAACGCTTTGTGAAGAGATATTCTCTCCACATGTAGTCTGCAATCTAAGTGATTTAGAATCTCATAATTTGTGGGCCTGCTGGGTTTGAAAAGACAATGTATGTACCCCAAATTGCAGCTAGCCCAAGAAGCAGGAAAATAGCTTCCACAGCAGGAAATAAGATTGATAAAATTAGGCATAGGGTGGCAAAGGGAGGATTCAGGATGAGGCCTCTTCACCTAAGGCTATCATTTCAAACTGCCTCCAGACAATAGCAATCATTGGAAGAGGACAGGGAATAGCTTGAATAAGGAAGCCAGTATGTTGAAAACAAGAAACTTTAAGGACTATGTTTAAGCTGAGTTCTTGATATAGTTACTTATATAGGAACTGACTGGAAGAAAATATCCTCAAAGCATAATTGATTTGAAAAGAAACACTTTACAGAAATAACACTAATCATAAATTACAGAAGTCTATGACTTTCTGTCTCCCACCCACTAGCAAAGCTTAGAATTTTCCTGGAAAGACATTCTTCTCAAGTTTCATCTCAAAGGATCATAGGAAATAAATATTAGACAAGTTCTTCCCATTGTCACAAAGAGCAGAAAGTGACTATAAGTAGGAAGAGGATTCTGAGATGACAAAATTGGATGTGGGAGAGGAAGGGTGTGGTTATAAAGAGTAAGAGTGATTTAAAGTTCACTGCATTCAAATAAAATATGTAAAGTTTCATATATCATATAATTTACATATGCTAATAAGAAAATATTAGAAATAATTCTATCAGTAGTTTGAGGGGATAGAGAAATGTGTTTAGGGAAGGTATCACATAAACTTACCTACATAAAACAATCTCATCAGTCCTCCCCATACAGCCATCATTCTTCCATTGCCTTTGTGGGACTGCTTGACTTTTTTCCTCTGCCATGTAATACAGTTCCATTTTCCTAAGTAATTACTCAGAAATTTTGTGACATTCCATCACAAGATTTCTTTTGTATTTATTACAATTTATTAATTTTGTAACCTGGCTTTAGCCCCCTCCCTCATCTCCTCTTGGTTCCTCCTGGTATGCCTTTCCCTTAGTGCACTGATAGAAGAGGTCCTCCTTCCCTTCTATCTGACCCTATCAGGTCTCATCAGGACTTTTAGGATCCTTTTTCCATGTGGCCTAGTAAGGCCTTCAAAGAGCAGGCAACCAAGTTCATGCTAGAGTCTGCACTTGCTTCCCTAACTAGGGAGCCCCCATGGAGCCAGAGCTGTCCATGGGTTACAACTGAGCAGTAATCTAAGTCCTCTCTATACATAGTCCTTGTTTGGCATATCAGTCTCTGCAGGCCCTCATGGGCCTAGCTTCTTTTTGGCTCTGTTGGGTCTTCTTGTGGAGCTCCTGTCCCCTCCAGGTTTTTCTATCTCCCTCTTCTTCCATAAGATTCCCTGCACTCTGCTCAATGTTTGGCTATGAGTATGTTATATACTCACTTATAAGTGGATATTAGCCATATAGTATAGGATAAACATGTTATAATCTATAGTCCAGTAGAAGCTGTACAACAAGAAGAACCATAGGGAAGATGCCTAATCCTCATTCAGAAAAGCAAACAGGATAGACATTGGAAGTGGGAGAAGACAGGGAACAAGACAGGAGCCTACCACAGAGGCCCTCTGAAAGACTACTCAGCAAGGTATCAAAGCAGATGCTGACACAAGATTTTTTTTAAATCTATTACTATCTCCAGGAATTGGAAAAATATTAGCCATTTTAAAATAACTAGAAAAATCCTTACTCAAAAAACAAATTTTAAATCATTGAGGTCAACTTTTTCCTGCCCTATATTCTCCACACTGTGTAAAAAAGGCTTATCCACACTCGGCCTTGTTCTGACAGAATCTATAGGACAATCTGATTTTACTCTATTGTGAAGATGTAGTATAACTATGCCCCAGGGGAACATGGGAATATCACCCAGGTAAGTAAGACTAATACATGACATTATTCCTTGGAGTAGAAAGGGTACCAACATAGATGTTTATGCACGTGAAATAAAACTACAGGCATGAGGACTAATAAAGTTGAATTAGAAAGGTATGGCCAAAGAAGTTATCAGATAATGACGGCCCTAATAAAATCATCACGTGGTGACCCAGTGTCTGCATTAAGGAGCCACAGACAGAGAACTCCCAACAGCCTTGGAGTTCCAGCTCTGCTCACTCCCAGTATTGACAAGGTCTAGGTAAATGCCACATTCCTATCCTTCCGTTGACCCATGTGGACTTGTTGTTTACCTGTCTCCCCTTTCCTTTATCTGAAATGAATCCTGTCTTTTTTTTTTTATAAATTTTTATTTTTAAAAATTTTTATATGAATATACAGTTTAAAAAATTTTTATTTTCTAAAAATTCCATATATGTATTTAAAGCTTTTTTTATTCTTTTCCATACCTCTCTCTGTTTTCATCCTAAATTTATCAAAACTTCATTTACTTCTCAACCAATCCTTTTTCCAGATTCATGACTCGGTTTTGTCGGTATCTGAACCAGAAGCCTCTATAGAAGCCTTGGGTTGGAATTATCCCCTGAAGCTAGGTGGTGTCCAACAATAAATATCTGGAAAGTTTTTCAAAATTAACAGTTTTCAGTTTGTATGTGAGTGTGTGAAAGTTATATTCAGTTCACAGTGTTCAGACAGATTCTGGGATCACTGATGGTGTTTTTAAGTTCAGAAATTATATTCCTAAAATAAACTTTCAGAATGAAAGCACAAAAACAAAAACTTATATAAAGGCCTTAGGATGTGTTATTAATCAGAATTGAGAGGGTCATTGTATTTACTAGCAATATATTTTCTGATATTTTTAAAAGTTATCAGATAATAAGTTTCATCTGGCTGAGATAAAGAATGGTTCATTGTTCACTGTTTTAAATGGTACACAATTTTCTGTTATCCATTAAGTTTTTGCTGCTAAATCAGGGCAATTGATTTTATCCAAGGGTCATATTATAAAGGAAGATGATGTTCATACCTTATCTCTATTTCCCTTAGCAAGGGTATGATCATTCTGGCAGAAGTGTTCGCATTGAAGAACTACAGTAAGCATGAAAATTCCTGACATGTTTCTTATAACTGTTAAGAGGCACATCATAGATCTTTCAATTCTGCCAAACAAAATTTCCCTGTGGCTACTCTCAAGAAATATGCCAAGGCCAGGTATAATACTATACATGGAAAAAATACTGAACATTGAAATAATGAATAGTCAATTCAATATTTTCCTGCTTTCTCAAGTAAAGATGGACAGTGATTTTGATTAGGAGAATTACTCATTCAATGACCTTCATTCCTCCAATTCCTTTGAAAGGATATCTGGCGAAAGGAAAGTACCTAATATCCACACCTGCTTATGAAGGTCTTTCACATGCTTTAACTGATCATTGAAGAGAAATTAAAATGAGTCTATATGATGAAGCTGTATTTACAGGTAAGTATTTTTAAAAAAAAAGGAGATTTGAAAAATGAAATAACAAACCGTGGAATTGATTAAAAGTGGGTGAAACTGATAAGTGTAGAAACAGAATCCTTTGATCCACTCGACAACAGTCCCTTGTATCCTTGAAAGTTGACAATTCACAAAGACATCCTTTTCTTGACAGTTGCATACATCAGGGACATTTTTGGTCCATTTAATGAAAAGTTCTCTTCAGTGAAACAATTTCATTGAAATAATAATTTATCATGGTACTTCTGCAATGTGTCATGCATAATTTGAGATTAATCTTCTCTTGATTTGTTCCAATATACCTGGCTGGAAATGCTTCTTAGTGACATTTGAGTCTTGTACAAATGTTAATTGCCTTACCTGGAATCCATACAATCTCCTTGACAGCAACACTTTTTTTCTTCCCAATTTTACTTTTATGAAAAAATACTCTCATAGACAAATACACTTTTCCAATCATCACATTTAATAATTCATTCTAATCAATCCATTTTTAAAGTAGAATACCAATTTTGTTCATTCTTTCACCTAATCATGGCCTGTAATTTAAAATCTTAAACTTTCTCAACCAATCTTCTTAATAGATGCTATAACATGTGCAAAAGCTAATGACAAAAACAACAAAGAATTTTTTTTTAGGTAACCTCTATTTTATTTTTATTTTTTAACTTCATACGTGAATTTGATGATCTTGTTGCAAAACTGGTCCAAATCCTTTGGACCTTGTTGACTTTTGGGTATAGATGCTGCCCTGTGTTCTCCTATACCAAAAGACATCAGTTCTGGCAAGAAAACGCCATTGTTTTGATATCACCACCGGTAGGATAATCTTGAGCTAAGCCAGGCATATCGCAGTGATGCTCTGCTGGCTGAGGTACAAGGAGACAGAAGACTGAGCCCCATTACTCTATCAATTTTTTTTTTTTGGATTTTTCTCCCTTCTTTTTTTTTAATATTATTTTTTCTTATCAGTTACATTTTAGTAGCTCTGTATCCCGCTCCCTCATTCCCTCCCAATCCCACCCTCCCTCCCTCATCTCCAAGCTGCCCCTTTCCAAGTCCACTGATAGGGGGACTTCATCTGATCCTGTTTTATCAGGTATCTTCAGGACTGGCTGCAAAGTCCTCCTCTGTGGCCTAACAGAACTGTTCCTCCCTTGGGGGGTGGGGAGGTCAAAGGCCCAGCCATTGAGTTCCTGTTAGAAATAGTCCTTGTTTCCCTTACTATGGGAAACCAATTGGTTACTGAGCTACATCCAAGCAGAGGTTCTAGATTATACCCATACATGGTCCTTGGTAAAAATTTAAGTGCAGTAAGTAAAGGAATGAATGTATTTATATGAATGCAAGGATAATTTTCTCTGTAACAAATTGTAACATGATACCCAATTTTTTTCAAGTGGCATCAAAAAATATTACCACTGACAAAATAAAAACTTACTTTAATTATCTTCTTGTTTTGTAAATATATGTTAATAAAACATGATGTTATTGTACACTAAGCCATAGAAATTTAGAAATAATTCACTGCACCTACTGATTCATTTTTCTAGCTGTATTATTGGAATTCTTCTGGCAAGTACAGCTTTGCAAACAGAACGAGCACTTTGTCACTTTTACCTCACATGTATCTTAATATATTTGATGGTGTTGCCAAGTTCTTTAGTTCATTTTCCAAACAGGCCTAGATTTGCTCATACCTCAGTAAACATCTTTACACAATTCTTAGAAATGTAGGAAGTGCTATAATCATTAAATGTGAGTAATTATTATAAATAACTGAAAAAAATAACAATACATAGCTGCCAACACATTTTGTGGTGTATGTAATGTAATGCTTATGTTCTCCTTAAATTACATAGATATTGTAAAAATGTCACTACTAGGAGATTTACCTTTTAAAATGTCTATTATACAATATGTAGAAATTTTCACATGTGTATAATATATATGTATATATATATACCATATATGTATACTACAGACAGCATATATATATATATATATATGTACTATAAATATATGTGTGTATACCACACAGCATATATGGTATGGCCTATATAAATAATATGTATATGTATATCATATATGGTACACACACACATACATATATTTGAATAAACAATCAGTATTCATCAGATTTATAGGTAAGATTAGTAGATAATGGGGAGATTAGGGTAGTGTAACAGGGAGAAAAAATAAACAAGGAAAATATAGCTTAAAGCTCCTCTGAGGAGCCTTAAGATTTGGCATTATGATTTATGAGAAATCTTATAGAAATTCATAGTGAAAACTTCAAACTGACATGAAAATATTTCTACGATTATTGATGTTAAGTTACTATTGCATTTTCTATTATTCAGTAGATCATCATGAGTAAATGCTGGGAAAAAGTAAATAATAAAGAATATAAAATAGTCCCTGTGTTTTGATTGTTTTCTAAGATACACGACATTCATGTGAACATAGTTTTAGGGACAGTGAACATACAATAAAGAGGCAGAGAAACAATATGAAAATACCATTTTTTAATTTTTTATTATTTTTTTGCAATTTGTTTATTTTATATTTCAATTGAAGCTCCCTCCCTCAATTCCTCCAGTCCCATCCTCTCTCCTTCTTCTTCTCAACCCCTTCCTCTAGTCCACTGAAAGGGGAGTTCTCCACTATCGCCATCTTCCATAGCTTGTTGAGTCTCATCAGGACTGTTTGGATCCTCTTTCTCCGTGGCCTGGCAAGACTGCATCATCAAGGGCGAGTGATCAGAGAGCAGTCAACTGAGTTCTTCAGAGAGGCAGCCTCTGCTCCCCTCACTCAGAGAGCCACACGGAGACTGAGGGGCAAATTGGCCACATCTGAGCGGGGGTTGTGGGGGAGGGTATAGGTCCTTTCATGCGTAGTCCTCCGTTGGTTTATCAGTCTCCTATTTTAAACGTCCAAAATTATTAAGCTGACCAGATTGGCTGCTGGCAAAGGAGGGTCAGTTGTCTTTTTATTGTTGTTGTTGTGGTTGTCATTATTATTTTCGTACGTTTGTTTGTTTTTGTTTGCTCAACGTTATGAGCTCTGGCAGGCTTACCATAAAACAGTGCACACCCAAATTCCAAAGACTAGCAGAAAACAAAAACAAACAAACGAACAAAAAAAAGCTGAACTCAATGGGGAAAATAGATAACAAAACAAACAAAAAACAACAACATAGAAACTAGCAACCAAAAAAAAATTAATCTCTAAATTAAATGGGAGTGATGTGAAAATTGAGAGGATATTACAAAAATAGAGATGAATATATGTAAAATATTATTTTAAATATTTATTTATTATTTATTACAATTTATTCACTTTGTATTCTGGATGTAGCCCCCTCGCTGTTACCCCCAGTCCCACTCTCCCTCTCCCGTCTTCCTCTATGCCCCTCACATAGTCCACTGATATGGGAGGTCCTCTTCCCCTTCTATCTGATCCTAGCCTATCATGTATCATCAGGACTGGATTAATCATCATCTTCTGTGATCTGGCTAGGCTGCATCCTCTTTCCCACATGGGGAGGTGATCAAAGAGCTGGTCACTGAGTTCATTTCAGAATCAGACCCTGCTTCCCCTTATTAAGGAAACCCACTTGAAAACTGAAATGCCTATGGGCTATATCTGAGCAGGGGGTCCAAGTCCTCTCCATGAATCGTCCTTTGTTGGAGTACCTGTCTCTGTGGGTCCACGTGTTCCCGGGTATTTTGGCTCTGTTGGTCTCTTTGTGGAGCTCCTGACCCCTCCATGTCTTTCTATATCCCCTTCTTCATTAAGATTTCTTGCACTCTGCCCAAAATTTGGCTGAGTCTCAATATTTGCTTAGATACCCTGCTGGGTAGAGTCTCTCAGAAGCCATCTGTGGTAGGCTTCTGTCCTGTTCCCTGTCTTCTCCCACTTTGGATATCTCTCCTGTTTGCCATTCTGAATGAGGGCTAAGCATCTTCTCTAGGGTCCTCTTGTTGTTTAGTGTCTTTAGGACTATAGATTTTAGCATGTTTACCCTATATAATATGTCTAATATCCATACCAACACACCAAGTAATCCAATTAAATAATGTAGTACAGACCTAAACAGAGAATTCTCACTAGAGGAATGTCAAATGGGAGAGAAACACTTAAAGAAATGCTCAACAAAAAAGCTGCTATAAATCTCATTGAGCAAATATCTTTTTGTAGAGTTGAGCATATTTTGAAGATATGCCTAGGAGTGGAATAGCTGGATCTTGAGGTAGCACTATTCCTTATTTTCTGAGAAAGTGCCAGAATGATTTACCAAGTGGTTGAACAAGTTTGCATTCTCACAAGGAATGGAAGAGGTTTCCCCTTTCTTCCCTCCAGCATGTGTTAACACTTGAGTTTTTGGTCTTAGCCATTCTGATGAGTCATTTTGATTTTCATTTCCTTGATGACTAAGGACATTTAGCAGTTCCTTAAGTGTTTCTCCATTATTTGAGATTCCTATGTTGAGAATCCTTTGTTTAGCTTTCTACCACATTTTTGCTTTAATTTTTTCTATTAATTACAGTTTATTTATTTTGTATCCCAGATGTAGTCCCCTCCATAATTCATAATTCCCTCCCAATCCGACCCTCCCTCCCTCATCTCCTCTCATGGCCCCCTCAAAGTCCACTGAGAGAGAAGGTCCTCCTCCGCTTCCATCTGACCCTAGCTTATCAGATCTCATCAGGACTGGCTGCATTATCTTCCTCTGTAGCCTGGTAAGGCTGTTTTCCCCTCAGGGGGAGGTGATCAAAGAGCCAGCCCATGAGTTCATGTCAGAGAGAGTCCCTGTTCCCCTTATTAGGAAACAGATTTGGAGAATGAGTTGCTATGGATTACATTTGTGCAGAGGTTCTAGGTTATCTCCATGCATGGTCCTTAGTTGGAGAATCAGTCTCAGGAAAGAGTCCTGAGTCCAGATTTTTTGGTTCTTTTGCTCTCCTTGCAGAGCTCCTGTCCCTTCTAGTTTTTTCTGTCTTGTCCTTCTTTCATAAGATTCCCTGCACTCAGCCCAAAGTTTGGTTATGAGCCTCAGCATGTGCTTTGATACAGTGCTGGGGAGTGGGAATCTTTTAGAGGCCCACTGTGATAGGCTCCTGTCCTGTGTCCTGTTTTCTCCCTCTCCAATGTCCATCCTGTTTGCCTTTCTGAGTGACTTGTAAGTGGATGTTAGACATATAATATAGGATAATCATACTAAAATCTGTACACATAAGGAAGCTAATCAAGAAGGAGGACCCTGGTAAGCTGCTCAGTCTTCATTCAGAAGGGCAAACAAGATGTACATCAGAAGAGGGAGAAAACAGGGAATGGAACAGGATCCTATCACAGAGGGCCTCTGAAAGACTCCACCCAGCAGGGTATCAAAACATATGCTGAGATTCATAGCCAAACTTTTTGCAGACTGCAGGGAATCTTATGAAAGGGGGTGATAGAAAGACCTGGAGGGAACAGGAACTCCACAAGAGCAAGAGAACCAAAAATCTGGGCACAGGCGTCTTTTCTGAGACTGATACTCCACACAAAGACCATGCATAGAGATAACCTAGAACCCATGCACTGAATTAGCCCATGGCAGCTCAGTGTTCAAGAGGGTTCCTCAATAATAGGAACAGGGGCTGTCTGACATGAACTCATGGGCTGGCTCTTTGATCACCTCCATCTGAGGAGGAGCACTCTTACAAGTCTGCAGAGGACAACAAAGAAGCCAGTCCTGATGAGACCTAATAGAGTAGCATCAGATAGAAGGGGAGGACGACCTACCCTATCATTGGACTGGAGGAAGGTTATAGGAGAATAAGAGGGAGGCAGGTTGTGATTGGGAGGGGATGGAGGAGGGGGTACAGGTGGGATACAAAGTGAATAAACTGTAGTTAATAAAAATAAAATAAAATAACATAAAAAGAAAAAAAAGAAGCTAAGCAAAAAGGAGGACTCTGGGTAAGATGATCTACCACATTTTTTTAAAATTGGATTAGTTGGTTGTTGGTGTTTAACTTACTGAGTTCTTTTATATATTCTAAATATTGGCCTTCTGTCAGATGTAGGATTGGTGAAGATCTTTTCTAGTCTGTAGGCTGTTGTTATGTTCTGTTGACAGTGTCCTTGCTTTACAGAATGTTGGCTTTTTTATTTTACCAATTTTCATTTTTTCTAAAATTTATAGTTTTTTTAATTTGTTTATTTATTTATTATAATTTATTTACTTTGTATCCAAGCTGTAAATCCCCTCCATCTCCTTCTAGTTCCACCAACCCTCCCTTTTCTCCCCCTATGCCCCTTCCCTAGTCCACTGATTAGGGAGGACCTCCTTTCTTTCTGTCTGACCCTAGCCTATCAAGTCTCATCAGGGCTGGTTGCATCATCCCTCTCTGTGACCTGACAAGGCTGCACCCCCCAGGGGTTGGTGATCAAAGAGCCTGGTACTGAGTTCATGTCAGAGACAGTCCCTGTTCCCTTACTAGGGTACTCACTTGGAAACTGAGCAACCTGTGGGCTTCCTCTGAGCATGGGGTCTCTATTCTCCTCATGCATGGTCCTTGTTTGGAGTATTAGTCTCTTTTGGCCTCTCTAGACCCAGGTTTTTTGGCTCTGTTAATCTCCTTGTGGAGCTCCTGTCCCCTCCAGGTTTTTCTATCTCCCTCTTCTTCCATAAGATTTCTTGCACTCTGCCCAAAGTTTAGCTATGAGTCTCAATATCTACATTAATTCCCTGTTGGATAGAGTCTTTCAGGAAATCATGAAATTTGCAGGCAAATTGTGGGAATCAGGAAAGATCATCCTGAATGAGGTAACCCAGAAGTAAAAAGACATCTATGGTATATACTTACTTATAAGTGGATATTAGCCATATAACATAGGATAAACATACTAATATCTATAGTCCTAAAGAAAATAAAGAACAAAGAGGACCCCTGGGGAAGAGGTTGAAGTCTCACTCAGAGGAGCAAACAGGATAGACATCAGAAGTAAGAGAAGACAAGTAACAGGACTGGAGCCTTCCACAGGTGGCCTCTGAACATTTTCTTTCATGAGTTCAAATTATTTTTGATCGTAGAGCCAGTGTTGTTGATGTTCTGTTCAAAAAGTTGTCTCCTGTGCCAATGATTTCAAGGCACGTCCATTTTTCTTCTAACAGGTTTAGTATGTCTGGTTTTATGCTGCAGTCTCAAAGGGCCTCTGAAAGTCTCTACCAGGAAAGGTATCTAAACAAATACTTAGACTCATAGCCAAACTCTGGGCAGATTGTAGGAAATCTTACCGAAGTAGGGGGAGATAGAAAGAACTGGAGGGAATAGGAGCTCCACAATGAGACCAACAGAGCCAAAAGAGTCCTGCAGAGACCAATACTCAAGCCAAGGGCCATTTATGAAGAGGACCTAGATCCCTGTTCAGATGTAGCCCATAGGAAGCTCAGTCTCCAAGTGAGTATCCCTAGTAAGGGGAGTAGGGTCTGTCTCTGACATGAACTCAGTGGCTAGCTCTTTGATCAACTCCTCTTGGAGTTTCAGCCTTGCCAGGCCACAGAGGAAGATGGTGAATGCAGTCCTGATGATATTTGATAGGCCATAGTCAGATAGAAAGGGAGGGGGACTTCCCCTATCATTGGACTAGGCATGTGGCATAGGAGAAGAAGAGGGATGGGGGGTGGGACTAGAGGGAGATGAGGGAGGGGGATAGAGCCAAGATACAAAGGGAATAAATTGTAAAAATAAATAAATAGATAAAAAATTATAAAATGAGTTTCTCAGCCAAAGGAAAGAAGATGATGAAGAAGAAAGAAAGAAAGAAAGAAGGAAAGAAAGAAAGAAAGAAAGAAAGAGAAAGAGAGAAAGAAAGAAACCAGAAATGCTCAACATCCTTAATCATCATTGAAATGAAAAATGAAAATGATGCTGAGATTTCACCTTATACTCACCAGAGTGTCTAAGATCCAACACTCAATTAAGAGCATATGCTGGAGAGGATGTGGAGAAGGGGGAACATCCTTCATTGCTGGTGGCAATATAAACATTTACTGCCACCTTGGGAATCAATCTGCCATTTTCTCAGAATATTAGGAATAGTGTTACCTCAAGAGCCAGCTGTACTATTGCTGGACATATATCCAAAAGATACTCAACCATACAACCAGGACATTTGCTCAGCTATGTTTGTAGCAGCTTTATTTGTAATAGTCAAAATCTGGAAACAGCCTAGATGTCCTCCAACTGAGGAATGGATTCAGAAATTGTGGTACATTTACACTATAGAATACTACTTAGCAATTAAAAACAAGTAAATCATGAAATTTTCAGGCAAATGGATGGAACTAGAAAATAGCATCCTGAGTGAGGTAACCCAGAGCCAGAAAGACACACGTGGTATATACTCACTTTAAAATATAATGAATGAAATTCTAAAAGGATAAACATTTAAAATTTTGAAATCCTTCAGCTTATAGATGTTATATGATTATTTGTTTCATTCACTTTCGTACATTTAATAATTTTCCAGAAGAACTTAATATAAAAGAGAAGAAAATTATAATATATTTCAGAAAATGTTCCCATTATTAAAGCAATGAAAACACGATCATTCTATCATAAGAAACTTCACACAGGAACATTTACACTTTTACCACATATTGACATTGTCTTATGAAAAAACCTTTTCCTGCTTTTTAGTTTTCATATAATATATTTTACCATGTAATTTCCCATCACTCAACTATCTCCATTCTTTCCCCTCACTAAACTATCCCCATATACCCTCACTTCACTACCTATCCAATTTCACATATCCTCTTAAAACAAAAGTTTTGAACAACAGCAATAACAAAAGACGAAATTAATTTTTTGTTTGTTAACTACTCTGGACCATGAGGTCTGTCCTGGCATGCAGTTGATACATCCCTGTCACTTCATTGAATAAAACTGATTTACCCTCTAACAGAAAATTTTAATAGTAAATAGCTATAAAATAAAACCCTCAGTACCCAGAATGGGTTACCTTTTTGAATCATCAGCCTAAAAAGTCCCATAAAATCTTTAGAAACATTAGACACCGTTCTCAGTGCTACTGATCACCTTCCACAACTTAACAGTAAAAACCTATTGTAGAAGACAGCACAAAATTATGTCACTGAACAGAAAAAATAATAATGGAACAGGTGCTCAAGAGGAAACTTCACCTCTACTGACTAGCATGCATAGTGCAGGAAAGTTCTACATATGCTTCTGGAGGATGAAGATGATAGTCAACTTCAACCATCTAGGAACTCTGAGAGCTAATTTAACCTCTCTATAAGATATACTCAATTTTGCAATAGTGGCACAAATGTCATCGGAATAACCAGCCAGGCACTTAAAAAAAAAACAACAAAACAACAACAACAAAACAATCTGGGACTTTCTCAGAAAATTGGGTATAACTCTACCTCATGGCCCAGTTATCACATTTTTGGGCATATATCCAAAATATGCTCCAACACACAACAAGTACACTTGCTCACCTATGTTCATAGCAGCTTTATTCATTATTGCCAAAATTTGGAAAACAACATAGGTGTCCCTCAACTGAAGAATGGATAAAGAAACTGTGGTACATTTACACAATGGAATATTACTTAGCTATTAAAAATAAGAAAATCATAAAATTTGCAGGCAAATGGATGGAACTAAAAAATTCATGCTCAGTGCCATCCCAGAGCCAGAAAGACACACATGTGGTATGAACTCAGTTGTGAGCAGATTTTAGTCATATAGTACAATTCACAGACTTAAAGAAGGTAAGTAGTAAGGAGGGCCCAAGAGAGGATGCTTAAATCTCATTGAGAAGGGGAAAAAGAATAAAAAGTGGAAGTGGTTGAAGAGAGGGAACAAGATAGGAGAGGGAGCACAGAGAGAATTAAGGGCAGAGATCAGACCTGAAGTGAGCTTGGGACTGGAGGACTGAGTGCCTACAAAGAGAAGAGAAACAGTGGGCAGCTCATCTCTGTGACAAACTGGAGATCTAAGACAGGGTAGGCTCCTGGAAAGATATGGTTGTGAGTCTAGCTGAGATTCTTAGTAGCAAGGGTCATGGAGACTTTAAGGACACCACCTAACTAGACAGGACTTGTACTGGAGTCCCACACACGAAAACTTCAATCCAAAATTTACTCTGCTTACATGATGTACATGGATAAAGATAGAACAGAGGTTGAAGAAATGTCCAACAAATGCCTTGCCAAACCTGAGACCCACTGCATGGGAAAGAGTCAACCCCTAATAATATTCTGCTATGCTAACAGACAGGATCCTAGCATATCTGTCCCCTGAGGGGCTCTCCCCTGAAATGGAAAAACAGATGCTGAAACTTAGAGTAAACATTAGGTGAAGCATAAGTAGTCTTGGAGAAAAGTTAGAGGAAAGAGTAGAAGGACCTGGGTTCACAAGAGCAGCACAGGACCAACAGAGCCAACTAACCAGGGCCCAGAGAGGTTTTTGGAGATTGCAGCACCAAAAAACAACTATGCATAAACTCGGCCCCCAAGAACTCGGCCCCCTAACACAGACATGGCTGATAATCTGTCTTCTCCTACTTCCAATGCCTATACTATTTGCCTTTCTGATTGAGACCCATGCTTTTTTTTATTTTTTAATATTAGTTACAGTTTGTTAACTTTGTATCCCTGCTGTATCCCACTCCCTCTTTTCCTCCCAATCCAACCTTCCCTCCCTCATCTCTTCCCTGCCCCTTTCCAAGTCCACTGATACAGGAGGACCTCTTCCCCTTTCATCTGATCCTGGTTTATCAGGTGTCTTCAGGACTGGTTGCAAAGTCCTCTGTGGTCTAGCAAGGCTGCTCCTCCCTCAGGGGTGATGGAAGGTCAAAGAGCCTGCCATTGAGTTCCTGTCAGAAACAGTCCCTGTTCCCCTTCTTAGGGTATCCACTTGGATACTGAGCTACCATGGGCTACATCCAAACAGTGGTTCTGGGGTAAATCAATACATGGTCCTTGTTTGGATAAACAGTCTCATATAAGACACCTGTGTCCAGATATATTTGGTCCTTGTGGAGCTCCTGTCCTCTCCAGGTCATATTAACTCCCCCTTCTTTCTTATGATTTCCTGTGCTCTGCCAAAGGTTTGGTTATGAGTCTTAATATCTGCTTTGATAATTGCAAGGCAGTCTTTCAGAGGCCCTGTATGGTAGGCTCCTTTCCTGTTACTTGTTTTCTCCTATGTCCAATGTCCATCCCATTTGTCTTTCTAAGTGAGGATTGATCATCTTACCCCAGGTCCTCTTTTTTGTTTATCTTCTTTAGGTATATAGATTTCAGTATGTTTATCCTATCTTACAGGTCTACATAAGTGAGTATATACTATGTGTGTCTTTCTGCTTTTGGGATACCTCACTGAGGATGATAGTTTCTACGTCCCACCATTTGCCTGCAAATTTCATGATTTCATTTTTAAATGTAGAGTAGTATTCCATTGTGTAAAAGTACCACAATTTCTGTATCCATTCCTCAACTAAGGAACATCTGGGTTGTTTCCAGGTTCTGGCTATTACAAATAAAGCTGCTACAAACATGGTTGAGCAAATGTCCTTGTTGTGTACTTGAGCATCTTTTGAGTGGTATAGCTTGATCTTGAGGAAGCACTATTCCTAATTGTCTGAGAAAGTGCCAGATTGATTTTCAAAGTGGTTGTATAAGTTTGCATTCCCACCAGCAACGGAGGAGGGTTCCCCTTTCTCCACAATCTCTCCAGCATGTGTTGTCACTTGAGTTTTTAGCCATTCTGATGGGTGTCAGGTGTAATTTCAGGGTCGCACAAATCTGAAAAGCTTCTGTAAAGCAAAGGACAATTGTCATCAAAACAAAACGACAGCCTACAGGCTGGGAAAGGATCTTCACCATCCCTATATCTGAGAGAGGGCTGATATCCAGAATATATAAAGAACTAAAGAAGTTTAAAAGCAGAAAATCAAGCAAGCCGATTAAAAAAATGGGGTACAGAGCTAAACAGAGAATTCTCAGTAGAGGAATACAGAATGGCAGAGAAACACTTAAAGAAATGCTCAATGTCCTTAGCCATCAGAGAGATGCAAACCATGCATTTTTATAGAGACTTAAATTATACATTTGGATTTGTAGTGTGCAGGACTTTTAAGATTGTAATATGTTTTACATTCTGATATTAATATCTGATACTGGGAATGAATGAAATGAAAGGTTATTGTTTAATGAAGATGCCTTTGTTTGTCCTGGTGATAAGGAGTAAATAGCCCTTGCTAGTCTTATGTCAATTTGACCCAACTAAAGTAATTTAAAAGGAGGAAACCTTACTTAACTAACAATGTCTGTATAAGATCAGTTAAACAGCACTTTTCTAAAGCCTTTGCATCAGCTCCTACCTCCAGGTGCCTACCCTTTTGAAGTTCCTGCCCTGAGTGCCTTCATTGTTGGACTTTAATAACAAAGGATAATCCCTTTTCTTCCCAAGTTGCTTTTGGCCACTGTGTTTGATCATAGCAATAAAAACCCTACCTAAGACAAATAGTTTAAGTTCTGTTAATGTAATTAAACAAGGAGAGTTTAGATTTAAAATCTTATAACAATATGCCTATCTCATTTCATTCCCTGAAACTCACCCAACTACTAGAACTGTGATCTTGACTTGATAGCGCTGCATACTCAGTGCCAAGTCTGTAATTGAGAGCAGAAGCACAAGTGTTTCTGATGGTTGTCACAGTTTATAACCTATTACAATAGCAGTATTGACACACTCTGATCCTATCCAAACTGACACAGATATTAGTTACTATTTACCAGTTTATATCCCTCATGGTTCTAGTATTCTTACTTTCATGAATTAGCAGAGTTCTATCATTTGTAAAATTAAATACTTAGCAAAATTGCATTTACAAATCAGTGACAGTGATTCAGGGTGCTTTCTATTTTTTTATTTTCTTTTTTTATTTCTTTAATAATTACACTTTATTCACTTTGTATCCCCCCCCTGTGATTCCCTCCCTCCTCCTGTCCCAATCCCTCCCTTCTCCACCCTCTGCATGCATGCCCCTCCCTGATAGGGGAGGACTTCTTTTCCTTCCTTCTGATCCTAGTCAATTAGGTCTCATCAGGAGTGGCTGCAATGTTTTCTTCTGTGGCCTGGTAATGCTGCTTCCCCCTTGGGGTAGGTAATTAAGGAGCAGGCCAATCAGTTTATATCAGAGACCATCCCTGTTCCTATTACAATGGAACCCATTTGGATACTGAACTGCCATGGGTTACATCTGTGCATGGGTCTTAGGTTATCTCCATGCATAGTCTTTGTTTGGAATATCAGTCTCAGAAAAGACCACTGTGCTCACACTTTTTGGTTCTGCTGCTCTCCTTGTGGGGTTCTCATCCTTTCCAGATCTTACTGTTTCCCACTTCTTTCATAATATTCCCTGCAGTCTGCCCAAAGGTTGCCCATAAGTCTCAGCATCTGCATTGACAGTCTGCAGGGAAGAGCATTTCAGAGGTCCTCTGTGTCAGGCTCCTGACTTGTTCCCTCTTTTCTCCTTCTCTGATGTCCATCCTCTTTGCCTTTCTCGATAGGAATTGAGCATTTTAGCAAGAGTCCTCCCTCTTGATTAGTTTCTTTAGGTATACAGATTTTAGTAGGTTTATCCTATATTACATGTTTATATGAGTGAGTATATACCGTGTGGATCTTTCTGCTTTGGGGATAGCTCAGTCAGGATGGTCTTTTCCAGATCCCACCATTTACCAGCAAATTTCATGATTTCCTTGTTTTTTATTGCTGAGTAATATTCCATTGTGTAGATATACCACAATTTGTGCATCCATTCCTCCACTGAGGGGCATCTGGGCTATTTCCAACTTCTGCCTATTACAAATAAAGTTACTACAAACATGGTTGAGCAAATATCCTTATTGTATAAATGAGACTATTTTGGGTATATGCCTAGGAGTGGTATAGCTGGATCTTGAGGAAGCGCTATTCCTAGTTGTCTGAGTAAGTACCAGATTACTTTCTAGAGTGGTTGTACAAGTTTACATTCCCACCAGCAGTGAAGGAGGGTTCTCCTTTCTCTACATGATCAAAAGATGTATGAAATTATCAAAAAATTAAGGAAACATTATTTATTTATTTATTTTTTACTACTAATTACATTTTATTCATTTTGTATTCCCCCAAAGCCCCTCCTCCCCTCCCGATTCCACCCTTCCACGCCCTTCCTCATGCATGACCCTCCCCAAGTCCACTGATGGGGAGGTCTTCTTCTCCTTCCTTCTGATCTTAGTCTAACAGATCACATCAGAAGTGGCTGCATTTTCATCTTCTGTGGCCTGGTAAGGCTGCTCCCCCATCTGGGAGAGGTGATAAAAGAGTAGGCCAATCAGATTATGTCAGAGGCAGACCCTCTTCCCATTACAGTGTAACCCACTTGGAAACTGAACTATCATGTGCTACATCTGTGCAGGGGTTCTAGGTTATCTCCATGAATAGTCCTTGGTTGAAGTATGAGTCTCTGGGAAGTTCCCTGTGTTCAAATTTTCTGGTTCTGTTGCTCTCCTTGTGTGGTTCCAGTCCTCTCCAGCTCTTACTATTTCCCACTTCTTACATAAGATTCCATGCACTCTGCCCGACAGTTGGCCATAAATCTCAGCATCTGTTTTGATAGTCTGCAGGGCAGAGGCTTTCAGAGGCCCTCTGTGGGAGGTTCCTAGGTTGTTTCCTGTTTTCTTCTTCTGATGTCCAACCTATTTGCCTTTCAGGATGGGGATTGAGCATTTCAGTCAGGTTCCTCTCTCTTGTTTAGTTTCTTTAGATGTACAGTTTTTAGTAGGTTTATCCCATGTTACATCTATATGAGTGAGTATATACCGCGTGTGTCTTTCTGCTTCTGGGACAGCTCACTCAGGATGATCCTTTCCAGGTCCCACCATTTACATGCAAATTTCATGATTTCCTTATTTTTCATTGCTGAGTAATGCTCCATTGAGTAGACATACCACAATTTCTGCATCCATTCTTCAGTTGAGGGGAATCTGGGCTGTTTCTAGCTTCTGGCTATTACAAATAAAACTGCTACAATCATGGTTGAGCAAATGCCCTAATTATGTACTTCAGCCTCTTTTGGATATATGCCTAGGCGTGGTATGGCTGGGTCTTGAGGAAGTGCTATTCCTAGTTGTCTGAGAAAGGGCCAGATTGATTTCCAGAGTGGTTGTGCAAGTTTACATTCCCACCAGCAGTGGAGAAGGGTTCCCCTTTCTCCACAACTACTCCAGCATGTGTTGTCACTTGAGTTTTTCATCTTGGCCATTCTGATGGGTGTAAGGTGAAATCTCAGGGTTGTTTTGATTTGCATATCCCTAATGGCTAATGAGGTTGAGCATTTCTTTAAGTGTTTCTCTGCCATTCGATATTCCTCTATTGAGAATTCTCTGTTTAGCTCTGTACTCCATTTTTTAATTGGATTACTTGATTTTTTCCTGTTTAACTTCTTTAGTTCTTTATATATACTAGATATTAGTCCTCTGTCAGATATAGGTTTGGTGAAGATCCTTTCCCAATCTGTAGGCTGTCATTTTGTTCTGACAACAGTCTCTTTTGTTTTACAGAAGCTTTTCAGTTTCATGAAATCCCATTTATTGATTGTTGCTCTTAGAGCCTGTGCTGTTGGTGTTCTGTTCAGGAAGTTGCCTCCTGTGCCCATGAGTTCAAGACTCTTCCATACATTTTTTTTCTAAGTGGTTTAGTGTGTCTGGTTTTATGTTGAGGTCTTTGATCCACTTGGACTTTAGTTTTGTGCAGGGTGATAAGTATGGATCTATTTGCATTTTTCTACATGTAGACATCCAGTTAGAGCAGCACCATTTGTTAAAGATGCTATCTTTTTTCCATTCTATGGTTTTGGCATCTTTGCCAAAAATCAGGTGTGCATAAGTGTGTGGATTTATGTCAGGGTCTTCTATTCAATTCCATTGATCCATCAGTCTGTTTCTATACCACTACCATACAGTTTTTAGTATTATTGCTCTATAGTAGAGCTTGAGATCAGGGATGGAGATACCTCCTGAAGATCTTTTACTGTAGAGAATTGTTTTAGCAATTCTGGGTTTCTTGTTGTTCCATATGAAGGTGAGGATTTTTTTTCAAGGTCTATAAAGAATTGTGTTGGTAATTTGATGGGAATTGCATTGAATCTGTTGATTGCTTTTGGTAAGCTGGCCATTTTCACTATATTAATCCTGCCAAGCCATGAACATGGGAGATCTTTCCATCTTCTGATATCTTCTTCTATTCTTTCTTCAGAGACTGGAAAATGTTTTCATACAAGTCTTTGACTTGCTTGGTTAGGTTCACACCAAGGTACTTTATGTTTGTGGCTATTATGAAGGGTGTTGTTTCCCTAATTCCTTTCTTGGCCCCTTTGTCTTTTGTATACAGGAGGGCTACTGATTTTTTTTTTCAATTAATTTTGTAGCCAGCCACTTTGCTGAAGGTGTTTATCAGCTACAGGAGTTCCCTGGTAGAATTTTGGGGGTCACTCAGGTATAATATCATATCATCTGCAAATAGTGATAATTTGACTTCTTCCTTTCTGATTTTTATCTCCTTGATCTCCTTCAATTGTCTTATTGCTCTAGCAGGGACTTCAAGAACAATGTTGAAGAGATATGGAGATAGTGGACAGCCTTGCCTTGTCCCTGATTTCAGTGGAAATGATTTAAGTTTCTCTCCGTTGAGTTTGATATTGGCTATCGGCTTGCTATATATTGCCTTTCCTATGTTCAGGTATGTGCCATGTATCTCTAATCTCTCCAAGACTTTAAACATGAATGGATGTTGGATTTTGTCAAATTCCTTTTCAGCATCTAAGGAGATGATCATGTGTTTTTTCTCCTTCAGTTTGTTTATGTGTTGGATCACGTTGATGGAATTCCATATATTGAACCACCCCTGCATGCCTGGATTGAAGCCTACTTGGTCGTAGTGAATGATATTTTTTTTTGAATGATATCTTTTATGTGTTCTTGGATTCAGTTTGCAAGTATCTTGTTGAGTATTTTTGCATCAATGTTCATGAGGGAGATTGGGCTGAAATTCTCTTACTTTGTTGGGTCCTTGTGAGGTTTAGGTACCAAGGTGACTGTGGCTTCATAGAATGAATTTGGTAGTGTTCCTTTTGTTTCTATTTTATGGAATAGTTTCAAGAGTATTGGTGTTAGCTCTTCTTTGAAGGCCTGGTAGAATTCTGCGCTGAAACCATCTGGCCCTGGGCTTTTTTTGCATGGTAGACTTTTGATGACAGCTTCTATTTCCTTAGGGGATATAGGACTATTTAATTGGTTTACCTGTTTTTTTATTCAGCTTTGGCATGTAGAATCAGTCAAGAAAATTTTCCATTTCATTTAGAATTTCAAATTTTGTGGCATATAGACTTTGGAACTAAGACCTAATTATTGTTTGGATTTCTTCAGTGTCTGTGGTTATGTCCCCCTTTTCATTTCTGATTTTGTTGATTTGGATAGTGTCTCTCTGCCTTTTAATTAGTTTGGCTAAGGGTTTGTCTAGCTTGTTGATTTTTGTCAAAGAACAAACTCTTGGTTTCATTGATTCTTTTAATTGTTTTATTTGTTTCTAATTGATTGATTTCAGCCTTGAGTTTGATTATTTCCAGCCATCTACTTCTCTTTGGTGTGTCTGCTTCTTTTTTTCCAGGGCTTTCAAGTGAGCCATTAAGTTGCTTGCATGACATATTTCGAATTTCTTCTTGAAGGCACTTAGTGCTATGAACTTTCCTCTTAGCACTGCTTTCATTGTGTCCCATAAGTTTGGGTATGTTGTGCCTTCATTTTCATTGAATTCTAGGAAGTCTTTAATTTTTTTCTTTATTTCTTCTCTGACCCAGCTGTCATTTAGTAGCAAGTTGTTCAGTTTTCATGTGTGTGTAGGCCTTTTGCTATTTTTGTCATTGAGGTCCAACTTTAGTCCATGGTGATCAGATAGAATACAATGGATTATTTCAACCTTCTTATATCTGTTGAGTCTTGCTTTGTGACCACCTGTATGGTCTATTTTGGAGAAAGTTCCATGAGGTGCTGAGAAGAAGGCAAATTCTTTTGTGTTTGGGTTAAAGGTTCTGTAGATATCCGTGAGGTCCATTTGATTCATGACCTCTATCAGAGTTATTGTTTCTGTGTTTAATTTCTGTTTTGTTGACTGGTCCTTTGTTGAGAGTGGGGTGTTGAAGTCTCCCACTATTAATGTGTGGGGGTCTATGTGTGGTTTAAGTTTTATTAAAGTTTCTTTTAAAATATCAGTGTCCTTGCATTTGGGGCATAGATGTTCAGGATTGTGATATCTTCCTGGTGGATTTTCCCCTTGATGAGTATGAAGTGTTCTTCTCCATCTTTTTTGATTAATTTTAGTTGGAAATCTATTTTATTAGATATTAGAATGGCTACTCCTGCTTGCTTCTTGGGTCCATTTGCTTGGAAAACCGTCTTCCAGCCCTTTACTCTCAGGTAATGTCTATCTTTGTGCCTTAGGTGTGTTTCTTGTATGCAACAGATTGTTGGGTCTTGTTTACACATCCATTCTGTTAGTCTGTGTCTTTTTATTGAAGAATTGAGTCCATTGATGTTGAGGGGGATTAATGACCAGTGGCTGTTAGATCCTCTGATATTGATGTTGGCTATGGAATTGTGTTTGTGTGTTTGGCTACTTTTGGTTTTGCTGTAGTGAAGTTATTTATTTCCTGTGTTTTCTTGAAAGTAGTTAGTTTTCTTGGGTTGTATTGTTCCTTCTAGTACCTTTGTAATGCTGGATTTGTGTGTAGGTATTGTTGAAATTTGTTTTTGTCATTGAATATCTTGTTTTCTCTGTCTATGAAGACTGAGAATTTTGCTGGGAACAGTAGCCTAGGCTGATATCTGTGTTCTCTTATGGTCTTCATGATATCCGTCCAGGCTTTTCTGGTTTTCATAGCTTCTGTTGAGAAATCAGGTGTGATTCTGATGGGTTTGCCATTATATGTTACTTGGCCTTTTTCCCTTGCAGCTTTTAGTATTTTTTCTTTGTTCTGTATACTTAACTGTGTAGATTATTATGTGGTGGGAGGATTTTCTTTTCTGGTCTAATTTATTAGGTGTTCTGTAAGCCTTTTGTAGGCTTATAGGCCTCCCCTTTAAGTTGGGGAAATTTTCTTCAATGATTTTGTTGAAAATATTTTCTGGGCCTTGGAGGAGGGAATCTTCTTTTTTCTCTATTCCTATTATTCTTAGTTTTTGTCTTTTTATGTTGTCTTGGATTTCTTGGATGGTTTGTGTCAGGAATTTTTTAGATATATTATTTTCTTTGACAGATACATCTATTTCTTCCATTGTATCTTCCATACCTGAGATTCTTTCTTCCTTCTCTTGTAGTCTGTTGCTTATGCTTACTTCTGTAATTCCTGTTTTCTTTCCTAGGTTCTCCCTCTCCATGATTTTCTCAATTTGTGTTTTCATTAATTCTTCTAATTCTACCTTCAGATCTTGAACCATTTTGTTGATTTCCTTCACCTGTCTGATTGTATTTTCCTGTTTTTCCTTCAGTTCCTTCAGCTGTTTGTTTGAACATTCCTCTGTTTCTTTTATTTATTTCAGTGATTTAATCATTTTCTCTCTGAATGCCACAAGCTTTTGGCTGCATCTTCCTGTATTTCTTTACAGATGACCATAATCTGTTTTACTATATCTTCCCCTAAATCTTTATGCATTTTATTTGCTTCCTCCATTAACCTCTTCATAAGCATAGATGTTAGGTCATATTTTTGAATTTCATTTATATTAGGGTGTCCAGGCCTATTTGTCTCTGGATAACTGGGTTCTGGGGATGCCATATTGCTTTGCTTTTCTTTGGTTGTGCTTTTTCGCTGGCCTCTATCCATCTCTCTGTCTCAGGTGTTGTCTGTTATTTTCTGGTGCCTGCTGTGTCTTAGGGTGGGGAGAAACCACTTGACGGGGTTCTGAAGTTCTCCTCTGCTTTTTGGGTATCATCAACTGAATGGTGGTGCTCCTCAGGAATTGTCACAGTTCACGTCAGGTGTATGGACCTGTGTGGTAACTGTGGTGTTCAGGAAGGATCTCCTCTCATCAGTAGAGGTCCTAGTGGTGGCTGCCCTGCTGCTGGGTTTCTTGCTATGAATTTAGTGAGCAGCATCTGTTGCTCTTAAGGTGTAATTGTTGGGTGCAGCCCTCTTGAAGAACCAGGGATTTCCACAGGTTTGTCAGTTTAGCTAGGGATAACTGGTTGATCCTTGGAGCAGTATTTGAGTATTGCTGTAATGCCGCTCTGGCTTTTGTAGGTCTGAGGATGCAGCTGTGTGCCCAGTGCCCTAGTGGTACTCAATAATGGCGGGTGAGCACAGTGCTCATACTGTGCTAGAGCCTAGAGTCTAGGAGAAGGCTAGAGCCTAGAGTCTAGGTGAATCCAGAAAGTCTTTTGGAGCTGGTTGTCCTGAGTGTTGGACCTGATGATCCCCCCTCTCTGTGTGGTTTCCTCCTGATAGGTACACCCTGTCTTTGCTTTGGGGACAGGCATTCTGTCTGTGATGGTGAGTAGAACCCGCAGGCACAGACTTACGTGGCTCTGCCTTTCTGCGTTTCTAGGAATTGGGTGCCTGGGCATTTGCCAAAATTGGTTAATTTTTCCCGAGACCTTTTCAGGCTGAGTGCTCTGAGATGAGACCAGCCTTTCCCCTCCCTGTGGGTTTGCACCGGGTAGAGAAACTCAATCTCTGGTGCCCTGGGGCCCACAGTTCTATCTGGGGCAGCGAGTCAGGCGCAGGCAGGACTCTGTGCTGGCACCTAGGTCCCCAGCTCTGGCTCTGGGCTGGCCTCTGGGCGCCCACAGAACCCCGAGTCCTTTTCAGGGGATGTCTGGGTGATCTAAGGTTGGTCCCAATCATTTACTGCACTGTGGTGTTATCTCTCGACTGTAAATCTTAATCTCTGATGTTGTGGTGCCCACAGTTCAGTCTGGGACAGTGATCAGAGCACTCTGGCCTACAGCTCTGGGCTGGCAACTAAGCACCTGGTGGAACCAGGATCTTTTCGCGGTTTAGCTGGGTGAGTTAAAGCTGATTGAATCCCCCACCATGGGGTATCCTCTCACCTGGGAAACACAATCACTTGTGTTTTAGGGCTGAGAGTTCTGACTGCTAGTCACACTGGTCACTGTGCTGATCCTGCTGTGCTGCTGTTCAGAGTGAGAGTCATCCTGGCGCCACCATCTTCCATGCTTTCTATTTTAATTTCCTATAGTCATAGGATTTGAAATGAGTTTTTAGGTACATACTTGTCAAAATTCGATATGCTTAAGATTTTCCTTGGTTGTTGTGCTTCATTAGAATATATTCCCCAGCCCTAAATCAATGATTAATTTAGTATGGTAAGTCATGTAGGCTATGTCTTTTTTTAAATTAAATTTTTATTTTTATATTAATTACAGTTTATTCACTTTGTATTGCAGCTGTAGCCCCCTCCCTCATTCCCTCCTAATCCCACCTTCCCTCCCTCATCTCCTCCCATGCTTCTCCAAGTCCACTGATAGGGGAGGTTCTCTTCTCCTTCCATCTGACCCTAGCCTATCAGGTCTCATCAGGACTGGCTGCATTGTGTAGGCTGTGTCCTTACACTCTGGAAAAAAGTGTGGACATGGGTGGCTGTACAGCACATGTACACATTCCCTAAACGATGTGTAGCTGTTAAGTAGCATGATTCACTGTCATTTGCAAAGTTTAGAGCTAAATTAAAATTAGCTTGGTACGTTTCCTGAAGTCAATTCCTTACGTTTCAGATTGCATTTTCTATTTAGTACCATATTTCCATCTATCCAAAGTTTTTCTAAATGAACATTTATACAATCAAACTTTAACTTCCAAAATTAATGTTCAACTATTTGTGATTTTAAAAAGCAGTGTGATGTTATAAATTACGATGACTTTAAAGAATATAGCAAAATGTGGAATATGAGCCCATAGCTACTGTTAACTGAATAAATGATAAATTAAGCTATGTGCACTCCAAACTCCTTTCTCAAATGTGATTCATAGACTTCATTAAGAAACAGAATACTTCTCTTCTCAAGACATGTGTACGACTAGTGAAATGAAGTACTGTTTTTTTGTGCAGTGTAGTCATTATTTAATCATGTGAACTTTCATTAATAATGGAGAAATGAATAATGCAGCTGCAAAAACAAACAAAAAGACAATGTTTCTTTTTTATTGAAATTGCTTGGGTAAAATGTACATATAAGAAAATCTAGAAAACAATAGATATAAAAAATATAGTAAGACCAGTACATTCAGTGAATCCGAGTTAAAAAATCTGTAAAATTTTAAAATTATTTTGATAAGCTTGTCATTTATTTCACCAATGATATTTTGGTAGCAGTTTACATTTCATGAAAGGTTATTTAGGTCAATAAAATTCTACCACAGGTCTCATTAAACACTCATTAAATTAAATACGTTGTAATTTTTGAAACACAAGAAATTTATTGATATCTTTTTCAAATTTTTAATTTTTATTACTGTATGTATGTTCCTCAGCAGAAAGAAGACTATAATACTGTGGAGCTGGAGTTGTAATGCTGTGATTTAATGATATGCTTAGATTAAAATCTGAAACTGAAATTTTCTGTCTTAAAGTCCAACTTGCTTTTCTCTGAGATTAAAGTGCTTGGTTATACTATAGTAGTGTTAGCTTAAGAGATGAATGTTTTATATGACAAGTGGCCTGCTGAATTTTTAAAGCATTATTAAACCAATAGTTAATTCATAGATTACCAGTGAAAACAATAATTTCTTAGAGTTAACAATGAAAACAGAATTCTACAGTATTTTGCGACTTTCCCTTCTTTCTAAGCATTGAATCAATAGAAAAATCAATTATTGCTTAAATGGAAAATATACAAAATTCATCTGGTAATAACAATTTTTTCTACTCCAAATTTTATAATATTTAAATTTTATTTAAGACTGTTGGTCTGAATGAGATGTGGTCATAATTATAACTAATTTTTACAAAATACAATATTAGGGGGGTGCCAAGAGGACACTGTGTCTGATGAGTAGGACAGCAGTGACTGCACAGAGACCAACAGAATGAACTGTGTGCCATAAAAAAACAGCAATTGTTTCCCAGGAGAGAGGAAGCCCCACACTGTGGGAAGCAATCTAGTCCATTCTCAGGTCACTTATCTAAACCCCAGAAGAGTTCCAGGGTCCCAGCAGGTGCTTTCAGTTGCCAGCCCAGAGTCACAAGCCTGCATGCCCTGATCACCATCCCAGACTAAACTGTGGGGCCCTACAAAACCAGAGACTGGGTTTTCCAGTCAAGAGAAAAACCCCACAGTGAAGGAAGGAATCAGGACCAACAAACTTCAGGTTACCCAGACAATCCCTAGAAAAGGTCCTGGGCTCCTCCAAGCACTCAGCTGCCAGCCCAGAGACCTGCCTGAGTGTCTAATTCAACCAACCCAGAAAGAACCAACCAAAGTACCAGAGACTGGGTTTCCCTGTGAGGAGGAAACTCAACTGTGAACGAAATATCAGCTCCAACCTCAGGGAACCCAGCTGACCCTCCACTCCCCAAAAACTTCTCAGGAAAATTTCCCATGTTTCTGCAAGCACCCAGTCACCAGTGCAGAGCCACTTCCTTGCAAGCCTGACCCTCTGTCCCAGACAGAACCGTGTGCCCCCAAACACCAGAGACAGGGTTTCCCTCTCTGGAGGAATCCCCACAGTGGGGGAAACATCAGGTCCTACATCAGGACATCCAGCTAATCGACAGAAAATTCCTGGGTTCCCACAGGCTCAGGGCTCTGGCCTCCTGCCATACTCCTGAGTGTTGTGCTCACCTGCCACTGAGCATAGCTTGGATACTGGGGCACAGAGCTCCAACCTCAGACCTACCAAGGGATCAGCCACAGACACTGCTCCAATGCACAACCTGTCTCCCTAGCTAAACTGACCAAACTCCATTTGTTCCCTGGTTCTTCAAGAGGGCTGCACTCAGCAAACACAGGTTAAGAGCAGCAGCAGTAGCTCTCTAAATTCAGAGCAAGAAACCCAGTGGCAGGGCACCCATCACTAGGTCTTCTCCTGGTGAAAGGAGAGCCCCCCTGACTACCAATGACCCAAATTAAATCTAAAACACTCCTGACAAAACCATCCAAAAATTCCAAGACAACATGAAAAGACAAAACATAAGAATAATAGGAATAGAGGAAAAAGAAGTTCCCATCTCCAAGGCCCAGAAAATATTTTTTTAAATATTAAAAGAAAATTTCCCCAACATAAAGGAGAGGGCCATTAGCATACAAGAGTCCTACAGACCACCTAATAAATTAGAACAGAACAGAAAATCCTCCCACCAAATAATAATCAAAATAGTAAGTATAGAGAATAAAGAAAAAATACTAAAAACTGAAAGGGAAAAGGACCAAGTAACACATAATGATAAACTTATCAAAATCACACCTGACTTCTCAACAGAGAGGATGAAAGCCAGAAGGGCCTAGATAGCTATCATGAAAACCCTAAGAGAACACAGATGTCAGCCCAGACTACTATACCCAAGTGCCAGGAGCCAAAGCTATTTACTGAAGCCAAAACCAATTAGTGAGCCAAAGCCATTTAGTGGAGTCAATGCCAATTAGTGGAAAAGTTACCAACAGCTACACTAGGACCCTTGGTCATGGGTGATAGATTTATGTGAGAACACGTGCTTGTTAGTCTTGGAGCATTCTTGAGATATCTTAAGGAAACATTCTTATAGTATCTTGCAGGTGCAGTATCTCAAACCATAAAACACTTTTGCTATCTTCTGCAGCAGTAAATTAGCCTTCCCCCTTTCCTGCATTCTCCTATATAGTTGAGTAAAAATTTCAAATAAATGAGGCTTTGATCAGACAAACAGACTTAGCCTCCCTCCTGGCGTCTCTGTGTCCTACCTCATTATTTCCACACACACCCCCTTAGGATTCCATTGAACTCCCATGGGTCGGGACACCCAAGAAAACTCTCATTCATCAAAGATGGAGAAAAGAATAAAAACAACAAAAACTAATTTAAACAATACCTACCCACAAATCCAGCATTACAGACAAAACTAGAAGGAAAAATACAACCTAAGAAAGCTAAGTACATTCAGGACAATGCAAGAAATAAACAACCTCACTACAATAAAACTAAAAGAAGCAAAGAACACAAATACACTACCAGAAGCAACATCAAAACAAAAGAATCTAACAGCTATTGGTCATTAATCTCTCAACATCAATGTATTCAATTCTCCAGTAAAAAGACACAGACCCCCTGCACAGATGTAATCCATGGCAGTTCAGTATCCAAGTAGGTTCCCTAGTAAGGGGAACAGGGACTGTCTCTGACATGAACTCAGTTGGCTGGTTCCTTGATCACCTACCCTGATTATGGAGCAGACTTACCAGGCCACAGAGGAAGACAATGCAGCCAGTCCTGCTGAGACCTGATAGGCTAGGGTCAGAGGGAAGGGGAGAAAGACCTCCCTACCAGTGGACTTGGAGAGGGGCATGGGAGGAGATGAGGGAAGGAGGATGGGGTTGGGAGGGAATAAGCAAGGGGGCTGGGATACAAAGTGAATAAACTGTAATTAATATAAAAATAACATAAAAATAAAAGGCACAGACTAAGAGAATGAATGCATAAACAAGACCCAACAATCTGCTGCATACAAGCAACACATCTAAATCACAAAGATAGACATTACCTGAGAGAAAAAGCCTGGATGACAGTTCTCCAAGAATCAAGCAGGAGTAGCCATTCTAATATCAAATAAAATAGACTTTCAACCAAAAATCAATCAAAAGAAATGGAGAAGGTCACTTCATATACATCAAAGATGCTTCCACCAAGAAGACATCACAATTCTGAACATCTATGCCCCAAATACAAGTGTACCCACATTTGTAAAAGAAACATTAGTAAAACTTAAACCATACATAGATCCCCACACATTAATAGTGGGAGATTTCAACACCCCAGTCTCAAAAAAGGAAAGATCAAAACAGAAATTAAACAAAGAAAAAAATGACTCTAACAGATTTCATGAATCGAAGGGAACTAACAGACATCTACAGAACTTTTCACTCAAACACAATAGAATTTACCTTCTTCTCAGCACCTCATGGAACCTTCTCCAAAATACACCATGTAGTTGGTCACAAAGCAAGCCTCAACAGATACAAGAAGATTGAAATAATTCCTTGTATCCTATCTGATCACCATGAACTTTATCTGGACCTCAACAACAAGAGAAATAGCAAAAAGCCTACACACTAAAGGAAAATAAACAACTTGCTACTCCATGACAGCTCCTTTAGGAAAGAAATAAAGATAGAAATTAAAGACTTCCTAGAATTCAATGAAAATGAAGGCACAACATACCCACATTTATGTGACAATGAAAGCAGTGCTAAGGGGAAAGTTCATAACACTAAGTGCCTTCATAAAGAAATTCAAAACATCTCATATGAGCAACTTAACTGCTTATCTGATAGCCATAGAAAAAAAGAAGCAGACACACCCAGGGGAGTAGACAGCTGGAAACAATCAAACTCAGGGCTAAAATCAATCAACTAGAAACAAAGAAAACAATTCAAAGAATCAATGAAACCAAGAGCTGGTTCTTTAAGAAAATCAGTACGATTGACAAACCCTTAGCCAAACTAACTAAAAGGCAGAGAAACACTATCCAATCAACAAAATCAGAAATGAAAAGGGGGACATAGCTACAGATACTGAGGAAATCCAAAAAAAATCATTAGCTATTACTTCAAAAGTCTATATGCCTCAAAATTTGAAAATGTGTATAAAATGGACAATTTTCTTGATAGATTCCACTTGCCAAAACTGAATCAAGACTGGGTAAATAAATTAAATAACCCTATATCCCCTAAGAAAATAGAAGGTGTCATCAAGCACTGATCGTTTCATCACAGAATTATACCAGAACTTCAAAGAAGAGTTAACACCAATACTCTTTAAATTATTCCATAAAATAGAAACAGAAGGAACATTACCAAATTCATTCTATGAAGCCACAGCCACTGTGATACCTAAACCACACAAAGACCCAACAAAGAAAAAGAACATCATGCCAATCTCCCTTATTAACATTGATGCAAAAATAATCAATAAAATACTCACAAACTGAATCCATAAACACATCAAAGATATAAACCACTAAGACCAAGTAGGCTTATCCCAGGCATGCAGGGATGGTTCAATATATGGAAATCCATCAATGTAATTCACCATATAAACAAAGTGAAAGAAAAAAAAAACGTGATAATCTCCATAGATGCTGAAAAGGCATTTATTTGATAAAATCCAACGCTCATTTATGTTTGAAGTCCTGGAGAGATCAGGGATACAAGGCACTCACCTAATCATAGTGAAGACAATATAGAGCAAGCCTATAGCCAACATCACAATAAATATAGAGAAACTTAAATTAATCACACTGAAATCAGGGACAAGGCAAGGCTGCCCACTCTCTCCATATCTCTTCAACATATTTCTTGAAGTATTTGCTACAGCAAGAAGACAATTAAAGGAGATTAAGTACAAATAAGAAAGGAAGAAATCAACGTATCACTATTTTCTGATGATATGATAGTATACATGAGTGACCCCAAAAATTCTGTCAGAGAACTCCTTCAGCAGAGAAACACCTTCAGCAATGTGGCTGGATACAAAATTAACTCAAAAAAAATCAGTATCCCTCCTGTTTACAAAATACAAATGGACTGAGAAAGAAATTAGGGAAACACTACCCTTCAGAACAGCCATAAAAGACATAAAGTACCTTAGTGTAACTGTAACCAAGGAAGTCAAAGACTTATGTGAAAAAAAAATTCAAGTGGAGAAAGAAAATGAAGAAGATATCAGAACATGGAGACATCTTCCATGCTCATGGCTCAGGAGTATTAGCACAATAAAAAGTCCATTTTACCGAAAGTAATTTGCAGATTCAATGCATTCCAAATCAAATTACCAACACAGTTATTTACAGATCTTCTAGAGGTATCTCCATCCCTGATCTCAAGCTGTATGACAGAGCAGCAGCAATGAAAAATGCATTGTACTAGCATAGAAACAAACTGGTAAATCCGTGGCATTGGATAGAAGATCCAGAAATGAACCCACACAGCTATGGACACCTGATTTTTCACAAAGATGCCAAAATCATACAATGGAAAAAAGACAGCATCTTCAACAAATGGTGCTGGTCTAACTGGATGTCTACCTGTAGAAAAATGCGAATAGATCCATATTTATTACCCTGCACAAAACCAAAGTCCAAATGGATCAAAGACCTCAGCAGAAACCCAGACACACTAAACCTGTAAGAAGAAAAACTGGGAAAGAGCCTTGAACCCATTGGCACAGGAGACAACTTCCTGAACAGAAAACCAACAGCACAGGCTCTATATAAACAATAAATAGGATATCAGGAAACTGAAAACTTTTGTAAAGCAAAGGACACTGTTGTCAGAACAAAATGACAGCCTACAGACTGGGGAAAGGATCTTCGCCAACCCTAAATCTGAGAGAGGGCTAATATCCAGAAATAAAGAACTCAAGAAGTTAAACAGCAACAAATCAAGTCATCCAATTTAAAAATGGAGTACAGAGTTAAACAGAGAATTCTCAGCAGAAGATATAAAATGGCAGAGAAACGCTTAAAGAAATGCTCAACATCCTTAACCATCACGGAAATGCAAATCAAAATGACCCTGAGATTTCACCCATCAGAATAACTAAGATCTAAAACTTCAGTGAGTATATATGCTGGAGAGGATGTGGAGAATGGGGACTTCTCCTATATTACCAGTGGAAACCTAAATTTGTACAACCACTTTGGAAATCAGTCTGGCACTTTCTCAGAAAATAGGATTAGTGTTACCTGAAGATCCAGCTATATCACTCCTAGGCATACAACCAAAATATGATCAAGTATGAACAAGGACACTTGCTCAACCACGTTCATAGCAGTTTTATTCGTACTAGCCAGGATCTGGAAACTACCCAGATAAATGGATAATGAAACTGTTATCTCATTTACAAAATGGAATACTACTCAACAATTAAATATAAGGAAATCATAAAATTTGCAGGCAAATGGTGGGAACTAGAAAATATCATCCTGAGTATGGCATGGTAGAAGTAGAAGGACACACATGGTATATATACTCAGTTATAAGTGAATATTGGAAATATAATATCAGCATATACATACTAAAACCTGTACACCTAAAGAAGCTAAACAAGAA
Source organism: Meriones unguiculatus (assembly GCF_030254825.1). Classification (NCBI taxonomy): domain Eukaryota; kingdom Metazoa; phylum Chordata; class Mammalia; order Rodentia; family Muridae; genus Meriones; species Meriones unguiculatus. The sequence continues at coordinate 79,505,080 of NC_083350.1, read as the reverse complement.
GGACCATCGGTAAGATGCTCAATCCTCAATCAGAAAAGCAAACGGGATAGACATCGAAAGAGGGAGAAAATAGGGAATAGGACGAATAGGACAGGAGCCTACTACAAAATGCCTCTGAAAAACTCTACCCAGCAGGGTATTGAAGCAGATGCTGAGACTCATAACCAAATTTGGGCAGACTGCAGGGAATCTTATGAATAAGGAGGAGATAGGAAGCCCTTGAGGGTAAAGGAGCTCCACAAGGAGAGGAACAGAACCAAAAAATCTGGGCCCAAGGGTCTTTTCTGAGATTGATACTCCAACCCTGGACCATTCATGGAAGTAACCTAGAATCCTTGTACAAATATAGCCCAAGGTAGCTCAGTTTCTAAGTTAGTTACCTAGCAAGGGGAATAGGGGCTGTCTCTGACATGAACTCAGTGACTGGTTCTTTGGTCACCTCCCCCTAAGAGGGTAGGCATCAGACTTAGAAGGCTACAGAGGAGGAAAATGCAACCAGTCTAATGAAACCTGATAGGCTAGGGCCAGGTGGAAGAGGAGTAGGACCTCCCCTATCAGTGGACTTGGAGAGGGGCGTGGGTGGAGATGAGGGAGGAAGGGCTGGATTGGGAGGTTATGAGGAAGGGAGCTAGAGCTTGGATACAAAATGAATAAATTACAATAAATAAAAAATAAATAATTACTAAAAATACACTATTAGAAATTAGTGACAAGTAGTACAATTATGACACCGGGGTCCTTTTCTCTTGGAATTTAAGCTTAGTATTTATTTTTAAATGATAATTTTTTTAATACATTCTCCACACATTGTTAGTTGTATATATGTTTTCAGGGCTGTTTTTTGCCATAGGGTATCAATTTGCTCCTGCACGAGGTCAATCCTCTGATTGAACACCATCAAGCCTCCTTTTAGTTGAGCATTAATTTCTTTTTGTACATCTAAGGCATGAGCTACATTGGCTAAAAGATTATTCGGGGTCTGAGCAGTCTGCACAGTATGACTCATGGCTAATGCCACAGTGGTAGCTCCAACAGCCGCCAATGAGATGGCAGTAACAATGGCGGCTGTAATTCCAAGATCCCTTTTCTGTCTGAAGAGAGTCATAGTGTGAGGGGCATCAACGGGCACAGGCACCCAGCGAGGCATGCGAGTAATCAGGGCATACCTAAATTTACTAGCATTCCAGCATTGGGCAAAAAAGCGAGTATCATTACCACAATTACTTGGCTCTATCTGGCTAATAATGAATAAAAATGGGGGGTATAAACAAACAGGTGTGGGCTTATAGGAAATATTATGAGAAGCCTTAACCCCCTCGTTGGAACATTCTGCATCAGTTATAGAACTAGCAGTGGTGGTGTCCGAGGTCTGAGTAGGTTCAGGAGACCATTGCCCCCAGGGGCGAGACGTGCTCCATATAAATTGACTAACTCCATGTTTTCCTCCACTTTTGAAAGTCATTTAAGGTTCTTAAATTAATTTCTTTTCCCTTTTTTTTAAAGTTTTTCAACAATTACACTTTATTCATTCTGCATCCCTCCATAAGCCCCTCCCTCCTCCCCTCCCAATCCCACCCTCCCTCCTCCCTCTGCTTGCATGCCACTCCCCAAGTCCACTGATAGGGGAGGTTCTCCTCTCCTTTCTGATCTTAGTCCATCAGTTCACATCAAAAGTGGCTGCATTGTCCTCTACTATGGCCTGGTAAGGCTGCTCCCCCCAGGGGGAGGTGATCAAAGAGCAGGCCAATCAGATTATGTCAGAGGCAGTCCCTCTTCACATTACTATGTAACCCAATTGGACTCTGAACTGCCCTGGGCTACATCTGTGCAGGGGTTCTGGGTTATCTCTATGAATAGACCTTGGATGGAGTATGAGTCTCTGGGAAGTTCCCTGTGTTCAAATTTTCTGGTTCTGTTGCTCTCCTTGTGGAGACCCTGTCCTCTCCAGCTCTTACTATTTCCCAGTTCTTACATAAAATTCCATTCACTCTGCCCAACAGTTGCCCATCAGGCTCAGCATCTGCTTTGATAGTCTGTAGATCAGAGGCTTTCAGAGGCCCTCTGTGGTAGGTTCCTAGGTTGTTTCCTGTTTTCTTCTTCTTCTGATGTCTGTCCTCTTTGCCTTTCCGGATGGGGATTGGACATTTTAGTTAGGGTCCTCTCTCTTGCTTAGTTTCTTTAGATGCACAGGTTTTAGTGGGTTTGTCCTATGTTGTATGTCTATATGAGTAAGTATATACCATGTGTGTCTTTTTGCTTCTGGGACAACTGACTCAGCATCAGGGCTGTTTTTATATACTGGACAACCAATTTGTCTGCTCCTCCCTGAGGAAGAACACCCCTTTTACCCTCGGATTTCTACACTTGCCTGCAGTTTTTTTTCTTTAGCATTGAGCTCTTGTGGGCTTTTCCCACTGGTGTCATCCTTGACCATCACACATGTAGGAAGTCATGTTGGTTAGATATGCATATACAAATATGCATTCAATAATGTTTAATGAAAAAAGAAGCCATAAATTTGAAGGAGAGTGGGGATAGCTGTATGGGAGAGTTTTGGAGGGAGGAATAGAAAAGAATAAACATTGTAATTATGCTACACTTTTGAGAATAAAATAAAATTATAATGGATATGTTGTAGTAAATTTAAAGAGTATGATCTAATAAATGTTTATTAGTAGCTCTATGTTTATCTTGTTGGTATTTAACCCAGTATCATATCACAATAAAATAAAACAGAAGCACCTGTTAGATTTTATAATAGCCTTAAAACACCTTAGGATGGGCAGATAATACCATCTACACTATTTCAATAACCTCACCATCCATCTTCCACCCCCATCCAATGCCATCCTCCTTAACCATCATCATCTTGCTTGTATTCTTCATCTGGATCTTCCAAGCCATTATTGGAGTCCTTCCTTCCAGCCCACATGTTTCTTCTCCACCCTAACCCATCTTGGTCTCTCCTTTTTCCTCTCTTTCTGTCTGTCTGTATGTCTGTCTGTTTCTCCTGTTCCCAGAGACTGGGAACCTTAGCCATGCCTCCCCATTCTCCTCTGCCCAGGCTTTAGACCTTTTAGTAAACCAATAAAGAATAATGTCTTCATCCCCTTTCATGTAAACCCAGCCTATCAGGTGTCATCAGGACTGCTGCATTGTCTTCATCTGTGCCCCATCAGTAGACTTGTGGAGGGGCATAGGAGTAGCAGAGAGAGGAAAGGTGGGATTGGGAGGGAACGAGGATGGGGGCTACATCTGGGATACAAAGTGAATAAATTATAATTAATAAAAAGTAAACAAATTTGAAAAAATAGAATAATGTTTTAAGCAGGTTACACAACAAAAAGAGGTGTATCAGGGCAGTAACCACATTTTGAGGGTCAGTAATTAACATCAAAATACAAGTATCAGACCAACCCCCAATATAGATATTATATACAGTGTCATTTTTGAAACATTTACAAAAATTTTATGGATATTTTTTCAAAAATTTAATCTTTATTTCTGCATATATGATTACCCACAGAAATCAGAAAAGATAATTTAATACCCTGGAGCTGGAGGTATGGACGCTTAGAACTCACAACCACTGTGGTTTCTGATAAAGACCAGCACAGAATCAAGACACCTGCATCCTCAAATGAATGGGGAGGGACACAAGAGTCCTTATCATACTTGAAGGACTAATGAAAGTTAATAACCCCTGAAAGAAAAGGAGTCCATTGTTTTGTTTTGTTTTGTTTCTTACAAGTACAGCCCTTGCTAGAGCTAGAACAGGATGGTCTCAGAAACATGCAAATATTGGCATATTTAATTAGACTCAGTGGGTCGCAAACAAAATGGGAGAAGAAAAAGTAAAAAGTGGAGAGGGAAATTTTATGGGAGAAATCTAGAGGGAGTGGGGGAATATGAGTGAGTGTGGTGGTTTGAATGAAAGTGGGACTACAGGCTTATATATTTCCCCAGGTAAGTGACAGTTTGGGAAGGATTAAAAGCTGTTTGTCACTGGATGTGGGCTCTATGGTTTCATAAAGCCCATGCCAGACCCTTGTCTTCTCCTCTCTCCCTGCTCTTTCCTCTGATAAAATAAGAATAGTGGAATGATACAAGATTCATTAAAAAATATAGCAAATTCATATATCACACTTCACCAAAACCTTAGATAGCCATTTTGTCAGATGTTAAGCTGAGAGACTGGTTATTGGTAGTGACAGTGCTTTCATTTTGGAGTTATAATTGCCTCTTCCTTCATTAGCCATGCCGATTAGCATAAATTTTGATTATTTTCAAGAGATCTTATTGTTAAGTTTTTGGCTTGCTAGTGGTTGTTTCAGTAGCACGATGGTGTTGTATTCATAGATCTTGGCGTTTCATATCTTTTCATTTATATGGCACAGTAAATGACATTTTAACTAGTAACTTTTCAGCTACTACATGTGTTGAACATTGGTGAAAATACACAATATCATACATAAAAATGCTCACTTTATGCCATTATACATTATCAATAATCTCTTATACATACGGCAAGTGTGTCAGTATATTGTGTATGTTGGACAATGACCAAGGAGATACAGTAATCTAATGACTTTCATTAATGAAGTCATACTTTACAATACAGTTAAATCTCTACAAAGTACTTTGGAAAATGGATTTATGAGAAGAAACCATGGTGAAAAGGCAGCAAGTAATGCTATCATTTAACACAGTATCTACACTGATTTTGAAAAATACAAATAAAATCACACTAGTTATTATTCATGTTATCAAGTATTAAATGTAAGTGTTTAGTTAGTATTGAAATTATCTTACTGTGATCCCAACCATTATAGACTATTCTAGATTCTGTTCCCTAAAGTGAAAGATCATTTCTCTTTCTAAGGATTAAGATATTGAATCACTAATAGTCTAAATGTGTAACCATTATTAATACCAAAAGTATTTCAGCTAACCATTTAAACGGATTTGTTCCATTTCAAGTCCAATTATGTCAATATTCTATGAATAAAATATTATTAAATTTCACAGCCTTTAAAAGGTCACGTTTGTATACAGTATTAAATGTTGTTCACATAAATGCTGATAGTTTTAAGTCAATTTATATGTTTAAAATTATAAAGACTGGCAAGATGAGTTAGAAGGTACAGGTGCTCGCTGCCATGCCTGAACACCAAAGTTTAATCCTTGGAACCTACTTAATAAACTGACCAACCAAATGTTCTATGATTCTCCTGGTGTGTACTTATCCACCCAGCACCACACAATACCATTACTAAATATATATAAAACAAAAACAAAAGGCTTTTTTTGAGTTTTTATTTGGCTCAGTCCCAAAGACTACCAAAATAATATAGTCTATTGATATTGCACTTGGATGTCTCTTAGAAACTGAGGATAAATCTCTAGTACAAGAACAGCATGAACTTTGGAAACACCATGAACTGGAGTACATGAGACTGTTATGCAAAAATTTAAGGGACAGAGACAATGACTAGTCCTACATAGCTATAACACCCACAAACCATAAGGGTGACTAGTATATGATAATATTCTGAAGGGTGCAACAATGACACTTATATATTTGTGGTAATCAACAGCTCTTTGATTGCACTTTGGTCCAAGCAACCAGAAAGAGATTTTCTGATAGTGGAATTTTAGCCAATTTTTGGGACTAATCCATGAAGTCTTAGGTCTCAAAAGACAACCTGGTACAACCAATTTCTGCGGGCATCGTAATTCCTAACTACATACTAAATATTTATTCTTATTCCAGGCAGTAATTCTGGACCATTCATCAAACAAACTTCTCTTTGAATAAATAAGAATATTATAGAAAGAATATTACAGAAAACCACAACTGGTCCAAATGTAGAACAGAGAAAAAGTGTCTGTGGAATGCCCATGCAAACTGACACATCCACAGCACAATCCTGCACTAAGTCTCAGGGAATATTTCAGAAGAGGGGCAGAAAGATCAAAGGATCAGAAAAATCTGTATGAGACTATGTATAACACCCATGATTCCTCAACAGTATGGCTGCTAAAATTAGACTTCAAGAAGTATAGCACCAACAGATATGCTAACATGGAAAGGGGAATTGTCACATAATCCCTAGCTTAGACAAAGAACCACAAGCAACTAAGGAATTCTGAGTGGGAAAAAAAAATAGTCTTCTCTAAAAATATGCCCACTAACTGGTTAACAAAGGCTAAGTGGCTAACTCTGGAGACATACATACAAGTCATACTAAACAGGTCAATAAGCTTCCATTTCTATATGATGGCATCCATATATACATAAATCTATGTATACATGCCTGCATGTATGCATATATATATTTATATTACTATACATATAAATGTATGTAACAACAGAAACATTAATTGATTTTATTGAAGGCTCAAACTTAAGTGTACATATCTATGGAGACCAAATCGTTGACAAATAAGCCAGAAACACAATAGAAAGAAGACAGTGTCTTTAATAAGTGGTATTGTTCAACCTAGATAGCTGCATATAGAAAATGCAAATAGATCCATAATTATCACCCTGCATAAAACTCACCTCCAATGGTTCAAAGACATTAACATAAAGCCAAGTACAATAAATCTGATAGAAGAGAAAGTGTAGAATAGTCTTACACTCATTGTTACAGAGGAAGATTTTCTGAAGAGAACACTTTTAGTGCAGGCACCAAGGACAATAATTAGTAAATAAGACCTCAAGAACCTGAAAAGTTTTTATATGGCAAAAGTCAACATCATTCAGGAAAAATAGCAGGTTACAGAATGGAAAAAAAAAAGTTTTCAACAATTACACATCCAGTAGAGAGTTTGTATATATATATATATATATATATATATATATATATATATATATGGACCTAAAAGAAGAGGTGGACACCAAAAAATTTAAAAAGTCCCTAAAAAGTGAGGTAGAGACTAAACAGAGTTCATAAAGATGAAATTCAAATGGATATGAAACACTTCAAAGAAATATTCAACATCTTTAATTAACAGGAAAAAGCCAAACAAAAATCCATTCCCATTTAATCCACTTTATTCTCCTCCCTGTCTTTTTATCACTACATAAGTTACGTGTAGTTATCTTATACAAAGGTATCTTACACATCTTGCAGTAATAAGAATGGCTTACAGGATAAAACAAATGAAAGCTCATGCTGGGAAGTCTATAGTTTAAGGGAAAATTGTTGGTGTGAATGAAAACTCTGTGGCCACTAGGGAAAATAGTGTGACATATCCCTAAGAATCTGGGGATTGAACTACCTCAATATACAACCTTACGTGTTTGGGAATCATACCCAAAGTCTTATACAACCTACTACAGAGAATGTTTATTGCTGCTCTATTTATAAAAGCCAGATATTGAAAACATTCTAGATGTTGATCAATAGATGAATGAATTAGGAAACTGTGATACATTTATGCAATGGAATATTATTCAGAGGCTTAAAAATGAAATCATAAAATTTGCAGGTAAATAGGAAGAACCAGAAGAAAAACCATCTGAGTGAAGTAACCCAGTCCCCAAAAGACAAATATAGTATGTTATATGCGTTTGTCACACCTTTGGTAGAAGTGCTACAATTCCTATGAATACAGAGGTTAGGTATTAAATAAGGGACTAGGAGGGAAAGGATGACCTTTCAATGAAGGGGACATAGAATGTGCTGTGGAGAGACAGGGAGGAGAATGAAGTGGATTAAAAGGCAGTGGTGTGGAAGAAATGGCTAACAGCAAGAGTATCAGCAGGCACAACTAATCTCAGTGGTCATTTGCAAGGTCATACGTAAACTCACATTAGGAGCTTCCTAAATTGTATACATAAATTAATGTAATTAATACAATACGATATAAATGCAGTCATTAAATAATAAGAAAGACAACACCCAAACTAAATATATTTCATCGCTAAGTGAAACCTCCAGATATGGGTTATACCTAGTTGGGTGGTTAACTGAAGAGGACCAATGAAAAGCCACATACATCTCAGGCTATTGTCAAGGCTATTTGTTGCTCTCCACAAATGATGGTATGGCCTTATTGCTGATGGTATTATTTACACAATCAAAAAGGAGTCAACTAGAGCGTTCACTCCTGCTGACTAGTGTTCATGATACTAAAAAGTACTCCATACACTACTAGAAGAGAAAGAGGACAAAGGACCTCACAAACACGGTGTGTCGAGACACAACAGAACAAGATTGCAGCAGCATGCCAGGGCCTTCCCAGGTTCAAACCCCGTGACCCACTGCTAAGATTGGAACAATAACATGGGCTCTTACTCCTCATCAAGAATCCATCTAGAATTGAAATCCAATTGCAAAGGAAATGTCAGTTTTCTCCAGTGGCATCTCACTGAGTATACTAATCATACTTAAAGTTAGGCCCAATGCAAAGCAGTGCATGGCAAGTACACAATTAACTGAATACCATTTTTATAAATTGTCTTGTATTGTTTTGTTTGGTCATTTTTAGTTTTTTCTTGTACATTATGGTTTCCAATTTTATGTTTGTATAGATTGTATATGTATGGGAGGTGTTTCTCAAGCTTTTCTTAGTCTTTTTAAAATTTATTTATTTATTTATCCATTTATTTGTTTATTTATTTATTTGCTTGCCTGTTTGTTTTCCAAAGACAGAGAGAAATAAAAAGAATGAAGTTCGGTGGTTGGGGAGGAAGGGCTCATTCTGGAAGATGCTGGGGAAGAGATACATGATCAGAATGTATCATTTTTTTTCAAAAAAAGAAATAAAAACTAGAAAATCACAAAACAGCAAAAGCAATCAGGAAGGATTTTAAATTATGTTTAAATATTTTTCAGACTCTATAGAAGTTATTCTATTTTGTGTTAATAAATTTCATATATTTCTAAAATTTGCCTACATCTATATACAACACCTAGATACCATTTGGTGAATGCAGGTGATTTATAATATGACTGCATAATGAAATCTGCTACTGTAATATGTTAGTTTTGGCAAAAAAAAAACCAATATATTTTTGGTAGACAGTAAAAGCTAACTAAACTGAATATGAACTAAAACGTCTTCCCTGCTTGCTTTGTCCTTTCTCACATTGATGGCACATAGAAGCACAGATTTGAGGGTCAGTGAAGAAATATAACACTTTCATAACAGGAAAATACATTTGTGGTAGTGTATATGATGTTGGACACTTTTAAAAGTTTGCCTTGAATAGAACACTGCTAGTTTAACAAGTTGGCTCAAATCTTAGTCTATAATAGACTATTTTGTATTAGTTCTTCAGAATAACAGATTCAAAGTAAAGAAACAAAATATTTGAGTAGTTATTAGAAACAAAGTACACACACCAAGAAAATAAAGGAAGGAAAAAAGAAAGAAAAGAGAGAATAGGTTGATCTTCTGGTGAAAACATAACATGGCAATCTAAATTAGACCCTAGTAGCCCTTATAAAGAAGAATTGGAGAACTGACAGCATGGACATTTTCTCTAACTTCTACACACTTATCATGGCATTCATGACCTGCCCCTACACATAATTCACAAAAATTCACAAATCTGCATGAATAAAAAATTAAAAATTATTAAAATTAACTAATAAAATATACATGTATATATACATATACAATTTTTATTGTACAAAGTGAAGACATTTCTGATTTTTTGGAAGACCTTGTCTTAGTATAAATATTTATGAGCAAGATAGATTAATTATTCAAATAACAGGTAAAAAACTAAATCAAAAGATAGAGAGAAATAAATGGAAATGTATGGATTTCATCAAGAGTTAAAAAAAACAACATAAAACTGATGTCTGAATTAATACATCTATCTTTAAATGGTATTTTTTCTTTCTATTATTACTAAATTATCATTATTTACAATTTATTCACTTGTGTCCTTCTCCCTCAACTCCTCCTGATCTCCTCCTGGTCTCACCCTCCTCCCTCTTTCTCCCCTATGTCTCTCCCCTAGGCCACTGATAAGGGAAGTTCTCTCCCCTACTGTCTTACTGTAGCCTATCAGGACCCTTCAGGACCTGGATCCTCTTCCTTTGTGGGCTGGATAGGTTGCCCCACCAGGGAGACGTGATCAAAGAGCAGGCAACCAAGTTTATTTCAGAGACTGTCTCTTTTCTTCTTACTAGGGACCCACATGGAGACTGAGCTGTCTATGGGCTACATCTGAGCAAGGGGTCAAAAACTCAAGTGACAACACATGCTGCAGAGGTTATGGAAAAAGGGGAACCCTCCTCCAATGCTGCTGGGAATGTAAACCACTTTGGAAATAAATCTGACACTTTCTCAGAAAACTGGGAAAAGTGCTACTTCAAGACCCAGCTATACCACTCCTGTGCATGTATCTGAAAGATGCTCAACAACACAACAAGGACATTTGCTCAGCTATGTTCATAGCAGCTTTATTTGTAATAGCCAGAATCTGAAAACTACTGAAATAATAATTTTAAAGTAATAAAATATTATACTTAAATATAACATATTTCTATGGTATTCCAATATATTTCATCAAATTTTAAGCTTCTTTTTTCCCATGGTACAATTTTGTATTGATTATTCTCCTTTTTATGAATATCATTCCTTGACATAAACTTCCTCCTTATTCCTATTCTATATAGGTCCCACCTACATGCTTGAAGTCTCAGTTGCCTCCTTAAATTTATAAACTATAGAAATTAACCCTCAACATGTAAAGCAGGATTCAGTTTTGTTCGTTCCTTTCCTATAGTATATGTGATTTCCATCACTATTTATTTCAATCTTTTCCTACTTATTTTATCAAACAAATTCATGTAACTCTTATTTTCATCATTTTTGTTAAATATCATGCAATAATAAGAGAATACTTACAATTATAAGAATTAATTCCTCAGTACTCCATTTTCTGAGTACTCATCAGATCAATCACATTCAGCCATCTTTGATGCTTTTGTTCTTTTAATGCATTAAATATAGAAAATATCGATTGACGTCTGAATGCTCTAAACTAGTTTTAATTTAAAATTCAAAGTTTTAATCTTTTCTATTCTTCATTTCAATAATGTACGACAACAAGTGTCTCCTTAAACACTAAACAAGACAAAAAAAAAGTTATCAGAATCTTTTATCATTCAGTCAAATTTAAGCTGACAAGGAGCACTAGGCACTTAGTGTTTTTACCTAAATGCTTTATGTAGTGTCATTGCCCTTATATAAAGAGTGTTTTCAGCTGGTCTTAATATAGTTATGACTTAAACTTTTTGACTCAAAATATAATGTTCACATTATGATTGCTTAAAATTCATTATCTATATAAAATTGTGTTATAAAACAGCTTTCCTCTCATCTTATTTTAATCCTTACTATATACATTTGTATTCTTTTTGTCAGAAGTCAGCTGATAGCAAGCCATCTGGTGATCACTCATCCTTTATTTTCCTTGAAAAGCTTTATTATGAAACTCTTCGCCCTCGTTATGTACTGGGGGTTCAACACAATTCCTTTTCTTTCTTTCTTTCTTTCTTTCTTTCTTTCTTTCTTTCTTTCTTTCTTCTTTTTTTCTTTCTTCCTTTTTTTTTATATAAGACATTGTTTATTGTTACTCTAGTTCAGCCAGAAGTAACAATTTTCTTTTTATTCAATAATTTAGGGACATTGAATAAAATCCTTTTCAATTTTGTTTTAAAGATATTACACATGGATGACCTCATTGTGAGAAACTTATCATAACTGAAAATATCTGTGCTATGGACTAAATTGATTAGATATTGATTATAATGTTAAATATTTTTCTCAAAATAAGAACAACTGATTCTCAGATATTATCAAGCACTGTTGTTGAAAAATCCTGGGAGTTTCAATTTTTCTTTTTCTATAACATAGATTTTCTTCGCCCCCTCCATTTCATCTATAATTTATGATTTTCCCCTTTCCCTTCCTCCCTCCATCCCTTCCATTTCTTCCATTATTCTTTCCTTCCTTAACTTCTCTCCTTTCTTCCTTTTTTCTCCTGTTTTTCCAACTTTTGGTGTAATTATCCGCTATCCCTTGACTCAAAATGCTTTTAGGTTGTTGTTTGCATGTATACTCCTCTAAAAGACCACAATTAACTTGAAGATATTTGTGTAACATTTGCCATAGAAGATACTCTTATGAATTGTAACTGTGATTATCTTCTAATTTCTAGTTTAAATTAATAGTACTATTCAATGTGCTAAAGAACAACCTCCATAAACACAAAATAACAACAAAAAATATGTCAAATTTTTTTTTCTGAGTCAGTAAAAAGTAAGCTCTGAGCCCAACTAGAAAATTCATGGGCTATGTTACAAGACTGTGTTATACGAAATCATCATCTTTATAAAACAAATTATCCACCTATTCTTAATATAGTAACATGATTACTTAAAATTAGAGAGATGTATTTACTTCTTTTAAAAGTGTTTTTTTCTTTTTTTTAGCATTTTCTTTTTTAATTTTAATTTTTCTTTTTATATTAATTACAGTTTATTCACTTTGAATCCCAGCTTTAGTCCCTTCCCTCATTCCCTTCCAATCCTACCTTTCCTCCCTCATCTCCTCCCATGATCTTCCCCAAGTACACTGGTAGGAAAAGTCCTCTTCCCCTTCTACCTGACCCTATCCTATCAGGTCTCATCAGGACTGGCTGCATTGTCTTTCTATGTGGCCTGGTAAGGCTGCTGCCCCCTCAAGGAGAGGTGATCAAAGAGCCAGGCACTGAGTCATGTCAGAGAAAGTCCCTGTTCCCTTTACTAGGGAACCCACATGAAGACTGAGCTGCCATGGGCTACATCTGTGCAGGGGTTCTAGGTTATCTCCATGTATGGTCCATGGTTGGAGTATCAGTCTCAGAAAAGAACCCTTTGTTCAGATATTTTGGTTCTGTTGCTTTCCTTGTGGAGCTTTTGCCACCTCCAGGTATTTCAGTCTCCCCCTTCTTTCCTAAGATTCCCTGCACTCTGCCCAAAGTTTGGGTATGAGCCCTGGCATCTGCTTTAATACTGCTGGATACATTCTTGAAGAGTTCCTCTGTGATAGGCTCCTGTCCTGTGTCCTGGTTTCTCCTTCTTCTGATTCCCATCCTGTTTGCCTTTCTGAGAGAGGATTGTTCATATTATCCAAGGTCCTCCTTCTTACTAAGCTTCTTTAGGTGTACAGATTTTAGTATGTTTATCCTATATTTTATTTCTAATATCCACTTATACTTGAGTATATACCATGTGTGTCTTTTTGCTTCTGGAATACCTCACTCAGGATGATCTTGTCTAGATCCAACCATATGCCTGAAAATTTCATGATTTCCTTGTTTTTAATTTCTGAATAGTATTCCTTTGTGTAAATATACCACAACTTTTGTATCCATTCCTCAGTTTAGGGACATATGGGTTGTTTGCAGCTTCTTGCTATTATGAATAAAGCTTCTACAAACATGGGTGAGCAAATATCCTTGTTCTGTACTTGTGCATATTTTGGATATATGCCTAGGAGCAGTGTAGCTGAATCTTAAGGAAGCAATATTCCTCATTGTTTGAGAAAATACCAGATTGATTTCAAAAGTGATTGTACAAATTTACATTCCCACCAGCAATGGAGGAAGGTTCCTCATTCTCCACATCCTCTCCAGGTGTATTATCATTTGAGTTTTTGATCTTAGCCATTCTCATGGGTGTAAGGTGAAATCTCAGAGTTGTTTAGATTTGCATTTCCCTGATGAGTAAGTACATTGAGCATTTCTTTAAATGTTGCTCAGCCTTTCGATAGATATTCTTCTATTGAAAATTCTGTTTAGCTTTGTGACCCATTTATTAACTGGATTACTTAATTTGTTGCTTTTTATCTTCTAGAGTTCTTTATATATTTTGGATATTAGTCCTCGGTCAGATACATGGTTGGTGAAGATACTTTCTCAATTTGTAGGCTGTTGTTTTGTTCTAAGGACAGTATCCCTTGCTTTACAGAAGCTTTTCAGTTTCATGAGATCCTATTTATTGATTGTTGATCTTAGAGCCTGTGTTATTGGTGTTCTGTTCAAGAAGTTGTCTCCTCTGCTAATGAGTTCAACTCTCTTTCCCAGTTTTTCTTTTAACAGATTTAGTGTGTCTGGTTTTATATTGAGGTCTTTGATCCCCTTGGACTTCAGTTTTGTGCAGGGTGATAAATATGGATCTATTTACATTTTTCTACATGTAGACATCCAGTTAGACAAGCACCATTTGTTGAAGGTGCTAAGTTTTTTTTTTCCATTGTATGGTTTTGACTTCTTCATCAAAAATCAAGTAGCCATATTGTTAAGAATTGTAAAAAAGGAGGTTACACGCGGGTCCACAGATCACACCACAAGATCGGTTCCACGCGGGAGTTTTATTAGGGAAGGGGGTTACAGAGAGGGAGACAGATAGAGATAGAAAGAGAGAGAGAGAGAGAGAGACAGACAGACAGACAGACAGACAGAGAGACAAAGGCAGAGAGAGGAAGAGGAAGGAAGAGAGAAGGAAGAAAGGGGAGGGGCCCCAGTTCTCTTATAGGGTGACCCAGGGGCTGGAGAGATAGCTTAGGTGTCTTCAGAACTGCCTGATAACTGATCTATAAAGTCCCTTGGGGCTGGCTATAGAAGTGTCTGCTTACTGATCCCAACACATATGTGTAAAGGTTTATTTTGGGGTCTACTATTCAATTCCATTGACCCACCATTCTATTTTTATGCCAGTACCATGCAATTTTTATTACTATTGCTCTGTAGTACAACTTGAAATCAGGGATGGAGATACCTCTAGACAATCTGCTGTTGTAGAGGATTGTTTTGCCAATTCAGAGTTTTTTGTTTTCCCAAATGAAGTTGAGAATTGTTCTTGCATGGTCTGAAAAGAATTCTGTTATTACTTTGATGAGAATTACATTGAATCTATAGATTGCTTTTGGCAGGATGGTTATTTTCACTAGGTTTATCCTACCAGTTCATGAGCATGGTAGATCTTTTCAACTTCGGATAGCTTTTTCAATTTCTTTCTTCAGAGACTTGAAGGTTTTTTTCAAAGAGGTCTTTCATTTGCTTGGTTAGAGTCACACCAAGGTACTGTTTGTTATTAGTGGTTATTATGAATGGTGTAGTTTCCCTAATTTCTTTCTCAGCCCTTTTGTCTTTTGTATACAAGAGGGCTAATGATTTTTTTTTTTTTTTTTTCAGTTAATTTTGTATCCAGCCTGCCGGAGCCAGCCGGGCAGAGTCGAATGGTTCTTGAGTTGGGAGTGAGGATTAAAATTAATAAAATAAACACACAGCACACAGGAAACTTTTTAAAGGTCCAGCAAAAGGCAGGCTGCTTGCAGCAAGCAGTGCCAGCAGCAAGTCTCCCGTCTTTGCCTCCTCCTCTGCCTCCCCCTGCTCTCTTCTCCTCGATCTCCTCCTTCTCGCCCCTTCCTGTTCTCTGGCTCCTCCCATTGCACAACATTGTATCTAGTTGCTTTACTTGGGCCCTGTTTACACAAGAGTTGAGACAGGATGCTTGGAGCATCATCTTCAGCCTTCTTCTGCAGTAACTGTCAGCCTGTCTTTTTATTGTAGAGTTTCTAAGCCAGAGTAGAAACATCTCAGAACAATGGTTAATTTGCACAAGGAGCCTGAGGAAGAGGTGTAACCCTCACAAGCTATCCTACCTGCTGTCACAAACAAAAGGAGATGGACTTGCAAATTCTCCCCTGCCTTTAAAGAAGGTCGGGTAAAAGCAGTCTCTCCACTGAGATTTAAATATCAAAGCAGCTGCCTGAGGCACGGCTCAGACACCAGCCTCTTTGCTGAATGTGGTTATCAGCTGAAGGAGTTCTCTGGTTGGATTTTTGCAATCACTCACGTATACTATCATATCATCTGCAAAGAGTGATACTTCAACTTCTTCCTTTCTGATTTGTATCCCCTTGATAAGTTTTGGTTGTCTTATTGCTCTAGCTAGGACTTCAAGTACTATGTTGAAGAGATACAGAGAAAGTAGGCAGCCTTGCCTTTTCCCTGATTTCTGTGGAATTGATTTAAGTTTCTCTCTGTTTATTTTGATGTTGGCTATAGGCTTGCTGTTTATTGTCTTTACTATGTTTAAGTATGTACCTTGTATCCCTGATCTCTCCAAGACTTTACATATGAATGGGTGTTTGATTTTGTCAAATGCTTTTTCGGCAACTAAGGAGGTGATCATGTTGTTTTTCTCTTTCAGTTTTTTTATATGGTGGATTACAGTGATGGATTGTCATATTGAACCACCCCTGCATGTCTGGGATGATCCCAACTTAGTCATGTGATATGATACCTTCTTTGTTTTCTTGGATTCAGTTTGAAAGTGTTTTATTGAGTATTTTTGCATCAATGTTCATAAGAGATATAGGTCTGAAGTTCTCTTTTTTGTTGGGTCTTTAGTTTAGGTATCAGGGTGACTGTGGCTTTAGAGAATGAGTTTGTAATGTTTTTTTTCTGTTTCTATTTTGTAGAATAGTTTGGTGAGAATTGGAGTTAGTTCTTCTTTGAATGTCTTTTATAATTCTGTGCTGAAACCATCTAGTCTTGAGGTTTTATTTTTGTTGTTGTTTGTTTGTTTTGTTTTGATTTGATTTGGGTGTATGACTTTTGATGACTGCTTCTATTTCCGTGGGAGATGTAGGAGTATTCAATCTGTTTAACTGATTTTGATTTAATTTTGGTAAATGGAATCTCTCAAGAAAATTGTCCATTTCATTTAGATTTTTAAATTTTGTGACATTTAAACTTTTGTAGTAAGACCTAATGATTTCCTTAGTGTCTGTCTTTATCCCCCCCCCTTCTGTTTCTGATTTTGCTGATTTGGATAGTTCCTTTCTGTGTTTTTGTTAGATTGGCTAAGGGTTTGTCTATTTGTTGATTTTCTCAATAAACAGCCTTTAGTGTCATTGATTCTTTGATTTGTTTTCTTTGTTTCTAATTCATTGGTTGCAGCTCTGAGTTTGATTATTTCCAATCGTCTAGTCCTCTTAGATGTGTCTGCTTCTTCTTTTTTTTTTTTTTTCCTTTTTGTAGGGCTTTTAGGTGTGACATTAAATTGCTTATATGAGATGTCTCAATTTCTTTCTGTAGGCACTTAGCACTTTTAACTTTTCTCTTAGCAGTGCTTTCATAGTGTCCCATAATTCTGATTAAGTTGTGCCTTCATTTTTATTGAATTTTAGGAAGTCTCTAATTTCTTTTTTCATTTCTTCCCTGACCAAGCCTTCATTGAGTGGAGAGATTTTACTTTCCATGTGTATATAGGCTTTTTTAAATTTCTGTTGTTGTTGAGATCTAGTATTAGGCCATGGTGGTCTGATAGAATACAAGGGATTATTTTGATCTTCTTGTGTCTGTTGAGGCTTCTTTGTTCTTGACTCTGTAGTTAATTTTTGAGAAGGTTCCATGAGGTGCTGAAAAGAAGGCATACTCTTTTGAGTTTGGGTGAAATGTTCTGTAGACATCTCTTAGGTCCATTTGATTGAAGACCTCTGAAAGTGTCATTTTTCCCTATTTAGCTTATGTCTAGATGACCTGTCCTTTGGTGAGAGTCAAGTGTTGAAGGATTTTGGGATCGATTTGTGATTTAAGCTTTAAAATGTTTCCTTTACAAATGTAGTTGCTCTTGTATTTGGGACATAGATGTTTGGAATTGTGATATCCTCCTGGTGGATTTTTCCTTCAATGAGAATGAAATGCCTCTCATCATCTTTTTTTGATTAATCTTGGTTGAAAGTTTGTTTTATTAGATATTAGGACAACTACCCCAGCTTGTTTTCTGGGTCCATTTGCTTGAAAAACATTTTTCCAGGCCCTTTACATTGAGGTAGTGTTTATCTTTGTTGTAGAGGTCTATTTCTTGGATGCAGCAGAATGTTGGATTCTGTTTCTGCAACCATTCTATTAGTCTTTGTCTTTTTATTGGAGGGTAGAGTCCGTTGATGTTGATAGATAATAGTGACTAATGAATGTTAATTCCTTTTATTGAGGAGTTGGTGCTGTTACTGTGATTTATTGCTTGTTTTCTTTTAATTTTTTTGTTGTGAATTTATCTGTATTCTATGTTTTTGCAGGTGTAGTTGTTTTTGTTGGATTGGAGTTTTCCTTCTTGTATATTCTGCAGGGAAGGGGTTGCTGTTTAGTAAGTGTTTAAGTTTAGCTTTGTCATGAAATTTTTCTCCGTCTATGTTGAGTGAAAGTTTTGCTTGGTATATTAGTTTTGGTTGGCATCTGTGCTCCCTTATAGTCTGCCTGACATCTGCCCAGGCCCTTCTGGCTTTCATAGTTTCTATTGAGAAGTCTGGTGTGATTCAGCTAGGTCTACCTTCATATGTTACTTGGCCTTTTTCCCTTGCTGCTCTTAATATTTTTTGTTTGTTCTGTAGATTTAATGTTTTGACTATTAAGTGATGTGAGAAGTTTCTTTTCTGGTAGACTCTATTTGGTGTCCTGCAGACCTCTTGTATGTTTATGGATATCTCTTTCTTTAAGTTGGAAAATTTTTCTTCTATGATTTTCTTAAAAATATTTTCTGGACCTTGGAGCCTGGAGTCTTCTTTTTCATTGATTCCTATTATTCTTAGATTTTTGTCTTTTCATGATGTCCTTGAGTTTTTGGATGTTTTGTGTTTAGAATCTTTCTGATTTTACTTTTTCTTTGAAAAATAAATTTCTACTAGTGTATCTTCAGCACCAGAGATTCTCTCTTCCATCTCTTATATTCTATTGGTGATGCATACCTATGTGGTTCCTGAACTTTTCTCTAAGTTCTCCAGCTCCAGTGTTTTCTCTATTGATTCTAATTCTGTTTTCATATCTTGTACCATTTCCCCCATCTGTTTGAATGTGTATTCCTGTATTTCCATGATGGCCTCTATTTTTTGCGCATTTCCTGTCTATATGCCCCTGATTGTACCTCTACTTGTTTATCTGTACTTTCCTGTATTTCTTTTAGAGCTTTGTTCATTTTCTCTCTGTTTGCCTCTACTCATGCCTCTACCTCTGCCTCTGTTTCTTTGGCCTTATTTGCCTGTATTTCTTTGATAGTTTTGTTTGTTTCCTCTTTATTTGCCTTCATTGTGGCTATTTCTTTGAGAGATTTTATTTCCTCTTTGTGTGCTTCTAATAACTGGATAAGCATAGTTTTAAAATCATTTTCCCATGTTTCCTATGACTTAAAATATCCATTGATTTTAGGGGTTGCTGGTGAAGTCATGATGTCCTGATTTTTTGGATGTGTTCTTATGCTGACCTCTTGCCATCTGCTTATCCGTAACCTTTGCTGTTTGTTCCTGGGGTCTGTACTTCTGACTGGGTTGGCCTTTCTCTAGTGTCTGGAGTACTCTTCAGGAAAGATGAGAGAGGTCCAGCGGTTTGAGACTGTGTGTTGGTGTTTCAGCTGTAGCTAAAGGAAGAAGGTCACAGGCACAGGTACACAGTGCTGGTGAGCAAGGGCAGGCATGTGTGTGACGTGTTCCTTGAAGGACAGGATGTTAGAGAGTGTAGATACCTGGAATGTGGGGCTTAAGCATAGGAGGTATGGGTGCTGGTGCTGTTCTCAGGCCCTGAATACCTCACAGCCTACAGACCAGTAATAATATCCTCCTGTTATTCATATCTGTCTGGGCTCCAGGGACTGTTTGCATGGACTCCACTGATAGACCCACAGAACAGAAAATGCTGTCCCAAGAATCCCTATATTTCCCACAGTAGGTGTGTGGGTAAGAGGGATCAGATATCTGGCTGCTAGAATGGAGGGACTCTAGATCTTGGGCTCTGTAAGCACTCACTCACTAGCAGGCCTAATGGACAGCACCGGGGTTCCCACTGTTCTCCACCCTTATATTTGTGCCTGGAAGGGCAAATGAGAGTGTAGGAAATCAGTCACCTTAGTGGTGTGCACGTTTGTCTGCTGGGCAGGGAGACCCTCACTTGAAGTAGCCACTTCTGTTGTCTCAGTCAGGAGCATGGAGGCTCCTGTTAGGGCCGGCTGCCACCCTGCTGCCACTGCAGACCTGGGAGGCTGGCACAGTGCCACGCAGGGAGGCCCTGGAGGCCTGTACAGCTGCCCACCATGGCTTCAGACCTGGGAGGCTGGAACAGTCGCCCACTGGGAGGCCCTGGGAAGCCTGTACAGCCACCTGCAGACTTGTGAGGGCCATACCGCAACCCGAAGTCCAACTGCAGCCACAGAACCTCAAGTCTAATACAGATGCCCTCTGGCAAGCCTGTACAGCTTCCTGCAGATGTGAGAGGCCTGTTCAGCTGCCCACCTCTGTGGAACTGTGAGGCCAGCCTCTGATGTCTTAGTTACTGAGCAGGGAGGTCCGTGCGTGGGGGCCCATCAAGGGGAAGTGCGAGGGGCTTGAATATTCACCACTCTCAGTACCAGAGACATCCACAGTGACCTGGGTCCAAATGGTCTCAGCTCATGGGTTGTCCCTTCTCTCCAGGGAAGCCTCAATGTCGGTGTTCTGACTTCAGCTACTCCTCTAGTCATCAATTTCAGATTTTCTGATCCTGTGCCTCTCAGATATGGTGAGAGCTGTTTACTGCCATCTAGAAACCTCAATTTATTTAATTCTTAGCCTGAAGAAAATTCAGTAATTTGGTGAGTAAGAGGACTTATCAGACTTTTTAAAGGTGGAAGGACATTATTTGGAGAAATGTTGATGTTAATTAGCTCAAAATGCTCAATAGCTCTGCAAATATTAAGCAGACACATTTGGCTACTATGACTTTATATTTAGCTATAACTTTTGCATACATTTATAATTTAACTAATTTTTTATATCCTAATTATTTTGAAAAAATAACTTTGGCTTTATTTTGTAATACTAATATTTCCTCTCTTAAAATCTATTTTCTCTCTTATTAGTATAACTTTTTAAATCCTCATATATTTTCTATTTCTTCACTGTGTCTATCTTGATCTTTTAACATTAAAAGATTTTTGTCTTTGGAACTAAAATGTTTTCTCAAAATGCAATCTAAAAATTATTATCATTTATGATTGTTAATTTAAGTATATATTTATGTTTATATAGAAATTAAAGAATGAAAAAGAGATATAGTCTACAATTGAGATGATGATGAAGTTGGATCAAATATAAATTAAGTAGATATAATAAATAATTCTAATCTTTGAGACCTTATCATTCTAAAAGACTAATAGACAAGCAAGCAAACCCTAACTTTATAATAACACTGCTTTGTCCTGAACAACAGATCATTTACATTACTAACTAAATGGTCACATGTAACTTATTTTATATGCATAAATTACAGCATTTAGTTCTACAAGACTTTGCACCATAATATACTATAGAGCAGTTAAGTCATGCTCCTTAACTCTGCTTTTAGATAACAGCTTAACTCTATCAATACCATGAGTTATCATAAATCAGCATAAAATATTTAGTTAATGGTAAAGATTTTATTTAATTCTCTACAGGTTTTATCTGCTTCTATCAAATCCAGAGTTAAAAGGATGCAATCTAGAGATGAAGCACTTTTTAAACTTCTTTATTGCATCTTTCAATTTTCACTCAGAAGAGGAATAAATGTACTTCTCAGAGTGAAAAGTGTGATTTACTTCTGAGAAGATTATCAAACATGCCCTGCAACCAAGGAACAGGTCAAGAGAATCTAACATCAAAGTTGGTGTACAAATTACCATTTCCATTTTATAATTTTAAAAGTTTCTCTTTCAGGGCAAAGAAATAACTCAGCACATGAAAGTACTTGCTCTGTGAATCGGGATACATGCGCTCAATCTCTGGAATCCATAGTAGAAACAATTAATGGATTTAGGAAATCCATTGTTTTCTGACATCCTGATGTGACCTGATAGGCTGGGATTACATGGATACATGGTGAGAGGAGAATCCATTGGGATCCTTGAAGGTCTAGCTCCAGGCCACCAGGCTAATACCAGAAAAAATTCCCAGGTTCCCACCCTGCACAGCTACAGCCTTAGACTACCCT
Source organism: Meriones unguiculatus (assembly GCF_030254825.1). Lineage (NCBI taxonomy): Eukaryota > Metazoa > Chordata > Mammalia > Rodentia > Muridae > Meriones > Meriones unguiculatus. The sequence continues at coordinate 79,483,065 of NC_083350.1, read as the reverse complement.
CCAAAATCCTCCAGGACTGGCAGCTGCAGCTCACTAGGCTCTGACACTGCAGCCCTAGGTCAACCACATGAACACACCATTTGTGGATACCTTCCAGTACAGGGAGCAGTACAGAGGCGGTTCTGATCCCTCAGCCATTAGTTACTCACAGCCCAAGGCCACTTTCTGTGGCTATCTTCCTGGAACCAGAGCTTGGCAGCTGTGACCTGCCTGTATTGTGGGAGAGACTACAAACCTGGGCACCCACTCTCACCGTCCTGTGGACATCTTCTGGGGTCTAGAGACTCCTGTTTCCAAACTCAGGAGACTACACTCAACCTCCTGTAGAACACCTTCCTGGTTGCAGCAGCTAGTGGTGCTCACTCTCGCAGCCCAGTGGAGGGGATACATTGTGGTACTGTGAAGGAGGCACAGCTCCCTTCTGCCTACTCCCCTCCTGCCTGATTTACCTAGGTCAGAATCTGCCAGCACAGCACAGACAGTGAACTCAGCAGAGCTGAGCTAGGCTAGGAACCCTCCTTCCATTCCCCACCATCTAAAGGAAGACACTGGAGCATCTCTAGGCAAAGAGATTTTTCAACCAGTGCCCCAGCAGACTGGCTCACATAGGCCAGAATCAGTGAGCCCAGCACAGAGAGAACCCTGTGAAATTGAGTTATTCACCTGACCCAAGTTCCATTGTCCTCGTTCCCCAAGGAGGCCTATGGGGCATTGGAACAGGACTAGGCTCAGAGATCTTTCTGCCTGCTCCCCAGGAGCCTCTCACCTAGGCAATACAGCCAGCACAGACAGTGAACCCAACAGAGATGAGCCAAGCCTGGGACCCAAATCTCATCCTCCACCTTCTTAAGGAAGCCTGTGGGACATAGGAGCAGCTTTAGAAGAGACCTCTCTGTTTGTGCCCCAACTACCTGGTCACAAAGAATGAGCCAGCAGAGACAGTGAATCCAGGGGAGACTGCTCAAGAATTCAGAGACAGGTGGATCCAGTCTACAGTACAGGCTCCAAGAAAAATCAGTCAAGGCTACAGAAAACCAGATGATAAGAAGCCAGAGTCAGAACACAGGCAACAAAAAACAGCACAAAAGAAAAAATCATGGCTTTGATTGGAGATATGGCTCAGCTGTTATGAGGACTGGCTGTTCTTCCAGAGGTCCTGAGTTTGATTCCCAGAAACCACATGGTGGTTTTCAACCATCTGTAATGGAATCTGATTCCCTTTTCTGCTGTGCATGAAAACAGTGTTCATATACATAAAATAAATATATCTTAAAAAAAAAATCATGGCTTTACCAGAATTTCCAAAAGTCAACGGATTTTCTATTGCAACTGAAACACAGGGAAAGGATCTTAAATCTATATTTATGCAACTATTAGAGGCACATACAGAGAAATTGAACAAAAAAAAAATAGAGGTCAACATGGAAAGACAGGAACCCACATTCAAACAGATGAATCCATTTTCAAATAACAAAATCACTGAAGACACTAAAATGGAATTAGAATCAATTAAGAAAACACAAACAGAGAAAACCCTGGAGTTGGAGAACTTGGAGAAGAGATCAGGAAACAAAGGTAAGGATCACCAACAGAATACAAGAGATGGAAGACAGGAACTCAGTGATGATATAATTGAGAAACTGATATATCTCTCAAAAATAAAATAAAATAAAATAAAATTGGAAGAGTTCCAGACACAAAACGTCCAAGAATTCAGGACACCATAAAAAGGTGAAACCTAAGAATAAAAGGAATAGATTAAAAAAGAAAAGTCCAGGATCCAAGGTTCAGAAAATATTTTCAAGAAAATTATAGAAGAAAATTTCCCCAACCTTAAGGAAGATATGCCCATAAACATACAAGAGGACAATTGAACACTATATAGACTAGAAGAGAAAAGAAACTACTCCCACCACATAAGAATCAAAACACTAAATCTACAGAACAAAGAAAAAATATTTAAAACAGCAAGGGAAAAAGGCCAAGTAATATCTAAAGGTAGACCTATCAGAATCCCACCGGACTTCTCAACAGAGACTATGAAAGCAAGAAGGGTCTGGACAGATGCTGTGCAGAAGCTTAGAGACCATAGATAGCAAGCAAGACTACTATATCCAGCAAAACTTTCAATCATTATAGATAGATAAAACAAAATATTTCATGGCATAACTAAATTTAAACAATATATATATGCAGCAACCCAGCCCTACAGAAGATACTGGAAGAAAAACTTCAATCAAAAAGATCACCCAAGAACACACAGGATTAAAAACACCATCACATCAAAAAAAAAAAAAAAAAAAAAAGAAAACAAACACACAAACACATAATCACTACCAATTCCACAATAAAAGAAACTAACAATCATTGGTCATTAAAATCTATTAATATCAATGGTCCAAACTCTTCAATAAAAAGACAGAGACTAACAGATTGGTTGCAGAAACAGGATCCAATAATCTGCTACATTTAAGAAACAAACCTCAGCAACAAATGGTGAAAGGCTAACTGTATGTCTACATGAAGAAAAATAGACACATATTTATCATCCTGAACAAAGTAAAGTCCAAGTAGATCAAAGACCTCAGCATAAATCCAGACATACTGAATCTATTAGAAGAAAAAGTGGGGAAGAGCCTGGACCTTAGTGGCATAGGAGACAACTTCTTAAATGGAACACCAACAGCAAAGGCTCTGAGATCAACAATGGGACCTCATGAAACTGAAAAGCTTCTGTAAGCAAAGGATACTTCAGAAAAAAAAATGACAGCCTACACTCTGGTAAAAAATCTTCAACAGAGCTATATTTGGCAGAGAGCTAATATCCAGAATACATAAAAAACTGAAAAAAAAATCAACACCAATAACTACAGTAACCAGAGCTAAACAGAGAATTCTTTGTAGAGGAATATCAAATGGCAGAAAAACACTTAAAAATGCAAATCAAAATAACCCTGAGATTTCACCTTACACCCATCAGAATGGCCAAGATAAAAACTCAAGTGACAATACATACTCTAGAGAATGTGGAGAAAGGGGAACCCTCCTTCACTACTGGTGGGATGTAAACTTATACAACCACTTTTGAAATCAATCTGGCGCTCTCTCAGAAAATTAGGAATAGTACTACCTCAACATCCAGCTATACCATTCCTAGGCATATATCCAAAATATGCACAAGTACAAAACAAGGACATTTGCTCTAGTATGATTACAGCTGCTTTATTCATAATAGCCAGAATCTGGAAACAACTCAGGCACTCCTCAACTGAGGAAAGTATACAGAAATGGTTGTACATTTACACAAAAGAATACTATTTCAGCAGTTAAAAACAAGGAAATTATGAAATTTGCAGGCGAATGGTGGGATCTAGAAAATATCATGCTGAGTGAGGTATCCCAGCAGCAGAAAGACACATATGGTATACACTCACTTATAAGTGGATATTAGACATAATATAGAATAAACATACTAAAATCTGTACATCTAAAGAAGCTAAGCAAGAAAAATTACCCTAGGTAAGATGATCAATCCTCACTCAGACAGACAAACAGGATGGACATCTGAAAAGGGAGAAAACAGGGAACAGGATGTGAGCCTACCACCGAGGGCCTCTGAAAGACTCAACCCTATAGGGTATCAAAACAGATGCTGAGACTCTAACCAAACTTTGGGCAGAGTGCAGGGAATCTTATGAAAGAAGGAGCAGATAGAAAGACATGGAGGGGACAAGAGAGCAAGGAGAGCAACAGAATCAAGAAATCTCTGCCCAGGTGTCTTTTCTGAGATTGATACTCCAACCATGGACCATGCATTGTGATAACCTTGAACCCCTGCTACGCTGTAGCCCATGGCAGCTCAGTCCCCAAGGGGGTTCCCTAGTAAGGGAACAAAGACTGTCTCTAATATGAACTCAGTGGTCTTTGATCACCTTCCCCTGAGGAGGGAACAGCCTTGTCAGGCCACAGAGGAAGACAATGCAGGCAGTCCTGATTAGACCTGATAGGCCTAATGGAAGGGGACGAGGACCTGCCAGATCAGTGGACTTGGACTGGGGCATTGGAGGAGATGAGAAAGAGAGGGTGCGAATGGGAGGAAAAGAGGGAGGGGGTTACAGCTGTGATATATGGTGAATAAACTGTAATTAATATAAAAAAATAAAAATGGAGTGCAGAGCTAAACAAAGAATTCTTAACACAGAAATATCGAATGCCAGAGAAACACTTAAAGAAATGCACAGTGTGCTTTTTTATTCATGAAATGCAAATTAAAATATCCCTGAGATTTTATCTCACACCCATTAGAATGGTTAGGATCAAAAACTCAAGGGATAGTGTATGCTGGAGAGTTGTGGAGAAAGGGGAACACTCCTCCATTGCTGATGGAAATGTAAACTTGTACAACCACTTTGGAAATCAATCTGGTGCTTTCTCAGAAAATTAGGAATAGTGCTACCTGAAGATCCAGCTATACCTCTCCCAGGCATATACCCAAAAGATGCCCTACTATCCAATAAGGATCTTTGCTAAAATGTGTTCTTAGCTGCTTTATTTATAATAGCAAGAATCTGGAAACAACCTAGATATCCCTCAATGGAGGAATGGATACAGAAATTGTGGTACATTTACACAATGGAATATTACGCAGAAATTTGATATAAGAAAAATATGAAATTTGCAAGTAAATGGTGGGAATTAGAAAAGATCATCCTGAGTGAGGTAACCCAGAAGCAGAAAGACACACATGGTATATATTCATTTAAATGTGGATATTAGCCATATAATATAGGATAAACATACTAACATCTGTAGTCCTAAAAAGCTAAACTAGGAGGACCCTAGGGAAGACGCTCATTCATAAAGGTAAAAAAGACATACATCAGAAGTAGGATAATTCAGGGAACAGGACAGAAGCCTTCTATAGAGGACCTCTGAAAGACTCTATGCACCAGGGTATTGAAGGAGATATTGAGACTCATAGCCGAACTTTGGGCAGAGTGCTGTAATCCTCATTGGAAGAAGAGAATGATAGGATGTTCTGGAGAGGATATGAATCCCACAAGGAGATTAACATAGACAAAATACCTGAGCCAGGAGTGCCTGCAGAGACAGATACTCCAAGGACCATTCCAGTAAACTTCTCTGGGCCCTGATTAGCTGTCTCTGTGGAGTTCCTATCACCTACAGGTCTTCTCTTCCCACTTTTCCACAAAACTCAATATGCATTGCCCAATGTTTAGCTGTGAGTCTCAACAGCTATTTTAAGGCTCTGCTGGGTAGAGCCTCTTAGAGGACAACTCTGACAGGCTCCTGTCTGCAAGCTTATTAGAGCATGGTTCATATTTCTTGGTGCTATGTGATAGGGTGGGTCTTTGGTTGGGCCATGCATTGGTTGGTCATTCCCTAAATCTCTGCTCTATCTGCTCTGTCTTTATTCTTGCATATGTAGAAGACAGGATAAACTTTGAGAACCTTTTGTCTTCCTAACTTTACCTGATAAACATATATTGGAAGTGATATTCTAGATGTCATAGAAACTTCTAATATTAAGGAATAAATGCAGGTTCACTAAGCATTTTTCAGACCAAACCTGTCACCAGCTTAAAGAATATGTTGTTCATTCTCAAGAAATATAAATATTTCAGCCATTACAATATTAAGATTCTGTTCCCCAAACTTCAGAGTAGCTTTTAGGTCTTCTGTGCTTATGAAAGCACTCAGCTCTCCGACGCCTGTGTTCCTTTTCCTATGATTTTACCTTTAATTGAACGGCATAATTTAGAATTCTACAATAATTAAGGTTTCCATTTAAATATCAAAGCACTATGTTAATACAAAGCCAGAAATGTGTAGATTTTATTAATCTGTAATTAGAATGAAAGTTATTCATAGTAGGTGACACAAATGTATACTGCCATCACTACATACAATCAATATGTTGTACCTACTGTATGAATGAGCTCTTTATATTTAGATGGATGAGAATAGTACCTCTGGCCAAAACCTGTATGTCAAAAAAAAAAAAAAAAAATTCACAGGGCAAAGAAACTTTGCTTTAAAAAATAAGAAGTTTGTGCACATAATGACCTCAGCTGTCATTTGTTCTACGATTGAATTTATATGCAGTACAGGCAAGAATTCTTGGTCATGCGTCTGCAAACTCATTTGCACAGAAAGAAACCTACTGATGCAAAGGTTATATTGAAATGCTCTCTGTGAACTTGGTTCCTACCAAATTTTACAATACATAAAAGTAAAAAAATAATAACAATGTATATTCAAACCATAACCATTTCTTCAAGTGGGCAAAAACATTATTTCTAAAGGAATTTAAAACATAAAAATAATTGGCATGGAGCACGTCTCGCCCCTGGGGGCAATGGTCTTCTGAACCTACTCAGACCTCGGACACCACCACTGCTAGTTCTAGAACTGACGCAGGATGTTCCAACGAGGGGTTAAGGCTTCTCATAATATTTCCTATAAGCCCACACCTGTTTGTCTATATCCCCCATTTTTATTCATTATTAGCCAGATAGAGCCAAGTAATTGTGGTAATGATACTTGCTTTTTTGCCCAATGCTGGAATGCTAGTAAAGTTAGGTATGCCCTGGTTACTCGCATGCCTCACTGGGTGCCTATGCCCATTGATGCCCCTCACGCTATGACTCTCTTCAGACAGAAAAGGGATCTTGGAACTACAGCCACCATTGTTACTACCATCTCATTGACGGCTGTTGGAGCTACCACCAGGGCATTAGCCATGAGTCATACTGTGCAGACTGCTCAGACCCTGAATAATCATTTAGCCAATGTAGCTCATGCCTTAGTTGTACATAAAGGAATTAATGCTCAACTAAAAGGAAGCTTGATGGTGTTCAATCAGAGGATTGACCTCTTGCAGGAGCAAATTGATACCCTATGGCAAATCGCTCAACTTGGCTGTCAATGAAAGTATGCTGGACTTTGTGTCACTAGCATACAACATGAGAATTTTTCCTGCGCTGCAAATCTGTCTAAACAATTGTTGAGCTATATTTTAGGTAATTGGACTGGAGAATTCGATACAACGATGGAGCAACTGAGAGTGGCCATTGTCACAGTAAATTCTACTGGAGTGGACGCAGGACTAGCCACAGGATTATCAACATGGATTGCTGCAGCCATGAATCATCTGAAGGAATGGGTGGGCATGGGAGTGTTAGCAGGCCTTCTGGTGTTGGTCTCCTTGGTTTGCCTGTGGTATATATGCAAGATTAGAGTCTCACAACAGTGTGATGCAGCCATGATCATTCAGGCCTTTACAGCCATTGAAGCAGGACATTCTCCCCAAGCATGGTTGGATACCATAAAAAGCTAAAATGATACGCTCAGGATGCGAGGCTAAGCACTGCACTCAGGGTCAGCCGCTTTGGACCCAGAGAAGAGCATGTCTGATTGCATGCGGGTTGATGCCCCAGGTCCCGCCTCTGAGAAAAAGGTATTGGACGGGTCTGATGCTCTTTGGGTGGATGACACCTAAATGAACATCAGTACAAAGTCCCAATTTATTTCTAATATCAGAGATCAGTCCTCTACTCTTGCCTGATGCGTCTAAAACAAAAAGGGGGAACTGTAGAGAGCTGCGGAATGCTATGCCTTAAAGATGGAGCTGGTTTCCGCCTTCCACCTTCCCGATGGTGAGTGCTCTCTGTCACGAACAACTCCACATTTGGCTAAGGCCGAGGATCTGGCTTGCTTCCATGTATGTGGACCTATCTGCATTGCCCCCGTGGCACGCCTGGGTTGGCTACCCAGAGGCTATTTAAGCTGTGGGCTGGCTTTCCCCGGGGTCCGAGGATTGTTCAATGTTCCTGAATAAACTGCATTGAAAAAAAAAAAAAAAAAGAGTATAAATAAGTAAAAAACAAAACAAAACAAAAAAAAAACATAAAAATAAAGTATAAAAATATATGCTTACAAAATTTTTCTTATGTTTAACTGAATGGAATATTTCAAGCAGAATCTGTGATTTTCTGCTAGTGTCTTTAGTTCTCTCAGCTAATTGGATAATGTTTAGAACTTATATAAGTAGAGCATGTTTTTAAACATTATTCCATGTCACATGGAAATCCTGCATTCCTTAACATCTGGTTTATCATATTTTAACATTTCCACTGAACATGCATATTTTCCATTAAAAAAATTCTGTCTGTATGTTTGTGTGATTTAATTGAAAAGAGTATCTGCTGTGTTACAGAAATAGTATACAATTATGAAAAGTTTTAATATGTTTATGCTGTTACTGACATTAAAATCTGTTTTAGTTAATCATTATAAATCACATAAAGGTTTTACTTCAATGTCTGCAAAAATGGTTTTCTGTTTGTTGGCTTAGCTTTGTTGATTTTGGTTTTCTGTCATTTATAAAAAGTCTTCTGTAGCTCAAGCTCTCCTGGACCCTCTGTGAAGCTGAGGACAGCACAGAGTTTTTAATCTTTTTACCCTTACCTGTAGAGTGTTAAGATTGCATGTGTATACTGCCAAGTCCAGCTCATTTTTACATCAACTTATTTAACACATACGAATCCATTTAATTCATCATAAATTTTTAACCTTTATAAACTTATTCACTTTATTCACGCAATTATTGTTAAAGAAATATATAATTCTTTGTGTATACAGGAGTGTGTATATGTGAGTAAGAAAAAGTTTGACTGTGATGTATGTATGGAAATATCCAATTATTTTTAAAGTAATTATGAAGTTACTTAAAATTGAATTATATCACATTTTCTTTTTAATTTGCTTCCTCTAGCTGTTATCAGTTCTCTTCCCTTCAGTGCTTCCCATGTTCACCTTTTTTACCCCCTATCATATTGATAACTACCTTTTATTATTGTTAGACATGCCTGCGCACACATACTCACACATTGCTGAGTATCCTTTTTTCGTTGTATTTAGATGATTTCAGGCCTGACTACTTTGTGTTGGATAGCCAATATGGGGCTCATTTTTGAGAGAAGTCAGTTACTTATGTCTCTATCATCAGACATTAGTTGCTTATAATCCTTTGCCTAGGGGTTATGGAAAGACTAGAACAATGGTAGCATCATATACTGCAGAAGGGAAAATACCCAATTCTTTCTAGGAACTGTACTGGCAACTGAGTCAGGGACATACACATTCTATATTTGAAGGTATATCAGATTTTTATAGTGATATGTTTTATCTCTTTGACATTTTAAAAATGTGCTTATTACATACCATTATTTTAATGTCTATAATCTCCATAGTATAGAAGATTTTAGAAAATATGTTAAGAAAAATTTTAAAAATTATTAGCCTAGCTACAAAATCCTAGTAAAGTCATTCACTTTTTACTTATTTCTTTCTTTATTACTAATTAATTATCCAGTATTTGTTAGGTGTGCCTTATATAATGGATATGAAAGAAAAATAAGATATTGCTACTAAAAATGTTTTGCATTTTTTGTTTTGATTGTTTTTTTCTCATCACTATTACAAAAAGTAAAAATGTGAGTTAAGGAAAAAAAGTATGACTCTTCTATTTGTAGAATTTACATAAAACATTAATTGAAATTTAAGGCTTATATACTCTATGTTTCAGCACAGAATTACTCTGCTTTCTCTAGTGTAGGAAAGATAAGCTGTTAGCAGTTCTCTTTCTTGGCACAATTTTCATTTCTATATTTTCATTCTTAGAATTCAAGTTATTTCTATTCACATCCCTACTCTACCACAACTCCTGCTTTTGAAGGTTTGGGGATTATTACCAGGAAATCTTATACCTAACACAACATATCCAATGTCAATATAATCCTACCTCTAGCTCTTAAAACACACACACACACACACACACACACACACACACACACACAATTTTGGATTAAATATTTTCACCAGTCTGTCAGACCTAAAACACAATCAGTTCCAACTAACTGGGAATACACAAGAGAGGAATTCCACTCAAAGAACTAGAATTACCATTGAAACATAGATATTGAAATATTGGCAGGATCTTTACAGCTCATTGCACTTTTAACTAACTATAAGACAGAAATAATAAAGGACAGGGAATCCTTGTGGCTAACCTAAAGAAGTCAGTATACCTTCGTTTCATAAATATCCATAGGGCAATTTAAAATTTTTCCATTATTATTATTAATTAGTATTGGTATTATTATTATTTACAATTTATTCAGTTTGTAACTTTTCTGTAGCCCACTCTGTCATCTCTTCTCAGTCCCACCTTTTCTCTCTCTTCCCACCTATGCTCCTCCCCTAGTCCACTGATAGGGGTGGTCCTCCTCCCTTACTATCTGACCCTAGCCAACAGGTCTCATCAAGATTGTTTGGATCCTCTTTCTTAGTGGCCTGATTAGGCCACTTCACCAGAGAGAGGAAATCAAAGAGCCAGCCACTAAGTCCATGTCAGTGAAAGCTCCTGCTCCCCTTATTAGGAAACCCACATGGAGACTGAGCTGAGCACAGGCTACATCTGAACAGGGGGTCTAGGTCCTCTCCATGAATGGTCCTTGGTTGATTTATTAGTCTCTGGAAGATCCCCTGAGCCCAGAAATTTTTGGCTTTATGGGTCTCTTTGTGGAGCTCCTGCCTCCTCCAGGTCTTTCTGTCTGTCTTCTATAAGATTCCCTGCACTCTGGACAAAGTTTGCCTATGAGTCTCAGCATCAGCTTCAATGCCCTGTGGAAGGCTCCTGTCCTGTTCAGGTCTTCTCCTACTTCTGATGTCAATATTGTTTGCCCTTCTGAATGAGGATTAAGCTTCTTCCCTAGGGTCCTCCTTATTGTTCAGATTATTTTTTAGCTTATTTTATTTTTATTATTAATTTATTTTTATTAATTACAATTCATTCACTTTGTATCCAGGCTGTAACTGCCCCCTCGTCCCCTCCTGATCCCAAAATCCCTCCTTCTACTTTGCCCCTCCCTCAGTCCACTAATAGGGGTGGTCTTCCTCCCCCTCCATCTAACACTAGCCTATCAGGACTGGCTGCATTGTCTTCCTCTGTGGTCTGGTAAGGCTATCAAAGCAGATGCTGAGACTCATAGCCAAATTTTGGGCAGAGTGCAGGAAATCTTAAGAAAGAAAGGGGAGAGGAAAGACCTGGAGGGGACAAGAGCTCCACAAAGAGAACAACGGAACCAAAAAATCTGGGCAAAGGGGTCTTTTCTGAGAATGATACTCCAGCCAAGGACCATGCATAGAGATAATCTGGAACCCCTGCATAGATGTAGCTCATGGCAGCCAGTCTTCAAGTGGGTTCACTAGTAAGGGGAAAAGGGCTTATTTAGGTTCTTAAGGACTATAAATTTTAGTATGTTTATCTTATCTTATTTGGCTAATATCCACTTATAAGTGATTGTATACCATGCATGTCTTTCTGTTTCTGGGTTAACTCACGCAGGATGATCTTTTCTAGTTCCCACCATTTGCCTGCAAATTTCATGATTTCCTTGTTTTTAATTACTGAGTAGTATTCCATTGTGTAAATATACCACAATTTCAGTATCCATTCCTCAGTTGGGGGACATGTTAGTTGTTTCCAGATTCTAGCAAGTATGAATAAAGCTTCTATGAACATAGTTGAGCAAATATCCTTGTTAAAATATTGAACAGAAATATGCCCAGGAGTGGTATGGCTGGATCTTTTTTTTTTTTTTGTTGTTACATTTTATTAACTATGTATCCCAACTGTAGCTGGTTCCCTCATTCCCTCCCAATCCCACCCTCCCTTCCTCATCTCTTCTCTGCCCCTTTCCAAGTCCACTGATTGGGAAGGACCTACTCCCCTTTCATCTGACCCTGTTTTATCAGGTATCTTCAGGACTGGCTGCAAAGTCCTCCTCTGTGGCCTAAAAGGATTGCTCCTCCCTTGGGGGGTGGGGAGGTTAAAGAGCCTGCCATTGAGTTCCTGTCAGAAATAGTCCCTGTTTCCCTTACTAGGGAAAACCATAGCTGGATCTAAAGGTAGCACTATTGCTAATTTTCTGAGAAAGTACCAGAATGATTTCCAAGTGGTTGTACAAGTTTACATTCTGACCAGTAATTCAAGAGGGTTCCCCTTTCTCCACGATCTCTCAAGCATGTGTTTTCCTTTGAGTTTTTTATCATAGACATTCTGAAGGGTGTAAGGTATCTCAGTATCATTTTGATGTGCATTTCTCGGATGACTACAGTTGTTTAGCGTTTCTTTAAGTGTTTCTCTGCCATTCGATATTTCTCTGTTGAGAATTCTGTTTAGCTCTGTACACCTTTTCTTAACTGGATTACTTGGTTTGTTGGAGTTTAACTTTTTCAGTTCTTTATGTATTCTGTATATTAGCCCTCTATCACATGTAGGGTTGGTGAAGATCTTTTCCCAGTCTATAGGCTGTTATTTTGTTCTGATAACAGTGTCCTTTGCTTTTAAGTTTCATGAGGTCCCATTTATTGATTGTTGATCTTAGTGCCTGTGCTGTTGGTTTTCTGTTCCGGAAGTTGTCTCATGTGCCAATGAGGTCAAGGCACATCTCCACTTTTTCTTCTAACAGATTTAGTGTGTCTGGCTTTATGTTGAAGTTTTTGATCCACTTGGACTTTACTTTTGTAGAGGGTGATAAATATGGATCTATTTGCATTTTTCTACATGTAGACATCCAGTTAGACCAGCAGCATTTGTGGAAGATCTTATCTTTTTTCCATTGTATGTTTTTGGCTTCTTTGTCAAAATTCAAGTATCCATAGATGTGTGGGTTTACTTCTGGGTCTTCGATTCGATACGATTGATCCACCAGTCTGTTTTTCTGACAGTACCATGCCATTTTTATTACTGTTGCTCTGTGGTACATATTTAGATAACTGCAGGAGATCTGTTATTGTACACAATTATTTTTAGCTATTCTGGGTTTTTTTGTTTGTTTGCTTTTCTAAATGAAATTGAGAATTGTTTTTCAAGGTCTGTTAAGAATTGTGGTTGCCTGCTACAGAGGGCCTCTGAAAGCCAGAAGAACAAAACAGGAAACAACCTAGGAACCTGCCACAGAGGGCCTCTGAAAGCCTCTGCTGTGCAGACTGTCAAAGCAGATGCTGATCCTGATGTACAACTGTCGGGCAGAGAGAATGGAATTTTATGTAAGAAGTGGGAAATAGTAAGAGCTGGAGAGGACAGGAACTCCACAAGGAGAGCAACAGAACAAGAAAATTTGAACACAGGGAACTTCCCAGAGACTCATACTCCAACCAAGGACTATTCATGGAGATATCCTAGCACCCTGACAATGCAGCCACTTCTGATGAGAACTGATAGACTAAGATCAGAAAGGAGAGGAGGACCTTCCCTATCAGTGAACTTGGGGAGGGGCATGCATGCAGAAAGGGGGGGAGGGTTGGACCGAGAGGGGAGGAGGGAGGGTCTTTTGGGGGGGATAAAAAATGAATAAAGTGTAATTAATAAAAGTTAAATTAAAAAATTTTAAATTAAAAAAAAGAATTGTGGTTGGGACATGCATTGAATCTGTAGATTGCTTTTGGTAGGATGGCCATTTTCACTATGTTAATTCTATGGATCCATGAGCATGGGAGATCTTTCCATTTCTGATTTCTTCTTCAGTTTCTTTCTTCAAAAACTTGAAAAATTTAAAAAAAATGTTCTTAAAAAAAACCCAAAAACTTGAATTTTTTCATGTATATCTTATTGGCAATTTTTATTCCTTCATATTTTCAATAATTCTCCATGAAGTATAAGTAGTTTTTGTTGCTATTGTTTGTTTTTCTTCTTTAACCACTTTTACTTGATTGCATTTTATGTCAGCTACACTAGGTGACTGAGATTAATAACAGTCTCTCAGCTATCCTAACTGAATATGGTGGTTACCTTTGTAAATTTATCCACTATTGTTTAATGTCTATTCATTGTTTTCTTGTAGGCAATATTTATTGATTCTACTTCATTCTGGCACTTTCCAACATGAAAAAAAAATGTATTCACATTTTGTGGTAAAATGGAGAACATTTTCTCTCTATCATGAAATTATAAAGATTTCACTATGGAGCCAACTAGTGTACTTTTTACATTTTATTCCTAAGTTCGGAAGGTCATTGTGTTTGATTTTATTGAAAACTTAACATTTTGTATAAAATGACATGAATTTTTCATTTTTGTTTCTTGTATTTTAACAAATATTTGTCACTTGTGAAGCTATATACTTGGTTACAGAATATTTATAGTGTGGAATAAAGAAAACAGAGTTGTTGCTCTACAAATGAGATAGTTTGCATAAATTATATTTCTGTTGCTGAGCTTCACACTTCTAAAATGAGAGACTCAGTTAATAGAGTCTCTGGTTATATTCTGGTTCTAAAATTAGGTAACTTTGAATCAAGTCAAACTGTTAAGTAATTTTATATTACTAATTAGTCTTCTAGCTAATTTGCTGCATTAAGTTTTCAATCATATGCAATTATAAGGGCATCCAGAAAGTAAGACATATGCTGGATTATTACATTTTTTTATCTTATTGGGTTAAATATTTACGTCTGATAAAATACCTGTACAGTTTCTAAATGTTTCATCATATTAACTTTTTAACTGTGTCTTATCCATCACTATACCACCCACACTGCACATCATGAGGAACTCAGAGAAAGATGATGCAGCCAGCCTTGATGAGATTTGGTAAGCTAGGGTCAGAGAGAATGGGAGAAGATCCTCCCTTATCAGAGGACTAGGAAAAGATCATAGGGGAAGAAGAAGGAGGGTGGGTGGGACTGGAAGGAGAAGAGGGAGGGGGCTGCATCAGGAATACAAAGTGAATAAATTGTAATAGATAATTAAATAATTCATTAAAAAATTTTCCTTAAAAAATTTGCAGATTGTCAAAAAGATCTAAATAGAGCAATACCACTTCAACTTAAAGGAACAGATTATTCAACATATTTAAGAGCACATATTTCAATCACACTAAAGAAATAAATGACTTGGATCCTAAATATCATATATTCAATTTATATGTTGAATATTTATTTTCTAAAATGTTGTGATATGGGTGGAAGAGAAACTTATAATAAATAGCTTTTCACTATAATTCAGTTTTCTTAGACACTACTATAGTATATCTATATAGTATAATATATAGTATATTTCACTGTTATTCATATTTAATTATTAAAGTATTCCTGGATGAAATGAAAATTTATCAAAAATTAACCTAGAGAATAGAAGTAGAAAATAAACTATGTGTGTGCCTGTGAGTGTATATTTTTTTTTTCTGCTAAAGAGTATGTTAAGAAGAGGCAGATGGTTTATAGATTTCACACCTTGGACTTCTTTTTTTTATAATCTTTTTTAAATTTTTTTAATTTTTCTTATTACTTACATTTTGTTGTCTATATCCCAGCTGTATCCCACTCCCTCATTCCCTCCCAATACCACCTTCCCTCCCTCATCTCCTCCTTGCCCCTTCCCAAGTCAGCTGATAGGGGAGGACTTCCTCCCCTTTCATCTGACCCTGTTTTATCAGGTATCTTCAGGACTGGCTGCATAGTCCTCCTCTGTGGCCTAACAGGACTGCTCCTCCCTTGGGGGGGTGGGGAGGTCAAAGAGCCAGCCATTGAGTTCCTGTTAGAAGTAGTCCTTTTTCCCCATACTATGGGAAACCAATAGGTTACTGAGCTACCACAGGCTACATCCAAGCAGAGGTACTAGGTTATATCCATACATGGTCCTTGGTTGAGTGTCAGTCTCAGAAAAGACCCCTGTGCCCAGATATATTTGGTCCATGTGGAGCTCCTATCCTTTCCACATCATACTAACTCCCCTTCTTTCATATGATTCCCTGCACTCTGCCGAAGGTTTGGTTATGAGTCTTAGTATCTGTTTTGAAACATTGCTAGGTAGACTTTCAGATGCCTTCTGCAGTAGACTCCTGTCATACGTTCAATACTCATCCCATTTCTCTTTCTAAGTGAGGATTGATCATCTTACCCCATGTCCGCTTTCTTGATTATCGTTTTTAGGTGTATAGATTTCGTTCTGTTTATATTATCTTATAGGTCTATATAAGCAATTATATACCGTGTTTGTCTTTCTCCTTCTGAGATACTTCACTCAGAATGATCTTTTCTAGATTCCACCATTTGCCTGCAAATTGCATGATTTCATCCTTTTAGTATTCCATTGTGTAAATAAACAATTTCTGTATCCATTCTTCAGTTGATGGACATCTGGGTTGTTTCCAGGTTCTTGCTATTACAAATAAAGCTGCTATAAACATGGTTGAGCAAATGTCCTTGTTGTGTACTTGAGCAAATTTTGTGTGTATACCTAGCAGTGGTATAGCTGGGTCTTGAGGAAGCACTATTCCTAAATGTCTGAGAAAGCACCAGATAGACTTCCAAAGTGGTTGTACCAGTTTATATTCCCACCAGCAGTGGAGGAGAGTTTCCATTTCTCCACAACCTCTCCAGCATGTGTTGTCACTTGAGTTTTTGATCTTGGCCATTCTGGTGGGCATAAGGTGAAATCTCAGGGTCATTTTGATTTGCATTTCCCTAATGGCTAATGAGGTTGAGCATTTCTTTAAGTGTTTCTCTGTCATTCGATATTCCTCTATCGAAAATTCTGTTTAGCTCTGTTCCCCATTTTTTAATTGGATTACTTGGTTTGTTGCTTTTCAGCTTCTTTAGTTCTTTATATATACTGCATACTAGCCCTCTGTCAGATAAAGGGTTGGTGAAGATTCTTTCCCAATCTGTAGGTAGTCATTTTGTTTTGAAGACAGTGTCCTTTGCTTTACAGAAGCTTTTCAGTTTCTTGAGGTCCCATTTATTGATTGTTGCTCTTAGAGCCTGTGCTGTTGGTGTTCTGCTCAGGAAGTTGTCTCCTGTGCCAATGAGTTCTAGGCTGTTCCCCACTTTTTCTTCTAACAGATTTAGAATATCTGGTTTTATGTTGAGGTCTTTGATCCACTTGGACCTTAGTTTTCTGCAGGGTGATAAATATGGATCTATTTTCATTTTTCTGCATGTAGACATCCAGTTTGACCAGCACCATTTGTTGAAGATGCTGTCTTTTATCTATTGAATGGTTTTGGTTTCTTTGTCAAAAATTGAGTATTCATGGGTGTGTGGGTTTATTTCTGGGTCTTCTATTCGATTCCATTGATCCATCTGTTTGTTTCTATGTATCCATCCAGTCTGTTTCTATGCCACTACCATGCAGCTTTTCTTAAGACTGCTCTGTAGTACAGCTTGATATTGGGGATGGAGATACCTCCAGACAATCTGTTGTTGTACAGGATTGTTTTGGAGATTCTGGGTTTATTGTTTCTCCATATGAAGCTGAGAATCTTTTTTTCACGGTCTGTAAAGAATTTAGTTGGGGTTCTGGGTTATCTCCAAGAATAGACCTTGGTTGGAGTATGAGTCTCTGGGAAGTTCCCTGTGTTCAAATTTTCTTGTTCTGTTGCTCTCCTTGTGGAGACCCAGAACCCCTGCACAGATGTAGCCCAGGGCAGTTCAGAGTCCAATTGGGTTACATAGTAACGTGAAGAAGGACTGCCTCTCTCATAATCTGATTGGCCTGTTCTTTGATCACCTCCCCCTGGGGGGGGGAGCAGCCTTACCAGGCCATAGTAGAGGACAATGCAGCCACTTTTGATGTGAACTGATGGCCTAAGATCAGAAAGGAGGGGAGAACCTCCCCTATCAGTGGACTTGGGGAGTGTCATGCATGCAGAGGGAAGAGGGAGGGTGGGATTGGGAGGGGAGGAGGGAGGGGCTTATAGTGGGATGAAGAATGAATAAAGTGTAATTGAGGAAAAATTAAAAAAAATGGGGAAAAACAATTTAAGAACCTTAAATGACTTTCAACAGTGGAGGAAAACATGGAGTTAGTCAATTTACATACAGCATGTCTTGCCCCTGGGGGCAATGGTCTCCTGAACCTACTCAGACCTTGGACACCACCACTGCTAGTTCTAGAACTGATGCAAGATGTTGCAACGAGGGGGTTAAGGCTTCTCATAATATTTCCTATAAGCCCACACCTGTTTGTTTATATCCCCCATTTTTATTCATTATTAGCCAGATAGAGCCAAGTAATTGTGGTGATGATACTTGCTTTTTTGCCCAATGCTGGAATGCTAGTGAATTTAGGTATGCCCTGGTTACTCGCATGCCTCACTGGGTGCCTGTGCCCGTTGATGCCCCTCACGCTATGACTCTCTTCAGACAGAAAAGGGATCTTGGAACTATAGCCACCATTGTTACTGCCATCTCATTGGCGGCTGTTGGAGCTACCACCGGGGCATTAGCCATGAGTCATACTGGGCAGACTGCTCAGACCCTGAATAATCATTTAGCCAATGTAGCTCATGCCTTAGTTGTACAAAAAGGAATTAATGCTCAACTAAAAGGAAGCTTGATGGTATTCAATCGGAGGATTGACCTCGTGCAGGAGCAAATTGATACCCTATGGCAAATCGCTCAACTTGGCTGTCAATGAAAATATGCTGGACTTTGAGTCACTAGCATATAACATGAAAATTTTTCCTGTGCTGCAAATCTGTCTAAACAATTGTCGAGCTATATTTTAGGTAATTGGACTGGAGAATTCGATACTACGATGGAGCAGCTGAGAGTGGCCATTATCACAGTAAATTCTACCAGAGTGGACGCAGGACTAGCCACAGGATTATCACCATGGATTGTTGCAGCCATGAATCATCTGAAGGAATGGGCGGGCATGGGAGCGTTAGCAGGCCTTCTGGTGTTGGTCTCCTTGGTTTGCCTGTGGTGTATATGCAAGATTAGAGTCTCACAACAGCGTAATGCAGCCATGATCATTCAGGCCTTTATAGCCATTGAAGCAGGACAGTCTCCCCAAGCATGGTAGGCTACCATAAAAAGCTAAAATGTTATGCTCAGGATGCGAGGCTAAGCACTGCACTCAGGGTCAGCCGCTTTGGACCCAGAGAAGAGCTTGTCTGATTGCATGCAGGTTGATGCCCCAGGTCCCGCCTCTGAGAAAAAGGTATCAGACGCTTTTTCTCAGAGGGTCTGATGCTCTTTGGGTGGATGACACCTAAATGAACATCGGTACAAAGTCCCAATTTATGTCTAATATCAGCGATCAGACCTTTACTCTTGCCTGATGAGTCTAAAACAAAAAGGGGGATCTGTAGAGAGCTGTGTAATGCCACACCTTAAAGATGGAGCTGGTTTCCACCTTCCACCTTCCCGATGGTGAGTGCTCTCTGTCACAAACAACTCCACATTTGGCTAAGGCTGAGGATCTGGCTTGCTTCCATGTATGTGGACCTATCTGCATTGCCCACGTGGCACTCTGGGGTTGGCTACCCAGAGGCTATTTAAGCTGTGGGCTGGCTTTCCCCAGGGTCAGATGATTGTTCAAGGTTCCTGAATAAACTGCATCGAAAAAGAAAAACTAGAAGATCAATTCAATTAATAATTAAAAATAAAACACATCAGTCCAAATAAAAAAATAAAAGAATTGAGTTGGTATTTTGTTGGGAATTGTGTTGAATTTGTAGATTGCTTTTGGCAGGATGGCCATTTTCACAATATTAATCCTACCAATCCATGAGCACTGGAGATCTTTCCATCTTCTGATATCTTCTTCAGTTTCTTTCTTCACAGACTTGAAGTTTTTCTCAAACAGGTTTTTCACTTGCTTGGTCAGTGTCACCCCAAGGAATTTTATGTTATTAGTGGCTATTGTGAAGGGTGTTGTTTCCCTAATTTCTTTCTCAGCCCTGTTGTCTTTGGTATACAGAAGGGCTTCTGATTTTTTTTTTTTTGAGTTGATTTTGTATGCTGCCACTTTGCTGAAGGTGTTTATCAGCTGAAGGAGTTCTCTGGTTGAATTTTTGGGGTCGCTCATGTATACTATCATATCATCTGCAAATAGTGACACTTTGACCTCTTCCTTTCCAATTTGTATCCCCTTGATCTCCTTTGGTTTTCTTATTGTTCTGCCTAGGACTTCAAGTACTATGTAGAACAGATATGGAGAGAGTGGGCAGCCTTGTCCCTGATTTCACTGGGATTGATTTAAGTTTCTCTTCATTGAGTTTGATGTTAGCTATAGGCTTACTGTATATTGCCTTTACTATGTTTAAGTATGTGCCTTGTATCCCTGATCTCTCCAAGACTTTAAACATGAATGGGTGTTGGACTTTGTCAAATGCTTTTTCGGTATATCAGGCGATGATCATGTGCGTTTTCTCCTTTAGTTTGTTTATGTGGTGGATTATATTGATGGATTTCTGCATGTTGAACTACTGTTGCATGCGTGGGATTAAGACTACTTGGTCATGGTGGATGATATCTTTGATGTATTCTTGGATTCGGTTTGCAAGTATTTTTATTGAGTATTTTTGCATCCATATTCATAACAGAGATAGGTCTGAAGTTCTCTGTTTTTGTTGGGTCTTTGTGTGGTTTAGGTATCAAGGTGACTGTTGCTATATAGAATGAGTTTTGTAATGTTCCTTCTGTTTCTATTTTGTGGAATAGTTTGAAGAGAATTGGTGTAAGCACTTTTTTGAAGGTTTGGTAGAATTCTGTGCTGAAACCATCTGGCCCAGGGCTTTTTTGTTCTTTTGGAGGGGAGACTGTTAATGACTGCTTCAATTTCCTTGGGGGATATAGGGCTATTCAGTCTTTCTACCTGATCTTGACTTAACGTTGGAAGATGGAATCTATCAATAAAATTGTCCATTTCATTTAGATTTTCAAATTTTTTGGCGTATTGGCTTTTGTAGTATGACCTAATGATTATTTGAATTTCCTCAGTGTCTGTAGTTATGTCACCCTTTTCATCTCTGGTTTTGTTGGTTTGGATAGATTCTCTCTACTTTTTAGTTAGTTTGGCTAAGGGTTTGTCTATCTTGTTGATTTTCTCAAAGAACCAGCTTTTTGTTTCATTGATTCTTTGAATAGTTTTATTTGTTTCTAATTGATTGATTTCAGCCCTTAGTTTGATTATTTCCAGCCGTCTGCTCCTCTAGTGTGTATCTGCTTCTTTTTTTTCCTAGGGTTTTCAGTTGGGCCATTAAGGTGCTTGTATGTGATGTTACGAATTTCTTCTTGCAGGCACTTAGTGCTATAAGTTTTCCTCTGAGCACTGCTTTCAATGTGTCCCATAAATTTGGGTATGTTGTTCCTTCATTTTCATTGAATTCTAGGAAGCCTTTAATTTCTTTCTTTATTTCTTCCTTAACTCAGCTGTCATTGAGTAGCAAATTGTTCAGTTTCCATGTGCGTGTCGGCTTTTTGTTATTTCCATTGTTGTTGAAGTCCAACTTTAGTCCATGGTGGTCAGATAGAATACAAGGGATTACTTCAATCTTTTTGTATCTGTTGAGGCTTGCTTTGTGACCAACTATACCGTCTATTTTGGAGAAGGTTCCATGCAGTGCTGAGAAGAAGGTATATTCTTTTGAGTTTGGGTGAAAAGATCTATAGAAACGTATTAGGTCGATTTGATTTAGGGACTCTGTATGTGCTTTTATTTCCCTATTTGTTTTCTGTCTAGTTGATCTGTCCCTTGGTGAGAGTGGGGTGTTGAAGTCTCCCACTATTAAGGTATTAGGATCAATGTGTGATTTAAGCTTTAATAATGTTTCATTTACAAATGTAGGTGCTCTTATATTTGAGGCATAGATATTCAAAATTGTGATGTCTTCTTGGTGGATTTTTCCTTTGATGAGAATATAGTGGCCCTCCTTGTCTTTTTTGATTAACTTTGGTTGAAAGTCTATTTTATTAGATATTAGGATGGCTACTCCAGCTTGTTTTCTGGAACCATTTGCTTGAAAAACATTTTTCCAGCCCTTTACTCTGAGGTAGTGTTTATCTTTGTTGCAGAGGTGTGTTTCTTGGATGCAACAGAATATTGGATCCTGTTTCTGCAACCATTCTGTTAGTCTGTATCTTTTTATTGGGGAGTTGAGTCCATTGATGTTGATAGATACTAGTGACCAACAATTGTTACTTTCTTTTGGTGTGGGATTGGTGGTGTTGCTGAGTTTCATTGCTTGTATTCTTTTGGTTTTTTGTTGTGTAGTTATCTATTTCCTCTATTTCCTTAGATGTAGTTGTTTTCTTTGGGTTGGAGTTTTCCTTCTAGTAACTTCTGTAGAGCTGGGTTACTATGTAGATATTGTTTAAATTTGGTTTTGTCATGGAATGTTTTGAATTCTCTCTCTATGTTGATTGAAAGTTTTGCTGAGTATAGTAGTCTGGGTTGGAATCTGTGGTCCCTTAAGGACTGCCTGATTTCTGTCTAGGCCCTTCTGGCTTTCATAGTTTCTGTTGAGAAATGTGCCTTACTTCTTTTTCTGTATTTGTTTGTATTTCTATGAGAGCTTTGTTTATTTCTTCTTTATTTGCCTTCATTTGTGCGGACATTTCTTTGAGAGCTTTGTTCATTTCCTCATTGTTTTCCTCAATTTTCTTGGTCATTTCTCTGAAAGCTTTATTTATTTCCTCTGTGTTCGTTTCAATTTCTTTGGCTTTTTCTCTGAGGGCTTTGTTCATTTCATTTTTATGGGTCTCTAATAGCTGGAAAAACATAGTTTTGAAGTCGTTTTCTTGTATATCCAGTGAATTGAAGTGTCCATTGGTTTGTGGGGTTGCTGGTGAGGTCATTATGTCCTGATTTTTGTTGGGTGTGTTCTTATGTCTGCCTCTGGCCATCTGGTTATTTATAACCCTCGCTGTTTGCTCCTCGAGTTTGTAGTTCAGGCTAAGATTGTCTCTTCTGTTTTCTGGACTGTTTTTTCAGGAAGATGAGAGAGGTTCACAGGTTTGGGAGTGTGCATTGTGGTTTCAGTTTTACCTAAGTAAGGAATGTGACCCTGGCACTATTCGCATGCACTTTTAGCAGGTGCAGTGTGCATGCGCGGATTCTCTGACTATTGCAGTGACCTACATGCCAAACTAGTATGCAGCTCTGTCTGGGATCCAGGGATTGTTTGCCTGGATTACACTAGTGGACCCACAGGGTGAGGCTTCAGCGTTGGGGTCACTATCCCAAGAATCCCTATGATGGCCACACTGGGGGTGTGGGTGGCACAGATCTCGTCTGGTTGCTTGCGTAGAGAGGCCCTGGGTCTGGGACAAACTTCCCTAGAAGGCTCACTCATGGTTCCCCTTGCTCTCTACTCTCCAATCTGATCCTGCTGGGGCAAATATGTGGGTAGGCTAACAGTCAGCTCTGTGGCACTGTAGCAGCAGGACTCCGTGTCCACTTGCCCTGTGTGTGGCCTCTCTGTCCTTCCCCTCCACCAGGGAAGGGTTTTTTTGGTTCGACCCGGGGTAGCGTGGGAAAGAGTTAGGTTAAGTGTCCTCAATCCCAGGTCCTGGGCCCAGATCTTTCTGCCAGAATCAGCCTGGCGCTAGAACCTATGTTTGCTGGTTCCAGGAGAATACCAGGTAAGGATGAGTGTCCTCAGATCCAGACCTCGGTTTCTCTGCCAGGGGCCACTGGGTGAGCTGGAGAGGGGGTGCTGTGGGCTGTGGCAGGCCGCCTCTCTGTCCTACCCCTCTGACCTTCCCCTCTGCTATGGCAAGCTTATGGTGGTGCTCTCAGGGGAGTGCCAAGAGGGGTTGGGACTTCTCAGTCCCAATCCTGAGCCCGGGATTTCTCTGCCAGGGTCCAGGGGCAGCTGGTGCTAGGACTTGGTGCTAGACTTTATTGCGCTAGACCTGGGAGAGTCTCAGAACGTGTTGAATGACCACAGTCCCAGATCCGGAGCTGAAGTTTGTTTGCTAGGAGCAGCCAGCAGCACCGTGGTCCAGGTGCTGTGACTCCGCTATGTGCCTCTCTATTCTTCCGCTCCACCAGGGTAGGGTTATGATGGTGTTCTCATTCTCATTCTCGGGGGAGTGCCCGAAAGGATTGGGTTTTCTCAGCCCCGAATCTCAGGGTTTGGTTTTGTTTTGTTTTTGTGGAAGCTGCAGCTCTCGCTGAGGCTGGGGTACAGACAGTGTACTCCAGTACAGACAGTGTGGTCTGTCTGCTTTTTTATAGAACTCTGGGCCACCAACCCAGGGATGGCACCACTCACAAATGCAGAGACCTCACTGATCACTAATTGAGAAAATGCATTACACCTGGATCTCATGGAGGCATTTCCTCAGCTGAGGTTCCTTCCTCTCTAGCTTGTGTCAAGTTCACACATTTTTTTTCATGACTTCATCACAACAAAACAAAATAAAAATGTGATAGCACTGAAATGGTTTCTTTGAGGTGACTGATATTTTATCTAAGGCTTATTTGATAAATAGAAGTGGCCTGTAACAGAGAGTAAAGAATGGGTTGTGAAAGACAACATAAATGGATTTTAGGCTCTAAAACATTGAAATATAAGGATTGTTGCCTGTCATGTTATATTTTCAGATTTAAATACATTTTCTTCTCTTAAGAAACATAAATATGACACAAAACAAAGCTAACAGTGTTAAAGAATGAATATGAATATATACTTAATTGTACAAAAGTAGAAGCTGATGATACCATCATTGTTCATATATGTTTGTCATTGCTGAGCACTTTCTGCCCACTTTTTCTGCAGTGTGAGCATAAGAAACTCTTTAAAGGGGCTGGAGAGATGGCTCAAAGGTTAAGAGCACTGGCTATTCTTCCAAAAGTCCCAAGTTCAATTCCTAGCAAACACATGGTGGTGCATAACCATCGATGATGAGATCTGGTGCCTTCTTCCAGCATGTAGGCAGAATACTGTATAAGTAATAAATTAATAAGTCCTAAAGAAAAAGAGAAACATAAAGCAGAAAGAGTTTGAAAGTGTCCTCTGCCTACTAAAACTTGCTCAGATACAAGCTGATTTGCAGTTAGAATTAATTCGTTCAGCCTTAGAGAAGTTTTAGAATTAAGACTTTGATAAATGTTTCAGTTTTCTACAATGGAGAAATTCTTGAGGCATATTAAAACAATTTTCCAGCTGGATTAAAATGCAAAACTTGCCATCAGAAACTTCATGGATAAATCATCATTTACCTGAATTCTTCTAAGTCTTCTTTTCAACAACCTTTCCTCATTTCTTTCCAGATAAATTAATTAGACTTAAGAAATCCTACCCCAATGTCTACTTCTAGAGAACAAAAAGAACATGGCAAGTTTCCTGCCTTTCACTGACATGTGTATAAATTCAATTATGTTTCAATACTGCCCTTGGTATCATTTTGCTCCCATGAATTTTTCTTTAATATCCAAGCCATGCAGAAATACTGTTAGGCCCTGAGGAGCTATGGTATTGTGGCACATATTTTGGCCTCTCCCCTGTAAATATCACATATTATTCACTTTAAAGTTCATGGTTAGAATTTTCTTTTTTCTATGATTGCATTCTCTTAATATGTTATGTGCATGGTAATGATAAAATCATTTATAACTTTATCAATTCTTACATTTCTTGGTTGAATCATTAGACTATAAGGATCTCTCGACTGCATCAAAATCACTTGTGTATCTAATGTGATTTACGGTACTTTTGCACTGTAGAAGAATTTCAAAGTTGATTTCTGACAAGCAAATAGTCAGTGTTTTATCTCTGGCTTCTCAAACCTTAGATAATTGTAGATTTTTCTTTTTTAATATTTATACAGAATATTTTATTTGCAATTTAATTTTATTAATTAAAAAAAGAGAAGAAAACACTATTATTCTCTTTTTTGCAAATACGTTATTTTGTGAACTGTTATTTCCATAGTTCTATAGTTCTATATGGAGACCAAAACAACTGACATATTTTAATTAAATATTTACTTTTTATATTAATTACAGTTTATTCATTTTGTATCACAGCTGTAGCCCCCTCTTACATTCCTTCCCAATCCCACTCTCCATCCCTCATCTCCTCCCCTGTCCCTCTCCAAGTCCATGATAGGGGAGATCGTCCTCTTCTTTTATTTTGAAAAGATATTTTTGATATGTTTTTTGGGTTTCTAATGCATTTTAATTAGCTTATTTTTTAATTAATAATTTTTTTTACATTTTTATCTCGGCTGTAGCCCCCATCAGCATCACCTCCCAAACCCACATTTCCTCCCTCTTCTACTCCCAAGTACCTCCCCAAGTCCACTGATAGAAAGGTCCTCCTCCCCTTCCATCTGACCCTGGACTATCAGGTCTCATAAAACAGGCAACAATTTCTTCCACCATGGCCTGGTAAGGATGCTCCGCTCTTAGGGGAAGATTTTCAAAGAGCCAGCCACTGAGTTCATGTCAGAGACAGCAGCTGTTCCCTTTACTAGGACACCCACTTCAACAATGAACTGCCATGGGCTACATCTGTGCAGGGGTTCTAGTTTATCTCTATGCATGGTCCTTGGTTGGAGTGTCGGTCTCAGAGACCCCTGTGCTCAGATTTTTTGGTTCTGTTGCTCTACTTGTGGAGATCCTGTCCCCTTCAAGTCTTTCAATCTCCTCTTCTTTCATAGGATTCCCTGCACTCTGCCCAAAGTTTGGCTATGAGCCTAAGCATCTGCTTCAATTCCTTGCTGATTAGAGTCTTTCAGAGGCCTTCTGGGGTAGGATCCTACTCTGTTTCCTGTTTTCTCCCTCTTCCGATGATGTCCATCCCATTTTCCTTTCTGAATGAGGGTTGTTCATCTTACCCTGGGTCCTCCTTCTTGATAAGCTTCTTTAGCTGTACAGATTTTAGTGTGTTTATCCTATGTTATATGTCCAATATCCACGTGTAAGTGAATGTATACCCTGTGTGTCTTTCTGCTTCTGGGACACCTCACTCAGGATGATCTTTTTAGTGCAGGCCATTTGCCTGCAAATTTCATGACTTCCTTGTTTTTAATTGCTGAGTAGTATTCCATTGTGTAAATGTACAAGAATGTCTGTATCCATTTCTCAACTGAGAGACATCTGGGTTGTTTCCAGATTCCGACTATTAAAAGCAAAGTTTCTACGAACATGGTTGAGCAAATATTCATGTTGTATAATTGAGAATATTTTGGATATAAGCCTAAGAGTGGCATAACAGAATCTTCATGTAACACTATCCTTATTTTCCGAGATAGCATCAGATTGATTTCCAAAGTGATTGTACAAGTTCATAATCCCACCTGCAATGGAGGAAGGTTCCCCTTTCTCCACATCCTCTCCAGCATGTGTTGTCACTTGAGTTTTTTAACTTAGCCATTCTGATGAATAGAAGGTGAAATATCAGGGTCGCTCTGATTTGCATTTCCCTGATGACTAAGGATGTTGAGCATTTCTCTAAGTGTTTCTCTGCCATTCATTAGTCCTCTATTGAGAATTCTCTGTTTAGCTCTGTACCCCATTTTTAATTGGATTACTTGATTTGTTGCTGTTTAACTTTTTGAGTTCTTTATTTAGTCTGGATATTAGCTCCCTGTGAGATATTGGTTTGGTAAAGATCCTTTCCTAGTCTGTAGGCTGTCCTTTTGTTCTGATGGCAGTGTCCTTTGCTTTACAGAAGCTTTTCATTTTTGTGAGGTACCATTACTTGATCGTTGGTCTCAGAGCCTGTATAGCTGGTATTTTGTTCAGGAAATTGTCTCTTGTGCCAATGAGTTCAAGACTCTTCTTTGATACACTTGGACTTTAGTTTTGTGAAGATTGGTAAGTATGGATCTATTTGCATTCTCTAAATGTAGACATCCCGTTAGGCTAGCACAATTTGTTGATGATGTTGTCTTTTTTTTTTTTTTTCCAATGTATGGTTTTGGTTTCGTTTTCAAAAATCAAGTATCCATAGATGTGTGTGTTTATTTCTGAGTCTATGATTCTATTTGATTTATATACCATTCTGTTTTTATGCCAGTACCATGCAGTTTTTATTACTGTTGCTCTGTAGTACAGCTTGAGATCATGGATGGAGATACCTCCAGGTCATCTGTTGTACAGGATTGTTTTAGCAATTCTGGGTTTTTTCATTTGAGAATTGTTCTTTCAAGGTTTGTGAAGAATTGTGTTGGTATTTTGATAGAAATTGCATTTAGTCTGTAGAATTCTTTTAGCAGGATGGCCATTTTCACTCTGTTAATCCTACTGATTCAGAAGCATGGGAAATTTTTCTATCTTCTGATATCATCCTCAATTTCATTCTTCAGAGATCTGAAGTTTTTTCAAACATGACTTTAAGTTGCTTGGTTAGAGTCACACCAAAGGTACTTTATGTATTTAGTGGCTATTGTGAAGGATCTAGTTTCCCTAATTTCTTTCTCAGCATTTTTGTCTTTCTTATACAAAAGGGCTATGAATTTTTTGAGTTAGTTTTGTATCCAGCCACTTTGCTGAAGGGATTTTTCAGCTGAAGGAGTTCTCTGTTTGAATTTTAGGGGTCATGCATGTATACTATCATATCATCTGAGAATATTGATACTTTAACTTCTTTCTTTCTGATTTGTGTCTTCTTCATATCTTTGAGTTGTCTTATTGTTCTAGCTAGGCCTTCAAGTCCTATGTTGAAGAGATGCAGAGAGAATGGACCACCTTGCCTTCTCTCTGATTTCAGTGGGATTGATTTAATTTTCTCTCCATTTATTTTGATGTTGGTTATAGGTTTGCTTTATATTTTCTTTACTATGTGTAGGTATGTGCCTTTTATCCCTGATCTCTACAAGACTCTAAACATGAATGGGTGTTGGATTTTGTCAAATGCATTTTTGGCATTTAAGGAGATGAACATGTGGTTTTTCTCTTTAATTTGTTTGTATGGTGGATTACATTGATGGATTTCCATATATCGAACCACCCCTGCATGCTTGGAATGAAGCTTACTTGGTCATGGTGGATGATATCTTATGTGTTCTTAGATTCGGTTTGAGAGAATTTTATAGAGTATATCTGAATCAATATTTATAAGAGAGGTCTGAATTTCCCTTTGTTAGTTGGGTCTTTGTGTGGTTTAGGTATCAAGGTGACTGTGGCTTCATAGAATGAGTTTGGTATTGTTTCTTCTGTTTTTATTTTATGGAAGAGTTTGAAGAGATTTGGAGTTAGTTCTTCTTTGAAGGTCTGGTAGAATTCTGTGCTGAAACCATCTGGCCCTGACGTTTTCTGGAAGTGGAACTTTTAATGATTGCTTCAATTTCCTTAGGTGATATAGGACTAATTATTCTACTTACCTGATCCTGATTTAATTTTGGTTAATAGAATCCAAGACAATTGTTCACTTCATTTAGATTTTCTATGTTTGTGGCATATAGATAGACTTTTGTAGTAAGACCTAATGATTCTTCGCATTTCCTCAGTGTTTGTCTTCTTTTTCTTTTTTGATTTGGGTGATTTGAATAGTTTCTGCATTTTAGTTAGTTTGGCTGTCTTGTTAATTTTCTCAAAGAACTAGCTATTGGTTTCATCGATTCATTGAATTGTGTTCTTTGTTTCTAATTCATTGATTTCAGATCTGAGTTCAATTATTTACAACCATCTAAATACATCTTCTTGGGTACATCTGTTTGGGATTTTCTAGGGCTTTTAGGTGTGCCATTAAGTTGCTTGTATGAGATGTCTCAAACTTCTTTCTGAAGGCACTTAGTTCTATAAGCTTTCCTCTTAGCACTGTTTTCATTGTGTCTCTTAAGTTTGGGAAAATTGTGTTTTCATTTTCATTGAATTTTAGGAAGTCTCTAATGTATTTTTTCATTTCTTCCCTGATCACACTTTCATTGAGTAAAGATTTTTTTTTTTAGTTTCCATGTGTATGTAGGCTTTTTGTTATTTCTATTGTTGTTGAGGTCTAGGCCATGGTGGTCTGATAGAATAAAGGGATTATGTTGATATTTTTGTATTTGTCGAGGCTTGTTTTGTGCCTGATATATGGTCAATGTTTAAGAAGGTTTAGTGAAAAGAATGTATACCTTTTTGAGTTTTAGTGAGTAGTTCTCTAGACATCTATTAGATCCATTAGATTTAGGACCTCTGTAGGTCATTATATCCCTATTTACCTTCTGTCTAGATGATCTGTTCCTAGATATGAGTGGAGTGTTGAAGTGTTCTACTATTAAGTTTTTGGGATTGATGTGTAATTTAAGCTTTAATAATATTTCATTTACAAATGCAGGTTATCTTGTATTTGCTGCATAGAGGTTCAGGATTGTTATGTTCTTATGGTGGACTTTTCCTTTGATGATAATGAAGTGCCACTCCTTATCTTTTTGGATTAATTTTGGTTGAAAGTCTATTTATTAGATATTAGAAAAACTACCTCAGCTTCTTTTCTGTGTCCATTTGCTTTAAAAACATTTTTCCAGGCCTTTACTCTAAGGTAGTGTTTACCTTTGTTGCAGAGTTGTATTTCTTGGATGCAGCAGAATATTGGATCCTGTTTCTGTAACCATTCTGTTAATCTGTTTCTTTTTATTGGAGAGTTGAGTCCATTGATGTTGATAGATAATAGTGACCAATGAATGTTAGTTCCTTTTATTGTGGATTTGGTGGTGCTACTGTGTTTCTATGCTTGTTTTCTTTTAATTTTTTGTTAAGAAGTTATCTTTACCCTGTGTTTTCTTGGGGCTAGTTGATTTCATTAGATTGGAATTTTCCTTCTACCATCTTCTGTAGGCCTGGGTTGTTGTGTAGATATTGTTTTGTTTTGTCATGGAATATTTTGTTTTCTCCATCTGTGTTGATTGAAAGCTTTGATGGGTATAGCACTCTGGGATAGTATCTGTGGTCCGTTAGAGTCTGCATGACATCTGCCTAGGCTCTTCTGGCTTTCATAGTTTCTGATGAGAAGTCTGGTGATTCTGATAGGTCTACTTTTTTATGTTACTTTATATGTTACTTGGCCTTTCTCTTGTGCTTTTAATAATTTTTCTTTGTTCTGCAGATTTAGTGTTTTGATTTTATTGTTAAATATTACTTACAGTTTATTAACTTTGTATTCCAGCTGAAGCCTGCTCCCTCATTCCCTCCCAATCCCATCCTCCCTCCCTCATCTCTTTCCTGCCCCTTTCCAAGTCCACAGATAGGGGAGGTCTCCTCTCCTTCCATCTGACCCTAGCTTATCAGGTTTCTTCAGGACTGGCTGCAATGTCCACCTTTGTGGTATAGCAAGGCTGCTCTTCCCTCAGGGAGGGTGAGGCCAGGTCAAAGAACCAGCCCTTGAGTTCATGTCAGAAATAGTCCCTCTTTCCCTTGCTAGGGAACCTGCTTAGATACTGAGCTGCCTTGGGTTACATCTGAGCAGAGGTTCTAGGTTATATCCATACATGGTCCTTGGTTGTAGATACAGTCTCATAAAAGACCCCTGTGCCCAGATATATTAGGTCTTTGTGGAGCTCCTGTCCTCTCTAGGTCATACTAACCCCCACACACCGGTAGGATTTGCTGAAGGACACAGAGGCAGGAGGACCAAGAGTTCGAGACCAGCCTGGGCTACACAGATTGAGTGCTTTGACTATTATGTGATTTGAGGAGTTTCTTTTCTTGTCTAGTCTATTTGGTGTTCTGTAGGCCTCTTGTATGTTTATGGACATCTCTTTCTTTAAGTTGGGAAACTTTTTTCTTTGATCTTCTTTGAAAATATTTTCTGGACCTTGGCGCCTGGAATCTTCTTTTTCATCTATTCCCTTTATTCTTATATCTTTGTCTTTTCATGACCTCCATGGTGACTTGGATCCAAGCGATCCCAACTCACAGGTTGTTCCCTCTCATCCAGGAAATGTCAATGTTGATGTTCTGGTTTCAGCTGCCCCTCCACTCACCAATTTTGGTGTTTTGGATCCTGTGCTCCTCAAATAAAGTTTGCACTGTTCACGGCCATCCTGGACTCCACCATATTTTTTTTTCTTTTGAAGGTATTCTACTCAAATATTGATACAAATATCTAGAATCCAGATAATTCACTTCCTGCATTACATGGTAAAGATTACTGTATGATCCTATTGCTTGAAGCTAAATTATAACAATGATTCTCATTTGGATTCTTACATCCCATAGCAATAGAAAATGAATTCTTAATAATGCTGTAATCAATTGCTCTAAGCTTAATGTAAAATAAAATATTACTTAGCACTCCTGATTTTCAAACTGTGCTCATTCTTGCATGCTTTTTCTTTTTCTTTTTGGTTCTTAAGTGAGTTCCTTTCTGTTTTGTTGTGGCCCCTTCTGTTGCTGCAAATTTCTCTCTCTCTATCTTGTATTAGGCAGTGTTAATTGTAAGGAATGTGATCATTGTTCTAAAATGGGGCCACTTCCATCAGTTCTATTATAGCAGAGTAATAGAGAATTGTGATTCACAGCTCTGTGATCTTTATGGTTGTGTTTTCAGTGACAGATAATGTCTATGGTGAACAATTACTTTAAATCATTATGCAATTGCATAGTAATTTATGATTTTGTATGTTATATTTAAACACTTGAAGGACATTTTTCTATTCATTGATGATTGAAATATTCTCTTTTGAGAAATTGAAGACATGAAGTTGAAAGACAAATGGGATAAACAGCAGAAGTGGGAGAAAACAAGGAACAGGACAAGAGCCTACCACAGAGGGCTTCTGAAAGACTCTACCCAGAAGGGTATTGAAGCAGATGCTGAGACTCATAACCAAACTTTCAGCAGAGTACAGGGAATCTTATGAAGGAAGGGGGAGATAGAAAGACCTGAAGAGGACAGGAGCTCCACAAGGAGACCAACAGAGCGAAAAAATCTGGGTGTAGGGGTCTTTGCAGAAAATGATACTCCCACCAAGGACAATGCATGGAGATAACCTAGAATACCTTTTCAGAGAAAGACCATAGGCTGCTCATTTTCCAAGTGGGTCCCTGAGTAAGGGTGCTCGCAGGGGCTCTCTCCGACATGAACTCAGTGGCTGGCTCTTTGATCACCTCCCCTTGGATAGGGGCAGCCTTACCAGGCCACAGAGGAAGCTGATGCAGCGAGTCCTAATGAGATCTGATTGGCTAGGGTCAGATAGAATGGGAGAAAGTCCTCTCCTATCAGTGGACCAGGAGAGAGGCATAGAAGTAGAAGAGGGAGGGAGAGTGTGAGAAGGAAGAGAAGAGGGATGGTGCTACAGCTCGGATCAAAATAAATAAATTGTAATAAATAAATAAATAAATAAATAAATAGAAAGAAAGATCTCATTTGTGCAGTAGAAATGTCCAAAAACTGAAGTGCAAATTTCATCTTTAAGAAGCACTTAACAGAGTAGGCAAATCATGAGCTTTATAAATTATGAAAATTACAACAAAGTATAGT
Source organism: Meriones unguiculatus (assembly GCF_030254825.1). Taxonomy (NCBI): domain Eukaryota; kingdom Metazoa; phylum Chordata; class Mammalia; order Rodentia; family Muridae; genus Meriones; species Meriones unguiculatus. Next base: position 79,449,826 of record NC_083350.1, on the reverse strand, counting down.
GTTTTAACGTCATAGTTGAACATCAATGTTCTCAAAGCTCTAGAATGTCAATTATGATGCTAAAGGGATTGTATATATAAAATTAATTGACTCAAACTCTAAAATTTGGAAAAAAATTTGTTAAACTTTAATTAATATTTATTTGAAGCTTACAATCTAGATAATACTCTATTGCTATTCCAATAAAAGTATCTTTTTAATGGTCTGTTTTGAAAACAAACAAACAAAAAACATCATGACCAGGACAATTCTTGTAAAAATAAAACATTTACTACGGGATTTATTCATATAGTTTCAAAGGGTCATGATCATCACTGCAGAAAGCAGACAGCCATGGCACTGAATCAACTGCTAAAGACTTTACAAGCTGATCAACAGGCTGAAGACAGAGATGGGGTGGTGATGGGAGAAAAAGAGAAAGAGGCATTAAAAGACACAGAGAGACAGAAACACAGAGATATGGAGAGAGCCTAATGTCATTACATTAAGAATCCCGTGATAGTCATAGACTTTCAATATATCAACGTGCTTGACCTTTATCACATCCTCAAAATCTAGAATCGCCTAAGAAATAAATGTCTGTAATTGCCAGCAATCAATTATATTATCTAGATCAAGTTAATATCTGAGTAAAGCTATATTGATTAGGTTAATTAAAGTGAAAAAAGTTTACTGAATTTAACTGGAAATACTATTATTCCATGTCTTGGGTTCATAAGTTAAATACAAAGAGAAAATATGATGAGTAATAGCCTTCTTTGTTCTTTGTTTCTTGACTGTAGATGCAGTCTTAACCAAGACTTCCTCAGTGTGATGGACTATTCCTTAGACCCATTAAACAAAATGGACCCTTGTTTCATAAGTCTGTCAGGCACTTTTTCCAGAGATAAAAAAAAAATAACAAATGCATTGTTCACAATACACTCACACAACATTGGAAGTATCATTATTCTCTCAATATCACTTAGTTTTATGTTATAAAAAATTATTTTTATAACATCAGCATTAAGAAAAATGTGAATGAATTATATATGTCAATTTAAAAATTTTATATGTAGTACTTTAAAAAGAAGTAATTGCTACAATAGCTTAGTTTAAAATTTCATAAATATATTTAATACAATATCACATCTATATGCTATGTCCTTCCTCCTACTTTAGTTACTTCCTCCCTCTATAGTCATTTCAAAACTTTCCACTCTCAACTTCATTTATTCTTTCTTATCAACCTCCCCTTTCTCCTTCTCTTTCTCCTCTTTTTCCTCTTCCTCCCTCTTCTACTCCATGACCCATAAAGTACAAAGAAGCTGATCTAAAAGGGGAAACCTAGGTAAGATGATCAATCCTCATTCAGAAAGGCAAACCTGATGGACATTGGAAAAAGGAAAAAGCAAGAAACAGGACAAGAGCCTACCACAGAGGGCCTCTGAAGACTTTACCCAGCAGGATATCAAAGCAGATACTGACATCAGACCCCACCCACCCACATACCCAGTGTGGGAAACAGAGAGATTCTTGGGACATTGAAGCCCCTGCTCTGTGGGTCTACCAGTGGAGTACAGGCAAATAACTCCTGGAGCTCAGTCAGATCCAAATACAAGTAGCCTGTAGGCCACTGAGGTATTCAGGGAATTTGCACAAGTAAATTGTGCCCTTGACCACCACGAGCGCCTGCACAATGTCTGCAACCCCTTTAGTGCCTGCAAGGCACCCCTCCCTCACACTCAAGGCTTCTACATTCTCTAACAACCTGTCCCTCAAGGCACACTTCTACTTCTACGTGCATTCACACACTCACCCGCATTTGTCCTGCATCTGCGGACTTCCCTTCCACAAGTACAGCTGAAACAACAACACACACTCTGAAACCACTGGACCTTTCTTATCTTCCTGAAGAATTCTCCAGACACCAGAGAAAAATGGTCCCAGTCGGAACTACAGAATCTAAGAACAAACAATGAAGGTTACAGAGAAGCAAATGGCCAGAGGTCAGCAAAAGAACACATACAACAAAAATCAGCACATTATGGCCTCACCAGCAACCCCTAAAATCAGTGGATACTCCAACTGACAGGAAACACAGGAAAATGACTTTAAACCTATTTTTATCCAATTAATAGAGGCACATAAAGAGGAAACAAACAAATGTCTCAGAGAAATATCTACACAAATAGAGGCAGTTAAAGAAGAAATGAACAAATATCTCAAAGAATTACCCACACAAGTGGAGGCAAATAAAGAGGAAATGAACAAAGCTCTCAAACAAACACAGGCAAATATAACCAAACAAATAGAGGACAATTAGGGGAATATGAAGAAGAAGCAAACAAAAAAAATTAAGGCAATTATAGAGAGACAGGAATCCACATTCAAACAGATGAACGAAATAGTGCAAGGCATGAAAACAGAATTAGAATCAATAAAGAAAACACAAACAGAGAAAACCCTGTTGCTGGATAACTCCAGGGCAAAGATCAGGAAACACAGAGGTAAGCATCAATAGAATACAATACATGGAAGAAAGAATTTCTAGTGCTGAAGATACACGTGCAGAAATTGATACTTCTCTCAAAGAAAAAGTAAAAACAGAAAAGTCCCAAACACAAAACATCTAAGAAATCAAAAGACACCATGAAATGACGAAATCTAAGAATAATAGGAATTCATGAAAAAGAAGATTCTAGGCTTTAAGGTCCAGAAAATATTTTCAAAAAAAAAAATTATAGAAGAAAATTTTCCCAACTTAAAGAGATGTCCATAAACATACAAGAGGCCTACAAAACACCAAATAGACTAGATGAGAAAAGAAACTCCTCACATTACATCATAGTCAAAACACTAAATCTACCGAACAAAGAAAAGATATTAAAAGTAGCAAGGGAAAAAGGCCAAGTAACATATAAAGGTATACCTATCAAAATCACACAAGAATTCTAATCAGAAACTATGAAACCAAGAAGGGCCTGGGCAGATTTCATGCAGATTCTAAAGGCCCACAGATGCCAACCAAGAGTACTATACCCAGTAAAGCTTTCAATCAACACAGATGGAGAAAACAAAATATTCCATGACAAAACTAAATTTGTGCAATATCTACACATCAAACCAGCCCTACATATAATACACTAGAAGGAAAACTCCAATCAAATGAAAAAAACTACACCAAAGAAAACATAGGATACAGATAATTTCACAACAAAAAATAAAAGAAAACAAGCAATGAATCTCATTAAGATCACCAACTCCAAAATAAAAGGAAATACTGTTCATTGGTCACTATTATCTATCACAACATCAATGGACTCAACTTTCCAATAAAAAGACACAGACTGAAACAATGGTTGCATAAATAGTATCCAACATTCTGCTGCATCCAAGAAACACAACTCTGCGACAAAGATAAACAGTACCTCAGAGTAAAGGGCTGGAAAATATTTTTAAGCAAATGGACCCAGAAAACAAGCTGAGGTAGCTGTACTAATATCTAATAAAATAGTCTTTCAACCAAAATTAAGCAAAAAAGATGAGGAGGGGCACTTCATTCTCATCAAAGGAAAAATCCACCAAGAGGACATCACAATTTTGAAAATCTATGCATCAAATACAAGACCACCTAAAATTGTAATGGAAACATTATTAAAGCTGAAACCACACATGGATTCCACCACCTTCAGAGTGGGAGTCTTCAACACTCCACTCTCAACAAGGGACAGATCATCCAGACAAAAGCTAAACACAGAAATAAGGGCACTTACAGAGGTTCTAATTCTAATGGACCTAATAGATGTCTACAATACTTTTCACCCAAACTCAAAAGAGTATACCTCTTTTTCAGCACCTCATGGAACCTTCTCCAAAATAGACAATATAGCTGGTCAGAAAGCAAGCCTCAGCAGATACAAGAAGATTAAAATAATCCCTTGTATACTATCTAATCACCATGGTCTAAAGCTGGACCTCAACAACAACAGAAATAGCAAAATGCCTACACATACATAGAAACCGAACAACTTGCAACTCAGTGACAGCTGGGTTAGGGAAGAAATAAAGAAAAAAATTAAATTGAATTCTTAGAATTCAATGAAAATGAAGGCACAACATAGCCAAACTTATAGGACACAAGGAAAGCAGTGCTAAGAATGTTCATAGTACTAAGTGCCTTCAAGAAGAAATGTGAAACATTGCGCGCAAGCAACTTAATACCTCACCTGAAGGCCCTAAAAAAAAAAGAGAAGAAGAAGAAGCAGACATACCCAAGAAGAGTAGACGGCTGGAAACATTCAAGCTCAGGGCAGAAATAAATAAATTAGAAACAAATAAAATAATTCAAATTATCAATGAAACCAAGATATCGTTCTTTTTTTGTCTTTCTTTTTTTATTTTTTTATTTTTCATCAATTACACTTTATTCATTCTGCATCCCCCCATAAGCCCCTCCTTCCTCCCCTCCCAATCCCACCCTCCCTCCTCTCTCTGCATGCATGCCACTCCCCAAGTCCACTGATAGGGGAGGTTCTCCTCTCCTTTCTGATCTTAGTCTATCAGTTCACATTAAAAGTGGCTGCATTGTCCTCTACTATGGCCTGGAAAGGCTTCTCCCCCCCCCAGGGGGAGGTGATCAAAGAGCAGGCCAATCAGATTATGTCAGAGGCAGTCCCTCTTCACATTACTATGTAACCCAATTGGACTCTAAACTGCCTTGGGCTACATCTGTGCAGGGGTTCTGGGTTATCTCTATGAATAGTCCTTGGTTGGAGACCCCAAAAACTCTACTAGGGAACTCCTACAGCTGATAAACACCTTCAGCAAAGTGGCCAGATACAAAATTAACTCAAAAAAATCAGTAGCCCTGCTGTATACAAAAGACAAAGGGCTGAAAAAGAAATTAGGGAAACAACACCCTTCACAATAGCCACAAATGACATAAGGTATCTCGGAGTAACCCTAACCAAGGAAGTCAAAGACTTGTATGAAAAAAGCCCATCAAATTACCAACACAATTCTTTACAGACCTGGAAAGAAAAATTCTCAACTTCATATGGAATAACAAGAAACCCAGAATTGGTAAAACAATCCTCTACAATAAAAGATCTTCTGGAGGTATCTCCGTCCCTGATCTTAAGTTGTACTATAGAGCAACAGTTTTAAAAACTGCATGGTACTGGCATAGAAACAGAATGGTGGATCAATGGAACCGAACAGAGGACCCAGAAATAAACCCACACACTTATGGACACCTGATCTTTGACAAAGACGCCAAAACCATTCAATGGATAAAAGATAGCATCTTCCACAAATGGTGCTGGTCCAACTGGAGGTCTACATGTAGAAAAATGAAAATAGATCCATACTTATCACCCTGCACAAAACTGAAGTCCAAGTGGATCAAAGACCTCAACATAAAACCAGACACATTAAATCGGCTAGAAAAAAAAAAGTGGGAAATACCCTAGAACTCATTGGTACAGGAGAAAACTTCCTGAACAGAACACCAACAGCACAGGCTCTAAGAGCAACAAACAATAAATGGGATCTCATGAAACTGAAAAGCTTCTGCAAAGCAAAGGACACCGTCATCAAAACAAAACGACCACCTACAGATTGGGAAAAAATCTTCACCAACCCTTTATCTGACAGAGGACTCATATCCAGTATATATAAAGAACTAAAGAAGCTGAAAAGCAGCAAACCAAGTAATCCAATTAAAAAATGGAGAACAGAGCTAAACAGAGATATCGTTCTTTAAGAAAATCAACAAGATAGATAATCCCTTATCCAGTCTAACTCAAATGCAGAGAGAAACCGTCCAAATCAACAAAATCAGAAATGAAAAGGGGGACATAACAACAGACACTGAAGAAATCCAAACAATCATTAGGTCTTATGACAAAATCACACCACAAACTTTGAAAATCTAAATGAAATGGACAATCTTCTTGATAGATTGCACTTACCAAAAATAAATCAAGATCAGACAGAAAGATCAAATAGTCCTCTATCCCCCAAAGAAATAGAAGTAGTCAGTAAAAGTCTCCCTTCCAAAAAAATCCCAGGGTCAGATAGTTTCAGGACAAAATTGTACCAGACCTTCAGAGAAGAGCTAACTCCAATTCTCTTCAAACTATTCCACAAAATAGAAACAGACGGAACAATCCAAACTCATTCTATGAAGCCATAGTCACACTGATACCTAAACCACACAAAGACCTAACAAAAAAAGAGAAATTTGGACCTATCTCTCTTATGAACATTGCTGCAAAAATACTCAATAAAATACTAGCAAACCGAATCCAAGAACACATAAAACATATCATCCACCATAAGCTTCAACCCAAGCATGCAAGAGCATTTCAGTATACAGAAACCCATCAATGTAATCTACCACATAAACAAACTGAAGGAAAAAAAAAAACGCATGATCATCTCCTTAGAAGCTGAAAAAGCATTTGAAAGAAGGGGAGTTTGATGTGGAAAGGATAGGAGCTCCACAAGGACCAAACATATCTGGGCACAGGGTCTTTTCTGAGATAGACACTCAACCAAAGAGCATGAGAGGATAAAACCTAGAACCTCTGCTCGGATGTGACCCGTGATAGCTCAGTAATCAATTGGTTTCCCATAGTAAGGGGAACAAGGACGATTTCTAACAGGAACTCAATGACTGGCTCTTTGACCTCCCCACCTCCCAAGGGAGGAGCAGTACTGTTAGGCCACAGAGGAGGACTTTGCAGCCAGTCCTGAAAATACCTGACAAAAGGGAGTCATATGAAAGGGAAGGAGGTCCTCCCCTATCAGTGGACTTGAAAGGGGCAGGGAGGAGATGAGGGAGGGAGGGTGGGATTGGGGAGGGAATGAGGGATACAGCTGGGATACAGAATTAACAAAATGTAACTAATGAAGAAAATTAAATTAAAAAAAATCCAACACCCATTTGTGTTTAAAGTCTTGGAGAGATCAGGGATAAAAGAAACATTCTTAAACATAGTAAAGGCAATATGCAGCAAGCCTACAGCCAACATCAAACTCAATGGAGAGCAACTTAAATCAATCCCACTGAAATCAGGGACAAGACAAGGCTGCCCACTCTCTCCATATCTGTTCAACATAGTACTTGAAGTCCTAGCTAGAGCAATAAGACAACTCATAGAGATCAAGCGAATACAAATAGCAAAGGAAGAAGTCAAAGTATCACTATTCACAGAGGTTATGATAGTATACATGAGAGACCTCAAAAATTTAACCAGAGCATTCCTTTGGCTGATAAATACCTTCAGCAAAGTGGCTGGATACAAAATTAACTCAAAAAAATCAGAAGCTCTCCTGTATACCAATGACAAAAGGGCTGAGAAAGAAAGTAGGGAAAAAACACCCTTCACGACAGCTACTGATCACATAAAGTACCTTGGTGTGACTCTAACCAAGCTAGTGAAAGATCTATTTGATAAATACTTCAGGTCTCTGAAGAAAGAAATTGAAGAAGATATCAGAAGGTGGAAAGATCTCCCGTGCTCATGGATTGGTAACATAAACATAGTAAAAATGGCCATTCTGCCAAAAGCAATCTGCAATTCTCATCAAAATACCAACTCAATTCCATACAGACCTGAAAGAAAAATTCTCAACTTCATATTTTAAAAATTAAAAAAAAACAAACAGAATTTCCAAAGTGATCCTGTCCAACAATAGATCATCTGGAGGTATCTCCATCCTCTATCTCAAGCTTTATTACAGAGCAATAGTAATAAAAACTGCACGATATTGGCATAGAAACAGAATGGTGGAACAATGGAACCAAAAAAAAAAAGACCCAGAAATAAACCCACACCCTATGAATACAACCTAGGAACCTACCACAGAGGGCCTTTGAAAGCCTCTGTCCTTCAGACTATCAAAGCAGATAGATGCTGAGCCTGATGGGCAACTGTTGGGCAGAGTGAATGGAATTTTAGGTAAGAACTGGGAAATAGTAAGAGCTGGAGAGGACAGGGTCTCCACAAGGAGAGCAACAGAACCAGAAAATTTGAACACAGGGAACTTCCCAGAGACTCATACTCCAACCAAGGACTATTCATGGAGATAACCCAGAACCCCTGCACAGATGTAGCCCAGGGCAGTTCAGAGTCCAATTGGGTTACATAGTAATGTGAAGAGGGACTGCCTCTCTGATTAACATTCATCACAGTAAAAGTCTGTGATTGTAAATATAAAAACATAAAAAAAATAATTTGACAACATAACCATTTGGTAAAATAACAATAGCAAGTTTAATAATATATGACCTCCAGAGCCGTGGGCTTTTGGCCATGTTTTCAATAGTAGACATGAAATTATCTAGTCAAGAGTAGGCTTCAAACTCAATAATAAATCAGTTCATTAGTCAATAGCAGTCATGCAGTAGTTGCACAAGTGAGCATGTCTTGCCTAAAATGTAATGATCATTTTTCCTAGGACCCAGTGCAGGTAAGAATGTTGATTTATTTTCCACCTAGCATTCTGCATGGCATCTTCAGGAACTGTGAATGCTAACAAGCAAGAAGGAAATTTCTTTTTTTTTTTTTTCAATGGAGTTTATTCAGGAACCTTGAACAATCATCTGACCCTGGGGAAAGCCAGCCCACAGCTTAAATAGCCTCTGGGTAGCCAACCCAGGCGTGCCACGTGGGCAATGCAGATAGGTCCACATACATGGAAGCAAGCCAGAAACTCAGCCTTAGCCAAATGTGGAATTGTTCGTGACAGAGAGCACTCACCATCGGGAAGGTGGAAGGCGGAAACCAGCTCCATCTTTAAGGCATAGCATTCCGCAGCTCTCTACAGTTCCCCCTTTTTGTTTTAGACGCATCAGGCAAGAGTAGAGGTCTGATCTCTGATATTAGAAATAAATTGGGACTTTGTACCGATGTTCATTTAGGTGTCATCCACCCAAAGAGCATCAGACCCGTCCTATACCTTTTCCTCAGAGGCGGGACCTGGGGTATCTAGTTTCAAATTGATTTCTCTGTGTTCTGTATTGAAAATGGGAGGAATGTTTAGAAACAGTGCTTTACTGTGTAGCTGTTGGGAAAACAAGGACATTGGGAAGAATTCTATGGCCTTCTTGACCTAAAAATTTTAAAGAAGTTATCTCTTGCCAGGCAAATATTTTCATTTTCATCTTTTAGGTGTAATATTATCCACCTATTCAGGTCATTACTGTTTGAATTACTTTGGAAAGTTTTGGGAGTACATTGAATTCATAGATGTATTTTAATGGAGTAGTCATTTTCAAATGTTTAATGTTTAACTAGGGCAAGTCTTTAATGTTCTACTCTCTTCCTCAGTATCTTTATTTGGTTTCTTAAAATTTTAATTGTAGAGTATTTTTGTTTATTTTGTTAGGTTTACTCACAGATATATTAATTTTTGGCCATTGTAACTGCAATTATTTACCCAGTATTTACAGTATTTTTGCTGTTTGTACATAAGAAGTTTTCTGAGTTTTCCCTGTTAATTTTTAATCCTACCAGTTTTTTAAGAATATAGAGGTAAGTTTCATACCTGAAACCTATTATACTTTTTAAATGCAAATTAAAATTATAAATATTTGAATGAGGAAAACATAGTTTTAATTTTCTTGCATTAAAAGATATGTTTTACGATTCGTACCTGAATTGGGGAATCAACCCAATATGTGGATACTTTTTGCATGACTGTATCTGTAACATTTTTCCAATGTATTATTTTAATCAGTTATTTGGAAATTTAACATAATGTACCTTAATCATACTCCTTTCCCAGTCTTTCCAGGTCTATTCCCTACTTTTTAACTCTACCCCAATAAAAATAAGAAGAGAAAGAAGGAGGAGGAAAAAGAGGAGGAAGAGAAGAAGAAAGAGAAGGAGAAGGAGGAGGAGAAGAAGAAAAGGAAGGAGAAAAAGGAAGAAACGGTGAAGAAGCAAGGAGAAGGAAGAGGAGAAGAAGATGGAGTCCAATTTGTGTTGCACATACACTCACTAGAGCAAGGTCACACTCCAACTGACCAGCCTCTTAAAAAAAGACTGAGTTGTACAAACCACACAATCATGCCAGAAACCATCCACTATACTTCAGCATCCTTATTATAAGTATTAAGAGTTCTGTTCAATGATTTACTGTCTAAGTTGCTCCTGGAAGTGGGGGAAGAGATTGTCACAGAAGCCTTTTATGTCTCATTCTCAACTGTGAGTATGTAGGAACGCAAACCATGAACTTCTACATAGTTTCAGGTCCATGGTTTCATGGAACTCAGACATCCACATGGCTTCTGCCATCACCACATGCCAAGGACATCAGCATGGTCTTCAGTGGCAGTACAGATCATAGATATCAACATGGCCCTCTGCCAAAACACAGGCCCAGACACCATCATAACACTAAACAGCAAAACAGGCCACAGACATCAATATTACCTATGGAGTAACATAAGCCATAGATAACCCATATGATCTGCGGCAACTGCGCCCATGAACATCAACATTTTTTTTCAGGAGGCATCGTAGACCATGAATATGCACATTGACATCTTGCTATAGTACTTGGCTTCTGGAAGCAGTACAGACCAAAACCATCAGTATTTGAAACCATTTTATATATACTTCAATAAGTGTACACTATCTGTGCATATAGACCCTTGTGGATAGATAAGTGTAAATATATGGAAAAATGTGTGTGTGTGTATATAGTCATGAATGTCTGTAAATATACATACATGAAGAAGGATGTAGATATCATTTGACTAATATCTATAATGAAGAAAAGTAATGTAAGTTTTGATCCAAAATAACAGATAATAGTTTTCCAAGGCTAGAATTACTCACTCTTATATTACAGAGTAGAGAACATGAGTATGTCAAATATTCTTCAGATTTGGAAAAATTATCCAGTTGCTTTTTTGAAAAACAAATCCATCTGACTCTAGCTTATCAGGTCTCATCAGTACTGGCTGCAATGTTCTCCTCTGTGGCCTAGCAAGGCTGTGCTCCTCCCTCAGGGGAGGGGAGGAGGTCAAAGAGCCAGCCACTGAGTTCATGTCAGAGACAGTTCCTGTTTTCCTTACTAAGGAACCGACTTGAGAGGACTTAGAGATAGGCAGGGAGGAGATGAGGGAGGGGGCTACAGCAGGGATACAAAGTAAATAAACTGTAATTAATATAAAAATTAAATTTTAATTAAAAACAACTCCATTAAGTTATGTATTAAAATATTATGATTTATGTGAAATTCTGTTTCTTATGCTAATTGACATATTGAATACATTTTGCATTTTAGTCATTAACATTAAGAGAAAATTTATTATAAAATTCTGGGTTTTTAAATTAATTTCACTGTAGTCTTTTATAGGTTTGTATTACTATGGAAATGAATACATTAGAGTTTCTTACTAAGGTTTTAATTATTTGACTCTTTTTATCATTCAGAGCTTCTGTAAACAATTAACACTGTTTACCTAATTTAAGCCTTCAGAATACAATGAATGGTAATATATGAACCTAATACTATGATTATATGGATATGATTTATCACACAAATTATTAGTCACGTTTAGAGAACAAGAAATTCATTAAAACATTGAAATTTATTTTCAAGTGTCTCTGCTTATAAGATGAAAATATATAAATATATCCTTTAGTTTGAAAGTAATTGTAAATGAATAGTGAAAATGGTTATGGAAATAGTTAAGATTTCTCTATATTTAATGAAGAAAACAATTATAAAATATACTAAAGTAAATATGTATAATTACTATGCCTTTCTACTTCACTTAATCTTAAAACTCACTGTATATCTCTATATTATTATCAAAGTTTTATATATATAGACATATAAACTTATGTATGTAATGATAATTAATGACTAATACACAACGCATTCTTATTTTCTAAACACTGCAAACAAGGGTATTTGGAAAGGTCTGCCTTCAGCTGATTAACAACTTCATCAAAGTAGCTGGATATAAAATAAACTCAAAAACAATCTGAAGCCTTCCTGTATACAAAAGACAATGGATGGAAAAGAAATAAAGAAACAACACCCTTCATAATAATGGCCATCTCTCCAAAAGCAATCTACAGATTCAATGCAGTTCCCATCAAAATACTAACACAATTCTTTACAGAGTTTGAAAGAACAATTCTCAACTTCATGTGGAAAAACAAAATACACAGAATAGTTAAAACAATCCTATACAATAAAAAATCTGGAGGTATCTCCATCCCTCATCTAAAGCTGTACTATAGAGCAACTGTAATTTAAAAAGGCACAGTAGTGGCATCGAAGCAGACTGGTAGATCCTAACACCAAACAAAACCCTGACACTAATCCTAGCAACCCTAACAACCAAATCGAAGACCCAGAAATAAACCCACACACCTACAGAAAATTAATTTTTGACAAAGAACCCCAACCCATACAATGGAAAAAAGATAGCATATTCAGCACGTGGTGCTGGTCTAACGGGATGTCTACATGTAGAAAAATGCAAATAGATCCATACCTATCACCCTGCACAAAACCCAAATCCAAGTAGATTAAAGACCTCAAAATAAGACCAGAAAAACTAAATCCAGCAGAAGAGAGAGTGAGAAGAACCTTGAACTCATTGGCACAGGAGACATTTTCCTGAAGAGAATAGCAACAGCTCAGGCTCTAAGATCAACAATTAATAAGTGGGACCTCAAGAAATTGAAAAGCTTTTGTAAAGCAAAGGACAGGGTAAATAGAACCAAACAGTAGTCTACACATCGGGAAAATATTTTCACCAACTCTACATCTGATAAAGGTTTAATATGTAAAATATATAAAGAACTTGGGAAGTTAAAGACAAACAAACCAAATAATCCAATTAAGAAGTGGGGTACATCCATGAATGGTACTTGATTGGAGTATCAGTCTCAGAAAATACCCCTGCTCAGATGTAACCCATGGCAGCTCAGTATCAAGTGGTTGGCTCTTTTGCCACCCTGCATGAGGGGGCAGCAGCCTTGCCAGGCCACAGAGGAGAACAATGCAGCCAGTCTTGATGATACCTGATAAGCTAGGGTCAGATGGAAGGGGAGGAATTCCCCTATCAGTGGACTTGGAGAGTGGCATGGGAGGAGATGAGGGAAGGAGGGTGAGATTGAGAAGAAATGAGGGAGGGAGCTACAGCTGGGATACAAAGTGAATAAACTGTAATTAATATAAAAAGTAAAAATTTAATTAAAAACTCTGGGCTTTTGCTTATATATATTAAGTATTATAGATTAAATATAAAAAAGAAATGGGGTACAGAGCTAAACAGAATTCTCAACAGAGGAATATCAAATGACAGAGAAACACTTAAAGAAATGTTCAACTTCCTAAGTCATCATGGGAATGCAAATCAAAATGACTCTGAGATTCTATCTTATATCCATCAGAATCAAAACTCAAAGGGGTGACACATACTGGAGAGGTTGTGGGAAAAGGGGAACACTTCTCCATTGCTGGTGGAAGTGCAAACTTGGTAATAGCTCTTTCTCAAGACACAGCTATACTACTCCTGGGCATAAACACAAAAGATGCTCTAGCATACAACAAGGACATTTGCTCAACTATTACTTATAATAGCCAGAATCTGGAAATAATTAGATGTTCCTCAACTGAAAAATGGATAAAGAAATTTTGGTACATTTACACAGTGGAATACTACTCAGTATTTAAAAAAAAAAAAAAAGGAAATAATAAAATTTTCAGGCAAATGGATGAACAACTAGAAAAGATCATTCTGAGTGAGGAAACCCAGACCTGGAAAGACACACATGGTATGTATTCACATATAAGTGGATTTTAGCCATATAGTAGAGGATAACCATACTACAATTCATAGATCCCCCAAAACAGATAAATAACAAGGAGGACCCAAAGGAGGTAGGCTCAGTTTCCACTCATAAGTGGAAATAGAAAAGGCAGGGAAGTGGTTGAAGAGTGGGAACAAGGTAAGAGAAATGAGGGTCAGGATCAGACTTGGGGAAAGCAGGGGTTGAGAGACAGAGAGCTTGCAGAGAGAAAAGAATCCTTGGGTGGGAACTTCTCAGTGACAAGCTGGAAACCTAGAACTTCTGGGAAAACATGAGGGTTACTCTAGCTGATACTCCTAGTAACAGGGGTAATGGAAACTGAAGGGGGCACCCTTTAACTAGGCAATGCTTCTAGTGGAGGGAGGGGAACACCAACCCATCCCCAAAAATATCCACGCAAACTATCCTGCCTACAAAATGTATAGGGACAAAAATAAAGCAAAGATTGAGGAAATGTCCAACTAACAACTGAACCAGCCTGAGACTTAACCCATGGGAGACAGCCAACCCCTGAGGTGATTAACATTGCTCTACTATGCTGGCACACAGGAGTGCAGCATTGCTGTCCTCTGTGTTGATCCACTCAGAACCTGATGGAAACAGATGCAGAGACCCACAACTGAAAAGCTGGTCTAACTGGACATTGAGAGGAGCGTAGGGAGTCTTGAGGAAGAGTTGGTGGAAGGATAACAGTACCCAGAGGGCACAGGAGACCCTCAAGAAAACCAACAGGGTCAATAAGCAGGGACCAGTGGGGCCTGTGGAGACCAAAGCAACAATCACAGACATATAGCTGATGGGCAGCTTGGTCTTCATATGGGTTCTTTAGTGAAGGGAATGGGGGCTGGCTCTGACATACACTCTCTCGCCTGCTTTTTGTTCATTTTCCCCTGGCAGGAATACCTTACCAGACCACGGGGGAAGAGGATGTGCTCAGTCTGATGTGACTTGATATGCTAGAGTGAGTGGGTATGGGGTCTCTCCTTCTCTGAGGAGTAGGGAAGGGGAGATAAGGAAAACAGGTTGGGAGGGTGAGACTGCCAGGACAGGAGAGAGGGGACTATGACTCAGATAGAAAACAAATAAATAAAAAGCAAACTTAAAAAAACAAAAAGATGGACTTAAACTCTAGATTTAGGCCACAGCAAATGTTTAGAAAGCCTGAACATTCCAGAGTAAAAATGGTTACAAGGAAAGTTTTATAAAGAAGAGATTGATAAAAATTAAAGAATTACTGCTTCTAAAATATCTAACCGATATTATCACCCTTTAAATGGTTTTCATACTTTCAGTTCTAAAAATAATTTGAAAATCATCACATTAGTTCTGCTACTTTTTATTTTATTTATTTTACATCCCAAGGGTGACTCCTACCTCCTCTTCTCCCAGCGCCTTCCCCCACCTTTCCCTTCCTTCCTCCTCCCTTCTTCCTCTCCTTTCAAAACAGGGGAACCCACTTCATCCTATATCAACCCTCCCTAGTGCATCAAGTTACATGAAGACTGAGCATATCCTTATCCCCAGAGGCCAGGCAAGGCAGCCTTGCCAGGGGGAAGTGATCCACAAACAGGCAATAGAATCCATGATAGAAACAGCATCCCCTGCCCCCTGCCTTCCGCTCGCCAGGTGACCTACATGAAGACCAAGCCACCCATTGGCCATATATGTCCAGGGGACCTAGGTTCAGACTATGCATGCTTCTTAGTTGATACCTCAGCCTCTGTAAGCTCCCATGAGTCTGGGTTAGTTGTCTCTGTTGGTCTTCTTGTGAGGTTCCTGTCCTCTCCGGGTCCTTCATTTTCCCCCCAACACTTCCACAGGACACCTGGAGCTCACCCTATGCTTGGCTGCAGGTCCCAACACATGTCCAGATCTGCTGCTGGGTGGAGCTTCCCAGATGACAGTCATGTTAGGCTACTGTCATGTTAGGCTCATGTACATCTTTCTGGGCTAATGTATATAAATACAAAGATGTTTTCACTAGGATATATCTCTAGATAAATAAAAAAACAGAGCTTTCATAATTTACTTCTGAAAAAGCTAAAAGCATATGCCTCCAATGTTTTTCTCTAAAAGCCAGTCTCAGTTTGCACATTGCCCTTGCATTTTTGCCTTTTCAGCTATGGTCTCCTATTAAGTATGTTCCATTTTTTTGCTAAGACATTGCTGACCTTGCAATCTTTTTTGTGGAAGGGTTGGCAATGGTAGCTGCAGATTAATACCAGCTCAAATTTCATTGCTTTTGATTAAGGTCCTGAGGTCAGAAAAATGTAATTTGTACTGGAAAAGGTAGTATAGGAAGAACATGACAGCAATTAATTCTTTCTTTGCTGAAGACAATGACAAAATACCCCTTAATAGCTTCAGTATCTTTAATATATCATGAAAGGCAAATTTAGTTTACCTCTTATTTACTTGTAGATAGGTTTTTAAAGGGTTTAATGTTAAATTTTGTTAATCATTTCAAAGTGAGAATACATGTTAACATTGTTTGCAAAATTTAATTCATATTCACAAACTAACAATTTTAACACCCCATTTCATAACATGATCTAATACTAATTATTTCTTAAGAATTTATCTCTAAGTGCTTCATGACAGAATTCCATTCACAGTATTTAGTTTCTGATGTATGAATAACAAATAAAATGAAGGTGGAAAAGAGGAAACACAAATGTGTCTGTATGTATAGGAGAGATGGATGGAGGGAGGATGTGACAAAGAGAGAAAAACACATAAACACATGGGAATGAGAAAGAATGCAAGGGAGGGAGGGCAGGTGAGATGTCCAGAAAGAGATTTCCTTATCATGTGAGGGCACATTGAAAAGGCAGCCATATTTGAACCAGAAAGTGAGTGCTTACTAGGAAACAAACTGGCAGACCATTTGATATTGGAAGAGGAATATTCAGACTTGAGGAATGTAAGTATTTATTACCCAGGAAATAGCATTTGTTATACAAACCAAGCAGTCCAATATATATATATATTCAATATTGAATATATATATTCAAATAATATCAATAAGAAAAATGATTTCAACTAAGGATGCAGCTGTTCTGAAGTACTGAGTTTAGAACAATTATCTTGTTATAAAGAAAGTGTCCATTCTGAAGATTATTTTCATTTGAGTCACTTCTGGAGTAGATTAAGGTAGAATAATGAAAAGTTAGTAATGGTTGATCAAATTAATAACAAGTAAATAACATAACCTTCCATATGACACAGAGAAATTGAGTTTATTAAAAGATGGGGAAGTGTTGATGTTTGTAATTAAATTTTAACTTGGTGACTTGAAGTGCTGTCTTTGATCATTTATCACATCTCTTTTAAACATTTTGATCATAATTTTTTTAGAATGACCTTGATTTAATGTTTAATCACAAATGATTTTTTTCACTGAATATCTTTTACACTCTTGAAAGTGTGGCATCTGTGAAAACCAGAAACTGTTGTCTTCTTTAATTGTAGAGTATGCTACAATATTTCTCTCCTGCTGTGCTTGATTATAAGCTCTGTTAGAAACCAGAATAGCACAAAATGAAACAATGTTTCTGGCAATCAATTTTGCTAAGAACCAAGAACTGAATTTCTTAAATTCTCAAGTTCACTATGGACATTCACTGCTGATCACATTATTCCATCAAAATGTTTTATAAAATTCATGGTAGGCAAATATTATTATCATGGCAACAAATTTAATAGCTGTATACATTTTAAGACAAAATTTAAAAGGGACAAATATATCACAAATCAAGTTTTGAGGGCAGACTTCAAGAGCTGAATATTTGTAGGTCTTTGACAGCTCTAATGTCCACCTTTCTACCCAGTGTTCCTCACTTTGACCTCTCTGATGAGATTTTTTTGGATGTCATACGGATTCTACTCCTATATTGTATGTACCTACCATTATAAGCATGAGCAATTTGCATTTTATTCTCTGCAACACTTTTAAAAACAATTTTATTATTCTCATTTATTACAGTTTATTTAATTTGTATCCCAGCTGTGTCCCCCTCCCTTGTCTTCTTCAATCCCACCGTCTCTACCTCTTTTCTAGCTATGCTCCTCTCTTAGTCCACCGGTAGGGGAGGTCTTCCTCACCTTCTATTTGACCCTAGCCTATCAGGTCTCATCAGGACTGGTTGCATTGTCTTCCTCTGTAGCCTGGCAAGGCTGAATCCCCAAAGGGGGAGTATTCAGAGAGCCTGTCACTGAGTTCATACCACAGAAAGCCCCTGCTCCCATTATTGAGGAACCCACTTGGAGACTGAGTCTATGGGCTACATCTGAGCCAGGGTTTTAGGTTCTTTCCATGCATTGTCCTTGGTTGGGGTATCAGTCTCTGCAGGGCCCCCAAGGCTCAGTTTTTTTGTTCTGTTGGTCTCCTTTTGGAACTCCTATCCCCTCCAGGTCTTTCTATCTCCCCCTTTTTTCAAAGGATTATCAGTTTTGATAACATAATGAGACCCTGTATTGAAGATGATGATGATTATGATAACTGTAATAATACAAATTATTCTCAAAAGTGTTGCAGAGATTACCTGAAGAATGGATACAGAAATTGTGGTACATTTACTACTCAGCAATTAAAAACAAGTAGATCATGAAATTTGAAGGCAAAGGTAATCCTGAGTGAGGTAACCCAGAAGCCGAAAGACACATATGGTATATACTAACTTATAAGTGGATATTAGCCCCTGCCATTGATCCACCGATCTGTTTCTATGCCAGTACCAGGCCTTCTTTTTTTTACTACTGTTACTCTATAGTACAGCATGAGAACAGGACGGAGATACCTCCAGAACATCTTTTATTGTAGAGGATTATTTCAGCTATTCTGTGCTTTTTGTTTTCCCATATGAAATTGAGAATTTTCTTTCTAGGTCAGTAAAAAATTGTTCTGGTATTTTGCTGGGAATTGTATTCAATCTATAGATTGCTTTTGGTAGGACTGCCATTTTTACAATGTTAATCCTATTGATCCATGAGCATAGGATATTCTTCCATCTTTTGAAATCTTCAATTTATTTCTTCAGACAACAAGGTGCTTTATGTTATTAGTGGCTATTGTGAAGAGTGATATTTCCCTAATTTCATTATCAGCCTGTTTGCCTTTTGTAGGCAGGAGGGCTTCAGATTTTTTGAGTTAATTTTTCATCCAGCCTCTTTGCAGAAGGTATATATCAGCTGAAGGAGTTCTCTGGTAGAATTTTTTGGTCACATGTATACTATCATATCATCTGTGACTACTGATACATTGACTTCTTCATTTCAGATTTGTATTCCCTTGATCTCCTTTAGTTGTCTTATATCTCTAGCTATTACTTCAAGTACTCTGTTGAAGACATAAGGAGAAAATGGGCAGTCTTGCTTTCCTTGATTTCAGTGGGATAGATTTCAGTTTTTATTAATATAGTTTTTGTTAGCTGTAGGCTTGCTGTAAATTGCTTTTACTATGTTAAGGTATGTGCTTTGCATCCCTGATCTCTCCAAAACTGTAAACATGAATGGGTGCTGGATTTTCTCAAATGATTTTTCAGCTTCTAAAGATATGATCATGTATAATTTTTCTTTCAGTTTGTTTAGATAGTGGATTACATTGATAGATTTATGAATGTTGAACCACCCCTGCATGCCTGGGATGAATCCTACTTGGTCATGGTGGATGATATATTTAATGTGTTCTTGGATTCTCTTTGTGAGTATTTTATTGAGTATTTTTGTGTCAATGTTCATAAGCGAGATTGGTCGTAATTTATCTTTGTTGGGTCTTTGTGCAGTTTAGGTATCAAGGTGACTGTTGCCTCATAGAATGAAGTTGATAATGTTCCTTCTGTTTCTATTTTGTGGAATATTGAATACTTTGAAGAATACTAGAGTTAGCTCTTCTTTGAAGGTCTTGTAGAATTATGCATTGAAGCCTTCTGGCCCTGGTTTGTTTGGTTTTTGTTTGTTTGTTTGTTTGATACGATACTTTTGATGAGAACTTCTATTTCCTTTAGGGGATATAGGATTATCTAATTTATTAATCTGGTCTTTATTCCGCTTTGGTAAAGGAATCTATCAAGAAAATTGTCCATTTCTTTCATATTTTAAAATTTTGTTTCATATAGGCTTTTGAAATTGGACCTGATGATTCTTTGGATTTCCTCAGTGTATGTTTTTATGTCCCCCCTTTCATTCTGATTTTGTTGATTTGGACAGTGCCCCTTTGCCTTTTAGTTAATTTGGCTAAAGGTTTATCTATCTTATTGATTTTTTTGAAGAACTAGCTCTTTGTTTCACTGATACTTTGAATCGTCTCTTAGTATCTAATATATTGGTTCTAGCCCTGATTTTGATTATTTCCAGCAGTCTACTCATCTTGTGTGTGTCTTTTTCTTCTCCTTCTTCTCCTTTTTCTCCTTCTTCTCCTTCTTCTTCTTCTTTTCCTCCTCCTCCTCCTCCTCCTCCTCCTCCTCCTCCTCCTCCTCCTCCTCCTCCTCCTTCTTCTTCTGTTTCTTCTTATTCTTCTGCTTTCAGGTGTGCCATTAAGTTGTTTCTATGAATGTCTCGTGAGTTAGGATAAATTGTACCTTAATTTTCATTGAATTCTAGGAAATATTTAATTTTGTTCTTTTTTTTTTCCTCCCTGACCCAGTTGTCATAGAGTAGAGAGTTGTTCAGTTTCCAAGTGTGTGTATGTCTTTTGTTTTTTCTTTTATTGTTGAGGTCTAGTTTTAAACCATTGTGGTCTGATATGCAATGAATTATTTCAATTTTCTTATATCTGTTAGGTTTGCTTTGATCAATTTTGGAAAAGGTTTCATATGGTGTTGAGAAGAAGGTATACTCTTTTGTGTTTGATTGGAAGGTTTTGTAAACATCTATTAGGTCAATTTGATTTAAGACCGCTGTAAGTGTCATTACGTCTTTGTTTAGCTCCTGTCTCAATAATCTACCCCTTGGTGAGAGTCGGATGTTGAAGTCTCCCATTATTAAGGCATTGGGATTTAAGCTTTAATAATGTTTCTTTGACAAATGCAGGAGCCCTTGTGTTTGTTTCATAGAAGTTCAGGATTGTGATGTCCTCCTTGTAGATTTTTCCTTTGATGAGAATGAAGTTCTCCTCTCCATCTCTTTTGATGAATTTTGATTGAAAGTCTATTTTATTAGATATTAGGATGGCTACTCCAACTTGCTTCTTGTGTCAGTTAGGTTGGAAATTCTTTTTTTTCAGCACTTTTCTTGGAGACTTGGCAGAAGTGTCTATCTTTGTTGCTGAGTTGTGTCTCTTTTTTTTAACACTTTGAATTTTCTTCCTATATTTTTTGATTTTCTTTTTAATGTTTATTTATTTATTTATTTATTACACTTTATTCACTTTGTATCCCCCATTAAGCCCCTCCCTCCTCCCCTCCCAATCCCTCCCTCCCTCTCCCTTCTTCACTCATGCCTCTCCCCAAGTCCACTGATAGGGGAGGTCCTCCTCTCCTTCCTTCTGATCTTAGTCTATCAGATCTCATCAGGAATGGCTGCATTGTCATCTTCTGTAGCCTGGTAAGGCTGCTCCCCCCTCAGGGGGAGGTGATCAAAGAGCAGACCAATCAGATTATGTCAGAGGCAGTCCCTCTTCCCATTACTATGGAACCCACTTGGACACTAAACTGCCATGGGCTACATCTGTGCAGGGGTTCTAGGTTATCTCCATGCCTGGTACTTGGTTGGAGTATGAGTCTCTGGGAAGACCCCTGTGTTCAAATTTTCTGGTTCTGTTGCTCTCCTTATGGTGTTCCTGTCCTCTCCAGATCTTACTATTTCCCACTTTTTACATAAGATTCCATGCACACATCCAACAGTTGGCCATAAGTCTCATCGTCTGCTTTGATAATCTGAAGGGCAGAGCCTTTCAGAGGCCCTCTGTGGCAGGTTCCTAGGTTGTTTCTTGTTTTCTTCTTCTTCTGATGTCCTTCCTCTTTGCCTTTCTGGATAGGGATTGAACATTTTAGCAAGAGTCCTCCCTCTTGATTAGTTATTATAAATAATACATAAACACTTAAAGAAATGCTCAACTTAGGAAAATGCAAATTAAAATGACCCTGAGATTTCACCTTATAGCCATCAGAATGGCTAAGATGAAAAACTCAAGTGACAACACATGCTGAAGATGCTCTGGAGTAAGGGGAACCCTCCTCCACTGCTGGTGGGAATGTAAACTTGTAAGGCCACTCTGGAAATCCATCTGGCTCTTTCTCAGAAAACTAGAAATAGTGCTTCCTCAAGATCGAGCCATACCATTCCTAGGCATATATCCAAAAGAGGCTCAAGTACACAACAAGAACATTTGCTCAACCATGTTTGTATCAGCTTTATTTGTAATAGCCAGAAGCTGGAAACAACTCAGATGCCCCTCAACTGAAGAATGGATGCAGAAATTGTGGTACATCTACACAATATAATATTACTCAGCAATGAAAAATAAGGAAATCATGAAATTTGCAGGTAAGTGGTGGGACCTGGATAGGAACATCCTCAGTAAGTTGTCCCAGAAGCAGAAAGACACACGGTATATACTCACTCATATAAACATGTAATATAGGATAAACCGACTAAAATCTGTACATCTAAAGAAACTAATCGAGAGAGGACCCTGACTAAAATGCTCAATTCCCATCCCGACTTGTGTTTCTTGAATGCAGCAGAATGTTGGATCTTGTTTCGGCAACCAGTCTATTTATCTTTGTCTTTTTATTTGAGAGTTGAGACCACTGATGTTAATAGATATTAGTTACCAATGATTTGTTAGTTCCATTTATTGTGGAGTTGGTCGTGATTGTGTATTTGTGTACTTGTTTTCTTTTATTTATTTGTTGTAAAGGTGTTTTTATCCTGTGTTTCTTTGGGTGTAGTTATCTCTTTGGGTTGGAATTTTCCTTCTAGTATCTTCTCTAGTGCTGGATTATTGCATATATATTGCTTAAATTTAATTATGTGGTAGAATATTTTGTTTTCTCCATCTACATAGATTGAAATTTTTTCTGAGTATAGTAGTCAAGGTTGACATCTGTGGTCTCTTAATGTCTGCATAATACAGAGGCCCTTCTGGCTTTTGTAGTCACTATTGAGAAGTCTGTTGTGATTCTGATATGTCTGCCTTTATACATATATATTTTTAATGAGGAAAGAATATCTTTTTAAAGTCACATCTGCATCAGTACTTTAATACTCTTACAGAGACATTCAAAGTAAAGAATAAGTCCAGAGGAAATCAACTGGAATATTCTGGCCTTCAGTGTGTTCAAGGAACATTAAATATCTTAGAACAGTTTAAAACAAGTAGGAGAACAGTTGTGACTTGGGGTAAGCCACTTCAAAAAGTATATACTTCAAAAAGTATATATTCAGTTGAATTTCTTACTCTGCTTTTAAAGGATATGGAACTTTAGTATCACTGATACAAAACAAAAAGCTAATGAAATCCTTTAGCAGATGCTGTCTGAGTAAAATTATAGCTGCTAACTGGAGGAAAATTATTGTTAAGAATTTATTTCTAATCGTATATACTAATTTCTCTCTCTCCGTGTGTGTGTGTGTGTGTGTGTGTGTGTGTGTGTGTGTGTGCCACAATCCTAGGCCACATGCCCAAACCCAGCATCTGTGGATACTTTCCTGGGACCGGCAGTGGTGACTTCTGCACTGCTCTGACCCCATGCCTTAGGTCACCTGCTGCCCAAGCCCACTTTCTGTGAGTACCTTCCTGGGTCCAGCGGGTGACTCATACCTTGGGCATTCACTCTCACTGCCGGTGGAGTGAATCCCTTCCTATACTTTGGATGAGGCTCCCAACCTGGGCATCCACTCTCACCATCCTGTGGACAGTTTCTGTGTACTAAAAGTTCCTAGTTCATAACCCAGGAGACAGTACTGAACATTCTGTGGACACCTTCTTGGTCGCAGTGGCTAGTGGTGCTCACTCTCGCCACTTTATGGAGCAAATACAACTGGTACTGTGAGAAAGGCATTTCTCCATTCTGCCTTCTTCTTTCCTGCCTGGCTCACCTAGGTCAGAATCAGCCAGCACAGCACAGACAGTGAACCAGCGGAGCTGAGCTAGGTGTGGGACCCAGTTTCCATTCCCAACCATCTTAAGAAAACCTATGGAATGCTGGAGCAGCTCTAGGCACAGAGATGTATCCACCAGTGCCCCAGAATCATGGCCCACATAGGCTAGAAACAATGAGCTCAACATCAACTGAGAACTCAGAAGAGCTGAGCTTGACACCTGACACAAGTACCCTTGTCCTCCTCCCCAAGGAGGCCTGTGGAGCACTAAAGCAGCTCTAGGCTTGGAGATCTTTCTGCCTGTGTCCCAGCTGCTTGACATACTTGAGGCACAAACAGTGAGACAGTAGAGACAGTGAATCGAGCATAGACTACTTGAGACTCCAGAGACAGGTGGATCCAGTCTGCAGTACAGGCTCCAGGAACAATCAGTTAATGCTACAGACAACCAAATGGCTAGAGGCCAGTGTAAGAATACAGGCAACAAAAACGAAGATATCATGGCTTCACAAGAATCTGCAAAAAAATCAATAGATATTATATTGCAGCTGAAACACAAGAAATGATCTCAAAGCTATAATTATGCAGTTATTCGAGGAACATAATGGAGAAATGAACAAAAAGAGAGAGACACTTACAAAGGAAATGAACAAAAAAATAGGGGTCATCATGGAAAGACAGGAATCCACATTCAAACTAATGAAGAAAATGGTACAAGACATCAAAACAGAATTAGAATCAATAGAGAAAACTCTGGAGTTGGAGAACTTAGAGAAAAGATCAGGAACCACAAAAGTGAGCATCACCAACAAAATACAAGAGATGGAGGAGAGACTCTCAGGCGCTGAAGATGCAATTACAGAAATTGATACATCTCTCAAATAAAAAATGAAATTAAAAAAGTTCCAGATTAAAAAAAAAAAACATCCAAGAATCCAAGGACACCAGGAAAAGATGAAACCTAAAAATAATAATAATAGATGAAAAAGAAGATTTCAGGATCCAAGGCCCAGAAAATATTCTTGAGTAAAATCATAGATGAAAATTTCTCCAACCTTAAGAAAGAGATGCCCTTAAACATACAAGAGACCTACAAAAAACCAAATAGACTAGACCAGAAAATAAACTCCTCCTTTCGCATAATAATTAAACCATTTTTTAAAAAATGTATCCTGGAATAGAAAAACAGTAGAAAATTTAAATTTGGGCCATACAGGTAAAATATTATATCTTTTTATCTACATCAGTTCCTAAGAACCTCTACACTAACAAAGACCAATTGGGTAAAAAAGAACAGATTCAAAGAAATCCTGAATTAAAGGTATTGATAAATATACTGATGTTACTGTTAGCTTTTAATATTAATAAAAATTAAATTGTTTTGGTATTAAGTTCCATAATGTATGTCATTACTAGATGGTTAAAAAATAAATTCATTTTTATATTTTGAGTGCAGAACTATATTATAAGATATTTAATAGAGCATATTATATGCCAATATATACAAAACAACCTATACATATTACAAATTAAAATGAAATTCCCTCCATTGTGTGAATTGAAATCTTAAGAAGGGCATTATGTTTTGAGAAAGTTATTAATATCACAGTCATATATATTCTATTTTCAAAAGCAAATACACATTATTTTTGAAACTTAAAAACTCCTGCTTGGTTAAAATAGGAAATGACTGGAACCACTAAGAGGCAGCTCTTAATTAGTAGGGGTTCTGATTGCATTGGCCGGAAAATGGGAAGCAGGAAGAGATGATAAATAAAAACTGTGCTAGCAAATAAATACTTTGATTTAGTAAGGGAGAAAATTAACCACTGGGAAGGAAAAGAAAGAAGCTGCTTCTTCATAGCTTTAAGCTTTATTGAAAAATCAATTAAAGTAGTGTGTTGAACCAGCGATTATATCCCAGACCAACCTGCATTAACTCTGGCTCAGCCAGCAGTGGGTAAGATGTGCTGTGACTCCTATGCGTTCTTGTAGCTGAAACTTTACTAGACATTAAGACTGGAAAAGAGTCCTTAAATAAAGAGTAAGTGTAAGATTGGCTTATTTAGTTAAATGAAAAAATATTAGATTTTATTAAGTAATACATATATTATGGACTGTAAATGCTGAAAGACACTTAAAGCATAAATACGACAAAAATTAGTATACAACATATATTGGGGGGGGGTAGGGAATGATTTCTTTGGCTTAGAATTCCACATCATAGGCCATTGTTGATGGAAGTTATAGAAAGAGCCTGGATGTTGGGGACATGGAGAGATGCTGCTTACTGTCCTGATTCTCATGACTTGTTCGGCCTGATTTCTTTTAGAACTCAGAATCACCTGACCAAGGCTAGCCCCACCTACTGGCCCTTCCCCCAGCAGTCACTAGTTCAGAAAATGATCTACAGGCTTGTCTACAACCCAGTCTTTTTTTCTCTCAGATAGCTATAGCTCGTGTCAAATTTACATAAACTAGCCAGCACAGTGTTATAGTCATTTTTTCATCTATTCAAAAATTCTCTTCTCATACAATATATTCCAGTTACAACTTTCATCTCATTTACTCTTCAACTTCCTTCCCTTCTAAGTCTACTATCTTTCTGTCTTTCATTGGAAATTATCAAACTAATAGAAAGAAAAAAGCCTTGATGGCTTGTGCATAAATTATGCTCACTCGGGAGTCTATAACATTTAGAAAGATGACCTGGTGCAGACCTGTACAAGCCCTGTGCATGCTTCATCAGTCTGTGTGAGTTCATATGAGCTTTGCTCAGTTGACTTAGAGGGCCTGTTCCCCACTGTCCCCTCTGTCTTTTATACCTTTTCAGTCTCCTCCTCTGTGAGATTTTGTGAGCTCTAAAGAGAAAACATGATGGAGATATCCCATTGAAAGCTATGTTTCAAGGTATATTTGTCTGCTTCTGTCTGTCTGTCTCTGTCTTTGTCTCTATTTTTTCTGTCTCTCTATGTCTGTGTCTCTCTCTCTTCATAACTATTGGCTGTGAGTCTGTGCATTTGTTCCCATCTAGTACAGGAGGAAGCTTCACAGATGATGGCTGAATAGGGCAGTGACCTGTGGGTATAACGGGAGTAGCTTTACCAGGCCACAGAGGAAGACAATGCAGCCAGTCCTGATGAGACCTAACAGACTAGGATCAGAAGGAAGAAAAAGAAACCCTCCCTTACCAGTGGACTTGGGGAGGGGCATGCGTGGAGAAGGGGGAGGAAGGGAAGGGTTGGGAGGGAAGAAAGAAGGGAACTAGAGGGGGGATACAAAGTAAATAAAGTGCAATTAAAAATAAAATTAAGCTAAAATTAAAAAAGAGTCATTTTTATCACTTTTGGTTGTTGATTCTTTGATTTTGTTTGTTTTGTTTTGTTTTTTTGTTTGTTGGTTTAGTTTGGTTTGTTAGTTTTGTTTATTTATTTTTTTATTATTATTTTTTGTTAGTTTTGATTTTAAGACCACTGATATATGATTTTAACTTAGGTCTCTGGGCTATCTAGGCTGGAATGATTTTCATTGAATTTTATGTAATATGTTTTTAGGTTTCTTTTTAATTTTTATTTTTATTAATTACAGGTTATTCACTTTGTATCCTCCCTGTAGCTCCTGCCCTCTTCCCCTCCCAACCCCACCCTCCCTGCCCCTTCTCCACCCATGTCCCTTCCCAAGTCTACTGATGGGAGAGGTCATCCTTCCCTTCCTTCTAATCCTAGTCTGTCAGGTCTTATCAGGAGTGGCTGTATTGTTTTAAGTTTAGCAGTTTGGGCCTAAAGAGAATGCTTAGTCTTGTCCTCTATATTTTTAGTTACTGTAATTATTAGTTTGTCATTTTCTTTATCCTTTAAAAATAAATTGAAGTTTTATGATTTTATTATGTTTGTTTCATTTATCCAACTTATTTCTATTTCACTCTTTTGTTCTATCTTGATTATTTTCATTTCTCCTCAGTTGTATACTAGTCATGGTTCTGTAGAGGATCCCATACCATATAATGATTACATGTTAAAAGAAGATTTAATAGACTAGTTTACATGGTGCTGGCCAGGACATCCAATGTTGTCTGTCTCTCCCTACAGACACTAAGAGTGGATATCCCAGAAGTTATCACCTGGAAAATTCCTGAAGAAATAATTGTCTTCATTACACGTTGAAAGACTAAAGCAACTGGGTTCCAATGACAGGTTAGTATGGCAGCGGCAGCAATAATATAGACACATACAGTTTCTTTTGGCACATTAATTTGAATGGTTATTTTATCATTATATAAAATACCACACACACATATACTTATTGTATATTTAGGAATATAAATATATTTATACCTAAGCTTAACATTTATAATCTGATCTACATACCAGTCTTTGATATCTAGGTGCATGACTTTATTTCTTTGCATTATAACAATTGTGTGTTAAATAACTAACAGATCATTAAATCTACGGTGTTCAAGATCACTATGAAATGAGTGTTATAATTTATATTATATTCTATTTTTATTATATCTAATAATGTTTCTTGCCATATAGGTATTTACTTTCCAACTCCCATAAGGTAGTGATGCTGCAGACACATTCTGTCTTCAAAATGTCTTGATTTTCCCTACATTTTCATATGATATATTTGTGAAATATGGAGTTTAGTTTAAGAGTTTCAATTTCACTTTTCTTTCAGCACATGATTTCTAATGAGATTTAAAACCCTAATTAGAGCATAATGCTTGTAAGAAATGTGTTGTTGCTTCACTGATCTCAAGGTTTAATCATAGGTTTTTTTTCTCAAACTGATATCCTTCTTTGAAGATTATTACATATATATTATAAGTAAGTATAATATGTATATTATAAAGTAAATGTAATATGTATTGTGCTTATATTTATGTGTATATGGTTTCAAATATAACCACTTTGGATTGGTTAACCATTTAGGAGATTCTTTCCTATGTCAGGTTCATTCTCCATCACTCTGCAGTCAGTAAGGATCTGTAGATTTTGCCCAGAATTGGGAGCCCATAAACTTTTCCTTTTTCTCCTTAGCATGTCTATTGTTATTGTCACTGTTTTGAAGCTGTTTATGCTGTCATGTCTAAGACAGACTTTTCACAGCAGCCATCCTGATATTCTGGTTTTTATACTATTTTCTCTTCTCCTAATATGATGTTCTCTGAGCCAAAGATGTAGGAGCTATGATATAGATCTATTTATTAGAGCTATGATTTCCATATACGTTTGATCTATGTATGTGTCCAGATGTGGTATTTCAGTGATGGTCTCCGTTTTCTGCAAAGAGAAACTTCTTTGGTTAAAGGTGGTAGCTAAATTTACCTGTGAGTGTTGGTGTAAGATTTAGAATGTAGTTAGGAGTTGCGTTGGTCATACAAAGTGGTGATCATAAATTACCCTTTCAGGCCCAGAAGATCAGCAGCCCTGGGAAGCTGGCTAAGTTTCTACAACAAGGGAAGATTTTCCTCCTTCTGAGTAGTATGTAAGAACTATTCCAATATGTGAATGCCACTTACTACATCTTTAAGTATACCTTGCTATTGTGGCTGCTGTTGTGATTTGTAAGTATCGCAGCTGGATAGGACTATTACTTGATTTACTCCCTTGTATAAAAGATGGCTACGTTGCTGACAACAGGCAGTCCTGGAATATTGAGAGTCTTAAGTCTGGTTATCTATCTGTTGGTTGCCACCAATATGTCAGTGCCACTTAGATGGATATTTTATCATGTTAGTTATTAAGTACCACAGCTGGGAGTACAATTAATTATGTTCCTTCTTTGTATAAAAGCTGAAACCCTCCCATATACAGTTTTTTTCTGATACTATGATATCCAGAACCCAGAAAGGAGGCTTTCATTCATATTAGATACAGCCAGAAATACGTGAGTCATGTGTCTTAAGTATGAGGTTTTTAAACAGTAGGGACACACTTTCAAATTCAGAGAGGCAACCAGCAGCAACAGCAATAGTCTATATTGTTTTGGGAATGGCTTATAGTTTTCTTATAAACTGTATGAAAGGGAGGTTCTGGTGGCTGGTACTGAAATTTTTTAGTGTATGGGTCTTGTGAAAAAATATATACATGTAGGCATACATAATTTATGAGTATTTAATATATATAATTATTAAATTGTACACTCCATAATGTGTGTAATTATTGGGTAAATAGAAAATAACATGCTTCAGCCTTTTCCTACTGGTGGTAACTAATATTTCACCAAAATTCTCACCTCTCTTCTCTCTTTGTATAATTCTTTTTTAATTTTATAATTATTATTATTTATTACAATTTATTCAGTTTGGGTTTTTTTTTGTGGCCCCCTGCCTCTTCTCCTCCCAATCACACCCTCTGTCCTTCTTCTCCCCCTATGCCCCTCCCATAGTCCACTGATAGGGGTGGTTTTCCTTCCTTTCATTTTGACACTAGTCTATCAGGTCTCATCAGGGCTAGTTGCATTGTTTTCCTCTGCAGCCTGGTAAGGCTGTATCTCCCAGGGGGAAGTGATCAGAGAGCCTGTCACTGAGTTCATGCTAGAGAAAGCCCCAGCTCCCCTTGTCAGGGAACTTACTTGGAAACTGTGTCCACGGACTACATCTGAGCTGCAGTTTTTTTAGGTCCTCTCCATGCATTGTCCTTGGTTGGGGTATCAGTCTCTACAGGGCCCCCAGAGCTAAGTTTATTTTAATTATTTATTTATTTAACTATTTATTTATTTATTTTCCTTTGTTGGTCTCCTTTTGGATCTCCTGTTCCTTCCATGTCTTTCTATATCCCCTTTATTTTGTAAGATTTCCTGCACTCTACCTGCACTCTATGAGTCTGAGCCTTTGCTTCAATACTTTGATCAATAGAGTCTTTCAGAAGCTACCTGTGTTAGGCTCCTGTCCTGTTCCCTGTCTTCTCCTGTTTCCAATGTCTATCACATTTGTTCTTCTGAATGAGGATTGAGCATCTTCTCTAGGGTCTTCCTTGTTGTTTAGCTTCTTTAGGAGTATACATTTTAGTATGTTTATCTTATATTATATGGCTTACATACCTATCTTATGTTGAAGTAATTTGGGTTGTTTACTATGTTTGTTTGTTTGTTTGTTTGCTTTTAAAGTAGACTAT
Organism: Meriones unguiculatus; assembly: GCF_030254825.1. Taxonomy (NCBI): domain Eukaryota; kingdom Metazoa; phylum Chordata; class Mammalia; order Rodentia; family Muridae; genus Meriones; species Meriones unguiculatus. The sequence goes on along the minus strand of NC_083350.1, from coordinate 79,418,823 downwards.
TCATTGAATTATATCCTTATTTTCAAATTTGTATGACTTTATTTAAATATTAAATTTGTTTTTGTACATTTAAGAAATATTTATTTTTATATAGTTCTTTTATTTATATTATTGGGCTCATTATGTTCATATTTCTATAAGATGTACCATAACTTAAAATGACACTCTTCATATCTATTATAAGGATTTTTCCTTGCCCACTATGAATTTGTTTGTTCTCATTTTGCTGAAGGTCACTAGAGTAGCTGTTGTAAAAACTCCTTGTAATCTGGGTACAGTGAGAAGTTCATCTGCAGGTCACATTCAGTTGATTTTCTTTTCTCCTAGACTATTTTCTATTTTCTTTGTTCTTTATCTCTCTCTGAATGTTTACTTGTATTCTAGCTATTTCAGTTGAAAGCTGTGGAGACTATGGATTCCATCCTTCTTCTCCAAAAACCGGTTTTTGTTTGTTTGTTTGTTTTGCTTTGCTTCATTTGGCAAATCTTTTAGGTGTCAAGTAAAATACCCTAGAAAAGTTTAATTATGAGGCCTTTTGGAACCATAGCCACATGCTTGCTTTAGTTTTTTATGGCTGATAAGTTCCTTAGATATGCACTGCATTGTTTTTCAAAACTTTTGGCGGATTTTTGAGTAAACAGACAGTCATCTCACTTTTTTTCCTGTGGTTCTTTATGTTCTTCAGTGGACACAGGATTGGCTTAAAATGACTAATCAATCTTTCTTTCTTTCTTTCTTTCTTTCTTTCTTTCTTTCTTTCTTTCTTTCTTTCTTTCTTTCCTTTTCAACATTTGGCACAAATATCACACTTCAGCCCAAGCTTTAGGACTAGCCACAAATTTCATCAACTTACTCTGGACAGCTTGTTCCGTTCTCCTCTTTTCTTAGTATATATAGTTGTTGCACTGTTCATTATGATTATTGTGATGATTATTATCAATTGTAGTAGTAATGGTTGTATCTAATGAAATATGGTACATTTCTATTTTCTTGTTTGTTTGTTTGTTTGTTTTACTTTGTTTTGTTTTCTGAGTTTTCTAGTCATATTTCTTTTGAGAGGAAGGGGTTACAGTACATGCTACTTAGTGGCCATAAGAATTGTGCTTTTCTCTTGCAACTACTATAATAGAGATAGATATACGCTACAATATTGAGTAGCAATGTTCAATTTTATATTTGTTATTTTCATATTGTCTTTGGTGCCTATTTGAAAGGTATAATATGCTATACACGGATATTGCTGTTTTATTCTTTGAAAACTACAGCATTTAGTATTTATATCTGCATATATTTTGCCTCTTTTCTACTCCACTTCTCTCTAACCTCCAATTCTCACCTCCCCAAATGCACATACCTACATAAGTCTCTCTCTCAGATTCTATATCCATCCACCTATCTATTACCTCTTCCTCTGTATCTCATGTTTTTAAAATTGAATTCCCACCAAGTCCATTTAGTTCTACCTTTAGGTACATGTGTCTGAAACATATATTGGAGTCTGATACTCTGTCAGGGATTGCAAATCTAAAAAAAGGAAGGAGGGGCTCTTCCTGTCCCAGTAGCCATTAGCTGCCGATAGCCCCTTGCTGGAGTTGAGATTCATGAGGCCCTTTCCATTCATGGTGAAATTTGGACTGGCGAGTCTTGGATGTGCAGTCCCAGCTCTTTTGACTTTGACTTTATGTACTGCTATGTCCTACAGATGCTTCTTCTTAAACGTCAGTTTCCTCTGGTGCTTACAATCTTCCTGCACTGCAGTGGCCTCGGAGCCTTGGAGGAAGGTGTGTTTTGTAGATGTTCCATTTAGATGTGAGCAATCCACAGTCTCTTACTGTCTGCATGTTGATTGCTTGTGGATTTCTATATTAGTTACCATCTACTGCAAAGAGAAACTTCTCTGATGAGGTTTGTGATACACCCTAGTTAGTGCATCCGAATTTTCCGATACTTTCTACCTGCTCACTTATTCCTTGCCCTCTTTTACATTTCTTCCCCATTTCCTTCTCATTACTATCTTCATTCCACTTACTTTTTTGCTCACTACCCCTTAATATGGCTAATCAAATTTAATCAAGCACATAAGTGCAGGGAACCTTATGAAAGAAGGGGGAGATAGAAAGACCTGGAGGGGACTGGAGCTCCACAAGGAGAGCAACAGAACCAAAATATCTGGGCCCAGGTGTCTTTTCTGAGACTGATACTCCAACCAAGGACCATGCATGGAGATAACCTAGAACCCTGGTACAGATGTAGTTCATGGCAGCTCATTCTCCAAGTGGGTTCCCTAGTAATGGGAACAGGGACTGTCTCGGACATGAACTCAGTGTCTGGGTCTTTGTTCACCTCCCCCTGAATGGAGGGCAGCCTTGCCAGGCCACAGAGGACATCAATGCAGACAGTCCTGATGAGACCTGATAGGCTAGGGTCAGATGGAAGGGGAGGAGGACTTCCCAATCAGTGAACTGGGAAAGGGGTATAGGAGGAGAAGAGGGAAGGAGGGCAGGATTGGAAAGGAATAAGGAAAGGAGCTACAGCTGAGATACAAAGTGAATAAATTGTAATAAAAGAAATTTAAAAAAACATAAAGAAAATGCCTAGCCAAGGGGGGGGGAGGGAGTGGCATCAAAATAAAAGAAGTTCATGTTAAAAAAAAAGAATTCAAAGTAATTATACACATATGAGAGAGAGAATGTGACATTTTATCTTTCTGGGTCTGGAATATTTATTTCCACTTTCATACATCTATCTGTGGATTTAATGGTTTCATTTTTACAACAGATTAATATTCTTTGATGTTTATGAACCATATTTTTACTATCTATATTCTGTTGATAAACATCTATATGTTTTTTACTTCCTGGCTATTGTAGATATAGGAACAATGAATATCTATAAATAAGCATCTCATGCGTAGGATGTTCAGTACTTTAAGATTATGTCCTGGAATTGTTTGACTCAAAAAATACATTGAAAATAGGTAACAGACAAATAAAAAGACCTGTGTGTTCATTGATTGGTAGGACTGATACTGTGAAAGTGGCTATTTTACCAGAAAGCAATCTACAGTTTCAATGCAACCCCATCAACATTCAAAACAAAGTTCCTTACAAAATTGAACATACTACTTCAGTATTCATATGAAAAAAAAAAAAAAAAAACAAAAGACTGAGGGTTGTCAAACCCGAGGCAACTTCATTTCTGATTTCAAGCTATAAAATATTGTAATAAAAACGCCAGCATTAGAATAGTTACACCTTTGAGGGAATGCAACTGGGGACTCTTATTTAAACCAATGCTCCTCTAGTAACCTGGTTTCTGACAAAGAGGTCAAATATACACAGAAATGAAAAGACAACATCTTCAACAAATGGTTCTGGACTAACTGTAGAAGAATGAAACTACATCCTTATGTTTAACCCCTACAAAACTCAACTAAAATTGGATCATTAACCTTAATGTTAGAACTGACATCCTGATTCTGATAAAAGAAAACATTAAGAATACACTTCCGCTTGCAGGCAGATAAATGACTTTCTGAACAGGCATTAAGACTAAGTGACGAATGAAACCAGAATCACTTCTACATTCCAAATAATAGTATCATCTGAGCAAAGGGGCACCCTACTGAATGAAAAAGATATTATTAACTGTGTATCTGAAAAAGTTACCAAATATAGACAAAAAATTCAAACATACAAAAGATAAGCAATGTCTTTAGAAATCATGACATGGGAACCAAACAGAGTTTTCAACATATTAAAACATAGTCAATAAAATCCCAAGGACCCATTAGAGGAGTTGGAGTAGGAGGACAGCAAATGATCTTAATAGTGTATTTGTATATACTTGTATGTATCTATTTGTCTTCTATCTCTAATATAACAATTAATTTCATCTTACAGATATTTCAAAGGCTAAAAACAGGACTCAGTTGGTAAAATGCTTGTGCTTCAAACAAGAGAATGTAAGTTAGGTTCCTCTGTCAAAGACTGAGAGAACAAGTAAATGAAAAGCCAGGTTCCACATAGGTCTAAGCCCAGCATCAGAAAAACAAAACCTGGATAGTCCTTGGGACTCACTGGGAGCCAGTCTAACTGATCTGGTGCACTCTTGGTATAGGAAGACACCTGTCTAAAATTAAAGTTGAGAAGATCAAGACATTTAGGCAGACAGCCATCATAAACATCTGGCCTACAGACACACAGACACACACAAGCACACTCACACATACATACACACATGTACAAGAACATACACACACAAATATAATCATGCACACAGACACGCAGACACACACACACACACACACACACACACACACACACACACACACCAAAATATCAACACTTTAAAAGCTATTTTAAGGTAAAATTTTATACTATGATACACAACATTCTGACATTCTCCTATTTTATTGCTGTCTCACAGGCAAAATATATGAATTCAATGTGAATGTCCATGACCAATGAAAATTTAATAAAATATTACATTTTTTCTTAATATTTGCACTTTGAAGTAAGGATATAACAAGAAAGAGACTATAGGGTATAACAGGTGACATGTCTGATTTGAGATATAGTGGGCACAGAATTAAAATAATATTTTAATTACATATGTAACTAAAAGAAAGTCCATTCCACCACCTCATCTTTGTTTGAAGGTGCTGTGTGGCCTCTGGCGATGTGGTTTGTGTCACAATTTTCAGTGACCGTCACTGTGATGAAGGGGGAGAATTTGAAAGGATTTGTGCATCTTTGACTATGTTATTATAGAGAGAAGCTTCAAAGATTTGGACAATGAATAACTTGCTTCCAGCAATAGACAGGCAACGGCAAGAATAGAAATAATTTGCACTGAAAATGGAGATTAAAATTAACAGTTCCCTCGTGGGTACAATATTAATAAGAAGAACTTGAAAAGAAACTGCTGTTCTTAAAGTACTCTAAATATCACAATCCACGGAAGATAACATTCCTGTTAATTTCCTCTTTAATTTTTGAAATTATATCCATGTGATCATGAGGTGTGAGTTTCAGCTTTTCCCTTCAAATTTTTGTTCTAACCTCAGCATTCCTGGTCAGACTTGTTCAATTAGATAATTCAGAGACACAATTAATATAGCTCTATAAGGATGAGGCAATCATTTAGACACAGTAAGTTCCAATCATCCTACATTCTGCATACCTCATTCTCCAAACCTATATCAACACCAGCTATCCTGTGTAAAATATGACACGTGCATTCACATATCGAATTTTACTTTGAAACGGTTTCATTATGAGAAGAAATGTAGTTTTGTAACTACTGCATGTATTGATGTACAGAAATGCCCCTTGGAAGACTTTTAGCATTGTAGTGTCTGGCCCTATACCTGTACACTTTTAAAGCCATGCTAATATAATCATTTATTGTATTCAGTGAGTTATGGAAAATAGACATGAATTTGGAAAGAAGATATGGCACAGGCAGATCTTGAAGGAGCAGGATGGGAATGAAAGATCTGAATGATCAAATGTATTGTATATATGTACATACCAAAGTCTCAAAGAATGAAAAAAGCATAGAGAATCTGTGGAAACCAGGATCCAGGAGTGGAAAAGACTCCCAACACCAGCATTGACTGTATATCTACTTTTAATGTACAGCAGCAAGCATTTTTATACAGCCTTTGAACCAATGGGGAGTCGACCTGAGCTCTGAGGTTGCCAGCCACCCCACTGTCATTATGGGAAGATTCCAGGCTTGCCAGCACCTGAGAAAACTTCTGTGCAGATAGGGAAGCAGCCACCACCCTTGTTCTGGGCCTATTCTGAGACCCTACTGGTTTGCTGGAATCTGCTGTGTGTGTCATGTGGTATAACAGTGGACATGAACACTTGAACTATAAAGCAGTATGGAAACCTTCCTCACCATCCAGCAGGCTTCACTCAGCATCCACAGCACCCACATCCCCCTATGTCTTATCTTTTAAAAATAAGCTATGTCATTGTCTGTATCTTTGGTCAATTTATGACCATATATTGTGCCATAAGCCTGTCTGTTGTCACATCAACTGTGGTGGAAACATGTCACCATATAAACTGAACCAGGCAGGAGGCAAACATCATAACACTATCAGGTGCTACAGCATTCACATCATCACCAAAAATTACCATAAAAAAGTGAAGTTATGACCAGTGTGCATTAAAAAATTTATTTTTCTCAGAGGAGGCATACATTCTTCCTGTCTATGATGCATGAAGATAACTTTTTTAAAAGAAAACTTGTGGTTGTTTGTAGATAGATCTAGAAAGTATGCATAATGACCCTGAAAACTATTTTAATTCATGAAAGTGAAAATACTCATATAAACGTTATATTTGCTACAAGATCTTACATAAATTTCAGAGTCTGCTTTGAGAGTCTGCAGGGCAGAGCCTTTCAGAGGCCCTCTGTGGCAGGTTCCTAACTTGTTTCCTGTTTACTTCTTCTTCTGATATCCATCCTCTTTGCCTTTCGGGATGGGGATTGAGCATTTTAGTCAGGGTCCTCTCTCTTGATTAGTTTTTTTAGATGTACAGATTTTACTAGGTTTATTCTATGTTATATGTTTATATGAGTGAGTATATACTGTGTGTGTCTTTCTGCTTCTGGGACAGCTCACTCAGTATGATCCTTTCCAGGTCCCACCATTTACTTGCAAATTTCATGATTTCCTTATTTTTTATTGCAGAGTAATACTTCCACTTATGGCCAACTGTTGGGCAGAGTGCATGGAATCTTATGTAAGAAGTGGGAAATAGTAAGAGCTGGAGAGGACAGGAACCCCACAAGAAGAGCAACAGAACCAGAAAATTTGAACACAGGGAACTTCCCAGAGACTCATACTCCAACCAAGTACCATGCATGGAGATAACCTAGAACCCCTGCACAGATGTAGCCCATGGCAGTTCAGTGTCCAAGTGGGTTACATAGTAATGGGAAGAGGGACTTCCTCTGACATAATCTGATGGGCCTGCTCTTTGATCACCTCCCTGAGGGGGGAGCAGCCTTACCAGGCCACAGAAGATGGCAATGCAGCCATTCCTGATGTGCTCTGATAAACTAAGATCAAAAGGAAGGAGAGGAGGACCTCGTTTATCAGTGGACTTGGAGAGGGGCATGAGTGAAGAAGGGGGAGGGAGGGTAGGATGGGGAGGGGTAGAGGGAGGGGCTTATGGGGGATACAAAGTGAAAAAGTGTAATTAATAAAATAAAATAAAAAACCAAAAAAAATCTTACATAAAGAGATAGAAATTATTGTTCTATTGGTATCATATCTACATTTTAAAATGGGGCACAATAACTTGTGTTATCTTGCTATTTGAGACTTTTAGTAATACATACAAAAATTCTAATATCATTGGCATGTTTGTTAACTCTTAATAAAATTTTATATAAATTTCAGTGTTTCATATACCTTATGTTGGCCTTAAAAGTAGGTTATGATGGACTTAAACATCTACCTCTATATTTACTTTATGTGGTGCTGGGAAAGGAACCTCAGTTCTCCTATATGCTACTCAGTCTATGAGTCTGAGTCGAGACATATCCTCAAGCCTCAGGAGAGTATTACATTTGTCAAATCATGTACAGAATGCAGTGCATAATGGAATCTATAAAGATGAAAATAAACACAACTTATCACAATTGAGATAATTCTTACATCATGTTGAAAGTTATTTTCATAATAAATTAATTTCCTTCTTAATTTCCATCTTTATTAATAAATCAGAATGAACCACAATAGTAAATATGGTTTCAGAGAAATCTCTTTTGCTATTGTACTAGTAACTTTTTCATAGATGTGACCTTATGTCAATTAATATTTATTTATCTCACAGTTCCAGAGTGTTTATAAGTTGCTTGGCCACATATATTTGTGAAGAGAATCCTGGTGGCCAGATCATATAATGGTGAAACACTGTTTACTTCCTGGTAAACCAGGAGACAAAGAAAAATAGAGGAAGAAGGCAAAGCAGTATACATACATACATACATACAGACAGACAGACAGACATGCATATATACACAAAATATTTATTTCTGCACTATTTATATAGAGAAACTATATAGTGAAACTATATAGTGAAACTATATAATAAATATAAATATATTAAAAGTATAATGAATCTATAAAGGGATTAAATCCATTGCTTAGGTCAGAGCCATTGTGTTCTCCTTGTCTCTGGAATCACTTGCATAGTTCGTCTTGAGCTGTGCTTTACTAATTTCCTAGGGACTTATTAATTAAAATCTACTTATTACTAAAACATGCCAAGCTATATCAAATCTGCATACAACTGAAATAAAGTCAAAGAGCTACATATAAACTTTCCACATAACTATCCTGTGAGGCTTTGCCAGGATTTCTTTTCTTAAACTTATTTTCTAATTCATGTATGTTTTTTCTTATTGTTTTGAAAACATGAATTTTAATCATATTAATTAATTAATCATATTAATCATAGTAATTCACTTGAGACATACTTCACTTTGAAAAAAAACCCTTTGCTTTATTAACAGTGTTGATTCACATTAAATTCTATACTTTTGTTTCTACACAAAATATTTAATACATAAAAGGGTAAAAACACAACATATTTCATATAATATTGGCAGAACTTCTTGCATCTTTCAAATTTCCTGTCATAAGTACCTCAAAAGTTAGTTGAATATATACTTATTTCAAATATACACCCACGTATGTTTGTTAGCAAAACAGTTTGAGAATTTTCCAAATATTTTAGACAAATGCAGTGATACAAAAGGTGTTTAACAAAACAGACTGGTGGATCAAGGGAATTGAATTAAAGACGCCAAAATAAACCTACACATCCATGGAAACTTAATTTTTAACAAAGAGGCCAAAACTATACAATGGAAAAAAGATAGCATCTTCAACAAATGGTACTGTTATAACTGGATGTCTACATGCAGAAAAATGCAAATAGATCCATATTTATTACCCTACATAAAAGTACAGTCAAGTGGATCAAAAACCTCCCCATAAAACCAGATACACTAAATCTGTTAGAAGAAAAACTGGGGAAGAGCCTTGAACTCATTGGCACAGGAGACAACTTCCTGAATATCACATCAACAGCAAAAGTTCTAGGATCAACAATCAATAAATTGGACATCATGAAATTGAAAAGCTTCTGTAAATCAAAGGGCAATATCATCAAAATGAAACAACACTTTATAGACTGGGAAAAGATCTTCACCAAACCTACATCTGACAAAATGCTTAAAGAATATGTGTGTGTGTGTGTGTGTGTGTGTGTGTGTGTGTGTGTGTATAAAGACTATATAAAGAACTGAAGAAGCTAAACACCAACAAATCAAGTAATCCACTTAAAAATGGGGTACAGAGCTGAACAGAGAATTCTCAACAGAGGAATGTCGAATGGCAGAGAAACACTTAAAGAAATGCTCAACATCTTTGGTCATCGGAGAAATGCAAATTAAAATGGCCCTGAGATTTCACCTCACACACATCAAAATGGCCAAGATCAAAAATACAAGGGACACACAGGTGCCATAGGGAACCCTCCTCCATTACTGGTAGGAATGTAAATTTGTTCAACCACTTTGGAAATCAATCTGGAGCTTTCTCAGGCAATTAGGAATAGTGCTACCTCAATATCCACCTATACCACTCTTAGGCATATATCCAAAATGTGCTCAAGTACACAACAAGGACATTTGCTTAACTGTGTTCATAGCAGCTTTATTCATAATATCCAGAAATTGGAAACAACACAGATGTCCTTCAACTGAGGAATGGATGGATACTGAAATTGTGGTACATTTACACAATGGAATATTACTCAGCTATTAAAAACAAGGAAGTCATGAAACTTGCAGGCAAATGGTGGGAACTAGAAAAGATCATCCTAGGTGAGGTATCCCCGAAGCAGAAAGGCACATAAATGGTATAAAGTCACTTAGAAGTGGATATTAAACATATAATATAGGATAAACATACTAAAATCTGTATACCTAAAGAAGCTAAGCAAGAAGGAGGACCCTGGGTAAGATGATGAATCCTCACTTAGAATTGCAAATGGGATGGATATTGGAAGAGGGAGAAAACAGGGAACAGAACAGGAGTCTACTACAGAGGGTCTCTGAAAGACTCTACCTACCAGGATATCGAAGCAGAGGCTGAGACTCATAACCAAACTTTGGGCAAAGTGCAGGGAATCATATGAAAGAAGGGGGAGACAGAAGGGGGAGCTCCTGGAGAAGACAGGAGCTCCACAAGGAGAGCAACAGAAACAAAAAATCTGGGCCCAGGGATCTCTCCTGAGACTGATACTCCAACCAAGGACCATTTGGGGGGGGATAACCTAGAACCCCTGCACAGATGTAGTCCATGGCAGCTCAGTCTCCAAGTGGGTTCCCTGGTAATGGGAATAGGGATTGTCTCTAACATGCACTCTGTGGCTGGCTCTTTAGTTACCTCCCCATGAGGGGGAAGCAGCCTTGCCAGGACACAAAGAAAGACAATGCAGCTAGTCCTGATGAGACCTGATAGACAAGGGTCAGATGGAAGGGGAAGAGGACCTTACCTATCAGTGGACTTGGGAAGAAGCATGGGAGGAGATGAGGGATGGAGGGTGGGATTGGGAGGGGATGCAGGAGGGGGCTACAGCTGGGATACAAAGTGAATAAACCAAAATAAATAAATAAATAAATAAAACACAAGGGATGAAGCATGCTTGAGTGGTTGTAGAGAAAGTGGAAATCTCCTCCATTATTGGTGGGAATGTAACCTTGTACAACTGCTTTGGAAATCAATCTGGCATTTCTCAGAAAATTAGAAATAATGCTAACTCAAGATCCAGCTATACCACTCTTAGGCATATGCTCAAGAGATGCCCTACCATTCAGCAAGGACATTTGTTCAACTCTGTTCATAGCAGCTTTATTTGTAATAGCCAGAATATGGACATGACCTAGATGTTCCACAGTGTAGGAATGGATACAGAAAGTGTGGTACAATTATGCAATGGAATACTACTCAACAACCAAAACAAGGAAATCATGAAATTTGCAGGTAATTGGTAGGAGCTAGAAAAGATCATCCTGAGTGAGGTAACCCAGAAGCAGAAAGACATATATGCTATATACTCATAAGTGGATATTAGCCATATAATATAGGATAAACATACTACCATCTATAGTCCTAAAGAAGCTACAAGAAGGAGGACCCTAGGGAAGAGCTGAAACCTCACTTAGAAGGACAAACTGAATAGACATCAGAAGTAGAAGACAAGGAACATGACAGGCGCCTTCAACAGAGAACCTCTGAAAGCTTCTACCCATAAAGGTATTGATGGAGATACTGAGACTCATAGTATCTTATGAGTGCATAGCTTGAGCAGAGTGCAGGAAACCTTATGGAAGGAGAGAGACAGAAAGACCTGGAGGGGACAGGAACTCCACAAGGAGACCAACAGAACAAAAAACCTGGCCCCAAAGGGTCCTGCAGAGACCGATACTCCAACCAAGGACCATGCTTGGAGAAGACCTAGACCCCCTGCTCAGAAGAAGCCCAGAGGCTGCTCAGTTTCCAAATGGGTTCTATAGTAATGGGGGCAGGGGCTTTCTCTGATATGAACTCAGTGGCCAGTTCTTTGATCACCTCCCCCTGAGGAGGTTGCAGCCTTGCCTGGCCACAGAGGCAGATGATACAGCCAGCCTTGTTGAGAACTAACAGGCTAGGGCCAGATAGAAGGGGAGGAAGAACTCACCTATCAGGGGACTAGGGAAAGGGCATAGGGTGAGAAGAACGAAGAGATGTGGGACTAGGAGGAGAGGAGAGAGGGAGCTACAGATATATAAAGATATACAGAGATATAAAGTGAATAAATTGTAATAAATAAATATATTCATTAATTACTTAATAAACGACAATCCTAATATTTCATTCGATTTTCAGACATTAGTATTTTATATTGGCTAGAAAAGTACACTTGAATCTAAGTCCCCAAAAGAAAGACTAGATAATATATTGGTGCTAGTCTACTAATAAAAGAAAGGTTTATGGAAGACAAGTTAACAGTGTAACTATGAAGACCTAAAATTCTGTCCTTTGTTCTTCTATATGGTTGGCATGATACAGAAAAGGACAGCATTTTAAATAGCTACAAGTTTATTTTTGCAACAAAAGAAGGAAAATCCTCTCATAGCAGAAAATTTGAGGATTATAAAACTGAATATTTTGAAAGATATTGGTTGTGAAATTGTCAGACAATACTTGACTTCCTCAGTCATAGTATGATTCTATTTGTCAAATGTTCTGCTAAGAATCTATTTATGTTAAATTATACATAAAAGAAAACTAAGATCTTCAATTAGCAAATAGATCCTTGATTATTCTAGAAGGTTGAAAATTCATTAATTATTTTCACTGCAATATAGGAAGTATTAGACGTTAAAAGGAACCCAAGTACTTTCCATATTTACTAAACTTGACCTAATGAAGACACCATTAGAAAACTAATTCAAAGGCCTTCAGTAGATCATTTTAACAAATGAATAGAATAAAAGTTCTCATTTGTAAAAGTAAATATAATATTAATTATACATACTTTTTCATATCAATTAACATTTTGGTCTGCTTCTTCAGGAATTTGACCTCAGGTAGGTAACCCATAGTCCAATAGTTGACCTTACAACTATTAACTATTACAACTTACTATTAACATACTGACATCACCAACTGGACTCAAAGGTTAAATAAAAAATTGATTCTGCATTTGGGGGAGAAGAATAGTACACATGAATTTGAAATAATTTCAAATCATATTTTAATATATTCAAATCATTTACTCTTTCAGGGCATTAAAAATAATATTTAAATATGTCACATATCTTTAAAAGCTACATTTGACTCACTTGAAGTTCAATGACTGGTTCAACATTATTGATGATCACTTGGTCCAGTGATGTTCCTGAACTGGTAAAATTTTATTTTGGCTCAAGAAGCCACATATAGGTGGAAGAAGAGAAATAAAAAGAGAAAGGAGATAACTTTCTGAACGGAACACCAACCAGCACTAAATCAACAATTAATAAAAGGGACCTCATGAAAAGGAAAATATTTTGTAGGATAAAGGACACCATCAAAAGGACAAAACAGCAGAAGAATGGGTAAATATATTCACTAACCCTACATCCAACAGAGGGCTGATATCCTAAATATATAAGGAAATCAAGAAATTAGACATCAACAAACCAAATATCAGCCCTCTGTTGATTTAGTGCCGGTAGGTGTTCCGTTCAGAAAGTTATCTCCTTTCGAGGAGACAAAGAAGTTTCCAAATTTCCCTTATATAAGATTTAGTGTATCTAGGTTTATGTTGAGTTTGTTGTTCTACTTGGACTTGAGTGTTGTGCAGGGTGATAGATATGGGTCTATTTACATTCTTCTAAATGCAGTTATCCAGTTAGACCAGCAACATCTGTTGAAGACTATTTTCTTTCACTATTGTATAGTTTTAGCTTCTTTATCAAAAATCAAGTGTCCGTAGGTGTGCGAGTTTAGTCCTGGATCTTCAATTTGATTCCATTCATCAACCTGTCTGTTTTTATGCCAGTACCATCTGGTTTTTATTACTATTGCTCTGCAATATATCTTGAAGTCAAGGACAGACATACCTCCAGAAGTTCTTTTATTGTACAGAATTGTTTTAGCTATACTGGGTTTTTGTTTTACCATATGAAATTGAGTTTGTTCTTTCAAAATTCTGTGAAGAATTGTCTTAGAATTTTTATGGGAATTAGATTGAATCTGTAGATTGCTTTTGGTAACATGGTCATTTTTTCTATGTTAATCCTACTGATCCATGAGCATAGGAGATTTTTCCATTTTCTGATATCTTTTTCAAGTTCTTTCTTCAAAGACTTGACCTTCTTGTCATACTGGTCTTTATTTTCATTAGAGTTACACCAAGATATTTGTGGCTATTGTGAAGGCTGTTGTTTTCCTAATTTCTTTCATAAACCTTTTCTTGCTTCTATAAAGGAAGGATTCTGCTTTTGGAAGAGCAAATTTTTTTTTTTATCTATCTACTTTGCTGAAGGCATTTATCATCTGGTAGATGATGGAGATCTCTGGTAGAAATTTTTGGGTCACTTATGTATACTGTCATATCATCTGCTCATAGTGATACTCTGACTTATATCATGAAGGTGTATTGAATTTTGTCAAAGGCTTTTTCAGCATCTGATGAGGGGACATTATCATTTTTTCTTTCAGTTTGTTTATATGTTGGATTACATATATGGGTTTCCATATATTGTAGGATCCATGCACCTCTAGGATAAAGCCTACTTGATCATGGTAGATGATATTTTTTATATGTTCTTGGATTCTATTTGCATGTGTCTTATTGAATATTTTTGCACCATTATTCATAAGGGAGACTAGTCTGAAATTATTTTTCTTTGTTGAGTCTTTGTGTAGTTTAGGTATCAGGGTGATTGTGACCTCATAGAATGAGTTTGGAAAAGTTTCTTCTGTTTCTATTTTATGGAATAGTTTGAGGAGTAATGGTATTAGCTCTTCTTTGAAAGTCTGGTAGAATTCTTTGTAAAATCATCTGGCCCCAGGCTTTTTTTGGCAGGGAGACTTTTAATGACTTGTGTATTTCCTTAAGAGTTATACAACTATTTAAATTGTTTAACTGATTCTGATTTAACTTTGGTTAATGTTATATATCAATAAAACAATTCATTTTTATTAGATTTTCAATATTATGGAACACAAGATTTTGAAGTAAGACCTAATGATTCTTTGGATTTCCCTAATGTTTGTTATCATGGCCTCTTTTTTATATCTGATTTTGCTACTTTGGATACTCACTCTCACTGCCTTTTAGTTAGTTGGCTCTTTTGTTGATTTTTCTCAAAGAACAAGCTCTTGATTTCATTGATTCTTTATATTTTTGTCTTTGTTTCCATTTTATTGATTTTAGCCCTGAGTTTGATTATTTACTGTCATCTACTCCTCTTGAGTATGTTTGCTTCTTTCTGTTCTAGATCTTTCAGGTATAATGCTATGTTAGTAATATGGGAACCCTCAAATTTTTTTTATGAAGGTAGTTCATGCTATGAACTTTCCTCTTAGCTTTTATCATGTCCCATAAGTTTTAGTATGCCGTGCCTTCATTTCTGTTGAATTCTAGAAAGTCTTTAATTTATTTCATTATATCCTTTCTGACAGTGGAGTCATTGAGTAGAGAGTTGTTCAGTGTCCATGAGTTTATAGCCTTTCTGTTGTTTAAGTCCAGCTTTAAGTATGGTGATCTGATAAAATGCAAGGACTTAATTCAGTTCTCTTGTATCTGTTGAGGCTTGCTTTGTGACCAACTATGTGGTCAGTTTTGAAGAAGGTTCTGTGAAGTGAAGAGAAGGAGGTATATTCTTTTGTGTTTGGATGTATATATAGGTTAGGTCCAGTTGATTCATAACATCTGTTTAGTTTCTGTCTGGATGATCTGTCCATTGGTGAGAGAGAGGTGTTGAAGTCTCCTACTATTAATGTGTGGGGTTCCATGTGTGACTTTACCTTTCGTAATGTTTGTCTTACAAATGTGGGTTCCTTTGCATTTAGGGTATAGATGTTGTGAATTAAGATGTCATCATGGTGAATTTTTTTCCTTTGATGAGGATGAAGTATTATTCCCCATCTCTTTTCATTAATTTTGGTTGAAAGTGTATTTTATTACATATTGGAATTTTACATATTACACACTCCAGCTTGTTTCTGGGAACTCTTTTCTTGGGAAATATTTTTCTAGCCATTTACTCTGTGGTAATGTCTATCTTTGTTTTTAAGGTGTGTTTCATGTATGCAGCAGAATAATGGATTCTATTTTTCATCCAGTCTGTTAACTGCTACCTTTTTATTGGAGAATTGAATCCATTGATGTAGAGAGGTATTAAAAACAAATGATTAATATTTTCTGTTATTTTTATATTGGTGTTGGTAGTGTGTGTGTGTGTGTGTGTGTGTGTGTGTGTGTGTGTGTGTGTTGTCTGTGTATATGAGTTTTCTTGTGTGGTGTTAACCTCCTTGGGCCGAAGTTTTTCTTTTAGTATCTTTTGTAGGGCTGTATTTGTGGATAGATATTCTTTAAATTTCATTTTATTATAGAAAATCTTTTTTTCTCATTCTGTAATAATTGACAGCTTTACTGGGTATAGTAAACTGGACTAACATCTGCAATCTCTTAGAGCCTGCAAGGCATCTTCCCAGGTCCTTCTGGCTTTAGTTCTGATAGATCTGCCTTTATATGTTACTTGGCTTTTTATCCTTGTGGATGTTAATATTCTTTCTCTGTTCTGTACATTCGATGTTTTGATTATTATATAGTGGAAGGATTTTCTCTTCTGATTGAATCAATTTATTTGGTGTTCTGTAAGATTTTTATCTGTTAATAGACATGTCTTTCTTTATATTAGGGAAATTTTCTCCCATGATTTTGTTGAAGATATTTTCAGGACCTTTGTTCTGGGAATCTTCTTTTTCTTCTATTTCTAATTTTCTTAGGTTTGGTCTTTTCATAGTGCCCCTCAGATTTAATGGATGTTTTGTGTCAAATGTAATGGATGTTTTATGTCAGGATCTCCCCTATCAGTGATCTAAGAGAATGGCATAGGTGGAGAAGAGGGAGGGAGGAAGGGTGGCACTGGAAGGAGAGGAGAGGGGTGACAGCTGCGATACAAAGTGCATAAATTGTAATAAGTAATAAAAAATAATAAAGAAACAGTATAGATTTAATGTTCTTTAAATGCTTCATCAATTTCATCTATTGTATCTTCTTTTATTTTATTCTTTTATATTAGTTAGAGTTTATTAACTTTGTATCCCAGCTTTAGCTCAGTCCCTCATTCCCTCCCAAACCCACCCTCCCTCCCTCATCTCCTCTCTGCCCCTTTCAAAGTCCACTGATATGGGAGGTCCTCCTCCCTTTCCATCTGACCCTAGCTTATCAGGTTTCTTCAGCACTGACTGCAATGTCCTCCTCTGTGATCTAGCAAGGCTGCTCCTCCCTAGTGGGGTGGGGGAAGATCAAAGAGGCAGCCACTGAGTTCATGTCAGAAATAGTCCCTGTTCCCCTTACTAGGGAAACCCACTTGGATACTGAGCTACCATGGGCTACATCTGAGCAAGGGTTCTAGGTTATATCCATACATGGTCCTTGGTTGAAGATACAGTCTCAGAAAAGACCCCTGTGCCCAGATATATTTTGTCCTTGACACATGCTGTAGAGGTTGTGAAGAAAGGGGAACCCTCCTCCATTGCTGGTGGGAAGGTAAACTTGTACAACCACTTTGGAAATCAATCTACTGCTTTCTCAGACAACTAGGAATAGTGCTTCCTCAAGATCTAGTTATACCACTCCTTGGCATATAGCCAAAAGATGCTCAAGTACACAACAAGGACATTTGTTCAACCGTGTTTGTAGCAGCTTTATTCGTAATAGCCAGAACCTGAAAACAACCCAGATGCCCTTCACCTGAGGAATGGATGCAGAAATTGTGTTACTTTTACACAATGGAATACTATTGAGCAATTAAAAACAAGGAACTCATGAAATTTGCAGGTAAATGGTGGGATCTAGAGAAGATCATCCTGACTAAGGTATCCCAGAAGCAGAAAGACACACACAGTTTATACTCACATGTAAGTGGGTACTAGACCTATAAGATAGGATAAACATACTGAAATCTGTACACCTATAGAAGATAACAAGAAAGAGGACCCGGGGTAAGATGATCAGTCCTCACTTAGAAAGACAAATAGGATGGACATTGGAAGTAGGAGAAAACAGGGAACAGGACAGGAGTCTACCAGAGAGGGCCTCTGAAAGATTCTACCTAGCAGTGTCTGGAAGCAGATGCTGAGACTCATGACCAAACTTTCGGCCGAGTGCAGGAAATCATATGAAAGAAGGGGAGTTAGTATGACCTGGAGAGGACAGGAGCTCATCTATTGTATCTTCTACACCTGAGATTTGTTTTCTGCCATATCTTGCACTGTTGGTGATGTTTACATCTATTCCTGTTTTGTTCCCTAGGCTTTCCATCTCCAGATTTCCTCAGTTTGTGTGTGTGTGTGAGTGTGCGTGTGTGTGTGTGTGTGTGTGTGTGTGTGTGTGTGTGTGTGTGTGTGTGTATTTTGATTGCTTCTATTTCCCTTTTCAGGTCTTGAAGAGTTTTATATATTTCCTTCACCTGTTTGATTGCATTTTCCTCTATTTTTTATGGGATTTATTCATTTCCTCCTTAAAGGCGTCTATCATCTTGACAGTGTTAGGTATAGGTCATTTTCTTGTGTTTCAACTGTGTTAGGCTATCTAGAACTTTCTGTAATAGAATAGCTGGGCTCTGGTGGTGCCATATTGTTTTGGCTATTGTTGATTATGTTCTTCTGCTGGCATTAAGCCATCTGGTTCTTGTAGTTATTTTAGTTTTAGAAGCTAATTTCTGAGTTTATCTTTGTTAGATTGTTGTTTATGGATGTTGGTTCCCTTGATGTATGTTTACTCTGCCTTCTGGCCTGAGTAACCAGAACTAGCGTCTTCAGCCCACAACTCTGACTGGAGGCCCACCATCACAACAAAGTGTAGGCCATGGTGGTACTAGTGACATCAAAGTCAAGGTTAGCACCAAAATCCCCAGAGGTCAAGTGGGCCACAAAAATCACAGGGGAAATACCCTACTACACTTGAGGACTCTGTAGTCCTCAATTCTTATTATTCATGATGGGTCATAGAATAAGAGACCATTGTATGCATTTTTCCCCTTTCTTGGACTTATCAAGACGAATGGATTTATTAAACAGAAAAAGCTTTGTTTTTGCAAGTCTGAATAAAAATCCAAAATATATTACAGTGAATTAATCCTCTGACAATATTAAAACTCATTTGAATCTTTAAAATCAGCTGAGAGAAACAGAAATAAGTCATGTTTTTTTCCATATTCATGCCTGTTACTACACTAAAAATTCTTAAGACCTAAATATACATTATTCTACTTTTGATACTATCACAATGATCTTCCACTTAGTAGTAAATAATTTGAGCTAAAAACTAGTCCAGTGACTGTAGCACAGTATTTAAACGACAATAGTTAAAAGAAAAAAAATAAATTCAAATATTTAATTATATATTTTTGATGTCATTATTATATTCCTTTAATTTGAAAAGACAACCAGAAAAAAACAACTTTCTATATTTTACTTTAAATTGTGCTTTAGCCTATAACACACAGAGAAATATAAATTAGTACATAAATTATATATTCTTAACACAGCACAAATTCTTTTGATCTTTATAGTTCAGAAGCTATAATAAAACATTAAGCAAATATTCATCATAAAAATGTGTCAATAGAAATAGAATATTGTAAAAATTACATATTTTTGTCCTTGAAATAAACCAATAGAATCTCTTCTATTTGTGACATATGCTATATATTCTAAAAACCAATTTGTAGAGTACTACATTTTCACATTACATGAGCAACTTTACCTATCTAGTGGTTCATATTTCCTCTTATTTATATTATGTATAAATATTTATCTATTCATATATTTATACTCATATCTATCTATCTATCTATCTATCTATCTATCTATCGAAGCATATCCTGAAACTAATTTTCTGGAGGATTCATAATATCTTTATCTATTAGAATATTGTGTTCTAGAAAGGAATTTTAAAGTATTTACGTATGTAATAATTTTTACAATTAAAACTATCTGTAAGAAATTATGAAGGAAAAGAAACAAATACATGATGATGTGCTTCTATCTGCCTGGTTTAAATGGAAGTGCTACTCTGAACAATTTATTTTTAGTGTAAAGACAGGTTTCCAGGTAAATTGATGAAGTGTTTTATTTTACTAAAGTTCAATGTCTGTCTTTATCTCCTCTATTTTATTGTTTTAGGATAATATTATTATTACATTTATTTCATATAGGTGTCATCTTTATGTTCCTAAAATAGCATATTTGTCAGTTTGAATACATATTCAGAAGATTTTGTGCTATTTCCAGTGATCATTGAGTACATAATTCATAAATATGCCATTTATCTCTTACGCCATCTTGCACTCATTGATTTCATCTCTGTAATGAATTATATTTTAAAAATTTAAAAAGGTCGTGCCTAATATATTAAGTTCTATAGGTGGAAAAGTTGTAAAAGCCAGACATAATCTCACATCACCATCATCAGTAAAATTAATGGTGTGGTTCCAAGTATTCTAAATAATTGCTATAAAATAGAAAAAGACACTGGCATATGGTATGTTTTGAAACAAATTGTCAAATAATGAATATATAGCCTTTTTACTCTAAAAAGTTCTTTAGAGGTGTGAATCAATTAAAAATTGAATTAAAAAGAAGCAATTTTGCAGAGAAACCCCATGCTGAAAATTGTGCTTTCAAAGTTTTCAGCTTTCAAGGCTCTACACCATTTTAGTTAGCACAACACTGAAATGAGAACTACAGAATCAAATCTATAATTAACTTGCTAATTGTGAATGATAATAGTGAGCTTTACCAATGTAATGACCAGCTACTTGATTAAATTAGTCTAAGCAAACAACCAATCTTCTCAGAAAAATAAAAAGGATTGTATCAATAAAGAGACAGTTGGTGTCAATAGCGTATTTAAAATAATCAAGGTATTGATTCAGACAGTCTGATGTCTTTGTGATACATTCTAAATGGAGAATGAATTTCAAAGACTTACAACTATATTTGTTAATTTTGTTAAGAAACTTATAGTTCCACATTGTTCTAAATTAGAAAGTTTAATAACCCTGTTGACAAAAGTAGGCTTCACCTCTTCTTCAGAGTGGCCTTTCTGAATTTTGTTTAAATGATAAATTAGTAATACTTGATAATTCCAATTATGAAATGCTACTCAGGGAATGTATTCTTCATGATTGTAAACATATGAGAACTATTTATTTTCTGACTGAAGTCTTCCTTCTCTTCATTAATGGGATATGTGACATATTGTAAGACATTTTCAGGATACATAAATAAAGGAACTCTCCCTTTTTGATTTTGCTTTGGAAACATCAGCTGTTCAGCAGTCTTCTGATATTATATTGAACTGTAGTTAAAAATCAGTATTTTGCTTTGTTTCTGTTAACTAATGTAAGTAATTTCATCCATTATTTGAATGACTATTTTCAGCCTATTCATACTATAGTAAAGTTTTTAGTATTCATTGATGTCTTTTTATGCTGTGGGCTTTTGTTCTTATCAAGGACACATATTATTTCATGGTATCCATTCATATCTTAGTGGAAATATAGGTTAATGCCATACAGCATATATGTTTTTATAAGGAGTGCTGTAATGAATATAGTATTATTTAAATCTTTTTGAATTTTTATTTAATGTATTTTGTATGTCAAAAATGCAGGAAATGCTGCAATTATATTTTAAAAAATTTAGGTACATCATGTGCTTTTCTACAATGAATATGCCAGTTATATTCCTACCAGTTATGTACAAAATAATGAAAATTTCAACTTAAATTTTTATTCATTTTTTTCTGTCTAGTCAATTAACTTGGATAATTGGATTTTTGAAGAGAGAAGTAAGTTAAAGAGTTTGGGAATGAGGGGCAAAAATGGGATACAAAAGTTAATGAATTAGAAATACAACTACTTCTGCAGCAGCTACTACTACTACAAGAAGAAGAAAAAGAAAGGAGAAGGAGGAGGAGGAGGAGAAGAAGAAAAGGGTCTGGTTGCTTACCACCTCATCAAGTGCTTTTGTGGTCACTTTTTCAAGTTTGATATGAATTATATTTAGAAATTAATAAAAAGCAGTATCAGCCTCAAAAAAGACCCTTGGGCCCAGATTTTCTGCTTCTGTTGCTCTTCTTGTGCAGCACCTGTCTTCTCCAGGTCTTACTATCTCCCCCTTCTTTCATAAGATTCCCTGCACTCTGCCCAAAATTTGGTTATGAGTCTCAGCATCTGCTTTGATACACTGCTAGGTAGAGTCTTTCAGAGCTCCTCTGTGGTAGGCTCCTGTCCTATTCCCTGTTTTCTCCCTCTTCCAATGTCCACCCCATTTGTCTTTCTGAGTGAAGATTGATCATCTTACTCAGGATCCTCCTTCTTGCTTAGTTTCTATAGGTGTACAGATTTTAGTATATTTTCCTATATTATATCTAATATCCACTTATAAGTGAGTATATTCCATGTGTGTCTTTCTGCTTCTGGGATACCTCACTCAGGATGATCTTTTCTAGATCCCACCATTTGCTTGCAAATTTCATGATTTCCTTGTTTTTACTATTCCATTGTGTATATGTATCACATTTTCTGTATCCATTGCTCTGGTGAGAGACATCTGGGTTGTTTTCAGGTTCTGGCTATTACAAATAAAGCTGCTATGAACATGGTTGAGCAAATGTCCTTGTTGTGTACTTGACCACATTTTGGATATATGCCAAGGAGTTATATAACCGATCTTGAGGAAGAGCTATTCCTAACTGTCTGAGAAAGTATCAGATTGATTTCCAAAGTTTACATTCCCACCAGCAATAAAGGAGGGTTCCCCTTTCTCCACATCCTCTCCAGCATACATTGTCACTTGAGATTTTGAACTTAGCCACTCTGATGGGTGTAAGGTGAAATCTCAGTGTTGTTTTGATTTGCATTTCTCTGATGACTAAGGACTTTGAGCATTTCTTTAAGTGTTTCTCTACCATTCTCTATTCCTCTACAAAGAATTCTCTGTTTAGTTCTGTACCCCATTTTTTAATTGTGTTACTTGATTTGTTGCTTTTTAACCAAGGACCATTCATGGATATAACCTAGAACCCCTGCTCAGATGTAGCCCATGGCAGCTCAGTCTCCAAGTGGGTACCCTAGTAAGGAGAACAGGGATTGTCTTTGACATGGACTCAGTGGTTGGCTTTTTGATCACCTCTCTCTGAGCGGGGAGCAGCCTTGCCAGGTCACAGAGGAAAACAATGCATCCAGTCCTAATTAGACCTGATAAGCTAGGGTCAGATGGAAGGAGAGGAAGATCTCCCATATCAGTGGACTTGGAGAGGGGAATGGAAGGAGATAAGGGAGAAAGAGTGGGATTGGGAGGGAATGAGGGAGGGGACTACAGCTGGGATACAAAATGAATAAACTGTAATTATTGTTAAAAAATAAAAATTTAATAAAAAAGAAAATGAAGAAACAGTAATGATGCGAAAAAACACATTTATAAATTTTCAATAAAAATAAAAGCACTTAGTAGAAATTACTATAATGAAATACTTTGTGATCTCTTTCTGTGGTTTCTGAAATACGTTTGTATATCAGACTAAACTGTGAACCCTACGTGGCCTATTGTGCTAATGACTTAACCCTTTAAGAAGGCTTCATATCAGCCCATTAGTTAAGGTAGTAGGGAATATCTCTGATGTGGAGTTTGTTACCTGCGTTTTGATCACTTCCCCCTGATGGACATTTCCTACAAGGCCACAGGGGAGGAAGACAAACTCAGTTCTCATATGAATAGATGAGCTGAAGTGTCTGGGTAGAGGGGCTCTCCTAGTGGAGAGGGAATGTGGGAGGGAAGATGAGATTGGGAGGAGAAGAGGAAGGGGCATATGACTGAATATAAATTGAATTAATTAATTAAAATAAAATAATTAAATATTAAAAAAAGGAAAAGAGAAAACAAACTAATACCCCTATGGGGATGAAGAGATGGATTAGTTGTTAAACCTATTTTCTGTTTTTCCAGAAGATATAAATAACATCAGTACCCAGCATCCACCCACCTGTAACTTCAAGTCCAAAAGATCTACCATCAGTTTTTGGTCTCTCCAGGCATTGTACTCACTTGTGTGTGCATAAACATATACACACACTCACATACACAAAGGCAGAGAGAAATTAGTATATATGATTAGAAATAAAGATAAATGTTTAAAAATAATTTCCCCTGAAACTGTTAGAAGGCAGGATTATATTTAACCAGCATCTGCTAAAGGATTGAATTAGTCTTTTATTTTCTATCAATGATGCTAAAGTTTGATATTCTTTCAAAGGTGAGTAAGAAATTCAACTGAGTAGAAGAGTGCTCAGGTAATATCTTTTGAAGTAGCTTACCCCAAATCACAACTGTTCTTCTACTTGTTTTGAACTATTCTTATATTTTTGGTTGTGAGCCTAGCCTTTAACGGCTGAGCCTCAGGTACACTGAAGGCCAAAAATTCCAGTTGATTTCCTCTAGATTTATTCTTTATTTTAAATGTCTCCATAAGATTCTTAAAGTCTTTATGCAGATGTGACTTTTAAAAAATCTTCTCTTTACACATTAAAAAATTAACATAAAGGCAGACCAATCAGAATCAAAACAGAATTCTCAAGAGTACGAAAGACAGAAGGGCCTGAGTGGATATTAGGCAGACACTAAGAGAATACAAACCCAATCGAACTACTATATCCAGCAAATTTTCAATCAACACAGATAGAGAAAACAATATCCCATGACATAACTAAATTTAAACAATACATATGCAGCAACCCAGTCCTGTAGAAGACAATAGAAGGAAAACTGCAATCAACAAGATCAACTATCCCCCAAGAAAATATAGGAAAAAGATACCATCGCAACAAATAAAGCAACTGAAAACAAGCACACAGACACACAATCACCACCAACTCCACAATAAAAGGAACTAACAATCATTGGTCACTAATATCTATTAACACCAATGGTCTCAACTCTCCAATAAAAAGAAACAAACTAACAGATTGGTTTTAGAAACAGGATCCAACATTCTGCTATATTCAAGAAACACACCTCTGCAACAAAGATAGGCACTCCCTCAGAGTAAAGGGCTGGAAAACGGTTTTACAAGGAAACAGACCCAAAAAACAGGCTAGATTAACAGTCATAATGTCTAGTAAAATAGACTTCAACAAAAATTAATCAAAAGAGATTGAGAGGAACACTTCATTCTCATCAAAGGAAAAATCCACCAAGAGGACATCACAATCCTGAACATCTATGTACAAAAGCGCTCCTGCATTTGTCAAAAAAAAAAAAATAATTAAAGCTGAAACCACTATTAAGGCAATTCTAACACCTTAATAGTGGGAGACTTCAACAACCGACTCTCACCAATGGACAGAAGCTAAACAGAGAAATAATGACACTTATAGAGGTCTTAAAACAATTGGATCTAATAAATGTCCACAAAACTTTTTACCCAAACGCAAAAGATTATATCTTCATCTCAGCACGTCATGGAACATTCCCAAAACTGACCACATAGTCCCAAAGCAAACCTCAATAGATACAACAAAATTGAAAAAATTCATTGTATCTTTTCAGACCACCATGGTCTAAAACTAGACCTCAACAATAACATAAATAATAAAAGCTTATACAATCAAGGAAACTGAAAATCTCTCTAGGACAACTAGGTCAGGGAGGAAAAAGAGAAATTAAAGACTTTCTAGAATTCAATGACAAGGTGTTACTTATTAAAACTTATGGGACACAATGAACGTAGTACTAAGAGGAAAGTGGCACTAAGTGCCTTCATAAAGAATTTCAAGACATCTGATACAAGCAACTTAACAGCACACATGAAAGCATTAGAAAAACGAAAAGAAAAGAAGACGAGGAGGAGGCAGAAGAGGAAGTAGAAGAAGACATACCCAAGAAGAGTAAGTAGACTGCTGGAAATAATCAAAATCAGGGCTGGAATCAATACCTTAGAAACAAAGAGAACAATTCAAAGAATCTACAAAACCAAGAGCTGCTTCTTTGAGAAAATCGTCAAGATAGACAAGCCCTTAGCCAAACTAACTAAAAGGCAGAGGGACACTGTCCAAATCAAAAAAACAAGAATGAAAAGGGGGACATAACAACAGACCCTGAGGAAATACAAAGAATCATTAGGTCCTACTTCAAAAGCCTATATGCATCAACGTTTGAAAATATAAATGAAATAAATGAACAATTTTCTTGATAGACTCCATTTACTAAAGCTGAATCAAGATCAGGTAAATAAATTAAATTGTCTTAAATCCTCTAAGGAAATAGAAGCTGTCTCAAATGTCTCCCATCCAAAAAGAGCCCAGGGCCAGAAGGTTTCAGTGCAGAATTTTACTAGACCTTCAAAAAAGAACTAACACCAATATTCTTCAAACTATTCCACAAAATAGAAACAGAAGGAACACTATCAAACTCATTCTATGAAGCCACAGTCACCTTGATACCTAAACAGCACAAATATCCAACAAAGAAAGATAACTTCAAACCCTTCTTGCAAAAATACTCAGTCAAATACTTGCAAATCAAATCCAAGAAAATATTAAAGATATCATCCACCACGAACAAGTAGGCTTCATCCTAGTCATGCAGGTGTGGTCCAATATATGGAAATTCATCAATGTAATCTACCACATAAACAAACAGAAGGATAAAGAAAAATACATGATCATCTATTTAGATTCTGGAAAAGCATTTGATAAAATCCAACACCCATTCGTGTTTTAAGATTTGGAGAGATCAGAGATATAAGGCGCATACCTAAACACACTCAAAGTAATATACACCAAGCATATAGCCAACATAAAACTATATGAAGAGAAACTGAAATCAAGAACAAGGCAATACTGTCCACTCTATCCTTACCTTTTTAACATAGTACTTGAAGTACTAGCTAGAGCAATAAGAAAACTAAAGGAGATCAAGGGTATACAAATTGGATAGGAAGAAGTCAAAAATATCAGTTTTTGAAGATGATATGATAGTATACATAAGTGATACCAAAAATTCTATCAGAGAACTCTTATCACCTGATAAATACCTTCTGCAAAGTGGCTGGATAAAAAATTAATTCAAAAAATCTGAAGCTCTTCTGTATACAAAATAGAAATGGGCTAAGAAAGAAATTAGGGAAACAGCACCCTTTACAACAGCCACAAATAACATGAAGTACCTTGGTGTGACTCTAACCTACTCTAACTAAGGAAGTGAAAGACCTGTATGAAAATAACTTCAAGTTTCTGATGTAAGAAGCTGAAAAAGATATCAGAAGATGGAAAGATTTTTTATGCTCATGGATTGATAGGATTAACATAATGAAAATGTCAATCTACAGATTCAATTCAATTCTCATCAAAATATCAACACAGCATTTTACAGTCCTTGATAGAACAATTCTCAATTTATATGGAATAACAAAAAACTCAGAATATATAAAACAATCTTGTACAATAAAAGATGATCTGGAGGTATCTATATCCCTGATCTCAAGTTGTACTAGAGCGCAACAGTGGTTTAAAAAAAAAAAAAAAAAGCATGGTAATGGCATAGAAACAGACTGGGGAATCGATGGAATTGAACCAAAGACCCAGAAATAAACTCACACACCTATGGATACTTGATTTTAGACAAAGAAGCCAAAACCATTCAATTGAAAAAAAGATAGCATCTTCAACAAATGGTCCTGATCTAACTAGATGACTACATGTAGAAAAACATGTAGATCCATATTTATCACCCCTAACAAAACAAAAGTCTAAGTGGATCAAAGACCTCAACATAAATCCAGACACACTAAACCTGTTAGAAGAAAAAGTGGGGAAGAGCCTAGTGCTCATTGGCACAGGAGACAACTTCCTGAACAGCACCAAAACACAGGCTCTAACATCAACAATCAATAAATGGACCTCATGAAACTTAAAAGCTTCTGTAAAGCAAAGGACTCTGTCATCAGAACAAAAGATCTTTTCTGTAGAGACTAGGAAAATATCTTCACCAACTCTACATTTGACAGAGAGCTAATATCCAAAATATATAAAGAATTCAAGAAGTTAAACACCAACACATCACGGCATCCAATTTAAAAAAATGGGGTACAGGCTAAACAGAGAATTTTCAACAGAGGAATATTGAATGGCAGAGAAACATTTAATGAAATGTTCAATGTCCTTAGGTATCAGGGAAATGCAAATCAAAACCACCCTGAGATAGCACCTTGCCAGTCCATAGAAAAGATCCAGGCAATCCTGATGGGACCTGATATCCTAGGG
Organism: Meriones unguiculatus; assembly: GCF_030254825.1. Taxonomy (NCBI): domain Eukaryota; kingdom Metazoa; phylum Chordata; class Mammalia; order Rodentia; family Muridae; genus Meriones; species Meriones unguiculatus. The sequence goes on along the minus strand of NC_083350.1, from coordinate 79,390,692 downwards.
TCAGACAGTAGGGGTGATCTTCGCCTATCAGTGGATTAGCATAGGGACATAGAAAGGAACAGGACAGAAGGTGGAGCAATAGGAGATGAGGTAGGGGGCTACAGATGGGAAACAAAGTGAATAAAAAGTAATAAATAATAAAAAAAGGTAAATGCTGTGTTATAAAAGTATCAACTGTAAATTGGTACAACATAGTAACATAGTTGCTTTTTGCACTTTGAACAGCTGTGAACTGCAATGATCTTCATCTGTGGTAAAAAGAAGTTGTTTTGATGAATGATAAGATCTGTGGGTAGAAAGACAACTATTTAGGATACAATGAGAAATTGTACTAGTCTAGTAAAGTGGGAAATAATATATTGCTCTCATGAGCCATATGTAGTTGGCAAGATTTATAATACCTGTATGCATTCTCTTGAGTTGAGTGTCCCTTAAGTCCAAGTATACCACTACTGGGGTTCTTCTCAAGATATAAACGACACTATTATACCATTAGGAACATGATGCCATGAATTTCATTCTTGGGGTTATCGATGCCACGGGTCAGACAGGAATGCGACTGCAATTGTTTCCCTAACCCCCTGCCTTGGAAGCTTGCATACACCTTGTGGTACTGTGAAAGATACTTCCACAACACCTCAGTTCAGATTCAGCTCAATCCTTCTATGCCCTGTGTGTAAGGTCATCAACAATATGGATTTATCTTAAAATTCATGGGGCCACAAAGGATGATAGTTTGGGGGGGGCTTGTTTTTTTGTTTTTGTTTGTTTTTGAAAGCTCCCTAGTCATACCCCAGGCCATTTATAAAAATCAGCTTAAGTAAATGTACCTCAATTTCTGTATCCATTCCTCAGTTGAGGGACATATGGGTTGTTTTCAGAATCTGGCTATAACAAATAGAGCAGCTACAAACACGGTGAGCAAATGTCCTTGTTGTATATTTGAGCATACTTTGGATATATGTCAAGGAGTGGTATAGCACTATTCCTAAGTGTCTGAGAATGGGCCAGATTGATTTCACAAGTGGCTTTGTAAGTTTACATTCCCACCCACAATGGAGGAGGGTTCCCCTTTCTCCACATCCTCTCCAGCATGTGTTCTCACTTCTGTTTTTGATCATTGAAATCTCAAGGTCATTTTGATTTGCATTTCCCTGATGACCAGGGATGTTGAGCATTTCTTTAAGTGTTTCTCAGCCATTCGATATTCCTCTACTGGGAATTCTCTGTTTAGCTCTGTACCTCATTTTTAATTGAGTTACTTGGTTTGTTGTTGTTTAACTTAAGTTTTTATATATCTTGGATATTAGCTCTCTGTCAGATATAGGGTTAGTGAAGATCCTTTCCCAGTCTGTAGGCTGTTGTTTTTTTCTGACAACAGTGTCCTTTGCTTTACAGAAGCTTTTCAGTTTCTTGAGGTCACATTTATTGATTGTTGATCTTAGAGCCTGTACAAGGTATCAAAGGAGAGGCTGATACTCATAGTCAAACTTTGGATAGAGTTCAGGGAATCTTATGAAAGCAGGGGGAGATAGAAAGACCTGGAGGGGACAGAGCTCCACAAGGAGAGCAACAAATGAAAAAATTCTGGGGTCTTTTCTGAAACTGATACTTCAACCAAGGACCATGCATAGAGATAACCTAGAACCTGAAGAACTCCTGCACAGATATAACCCATGGCAGCTCAGTGGGTTCCCTAGTAATGGGAACAGGAGCTGTCTCTGACATGAACTCAATGACTGGCTCTTTGATCACCTACCCCTGATTGGGGAGCAGCGTTACCAGGCCATAGAGAAAAACAATGCAGCCAGTCCTGATGAGACTTGATAGTCTAGGGTCAGATGGAAGGGAAGGAGGACCTCCCCTACAGTGCATTTGTGAAGGAGAACAGGAAGTGATGAGGGAGGGAGATTGGAATAGGATGAGGGAGGGCTACAGTGGAGATACAAAGTGAATTAACTGTAATTTATAAAAATATAAATAAATTTTAAAAACTCAGCTCTGTGTGAATCTTTTACAGTGTATAGAAATAATTATTTTCTTTATTTCATATTTTATAATGGGAAATTTAATCACTAACTTGGCTGAAATGTGTACTTACATCATGAATTATTTGGTGGTTATCTTGTATTCCCTTCATCAGTGCTTGAAAGGGTTTCCATGCCATGGAATGGAATTTGTTCTTTGTTTTGTTTTGTTTTGTTTTTGGTTCTTTGTTGTTGTTGTTACATAGTCCATTGCTTTAGTGGGGACATTATCACCCAAATGTTATAACTCCATTTAAAACTTGATTTAAAGTATGCACAAACACACACACACACACACACACACACACACACACAAGCAACATCCCTGATAAGTGGTTCTGAGAATGTGAGGTGTTCACAAGAAGAATACATTGCACAAAATGTAACTTCAAATTGATTGAAGACCTCCATGTGAAAATTCAAACATTGATTTTTCACACGAAACATTGATTTTTCACATGGAGGTCTTTGATTCATTTGGAGCTACTTGGTGAAGTGAATAGATAAATAATTATAACTACATCATTCTTCTTGTGAACACCTTGTATTTTCAGAACCACTTATCAAAGATACAAAGATGCTATCTTTTCATGTGCAATGTATATATATATATATGCTTACTATAGCTTATATATGTATATATGTTCATATATATCATTTATATATTATACATAACATGTCTTGTAAGTGTATGTATGTATTCATTGTATATATGAAACATTTCAAGCATATATATACACATAAACACATAAATATATATACATATATATGCTTGCAGTAACAATTGATCAAAAAGAAACCATAAATTTGTAAAGCAAGAAAGGTATATGGGAATGTTTGGATGGAGTATGGGAACACAATTGTAACTAAAGTAAAACAATGTTAAAATATTGTAGCTATGTGAACCATGATATATAGAGATAGTCATTCATGACTTGAAGATTTGCAAGGCTTAAGAAAACATTTTACATACATACGTGCATCCATAAATACATACGTGCATACATGCACAGGCTACCAGCACAACTGGTAGTTGTAACTTTTTACACAATTGTTCAAGTGCCTGTGAATGATAAATAATGAATAAATAAAATGACCTCTACCTCTGAAGAAAAAGAAAGAAAATAAAAACCAATCCAAGTCAAATATGTGTCTAGGTACTAAGCTCCATATTTTCAATGTGTACCTCTGTTTGCAGTTAGACTTAAGAAGACCTTTTCCCCCGGGGAACTGTAGAGAGCTGCGTAATGCTGCACCTTAAAGATGGAGCTGGTTTCCGCCTTCCACTTTCCCAATGGTGAGTGCTCTCTGTCACAAACAACTCCATATTTGGCTAAGGCTGAGGATCTGGCTTGCTTCCGTGTATGTGGACCTATCTGCATTGCCCATGTGGCACGCTGGGGTTGGCTACCCAGAGGTTATTTAAGCTGTGGGCTGGCTTTCCCCAGGGTCAGATGTTTGTTCAAGGTTCCTGAATAAACTGCATTGAAAAAAAAAAAAAAAGAAACATTCCTATAACTTCATAAAAAAAAAAAAGAAGACCTTTTCACTCATCTAGACTTTCCTCCCCTCCTCAAAACACAATAGAGTCTCAAAACAAAAAGTAGCTATAGGTTTTCAAACCTATCAGCTCTGGCTTCATGCATAAAGGAAATACATGCCATTCCTTTACTCATAAACACATTTGAATATTCAGTTCTATCCTAAGACCAATTTTGAATTTAGAGTACAATTTAACATTCATATTTTGTGCTAGAAAAATTCTTGTTTGTACCATGTCCAGACTTTGTGTTTCAAATTCCTGAAGCACTTTAATTGATACTTTTTCTGGCACCCATGTTTCCTTATTACTTTGTTTCCCAACAAAAGTATCAAAAAAACAAATATTTTTTAATGCATTCAACATATATGAACGGGGTATATATGAGTACTATGAGTTAAAATTTATGTATATATATAATTGATATATGGCAAAATTAGTGATCAATTTAGATTAAAAAGCCTAGATTATGATTTAATATTGTAATGCTAATGTTGTCTTAATGACAATCAAAATATGATTTTGCACATATATCAGTTGAAAATGAGCAAAATAGTCACTTACCCCTATGACCTAGAATTATGTTGTACTTGTTAATATCTGTGAAATTCAATTACGTTATTAAAACTATTTTATAAATAAATACTGACAATACAATATATTAATATGATAGTGAATTAATATTCCAAAAACAGTGAATTAGAATCAAGCATAATATTGTATTGTTGTATTAATGCTCTATAATTGAACATAAAATTTTATTTTCTGTTGATAGAACAAAGAAAGCAAAAGGTAATTATTTAACTATTAACATCAAATAAAAATATAGTTTTATTTAACAATGTGTTTTATATATTTTATCCTAATCATTCTAATAAAATTATAATAAAATCCAAAATCATTGCATAGTATGAAGGTCATCTTTTATTTTCCACAATGTTAATAAAACATTGTATTGTAAATATTTATTATTTTTTATGTTTAATTGCTAAAATACAAAATTCTGTACATGTTGTTTATAATTCATAGACACTCTTCTATCAATATATAGTGCTCAATAATTTGTTGATCACTTTCTATTACAATCTACAATTTTTATATAAGCTAAATAAATATGATATTAGAGGAATTAAACTAATAGATAACAACATAAAATGTAAAAGCACAGTAGAGAATGTTATAATTCAGTAGACTCCAAGAGCACACTAACAAATTTTATTATGGTTGAATTAGAAAATCAACTCTAAGATAAATCACGCCATAGATTAAAAAACAAAAACATCGCAACATGGAAAAATTGACACTGAATCTGTCCTTAGGAAAAGCTTACTTCTAAAAAGACGATTTCACTGCAGTTTGTCTTTTGTTTACTCCAGTGCTTCAGTTTTATTTTGGAACTCCCAGAGAGGTAATTACCAACTAGTTTAGTATTATTAGATATTTATAATCCCCCAATAATGTTTCCTAATCACTTGCCTTTTGTATCCTCAGATAAATGGATCACAGCTCAGCAGAATTTTTAATCACTTTCCCCCTAGTGAAGAAACAATATGAACACTCAGGATGATACTGCCTTCAGTGAACAACTTGGAGTCCTGGATGAAAGAAACAAAATAGGTACCTATTAAAGATCCTGCTTTGGTCATCATTTGTAGGGTGGTTCAGTTACATGTGGTTTAAACTTCCATTTTTAATCTGTATAGGGAGAAACTCAAAATTAAGCATGATTGCATAACGTGTTGTTTATTTCATTTGTAATTTAAAAGTAAATTTTATTATATATTTAATACTTAATGTTTAAAAAAATCTAAAATCACCAAACAATCTTAAAAACAAGACCATCAAAGCACAAAGTAAGCTACTTCTGTACTAAAGAGAGTTCTCAAAAGGAGACAAACAAATGACTAAGAAACACTCTAAAATGTCTTCAACAACTTCAGTGATCAGGGGAAACGGAGATTAAAACTACTGTGAAATTCATTTATAATTATTTTTCTATATACTCTGTGAGATTCTTATATCTACAAAATAAAATATGTTCCTATTCCTATGCCCATTTTCCACTCAAATACACTGCAAGGACAGTTGCTTCCTGGGTTCCTGTCATCTTTCTTTTCTTGTTTATTTGATAACAAACTCAGTCTTATTATTATTATTTATGTATAATAATAATAATGTACATGTACGTGAATTTAAGACCAATATATGTATGTTGAATATATTCGTAGAAAAAAATTCGATAATGTCTTTGTTTTACAGAAGCTTTCAATTTCCTGAGGTCCCATTTATTGATTGTTGGTCTGAAAGCTTGTGCTGTTGGTGTTCGTTTCAGGAAGTTGACTCTTGTGCCAATGAGGTCAAGGCTCTTACCCACCTTTTCTTCTAACAGCTTTAGTGTGTCTGGTTTTATTATTATTATTATTATTATTATTATTATTATTAATTACACTTTATTCATTTTGTATCACCCATAAGCCCCTCCCTCCTCCCCTCCCTATATTACCCTTTCTCCCCTTTCTGCATGCATGCTCCTCTCCACGTCCACTGATAGGGGAGGTCCTCCTCTCCTTCCATCTGATCATAGTCTATCAGATTACATCAGGAATGGCTGCATTGTCTTCTTCTGTGGCCTGGTAAGGCTGCTCCCCCCTCACGGGGAGGTGATCAAAGAGCAGGCCAATCAGTTTATGTCAGAGGCAGTCCCTCTTCCCATCACTATGTAAGCCACTTGAACACTAAACTGCCATGGCCTACATCTGTGCAGGGGTTCTAGGTTATCTCCATGAATAGTCCTTGGTTGGAGTATGAGTCTTTGGGAAGTTCCCTGTGTTCAAATTTTCTTGTTCTGTTGCTCTCCTTGTGGAGTTCCTGTCCTCTCCAGCTCTTGCTATTTCCCACTTCTTACATAAAATTTCATTCACTCTGCCTGACAGTTGGCCATCAGGCTCAGCAACTGTTTTGATAGTCTGCAGGGCAGAGGCTTTCAGATGCCCTCTGTGGCAGGTTCCTTGGTTGTTTCCTGTTTTCTTCTTCTGGCTTTCAGAGGCCCTCTGTAGCAGGTTCCTTGGTTGCTTCCTGTTTTCTTCTTCTTCTGATGTCCATCCTTTTTACCTTTCAGGATGGGGACTAAGCGTTTTAGTTAGGGTCCTCTCTTTTGCTTAGTTTGTTTAGATGTACTGATTTTAGTGGGTTTATCCTGTTGTATGTTTATGAGTGAGTATATACCTTCTGTGTCTTTTTACTTCTGGGACAACTCACTCAGGATGATCCTTTCCAGGTCCCACCATTTACCTGCAAATTTCATGATTTCCTTATTTTTCATTGCTGAGTAATACTCCATTGTATAGATGTACTACAATTTCTGCATCCATTCTTCAGTTGAGGGGCATCTGGGCTGTTTCCACCTTCTGGCTATTACAAATAAAGCAGCTACAAACATGGTTGAGCAAATGTCCTTTTTGTGTACTTGAGCATCTTTTGGATATATGCCTAGGAGTGGTATGGCTGGATCTTGGGGAAGCGCTATTCCTAGTTGTCTGAGAAAGCACCAGATTGATTTCCAGAGTGGTTGTACAAGTTTACATTCCCACCACCAGTGGAGAAGTGTTCCCCTTTCTCCATAACCTCTCCAACATGTGTTGTCATTCAGTTTTTCATCTTGGCCATTCTGATGGGTGCAAGGTGAAATCTCAGGGTTGTTTTGATTTGCATTTCCCTACAGGCTAATGAGGTTGAACATTTCTTTAAATGCTTCTCTGCAATTCGATATTCCTCTACAGAGAGTTCTCTATTTAGCTCTGTTCCCCATTTTTTAAGTGGATTACTTGGTTTGCTGCTTTTCAGCTTCTCTAGTTCTTTATATATACTGGATATGAGTCCTCTATCAGATAAAGGGTTGGTGAAGATTCTTTCCCAATCTGTAGGCAGTCGCTTTGTTTTGATGACGGTGTCCTTTGCTTTACAGAAGCTTTTCAGTTTCATGAGGTCCCATTTATTGATTGTTGCTCTTAGAGCCTGTGGTGTTGGTGTTCTGTTCAGGAAGTTCTCTCCTGTACCAATGAGTTCTAGGGTATTCCCCACTTTTTTTTCTAGCCGATTTAATGTGTCTGGTTTCATGTTGAGGTCTTTGATCCACTTGGACTTCAGTTTTGTGCAGGGTGATAAGTATGGATCTATTTTCATTTTTCTACATGTATACATCCAGTTAGACCAGCACCATTTGTTGAAGATGCTATCTTTTTTTCCATTGTATGGTTTTGGCACCTTTGTCAAACATCAGGTGTCCATGAGTGTGTGGGTTTATTTCTGGGTCTTCTGTTCGGTTCCATTGATCCACCATTCTGTTTCCATGCCAGTACCATGCAGTTTTTAAAACTGTTGCTCTATATAGTACAGCTTAAGATCAGGGATGGAGATACCTCCAGAATATCTTTTATTGTAGAGGATTGTTTTAGCAATTCTTTGTTTCTTGTTATTCCATACGAAGTTGAGAATTTTTCTTTCCAGGTCTGTAAAGAATTGCGTTGGCAATTTTATGGGAATTGCATTAAATCTGTAGATTGCTTTTGGTAAGATGGCCATTTTTACTATGTTGATCCTGCCAAGCCATGAGCATGGGAGGTCTATCCAACTTCTCATATCTTCTTCTAATTCTTTTTTCGGAGACTTGAAATTTTTTTTCATACAAGTCTTTGACTTGCTTGGTTAGGGTTACACCAAGGTACTTTATGTAATTTGTGGCTATTGTGAAGGGTGTTGTTTCCCTAATTTCTTTCTCAGCCCTTTTGTCTTTTGTATACAGGAGGGCTACTGATTTTTTTTTGAGTTAATTTTGTATCTGGCCACCTTGCTGAAGGTGTTTATCAGCCGTAGGAGTTCCCTGGTAGAGTTTTTGTGGTTGCTCATGTATCCTATCATATCATCTGCAAATAGTGATAATTTGATTTCTTCTTTTCCAATCTGTATCCCCTTGATCTCCTTCAACTGTCTTATTGCTCTAGCAAGGACTTCCAGAACTATGTTGAAGAGATATGGAGAGAGTGGGCAGCCTTGTCTTGTCCCTGATTTCAGTGGGATTGCTTTAAATTTCTCTCCGTTTAGTTTGATGTTGGCTATAGGCTTGCTGTATTTTGCCTTTACTATGTTTAGATATGTGGCTTGTATCCCTGATCTCTCCAATCCTTTAAACATGAATGGATGTTGGATTTTGTCAAATGCTTTTTCAGCATCTTGGGAGATTATCATGTGGTTTTTTTCTTTCAGTTTGTTAATATGGTGGATCACATTGATGGATTTCTGTATATTGAACCACCCCTGCATACCTGGGATGAAGCCTACTTGGTCATAGTGGATGATATCTTTGATGTGTTCTTGGATTCGGTTTGCAAGTATTTTATTAAGTATTTTTACATCAATGTTCATAAGGGAGATTGGCCTGAAATTCTCTTTCTTTGTTGAGTCTTTGTGAGGTTTAGGTACCAAGGTGACTGTGGCTTCATAGAATGAGTTTGGTAATGTTCCTTCTGTTTCTATTTTGTGGAATAGTTTGAAGAGAATTGGTGTTAGCTCTTCTTTGAAGGTCTGGTGGAATTCTGGGCTGAAGCCATCTGGTCCTGGGCTTTTTTTCGATGGGAGATTTTTTTTTTCATTTTTCATCAATTACACTTTATTCATTCTGCATCCCCACATAATCCCCTCCCTCCTCCCCTCTGAATCCCACCCTCCCTCCTCCCTCTGCATGCATGCCACTCCCCAAGTCCACTGATAGGGGACGTTCTCCTCTCCTTTCTAATCTTAGTTCGATGGGAGATTTTTGATGACCACTTCTATTTCTTTGGGGGATATAGGACTATTTAGTTGATTTACCTGGTCCTGATTCAGCTTTGGCAAGTCAAATCGATCAAGAAAATTGTCCATTTCATTTAGATTTTCAAATTTTGTGGCATATAGACTTTTGAAGTAAGTCCTAATGATTGTTTGGATTTCCTCAGTGTCTGTAGTTATGTCCCCCTTTTCATTTCTGATTTTGTTAATTTGGGTGGTGTCTCTCTGCCTTTTAGTTAGCTTGGCTAAGGGTTTGTCTATCTTGTTGATTTTCTCAGAGAACCAGTTCTTGGTTTCATTGATTCTTTGAATTGTTTTATTTGTTTCCTATTGATTGATTTCAGCCCTGAGTTTGATTATTTCCAGCTGTCTACTCCTTCTTGGTGTGTCTGCTTCTTGTTTTTCTAGGGTTTTTAAGTGAGCCATTAAGTTGCTTGAATGAGCTGTCTCGAATTTCTTCTTGAAGGCACTTAGTGCTATGAACTTTCCTCTTAGCACTGCTTTCATTGTGTCCCACAAGTTTCGGTATGTTGTGTCTTCATTTTCATTGATTTCTAGAAAGACTTTAATTTCTTTCTTTATTTTTTTCCCTGACCCAGCTGTCATTTAGTAACAAGTTGTTCAGTTTCCATGTGTGTGTAGGCTTTTTGCTATTTCTTTTATTGTTGATGTCCAGCTTTATTCCATGATGATCAGACAAGATACAAGGGATTATTTCAATCTTCTTTTATCTGTTGAGGCTTGCTTTGTGACCAACTATATGGTCTATTTTGGAGAAGCTTCCATGAGGTGCCGAGAAGAAGGTAAATTCTTATTTTTTTGGATGTAAGGTTCTGTAAATGTCTGCTAGATCCATTTGATTCATGACCTCTGTCAGAGACATTGTTTCTTTGTTTAGTTTCTGTTTTGTTGACCTGTCCTTTGTTGAGAGTGGGGTGTTGAAGTCTCCCACTATTAATATGTGGGGATCTATATGTGGTTTAAATTTTATCAATATTTCTTTAACAAATGTGGGTGCTCTTGTATTTGGGGCATAGATGTTCAGGATTGTGATGTCTTCCTGGTGGAATTTTCCTTTGATGAGTATGAAGTGTCCTTCCCATCTCTTTTGATTAATTTTGGTTGAAAGTCTATTTTATCAGATATTAGAATGGCTACTCCTGCTTGCTTCTTGGGTTCGTTTGCTTGGAAAGTCGTCTTCCAACCCTTTACCCTCAGGTAATGTCTATATTTGTGTCTTAGGTGTGTTTCTTGTATGCAACAGATTGCTGGGTGTTGTTTACTTATCCATTCTGTTAATCTGTGTCTTTTTATTGGAGAGTTGAGTCCATTGATGTTGAGAGAGATTATTGACCAGTGGCTGTTAGATCTTTTGATTTTGATGTTGGCTGTGGTCATCAGGTTGTGTGCTTGGTTGCTTTTTGTTTTACTGTAGTAAGGTTAATTATTTCCTGTGTTTTCTTGAAAGAAGCTAATTTTGGGGGTTGTATTTTCCCTTCCAGTGTCTTCTGTAATGCTGGATTTGTTTGTAGGTATTGTTGAAATTTGTTTTTGTCATTGAATATCTTGTTTTCTCCATCTATGAGGACTGAGAATTTTGCAGGGTATAGTAGCCTGGACTGACATCTGTGTTCTCTTAGGGTCTGCATGATATCTGTCCAGGCCCTTCTGGCTTTCATAGTCTCTGTTGAAAAGTCAGGTGTGATTCTAATGGGTTTGCCATTATATGTTACTTGGCCTTTTTCCATTGCAGCTTTTAGTATTTTTTCTTTGTTCTGTATACTTATTGTTTTGATTATTATGTGGCAGGAGGATTTTCTTTTCTGGTCAAATTTGTTGGGTGTTCTGTAGACCTCATGTATTCTAATTGGCCTCTACTTTAAGTTGGGGAAATTTTCTTCAATGATTTTGTTGAAAATATTTTCTGGGCCTTAAGAAGGGAGTCTTCTTTTTCCTCTATACCTATTATTCCTAGGTTTTGTCTTTTCATATTGTCTTGCATTTCTTGGACGGTCTGTGTCAGGAATTTTTTGGATTTAACATTTTCTTTGACACATACATCGATTTCTTCCATTGTACCTTCTACACCTGAGATTCTTCCTTCCATCTCTTGTAGTCTGTTGGTTATGCTTACCTCTGTAGTTCCTGTTTTCTTCCCTAGATTCTTCCTCTCCATTATTTCCTCCATTTGTGTTATCTTTAATTTTTCCAATTCTATCTTCAGGTCTTGAGTTGTTTTGTTTACTTCCTTCACCTGTCTGATTGTACTTTCCTGTTTTTCTTTTAGTTCCTTCAACTCTGTTTCTTTTATTTCATTCAGTGCTTTAAGCGTTTCCTTTTTTTTATTTTACTTTATTCATTCTGCATCCCCCCATAAGCCCCTCCCTCCTCCCCTCCCAATCCCTTAAGCGTTTCCTTTTAAAGGCCATAAATTGTTTGGCTGCAGCTTCCTCTAGTTCTTTATGGATGGCAATATTCTGTTTGAGTTTATCTTCCTCTATGTCTTTACGTAGCTTATTTGTTTCCTCTGTTATCATCTTCATGAGCATAGTTGTTAGGTCATCTTCTTGGATTTCAGTTATTCTGGGGTGTCTAGGGCTACTTGCCCCTGGGTAACTGGGTTCTGGAGATGCCATATTGCTCTGTCTTTTGTTGCTTGAGCTTTTACGCTGGCCTCTACCCATTGTGCTATCTTAGGTGTTTGGGGTTATTTTCTGGTGGTTCCTGGGGATCCTGTGGTGGAGAGAATCCCCTTTGCAGCTTTTTGTGTATAGTCCCTGGATGGCTGGCATTTTTTCAGGAGTTGCTGCTGCTCACCTCAGGGATAGAGACCTGAGTGGTAACTATGGTCTTTGTTAGTCGAGAGGGTTCTCCTCTCACCCAGGGAAGTCCTGAGGACAGTTGCCCTGTTTCTGGGTTTCTTGTTGTAAATTAAATGATCAGCTGCTGTGACCCAGTTGGACATCTGGCGTGCAGCAACTGTTTGTGCCTGTGTTTGGAGCACAGCTGAGTGATGGCGCCTCGGCCTCACCAGTCTGCTAGACTTTTTCCAGGGAAAGATTGGGTGATTTAAGTCAGTACAATTTCCTTCCTTCCCTGTGGATTCTCTGGAGACACGGACTCCCAGTCTCTTTTTTTTTTTTGCCCTGGTGTGCATTGCTCAGTGTCTGCCAGCTGGCTGGCAGCAGAAACTGCCTGTGTCTGGAGCACAGCTGAGTGATAGTGGCTCAGTCTCCATCAGCTGTCTGGCGAGCAGATACTGCCTGTGCCTGCCTTTCCGGCCTTTGGGAGCCTGGGTGCCTACCTAAACTGGGTAATTTTCTGGAGACCTTTTCGGGGTGGGGGTGTCGGCTGAGTGCTCTGAGATCAGACCAGCCGTTTCCCTCCCTGTGTGTTTACACTGGATAGTGAAACTCATTCGCTGGTGCCCAGGTGCCCACAGTTCTATCTCAGGTGGCGAATCAGGTGAGCAGGCAGGCCGGGCTCTGTGCCAGAGCCTGGGTCCCTGGCTCTGGCTCCAGGCTGGCTCCTGGGGTGCCCGAGGAACCTGAGTCTTTTCCAGGGGATGTCTGGTTGACCTAAGGTAGGTCCCAATTGTTTCCTGTATCGTGGGGTTATCTCTCGACTGAAAATTCCAGTCTCTGATAGTGTGGTGAGCACGGTTCAGTCTGGGACCCTGACCAGAGACACTGGCTTGTGGCTCTGGGCTGGGGCTGGGGCTGGGGCTGGGGCTGGCGGCTGGCAGCCAAGTGTCTGGAGGAACCAGGATCTCTTCCACGATTTAGCCGGGTGAGTTAAAAGCTGATTGAATCCCCCACCGTGGGGTATGCTCTCACCTGGGAAACACAATGACTTTGTTTTATGGCCGCAAGTTCTGATTGCTGGTCACTGTGCTGATCCTGCTGCTGCTGCTCAGAATGAGAGTCCTCCCGGTTGCCGCCATCTTGCCCCACCGACTGTGTCTGGTTTTATTTTGAAGTCTTTGATCCACTTGGACTTTAATTTTGTGCCAGTTAATAAATATGGACCTATTTGCATTTTTCTACATGTAGACATGCAGTTACACCAGCATCGTTTGTTGAAGATGCTATCTTTTTTCCACTGTATTGTTTTGGCTTTTTTGTCAAAAATCAAGTATCTATAGTTATGTGGGTTTATTTCTGGATATTCCATTCAATTCCATTGATCCACCATTCTATTTCTATGCCAATACCATGCAGTTTTTGTTTGTTTGTTTGGTTGGTTGGTTTACTGTTACTCTATAGTAACAGTATAGTAAAGACTGAGATCAGGGATGAAGATACCTCCAGAATATATGTTATTGTACAGGACTGTTTTAACAATTCTGTTTTTTTCCATTCAAAATTGAGAATTGTTCTTTCAAGTCCTGTAAAGAATCGTGTCACAAAATTAGGAATACTGCTACCTCAAGATCCAGCTATACCACTCATGGGCATATATACAAACGAAGCTCAAGTATACAACAAGGATGTTTGCTCAACCATGTTCGTAGCAGCTTTATTTGTAATAACCAAAAGCTGGAAACAACCCAGATGTCCTTCAACTGAGGGATGGATACAGAAACTGTGATACATTTACACAATGGAATATTACTCAGCAACTAAAAATAAGGAACTCATGAAATTTGCAGGCAAATGGTGAACACTAGAGAAGATCATCCTGGAAGGTATCCTAGAAGCGGAAAGATACACATGGTATATACTCACTTATAAGTGGCTATTAGACATATAATATAGGATAATCATACTAAAATCTGTACACCTAAAGAAGCTAAGCAAGAAAGAAGATCCTGAGTAAGATGATCAACCTTCATTCAGAAAGGACATCAGATGATGGAGAAAACAGGGAACAGGACAGAAGTATACTAGAGGGCCTTTGATAGATTCTACCCAGCAAGGTTTCAAAGCAGAGGCTGAGACTCATAGCCAAACTTTGGGCAGAGTGCAGGGAATCTTATGAAAGAAGTAGGAAATAGAAAGACCTGGAGGGGATAGGAGCTCCACAAGGAGAGCAACAGAAAAAAAATTCTGGGCACAGGGGTCTCTTCTGAGACTGATACTCTAACCAAGGACCATTCATGGAGATAACCTAGAACCCCTGCACAGATGTGGCCCATGGCAGCTCAGTGTCCAAGTGGGTTCCCTAGTAATGGAATCAGGGACAATCTCTGACATGAACTCAGGGGCTGGCTCATTTGATCACTTCCTTGTAAGGGGCAAGCAGCCTTACTGAGCCACAGAGGAAGAAAATGCAGCCAATCCTGGTGAGAACTGATAGACTAGGGTCAGATGGAATGGGAGGAGGACCATTCCTATCAGTGGACTGGGGGAGGAGCATAGGAGAAGAAGCGGGAAGGACCGTGGGGTTGGGAGGGGATGAGGTAGGGGGCTACAGTTGGGATACAAAGTGAATAAACTGTAATTAATAAATAAATTTAAAAATTCTCATGGTAAAAAAGAAAATCCACTTCATTCAGGAGCTTTACTTCCAAAAATGCCTCCATGAGGCATGGAGCCTCTACATGTATGCTGGAATTTGTGCTACCTTGATATACTTTTGGGTCTTTTGCAGGTAACCACATCTATCGTGGCTACATGAGTGCAGGAGCCATTTACTGTCTAGCGGGTAGAATTTCAAAAACTTCTTATAGTCATCTATCACCCTGTCACTACAATCTTTCTGTTCCTTTTTCCATGATTTTCTTTGACCCTTGTTGCACAGATGGGAGAGATGTCTCATTTACAGCTGAGAACTCAGTTTCTTGTTTACAACTTTTTATATAGATATGCATCACTCCTTTGACGTTTACTGACTTTTACCGTTGACCAAGATTACAGCACAACGTGAGGCATGAGATTCTGAACTATACATAAGGCCTAAAATGCAATCAGGATGAAGTAAGCTGGCACATCAGTGTCATTTTTCTACCAGGCATAGCTTGCTTGTAAAAGTTGTGTTGTAAGGTACATGGTAAAGTGCCTGATGTATTTTTCCCAGACTTCATAGCACCTTTTGGCATTATGAAAGCTGGCTAGTAAGGATGACATTTTCTGGTCAATTTGAGATTTATTACTCTATAATCTATAAATAATATGGCATGTACAGAAATATGGTCTTAGTGAGTAGTTATATAGAGTACACAAAGGTAATGGTAATACTCTGTTGATTTGGAGAGCTCTGTAGCCTCTCTTTACCAATAGAAAGATATGCAATGTCATGAACTGAAAAACTCAATCACCCAAGTCATTTAGTACCCAGTTATTCATCCATGCATGGTATTCTATTCTTTTAAATTAAATTCTTTTAAATTAAATTCTATTTTAAATTAGTTTAAAAAAATATTTTATTTATTATGTATACAAGATTCTGTCTGCATGTACACCTAGATGCCAGAAGAGAACACCAGATCTCATTATAGATGGTTTTGAGCCACCTTGTGGTTGTTGAGAATTGAACCCAGGACCTCTAGAAGAACATGTAGTGCTCTTAACCTTTGAGCCCCTTATTTTAGCTTTTTAAATAGTGTGTTTTCAAATATATTTTCAAACATCCTTACTTTTGGTTAATCCACTTGATATCCCCAACTCTCCCCCATTTTTCACCCCCAGCCCCACTTAAGCCAGAAAATTAAAGTATTTCACCCTCTTCTAGCATTGTACACATTCCTTGATCTTCCTCCAACTCATATTTTAATTGGCTTATGAGATAGTTAGGTTCCCTTTTACTTTCCTTACCCATGCCTCTCCCTGTTTAAACCTTTCAACCCACAGTATTTCAGTTATGGTTTTTAACCTAAAATTCATTATGCCCCTCCCTTAAGTTGCTTCCCAAAGGCCCTTTTCTAGAGCTTGGGTTAAGTACTATTTTCTAGTTCCATTAATTTACCTTAAAAATTCAGATTGTTCTGATGGGTATAAGGTGAAACTTTCAGAGTTGTTTTGATTTACAACTCCCTAATAACTAAGGACCTTGAACATTTCTTTAAGTGTTTCTCTGCCATTCCATATTCCTCTATTAAGAATTCTCTCTTTAGATCTGTACCCCATTTTTTAAAAGGATTACTTCGTTTGTTGTTGTTTCACTTCTTAGGTTTATTATATATTCTGGATATTAGCTCTCTGTCAGACATAGGGTTGGTGAGAACCAAAAGGAGACCAACAGAGCAAAAATAGATAGATAGATAGATAGATAGATAGATAGATAGATAGATACTAAGCCTTGGGGACCCTGACTAGAATGATACCCCAACCAAGGACAATGCATGGAAAGGACCTAAAACCCCAGCTCACATGTAGTCCATAGACTTAGTTTCCAGGTGGAGTCCCTAGGAAAGTGAGCAGGGGCTGTCTCTGGCATGCTCTCTGATCATCAGTTCTGGCTCTCTGGTCATCTCCCCCTTGGTGGGGGTACAGCCTTACCAGGCCACAGAGGAAGGCAATGCAACCAATCCTGAGGATATCTGATAGGCTAGGGTCAAATAGAAGGGGAGGAAGACTTCACCTATAAGCGGACTAGGGGAGAGGTATAAGGGGAGAAGAGGGAGGGATTGAGATTGTGAGGAGATGAGGGATGGGACCACAGCCAGGATACAAATTGAATAAATTGTAATAAATGATAATAATAAATATAAAAAATTCAGATTGTTTTTTCTAATCCATTCTTTTGAAGATGGACATCTAGATTGATCTCATTCCCCATGTTCTATGAATACAGTAGGTCTAGATATGGGTAACCCAGTATTGCCATTGCAAGATATGAAAACTTTTGGGTATATACCCAACAGTGGTATATTTGATTTATAGGGTGTTTCTATTCCTACTTTTTCCATAAGCCTGCAGACTTATGTTTGAAATGGTGACATCAGTCCATATTCCAATTATAATTGACTAGGACTTCTCCTTTTGTCACATCTATACTAACATTTGTTATTCTTCTGTATTTCTGATAATGGCCATTCAGAATTGAGTAAGATGTGATTTTATAGTTGTTTTAAATTGCATTCCTTTGAGGGCAAAGAATGAGGAGCACTTTATTATATATTTACTAGCTATCCTTGTTTACTTTCAATTGCTATGATAAAGATCATGACTCAAGCAACTTGGTGAAGAAAGGATTTATTTGAATTACATGGTACAATCATAATGCTCTACTGAGAAAAGCCAAAGTAGTAACTAAACTAGGGTAGGAAATTAGAATCAGGAACTGAAGCAGAGACAATGGAGAAAGACTGATTTCTACTTGCAGCTTTTTCCCCCCATAGCTGCTCTGGTTACTTGTTTGTATAACCACCAAGCACCATTTTCACACAGTGGCACTGCTCATAGTAGATTGGACCTCCCAAATTAACCAAGTAAGTCCCTGTCAACTTTTCTATAAGCTAATTTCCCATATGACTTCAGTTTCTATCATGTTGATCCAAATGTCAGTTGTTCTGTTTTTAATTTTTATTCAGCTTCATAGCCCATTTTTCAGTTGGGTTCTTTATTTTTTAATGTTTACTTTTTATTGAGTCTGTTATACTATGCTAGAGTCAAATTTTCTGTAAAGAATAAATGACAAAGATTTTTCTCTAACTCTGAAGATGGCTTCTTTCCTTGAATGGTATCCTATTTTGCATAGAAGGGTTCCAGTTTGATGTGACCCTATTTGTCAATTGCTAGTCTTATTCCCAATGTTACTGAAATCTTATTCAGAAAGCCCTTACCTATGCATATCACCTGAAGCACACTCTTTAGTTTTACTTCTGATAGTTTCAAGGTCAGAATTAGGTCTTATGTTGAGAAAACTGATATTTCAGAAGTTGAGGTTTGTGCAGCGTGAGAGATAATGATGTATATTTATTTTTTTCACATTTGAACCTAGTCTTTCTAGAATGTGTTGAAGTTGCTGTCTTCACTCCACTGTATGCCTGGAATATTGTCAAAGTTAGGTAATTATACTTGTGCAGATTTATGTATGAATTTTTAATTCTATTCTGTTGATCTATGTGTCCTTTTCCTGCCCACACAATATTCTTTTTATTTAAATGGTTCTACATATAATTAGAAATAAGGTGTAGTTATATATCCTAAAATATTATTTTTTTGTTCAGCATTGCTTTGCCCAGCACTGATTTTTGTGTCTTTATATATTTTTATGTTGCGTTTTTTATGTTCATGAAGAATGACACTGGAATTTTTATTAATTTACATTGAATAAGTAAATTTATTTTGATAAAACTTCTGTTTTTAAATGACTGATTTCTTTTCCGTGAGCATGAGAAATATGTCTATCTTCTAGTATTTTCCTGCATTTTATTCTTCTATATCTTTAATTTTTCATTGTGCAATTATTTTGTTTCCTTAGATTTATTCAATGTATAATATTTTTATTATAGCTATTGTAGATGGGACTTATTCCATGACATCATTTTAAGTAAGTTTGTTATTTGTAACTAGAAAGGCTACTATTTTTTTGTGTTAATTTTATATCCTATCACTTTATTGATTATATTTATTAATAAGTTTTAAAGATCATTATGTAAATAATATTTCATCTTTTTACCTTCCTTTACTTATATCAATTTTATTTCATTCTCTTGTCATGCTGATCTGATTACAATACTGATTACAATAGTGTAATTCCAAACACTATTTGACAATAAGAACACTGATTATTCCTGATTTTATTGTCATTTTTTTTATTTTTTCATTTATGGTGCTGTTTGCTATTTTTAATAATATAATTTTATTATATTAAAGAATGTTTCCTATGTTTCTATCCTTTACTTGAATTTTATCATGAAGTAATGTTGAATCTCAACCCAGAGAGAATGTCTATCATCAAGAATATCACTAGCAATAAATACTGGCGTGGATGCGCAAAAAAGAGAATATGTAAATGGTTGGTGGGAATGTAAACTGCTGAAGCCACTTGGAAATCAGTCTAGAAGTTTCTTAAAACACTAGAAATAAAAAAGAGGAGAAGCCTTGCTAGGCCACAGAGGAGGACATTACAGCCAGTCCTGATGAGACCTGATAAACTAGGATCAGATGGAAGGGGAGAAGGACCTCCCCTATCAGTGGACTTGGAGAGTGGCATGTAAGGAGATGAGGGAGGCAGGATGGGATTGGAAGGGAATGAGGGAGAGGGCTACAGTTGGGACACAAAGTAAATAAACTGTAATGAATATAAAAATAAAAATTTAATTAAAAACATATATCTATGTACAAGAATTCCCAGCATATACCCAAATAACTCTATCATACTACCAAAATACTTTTCCATTTGTCACTATTGTTGTTGTATCTACAGTATATTAAAAAAAATATAATTACCCTACCTACCAATCAACTGATAATGAAAGTTTGGTACACATAAGATAATGTGATTTTATTTTGTCATAAAGAAAAATGCCATTTTCAGAGAAATGGGTAAAATTGGAAAATATATGTAGTGAAGGAGATAATCTATGTAAGGAAGTACAAATGCTTTATATGTCCCCTGTATTTGATGTTTCAATTATCTTAGTTTACCTTTGAATACCTGCAGAAGTCAAGGAGCTACAAAAGGGGCATTGGAGAAATATTTGCCCTTATTGGTAAAGAAAAAGCAGAACATGGGTAAAATGAAATTATAAAGGTGTGAAACATGTGAAGCAAATCATTAATTAAGGAGAGGTTTGGCAAGACTGGGCAGAAGAGGATGTAGGAGAGAAAGACTGGAAAAACTCACACAGAAATCTACTGTCTTTAAAACCAAATACACACACACACACACACACACACACACACACACACACACACACACAAATAGAATTGAATAGTTGTCCTTAAAGCCTGGATAATGGTATTCCTAGATGCAGCACATTACTCACTAGTTTTTTTGATTGACATCACTGCACTGATTTTCATGCTTTGACACTTGGCTTCACAGAAATAAATGTTCCAGCGAGTTTCTCTGGGCAATCTAACTGAGTCTTTTGGCTTTCACTGCTTCCCGATGGTGTTTTGACTGGACTGTTGGTATTCTGAAGACTGAATCTGGTAATCCACTAAGGACCCATAGACCCTGATCAGCAGGAAGTAGCGAAAAGAAGGCTACAGTCCTATTCTCTACCAATCTCCTACTTAAGGTTGAGGGGGGAGGTAAGCAAAGGTGCATGAGCACCTGAATAAAGTAGGTTACAGAAATCTAAGCCTACAAACCTCCACATTAATTTCCATAGCATTTGAATCAGTTTGCACTCCTACTAACAGCGAATAAATGTATCCTTTCCCACACCATTATTTGTCTTCATTCTAATGGGGGTAAGATTATATCTCAAAGTAGTTTTATTTTGCATTTCCCTGATACATTTAAACATATTAAACATTTTAAAATATTTCTTAATCATTTGTAACGTTTTCTTCTGACATTTTTCTGTTTAGTTCCTTTTCTAATGTTTAGTTTTTGTTGGTGTTTGTTCCACTGAGTTTATTTGGGAATGACTGTATGATCATAGATTTAAAGCCAGTGGATCAAAGTGGATTTATCAGTGAACACTCACCAAAAGTCTATGCCTCTTTTCTGGCAAAACTTATTAATAGCCACTTGCTCAGCAATAACACATAAGGTCTGATGAGTCCTTTCCCCTCTTTATTGAATTTTTTGATCTCTAGTTTTATGCAAATATACTCATGAATATAGGCAAATGTTCAATGCAAAAATTCATGAATACAAGTGGCTATATACAGTATTGCCTTCCTCAGCCCTTCTCTCTGGTAGGTTTTTGTCTACCAGAATAAATACAGATACTTAAAATGCAGCTAGCACTATGTTAAGCATTAGTAGCTATTTTCCATTATGCATATGTCCTCCCCTGATATATGTTGTTAAACAGACATGGGTTCCCATCTGTGGAGTGGGCCTTAAGTCTAATCAGAAAAGCTTGGTTAGCCCTAAACATATCACTCTTGTACAAGCTGTTGTGTCTTATATGGTAAGTTGTTTGGTTCTTAGCTGACCAAGATCATTTAATAAATTTTGTCTGCATCATGTTACATAGCAGTTTCTAACCCTTGGAAAAGTAGTCAACATGGAAGAAGTGATGTCTCCTGTGTGTAGTCCTCTATATATGTTATCTCCTCAAAGTCCACCCACGAATGTTCTCACCTGGCCAAAGTAATGCCCCTCACACATGAGGGGTCACAGCAGAACATCATGTGCCCTCTCACAGGCCAATCTCCAGAAAAACATCAAGTACCCAGCCTGCAGTATAACACAACATGACAAAATTCAGTCTTCAAAGAAACCAAAAAATTTACACTTTAGAGGTTCCTCAAACTGCTAGAAATAGATTAATTACATGATCCAGCCAGACAGCTTTTGAGTATAAACCCAAAGGAAAATATCTCTTAACTTCTTTTCTCTGTACTCACCAATTAATTCATATCACATACTTTGCCAAAAATCCTTCCTTCTGTAGCATATGTAAATTAATGGAGACATAACTATTCATGGTACAGAGAATAAGAGACCATGGAGTACTATCCTTTCAATGAGAGATTTTATTAAACCCCTCCCATGAAAGTCTCAGGGATCATGATAGAAGAGGACCTGGAAAGACTGTCAGAAGCAAAAAGAATGTCCTTCCATAGTAAAGCAATGTCTGCCAACAAGTCACGGTCATTGAATACAGGAACTCATAATTTCAGTAACTGCATGAACAAAATCATGCCAGACAAATTTCCTACGTAAATGGAGGAAGGTTCTCATGAAGTCTTATCTGCAACTAAGAATTTATTAGCAATAGATGGTTTCCAGGGGAGAAAGAGTAAGTTTCTTCACTAGTGTGGTCTCTAAAAGTCTACCTGTGCTCCAGTAGACAGTTCTACAGCTATGTGCGCACAGACTGCATGTGGACTTAAAGGTGTCTTTTTTCTTCTTTGTCAATTAAAACATATCAAATTGAGAGGGAATTGTGGAGAGGATTGGGTGAGAATGGAATTGGGTGAGAAGAAAAGGAATGGACAATGTGTTTAATAAAAAATATATGCATGTATAAAATTCTCAAAAATAAATTTATTTAAAAGAATTTTTACAGAAATTATGCTATCCCTACTCAACAATGCAAGCATCAAATAAACATAATTTATTGATATATTTAATGAAGGAAAATATTAAGAAGAATATGTAGCTACTTTTATCTGTTCATTGAATTTAAGAAAATGGTATTTCTGTGCAAAACATTTACATAAGATGTAATTTAATAAACAGACAGTAGGTTGGCACAGGCATACTTGTCTATAAAATTACCACAAAGAAAAGACTTCAGGTGTGCAGCAGAAGAATCGATTTGAGTCACAGTGAATTTGCAAAGAATCTATAATGATAAAATTAAGCTCTTGGAACCTAGTCGCCTCAGGATATACAATCTACTGAACACACTAGATAGATGCAATTGTTTCAACACATGGTACTTTAAATGGAGACAGGAAACATGGATATTTCCAATGCATTTGAAACAACTCTTGACATTTTAAAAGTCGGATTATACAAGTTTTTCCAAGTATTGTCTTGAATTAAAAGCATGTAGCTAAATTGCTTTCGATCGCCCATTACAATTTGGAGCACAACATCCTGTATTTGGCAATGAAAATCCAATACACATCCCAATTCCTTTATGTTCACTAGCCTTCAGCCAATGAGGATACTGAGAAGTAAGTTCTGTTTGAAACAACAGCACAGGCTCTAAGATCAACAATCAATAAATGGGATCACACGAAACTGAAAAGCAAAGGACATTGTCATCAAAACAAAACAATAGCCTACAGATTGGGAAAGAATCTTCACCAACCCTATATCTGACAGAGGGCTAATATCCAGAATATATAAAAAACAAGAAGTTAAAAAGCAACAAATCAAGTATTCCAATTAAAAAAGAAAATAGGTACGGAGCTAAACAGAAAATTTTCTGTAGAGGAATACAGAATGGCAGAGAAACACTTAAAGAAATGCTCAAGGTCCTTAGTCATCAGGGAAATGCAAATCAAAATGACCCTGAGATTTCACCTTACACCCATCAGAATTGCTAAGATCAAAAACTCAAGTGAGAATATGCTGGAGAGGATGTGGAGAACAGGGAACTCTCCTCCATTGATAGAGGAAATGTAAATTTGTACAACCACTTTGGAAATCAATCTGGCACTTTCTCAAACAAGTGAGAATAGTGCTTTCTCAAGACCCAGATATACTACTCCTAGGCATATATCCAAAATATGCTCACATATACAACAAGGACAGTTGTTCAACCATATTTGTAGTAGCTTTATTTGTAATAGCAAGAACCTGGAAACAACCCAGAGGTCCCTCAACTGAGGAATGGATACAGAAATTGTGGTACATTTACACAATGGAACACTACACAGCAATTAAAAACAAGGAAATCATGAAATTTCCAGGCACATGGTGGGAACTAGAAAAGATCATTTTGAGTGAGCTATACCAGAAGCAGAAAGACACATGGTATATACTCACTTATAAGTGATATTAGCCATGTAATATAGGATAAACATACTAAAATTTATACACCTAAAGAAGCTAATCAAGAAAGAGGATCCTGGATAATATGAACAATCCTCACTTAGAAAGGTAAAAAGGATGGGAATCAGAAGAGGGAGAAAACAGGAAACAGGACAGGAGCCAACCACAGAGGGCCTCTGAAAGACTACCTGGCAGGGTAGCACAGTAGATGCTGAGAGTCATAGCCAAATTTTGGTCAGAGTTCAGGAAATCTTATGAAAGAAGGGGGAGATAGAAAGACCTAGAAGGGACAGGAGCTCCACAAGGAGAACAACAGAAGCAAAATATCTGGGCCCAGGGGTGTTTTCTGAGACTGATACTCCAACCATGAACCATGCATGGAAATAACCTAGAAACCCTGTTCAGATGTAGCCCGTGGCAGCTCAGTATCCAAGTGGGTGTCCTAGTAAGGGGAACAGGGACAGTCTCTGACATGAGCTCAGTGCTTGGCTCTTTGATTACCTCCCCCTGAGGGTTGAGCAACCTTACCAGGCTACAAAGAAGATAATGCAGCCAGTCCTGATGAGTCCTGATAGGTTAGGGTCAGTCTTCTCCCAAAGAAGAGGAGAAGGACCTTTCTTTTCTTTGGACTTGGAGAGGGTCATGGGAGGAGATGAGAGAGGATGTGTAGGATTGGGAGGGAATGAGGGATACAACTGGGATACAAAGTGAATAAACTGTAATTAATACAAAAAATTAAAAAATAAAAAAAACAGCAGCAGCAGCATCAACAACAAAAAACCCTGAAGTTTATGGAAGCCTTTTTTTTTTCCTAATTATGGTATTGTAATAAAGAGCTTTCTTGGATTTTTCATTGTTATCACACACACACACACACATAGAAAGGAAGCAAGCATCATCAAAGGGAGAAAAGATCAGTAGCAGCTACTTCTGATAAAAATGTATAGGGTAGGGTGAGAAGAAGCTGAATATAATCAGACTAAACTTATCTTTCTACAAAATGACAGGAGGATTGCTTGGGTGCTCTTATGGCTTTACACTCGAATACTTGACTAGAATGAGAATGCACACAGCAGTAAGGTGGATTCCAGAAAAACAAAGAAAGGAGGAAGAGTAGAAAAAGTGGAGGAAAAGGCACAGAAGAGACGGGACATACTCTAGCTGATATCAGTGAGCAATTCTCTTGGCATAGCTTTAAGTGATGTTTCTGTTCATTCACCTCTCATGGTGATGTTTTGTAATAGAGAAATTTTATTTTAAAGGGAATAAAACTTCACTGTTTCGTCCATTCAGATGACTCTGTTTTAATGCAGTAAATGCAGTATTTGGTTCTTTGCTGATCTAAGTAAAATAGGGAAATGAAGAGAAGTGGGTCAATTAAACAGAGAACAGAATCTCTTGGAGAGGAAACACCGGTTACTTTAGAAAAGCTTGTGATGAGTAAAATCATAAACACAGCTGTTCAATACATATAACAAGTTTTTCATAATTTCTACCACACATAGCATTCTATATTATTTATTGTATTTTTTCAAATAGGATATAATTTTGTGCCTTATTTATATTTGCATTTGTGAAATTTACTTTGTCTCATATATAATATCTCCTTGGTAAAAATATAGGATAATGAGTATATATCACAAAGAATTTACTTTCCATAAATCTTATTTAAAAAATAAAAATCATTGTTTGATCTATATTTAAATATGTTTAAATATGTTAAAGTGTGTCTTTATTTTAACATGTTCATGAAATCAGTCATGCAATTTACCAATATAAGTTTAGGGATGAATTCTTTCTTAAGAACTAGACAGAAAGAAATCAAGAGAACAGCAAGTTGGCCCATATGGGAGCTACTGACAAAGTCATTTTAAAGAATCTGAATCAAGGTGGAGTAACGTTTCAGGGTTTGAACAGGGTTACACTGGTAATATGAGTTGCAATATTGGGCTATGAGGAAGTATTTTGAAGAATTGTTATAAAGAATCAGCAACTGCTTATGATCTATTAGTATTATACTTTGTAGCCTCATTAGTTTCAATATTAAAGCTATATTTCACAGTCATTCTTTTCCAGTGAGTAGTAGTAATTATCCTCAGTATCTCCTATATGTCACATCTGCACAAGTACTTGAGGGTACAGAAGAGAACTACTGCCCCTGGCTTTCTCTCTTACTCATCTTTCAGATCAGAATAGAACATAGCATCGAATAAAAAGGCCTTTATGGTATCAGAACCTCAAAAAACACTTGAAAAATCCTGTACCCTGAGGTCATATCCATAGATATATTTTATTCCTGAGAATCATAGTCATGTGACCAATTGTGGGGACTTCTTTGGTATATAGCTAAATATTTTAAAAATCACAGATAACAGAGATGAACCTTTTTATCATTCTTGCTTGACACCTAATACCTATAGTCTTAAGAGCTCCTTCTAACATGAATAAAAAAGGCTAAACTCAAACATTGTGTCCCTTGCTGTGGTTGTATTATTTTCCAATAATACATTTCAGACATCTTTTGGTGTTTGTATTTATTATAATATATATGAACAACTTGTTTAGTAAATATTCAAATGACTCCAAGAAGTTCTTCCATGTGGCAGTATATGAAGTTATTTCCTCAAAAATGAACCATTTGTTATTCTTGAAAACAGATGGGAGACTCACAGAAATGAGGAAGTAACCAAAACTAACAACGCAAGGCCACTCCTCAAACTTAAAGGATTCACAAGTCCCCATCCCAAGGATGTATCAGCAGTGTAATTGTTAGGGGAGAGACATTTTTCACTAGCCTAGTTAGCTGGAAGTTGTGCAGAGAGCTCATGAGTGCAGCTTTTGTGACTCTTCAACAGTGTTCTGGTTGGCTTCTCAGTGACCACCAGCCTTAGGTTAGTCGGCCCTTCTTCGGGTAAGTAAACCCAAAGAGCTCGGTTTCACTAAGCTAGAGTTGACTACAGTCACTGATTTGCTGTCAGTACCCTACATGAGCTACATAGGCATTTGTTTATTAAATACCACCACTACCTCTGCACCCCACCCAAGGAAAAACTAAAAAAAAAAAAAAAAAAAAAAAAAAAGAAAAAGCCTTGTCTGACTTTGCAGGTTCTTGAAACACAATGAAGCGAATTTTAAGCCAGCTAATGAAAGTTCCATAAAGAATAAATTATTGCAGCCAGTCCTGAAGATACATGCTAAAACAGGGTCAGATGAAAGGGGAGGAGGTCCTCCCCTATCAGTGGACTTGGAAAGGAGCAGGGAGGAAATGAGGGAGGGAGGGTGGGTTTGGGAGGGAATGAGGGAACAGGATACAGCTGGGATACAGAGTTAATAAAATGTAACTAATAATAAAAATTAAAATTAATTAATTAATTTTAAAAAGTATGAGAAAAGAAATAAATTAAAAGTAAACAATTTCTATGTAAGATCAAAAAGTAAGAATCAGTACCTAGAAAAAAAATGAATATAGCAGCAGAGTCTAACATGAAATAAAGTGACAAACATATACATAAGATTTTGATCTTTAATATTTATCTTTATATGAAAACATAAATTGAGAGGATATACTGTCTTCAGAATGCATAAGTCTATTCCCTCTTATTGATTTGACACTAAGATTACATATCATAATGAAAGGATAAACTGAAATTTGAAAATAGTTTATTCATTCATAACATTACACAAATTAAAAACTAGGTATTTCCTATGAGAAAATAAAGAAAATAAATTTACTGCTAAAAGATGACTATCTCTTACAAAAGTAAAATATAAATTCTTTATACACACACATAACATTTCTTTGTTGTAATGCACTGTCAAAGTAGGTATCTTCAAGGACAAATTGCAAAGCATAAAGAATCATTTCTCTTACAACAGTAAGATCCTTCTACCACAGCATACATTATCAATTGATATTGATTACAAATTGTAAGAAATGGGAATAATTTAGATGATGAAGATAATTCCAGGAATAAAGCTTAATGCTTTTCTCTTAAATGCAATCTTAGGTGTTCCAAAGCTATTATTCAAAGTATAATTGTCTTTCCTGTGAAATAAGTTAAATATATTATCAATTGGATTTCTGCAATTCACTAGGTATCCTTTAACCCTTGTCTTTATTTCTTTTTTGCAGTTATTTATTTATAACATGATCTTAAATGTATGTTTACATCACATAAAATTATTCTGTGAGTGAAGCAAGTATGAATCAAAATTCTTTGAGTCATTTTCTCCTTAGAAACAGATTTTAAATCCTTCCATTTGACTTTGCTAATAATTTGTTATAACATAGCATATTTTTAATCACAGCATTATTTGTCACAGTAGAAAATTTTGTGACAATATATAAATAAATGATATTTGATTTTTCTATATAATTTTCTCAGAAAGGTATGGTAAACAGTAAGTGAACACTGGAAAATAGAAAATTAAATTATATATCTTAGTGTTTGGGGTAAAAATTGTACTATTCTTTTTTCTAGGAAGAAGACAATATTGTTATCATTTTAGGGTCTTTTAAGGAAAAATGTCTTTGGTACCAATTATTTACAACCATATTGACTCAATTTTAATTCTAATAATTTAGTGATATTTCTGAAATGTTTCTTGAGCTCTGTAAGTTACAAAAGTTGCACAAACCTGTTAAGATCTGGGTAAGGATTTGTTCTTAATGAGTTTCAAAATGTATAACTAAAAACTCATTAATGAACTAATACATTACCATATTATCTTACATCTAGATACATATAATTTATATGGGTAATTTTTTTGTCCAGATACACTGAAAAAGCAAACATGTCTTTTTTATAGTAAACTATAGATTTTTAGCATATTGCTCTAGCAAATCATTCTTTATAGTACTAAATAAATTGAAACAGTTAATTAAACTTATCAAAACACCTGCTTAATCATTAAATGCCTCTACACCTATATATATGTTTGTTCTCTTGTCCATGTTAGATCTAAATGTGCCAGGAAATTGTGTTTTAAACTTTCTCTTTCAATCCTACCTAATATTAAAACATATTGAATAACTTTTATATAATTATTTTAGGAATAAATAAGAATATGACTTTACTAAGCAAACCATCATAGAACATTTTCCAAGGGTAAATGGTTACATCCATATAACTCATTAAGCAAAAACAAGAAAGTGAAGAAAAGTATTCAGTAAAATGTCCCAATAATTCATCATTTCCTCAAAGAATCATAATTTTGGATAGTAATTCATAAAACAAATACTACCATTAAAAAAGATAGCCTTTAATTCAATAAAATAAATATGGGCAAGAATCAAAACAATAAAAAGAGATTTTCCCTTTCAATCCCTGTCTTAGAGTCAAACAGACCACAGTAAAAACTAATTGTGAGCTTAGCTCTGTGGCAGTAGCCTCAGGCTCATGTTCTCAAGCTTAGTATCTGGAACCACATTAGCAACTTTCTAACACTGCACAGTACAAAGTACAGAAAAAAATAAAGTGAAACAAAGAACTTTTGGTAATATAATGTATATTTCATCTTAAAATAAACGTCAAATTCCTGTCTGATCAAATAGTTTTCTGATCATTATCATAAGCATAAAGGAAAAATCTACAATGAGTCAAATGATCAAAAAAAAAAAAACAACCCATGAAAATAAACATCAAGGAATCAAAATAATCTACTAAATAAAAAATCATTTATGAACAAAATTATATTACAGAAAAAGAAAATATAACTGAAGAATAAGTAGAAAGCAGGTAAACAAATGCAATTAAAATCATTATTTTATTTTATTTTTTTAAATATTAGTTTATTAACTTTGTATCCTAGCTCTAGCCCACTCCTTCATTCCATTCCAATCTCACCCTCCCTCCCTCATCTCCTCCCTGCCCCTTTCAAAGTCTACTGATAGGGGATGTTTCCTCCCCTTCCATCTGACCCTAGCTTATCAGGTTTCTTCAGGACTGGCTGCAAAGTCCTCCTCTGTGGCCTACCAAGAGGGGTGGGTGAAGGTCAAAGAGCCAGCCACTGAGTTCATGTCAGAAATAGTCCCTGTTTCCCTTACTAGGGAAACCCACTTGGATACTGAGCTACCATGGGCTACATCTGAGCAGGGGTTCTAGGTTATATCCATACATGGTCCTTGGTTGGAAATACAGACTCTACCTTGCAGTGTATCAAAGCAGATCCTGAGACTCAAAACCAAATCTTCGGCAGAGTGCAGGGAAGCATATGAAAGAAGGGGGAGTTAGTATGACCTGGAGATGACAGGAGCTCCACAAGGACCTAAAATATCTGGACACAGGAGTCTTTTATGAGACTATATTTCCAACTAAAATCATTTTGTAAAGACAGTTTTCTTAGATATTAAAGGATAAATTTCATCCATTAAAAGACATATATGCCTTAATGGATAAAGATGAACGATACCCAACCTCAAGTTGGTTTTAAGAAATATCCCACCAGTAAGGATACCCACAGACCAACAGAAAAGGAATGGGAGAACATATTCCCTAAAAAGGAAATTCAACAGAATGCAGCAGGAGATATCTTCATATCAGATAAGTAGATATTAATCAGTTCAGGAAAAGAAACAACATAAATTTCATAGGGTGCAAATTCATTTCTATAAATGCAGGGACGCCATTCTATCAAATTAAAAAAAAACCTGTTATAACAAAACTATCAGCAAATATTCTAGATACAAAATAAACATTGAATAACTGTAGTTTCTAGCTAATTACTTCTAGCTAATTACCTAATTGTTATGTCGAGCAGGCAATTCATTTGGCCTGCCCTCAGGGGGCTTTAGGGTACTGACAACAAGATGTGTTGTCTTCCAAGTCATCACCTGGCCACCTACTCCAGATGTAACCCTTTCCCACTCCTACCCACTCTCTGCTCTCTCTCTCTTTCTCTCCCTCTCTCTCTCTCTCACTCACTCCCCTTCCTCTCTCTGGGGAGCCCCATCATCCTCCTCTTTCTTCTCTCCTTTAACTCCTTTCCCCTTTCCCTCCCTCAAATAAATCTCTTCATATCCATATCTTGAGTGTATGGCATTTTTAAATATATCCTAACACTACTATGAGAGTGGAGGAACTAATCCTTTTTACAACAGTGACAAAAAGAATAGTAAAATAATCCAGAAATACAAGACCACCCTGATAAGTAAGAAAATGAAGAAGATTATGCAGCAAGGGATGGGGTGGATAGTGAGAAGCCAGAATATCAGGAACTCTGCTCTGAACCAGTGTTTCCTGGATATGCCTACATAAGCAACACCAATATTCTCAAACATGTTAGCGTGGAAAAGTAATTTAGGAGTCTCTCCTCTAAACAAGGAAGTACCAGAAACTAATGATTGCTGAGAGGAGAATTGCCTTTCCCAGATATGCGAGAATAGTAATCTCTGAAACTATATGCACAAAATCAACAAAAAACAGACTCAGCAAGTTGCACTTACCTATTTGGAAACACATAATGAGTGTGTGTGTGTGTTTGTATGCATTGCTACCTTTGCTTACTTCCTTTTTATTTATTTTGTGTTATTATGTTTTAAAGTTGGGTAGGTTAGGAAGAAGAGCTGTTGTTTTGCCCAAGTCTCAGAGACCCCAAAGACCACCAAGGAGCCCATTCTGATGCAAATGCAGTAGGGTCTTTATTACAAGCTTGAGGTTCAGCCCACACCAGGTGTAGAGCCCTGAGCTCATGGGGAGGAGAGTTTTTATTGGTGTTTGAACAAAGACTGGAAATTCCAGCTTGAAAGTTCTGTGTGACTGACATTAAGCAAATATCAAGGATCTGGAGGGCCAAACTGTAATTGTTTGTCCTGAGGAAATTGTTTGCCTGGAAGGCCAAACCATAATTGTTTTATTCAACCTATTGTAAAGAACACTTGGGTAAACTCCAGGTATTCACTGATTAGCTGTTCTAGATGTAATGGTTAAATATTACCAGAGATGAGTAGTCAAAGCACATTTTAGTGGATTTTTCTCCTTTTTGAGACTGGAGTTCATGCCCAGGTCATTTACCCTTAAGACAGAATTGCTTTTTAAGAAATGGGGTTACACAGGCCTCACACTAGGAAAGAGTTGGAGAAGAAATATAATAAAACTTTTGTGAGAAACTTTTAAGTCTTTCATCTTTTGAGTAAGTGAATGATTAATAGCACAATTAAAGAAAACATACACTTTACTATAGAAAAGGAGATAACTTATTTCTGTCTTCATGATCAGTTTCACACAACTGGTAGAGTCCTCTACACAACAAGGAAAGAAATCTTGATCTCTCTAGTAATGCATCTCTGATTTCTCCCTCAGTTATAACAAAATGTATTTGAGCAAATTATTATTTTAATATTTATAAATTACTTTACCAGTCATCACATTTATGTAGAATATTCTGAAATTATAAAACAAATAAAAAGAGCTTCTTAAGGATAAAGTTTAGAACAATATCTGTGCCTAGTTGCACAGTTCTTTAATGCCAACTACAACTGAAAAGGCTAAGGCAGAACAGTTGGAAGGCCAAGCAAAATTTGAGCTATACAATAAGTTCAAGGACAGCCTGAAAAACTCAATGAAATCTTATCTAAAATGTACAAGAAAAAATAGGAGCAATCATTGTGGAAAACAATTTTTCTGAAGGAAGAAACAAGAGTCAGGCTCACCTAATAATATAAAGTTGACATGACATTAAGAACAGGTTGATAAATTAGGCCAGCATCTCATAGAGAGTTTTATTGTTGTTTTTCTTTTTTCTTTTTCCTTTAGAAGAAGAAAACAGTCTCAGAAAAGGACCCTTGTGCCAAGATTTTTTGGTTCTGTTGATCTCCTTGTGGAGTTCCTGTCCCTCCCAACCCCTAGGTCTTTTTATCTCCCCCTTCTTTCATAAGATTCCCTACACTCTGCCCAAAATTTGGTTATGAGCCTCAGCATCTGCTTTGATACACTGCTGGGTAGAGTCTTTCAGAGGTCCTCTGTGGTAGGCTCCTGTCCTCTTTCCTGTTTTCTCCTTCTTGCAATGTCTGTCACATTTGTCTTTCTGAGTGAGAATTGATCATCTTATCCAGGGTACTTCTTCTTGCCTACCTTGTTCAGGTATACAGATTTTAGTATGTTTATCCTACATTATATGTCTAATCCACTTATAAGTGAGTATATACCATGTGTATCTTTCTGTTTCTGGGATACCTCACTCAGGATGATCTTTTCTAGATCCCACCATTTGCCTACAAATTTCACGATTTATACCCCAACCAAGGACCATTCCTGGAGATAACCTAGAACCCTTGCTCAGATGTAGCCCATGGCAGCTCACTATCCAAGTGGGTTTCCCTAGTAAGGGGAACAAGGATTGTCTCTGACATGAACTCAGTGGCTGGCTCTTTGATAACCTTCCCCTGATGGGAGAGCAGCCTTGTCAGGCCACAGAGGAAGACAATGCAACCAGGCCTGATGCGACCTGATAGGATAGGTCAGATGGAAGGGGAGGAGGACCAACCCTATCAGTAGTCTTGGAGAGGGACATGGGAGAAGATGAGGGAAGGAGGGTGGGATTGGGAGGGAATGAAGGAGGGGGCTACAACTGGGATACACAGTGAATAAACTTTAATTAATATAAAAAATTAAAACTAAAATTAAACAAAGAAGAAAACAGTCAACTTTGACATAATTTTTATTGTCTACATAGAAATAGTGTTTACCTGTTTTCATTTTAACAGTTAAATTCATGACAGTATTTAATTTCAGGATGTTTTTAAAATAGTGTAAGTAATTAGAAGTATCTGTTATAATACATAAAAGAGTTCACAAGGCACCATTTACTGACACCACTTTAATCACATTGAATAGAAAAAATAAGTTCTTTATTGAAAGTTAATTAAAGCATAATATATTTGCAGAGACTTGCATTTATTTATCAGAAAATGCTAAGTTTGCCTGGCAACTGAGATAACTTGTAATTAAAAGATAAATTAACATTTATATTTAATTACAAAGAAATCTATACCTCATTTTGCATTTAATTAAAACTTGCTTTAAAACAACCTAACTGCTCCATATATTTTCAAATTTACATAAAATTACATAATAAATAGCATTTTAATGTTTATTAATTTGTTAATTTTGATGATTTTATTATGAGCCTAAGTATTCTCTATCAAGTTAGATTTTCATCTTTTGTATATATAGTAAATTTTTTAATTAATAAATTTTTTATTAATTACAATTTATGCATTTGGTATCCCTGCTGTAGCCCGATTCCACAACCCCTCCAAAGCCCACCCTTCTTGGCTCTTCTGCTCCCTTGGAGTTCTCCCAGTCCACTGATAGGAGCCATTCTCCTCCACTGCCATCTGACCCTAGCAAATCAAGTTTCATCAGGACTGGCTGCATTGTCTTCCTCTTAGATGGCCTGTTAAAGGTGCCCAACCCCTCAGGGGAAGGTGATCAAAGAGCTAGCCAATGAGTTCATGTCAGAGTCAGACCCTGTTCCCCTTACTAGGGAACCGCTAGAACACTGAGCTGCCATGAGCTACAACAATGGAGGTGTTCTGGGATCTTCACCAACCCTATATCTGACAAAGGGCTAATATCTGGACTATATAAATAACTTTAAAAGTTAGTAAGCAACAAATCAAGTAATCAATTTAAAAAAAATGGGGTATGGAGCTAAACAGAGAATTCTCTGTAGAGGAATATAGAATGGAAGAGAAACACTTAAAGAAATGTTCGATGTCTTTAGTCATCAGGGAAATGCAAATCAAAACAACCTTGAGATTTCACCTTAAACCCATCAGAATGGCTAAGATCAAAAACTCAAGTGACAACACATGCTGGAGAGGATGCAGAGAAAGCAGAACCCCCCTCCATTGCTGTTGGGAATGTGAACTTGTACAATCACTTTGGAAATCAATCTGGTTTTCTTTCAGAAAATTAGGAATAGTGCTACCTCAAGATCCAGCTACACTACTCCTAGACATATATCCCAAATATTCTCTACTCTACACCAAGGATATTTGCTCAATCATGTTCATAGGAGCTCTATTCATAAAAGCCAGAATCTGCAAACAACCCAGATGTCCCTCAACAGAGGAATGGATGCAAAATTAGTGGTACATTTACACAATGGAATACTATTCAGAAATTTAAAAAAATAAAAAAAGAAATCAATTAAATTTGCAGGCAAATGGTTGGAAAGATCATCCTGAGTGAGGTATCCTAGAAGAAGAAACACCCACATGGGATATATTCACTTATAAGTGGATATTAGACATGAAATATAGGATGCTAAACATACTAAAATCTGTACACATAAAGAAGCTAAGCAAGAAGGAAGACTGGGTAAGATATTCAGTCCTCATTTAGAGAGAAAAACGTGATAGACCTCGGAAGATGGAGAAAAAAGAGAACAGGACAGGAACCTACCACAGAGGGCTTCTGAAAGACTCTACCAGCAGGGTATTGAAGCAGATACTGAGACTCATAGCCAAACTTTGGGCAGAGTGCAGGGAATCTTATTAAACAACAGGGAGATGAAAGATCTGGAAGGGACAGGAGCTCCAAAAGGAGAGCAACAGAACCAAAAAATCTGGGCTCAGAGGTCTTTTGTGAGACTGATACTCTCAGCAAGGACCACGCATGGAGACAGTAAAAATAATTTAATCTTCTATTTCTCCCTATGCCCTTTTTTTACACATTAGTTTTCTGTGACATTATTCACCGGAAATTCTTAATACTTTTTAATATCTAATAATTGGTTCTTCTGCTCGATAAAGTGCATCACTTCAATTTGAATATCTTACTGTAAAAGGGATATTCATCTTTTCATATATAAGTGTTTTAATGAGACTGTTCCCATAGGCTCAGTTATTTGACTATGTGGTACCCAGTGGGTGACCCTGTTTAGGAGGTTTTGCAAGTGCATCCTTGCCAGAGTAATTATGACCTCGGAGGTGATTTTTGAGAGTTTCAATCCTCCTAACGCTTCCAGTTAGCTCTTTCTGTTTATTGCTTGTGGTTGAGAGTGTGATCTCTCAGTTTTCTGCTGTGGTTTTCATGCTTTCCAGATGTAATTTCTCCTTGCCAGTATGGACATCAATTCTTCTGGACCCATCAACCAAAATAAACATTTCCTTTTCTAAATTTTCTTGATCATGGTATTTTTTTCACAACATAAAAGTGACTATATATTATGGTATGTTGGAGGAATTTATTTAAATTTTTTATTTTAGAGGGAGTTACAACTAAGAAGACATTTTGAGTCTCAGAAAAAACTGAACCTTTAAACATTATTGACACTGAAATAACTATGGAGACTTAAAATTTTTCAAAGAAATTATTCATGATTATGTGGCCAAAAGGCTATTAGGGACAAGTTGTGGAATGTGGTACTTTGAATAAGAAATGTCCCTTATGGTCTCAGGCATTTGAGAAGTTAACTTCCAGGTGATGGTGTTATTTGTGATGTAATATTTAGGTGAGGTTGACTTGATGAAAGAAGTTCTTCACCAAGGGCTGAGCTCTCTGAGATTAAAAGCCTTGAGGCACTTACATTTCACTCTCTATGGGCATGTTAGCAGTTGTAAGCATGGGGTCTCAGCTTGCTACCCTGTCCGCCCCACATCCTAGACCACAGAGAAGTTAATGACAACAGAATTATAAAACATAAACCGTGAAGCAAGGGCAAGAAGTTAAAATTAATTTTAAAAAAGGAAATGAGAAATGACCTTCATGTTTAACAGTACAATATTGTTCCTATAGTTTAAGGTAGAAGGGACACATTATCAGAGTGTATACTGAGTATCAAAATGGAACTTATACCAGACTCATCAGTCTGTGCATTGAGTATTCAGTCCAAGTTCAAGTAAGATTTTCATGCATCAGCATATGCTTTGAGTAGTCATTCTAACACTCATGTTGGAGTGTCACTCTTCTGATGTCACATTGAATATTCACACCACAGTTCAGTCTGATTCCCATAGTGTTCATTGTGTATTCACAACGCAATTTATGTCTCACTTCCTTTTTAGGCGGTATGGGAGATAGTATGATTTGGAATATTGATATTATTTTCTGGAACTATCCAAAATTACTCTTTGAGTGATAGTTTAAGCATTTTTAAACTAGTAATTATAAAAGGTAATTTCCTAGTGTGGAATGATATGATGTTTATTAAAATATAGTTGTAGCTTATAATCCCTCTTTAGTACTTTTCAAAAATTTTGCAAATTCTAAAGACCAATGAGTTAAATATGCAGAATTTTTTAAGACCTGAAAACAATGATGTCTCAATAATAAAAAAATGACATATTTCTAAAAATATATTATTTATAAACAAAAATATCTGTTCAATACTCAAATGTTTAGCAGAAAAAATGGATTACTTTAACATTAGGGATATTAAAATATTGGTTTTAAAGAACAAAATTATATTTAATCTGGAAGATATGTTTTTACTTTTGAATTTACACTTTTTTGTTAGTATTGCGCCTCTGTGTCTGTATAGAATGAATCTGCATGGTGCCTATGCATACATAGTACAATGAACATGTAGAGATCAGAGATAAATTTTAGGAGGAGTATTTATTTCAAATTCAGTTTATTAGGCTTGCGTTAAAAATATTTTTACCAAGAAGGCATCTTAGTATACCTCCCATCAGAATATTTAAACAAAGGTAGCATAAACTGAGTTTTTATTTGCAAAGGAAAATATAAATCCAATTACAAATTTATCCTGATTAATAAATGATATCATATTCCATTCATATTTATGTTGAACACTTAATCACTGCCATATACTGCCTTGTGATTTGCTAAGTCTCCTTAGTGTTCTGAAGTACTCTACAGGTATGGGAGCTCTTCATCCTACTCTCTCACTGTAGCACATTGAGCACTTAATTTAGAATCATCGGAAGCAAATCTGGAACCTAGACTTCAGTAAAGCCAACTTGTCCCCCCAAAATATTTCATAGCCCCAAAACATAGAGATAGATTTTCTAGCAACTGAATAGGTATTTGAGAGATGACAAACAATGTGTTCTAAAGAATGGAACTTTAGCTAAAATATTCAATAGTTCAGTAGTTCTTAAAAAGATATTATTTTATAAAATTCAGGGGTGTTATTTGTGGAAAATGTATATATTGGCCTTTTAGTGACACTCATAAAACCCTGATGCATATTCTATAGCAGTCTGTAAATATAGCTGTGTATATTTATGTAAATATATATGATTGAAAAAGAGAGGAGAGAGAAAGAGAGAGAGGGAGAGGGAGAAAAACAGAGACAGAGAGACAGAGAAAGTGTAGCATGTAAATAATGGAACTTCCAGTTAATTATGATATTTGTTAGTTTAGCTCTTTATCCAGGCTGATGGAAAACAGAAGTACAAAGTAGAAAAATGAAAATTATGGAAAGAATCTTCACACTGATTTGTAGAGAGAATAAATTAA
The DNA here is from genome assembly GCF_030254825.1 of Meriones unguiculatus. Classification (NCBI taxonomy): domain Eukaryota; kingdom Metazoa; phylum Chordata; class Mammalia; order Rodentia; family Muridae; genus Meriones; species Meriones unguiculatus. Next base: position 79,352,347 of record NC_083350.1, on the reverse strand, counting down.
CAATAGGGCTTTATCATTATGAAAATGATCAAAAACTTCTGAAAAATCATGTGGCTTGTATTGGTTTATAGAAATATCTGCTTTTAGAAATCAAACTTTCAACATGAAAGAAAATTAAGCATAATTTTCCCTTTTTTGCATATTAATTATCCATGAAATAACATTCTCAAGACATGAAACACTATTTATAAGGAACTGAATTATTAAGGCATATGGTCTTTTTAAAAAAATAACTTAATGTGTGAATGTAACTATTATTCACCAGATGTAATTGTAATCTCAGGGGCTTACTGCTGAATAACCTCACCCTTTCTAGTACTTTCTGAACTCTGGCAGGGTGGTTTAACTAGCTGTTCTGTCCTAACCACTTCTACAAGCTGACTAATTCAATTTGGCTTCTTAACAACTCTTATTGGAATGCTCTGCACAAACTCAACTGAACTCAAACGCTCAACTGAACTGTGAGGAACTAGCTGTATGGCACTGTACTGTACTCTGCTAACTCTACTGTACTGTCTTCTTTGTTCAACTCTACTGAACTCTACTGTATTGCCTTCTCTAGTCTGTCTCTCTACTGTACCCTACTCTACTGTCTCAATTTTACTGTACTGCTCTTAATTAGCTTCTCTTTTCTGTCTGTCACTTTCAAGTTTGGTGCTTCCTTTAACAAATGAATTATCTTCATTGTTTGGAATTAAATTGCATGTGTACTGAGGACAAGTCTATATTCCAGCCAGAGGGACTAAAGGTGAGACATTCCAGCTGGATCACACAGACCTAGAAAGTCTTTGCATGTGATCCCTTGACAAAGTAGGCAAGTTGCTGGATTAATTAATTAATTCCTCTACATCAACTAAAGAAAAATGTGGATTCACGATAATAGTACTAAAATTAGAGTTTAAATACTTTGCCTAGCCAAGAATTTATCAAAGAAAAAAGAGATGTAGAATCGAAGTTTAATGCTTTCAAATATCAAACTTGAAATGTTGTCACCTCTCTATTGTATTCTGTATGTTAGAGACTGAAATGTCAGAATATTCTAATTAAATGGAGATATGTATAATGATTATAAGTTCACAACAGTGACACAAATATCTGACTCTGTTTACTTCAAGGAGCAAAATGGCATTTCAGAATTTAAAACTCTTAACTCTGAATTTAAATTAATTTCAAATCAAATGGGACATCAATTATTAAACAACTCCAGGGCAAGAACAGGAAGACAGACATGAGATGACAAGATTTTACATCTTCTAAAATAGAAACAACCTTTCTCTCTAGAACCAGATAATACTGAATGATTTTGGATTCAGGTATTACAAAAATTTATGTATATGTATATTTTTATGTGAGAATTAATTTGCTTCAGACCCATTAATAATGCCACAATGAATATGAAATGTAACAAGAAAGTGAAGATTAACAAAGTGTTAGAATGAGTTGGATTTGGGTTCCTGTAGGACCCCTTTGCTCAGCAATTAGACTAGATTTAACTCATTCCTGGAAATGGCATCTTAATTTGGTGATGAAAGATGCTCCACTGAGGCTGCTTTTCCGCTATTATTTCATGATCTCATTTAGATCTCTTTCATAGTTATATATATTTTAGGAAGATTTCTATATTAGATTTCTACAAAAACAATCAACCCTTAATTTTAGGTGTCCCTCCTAGTGTTCATTCCCTCAACCCTTTTTTCCTCCCCCTCCCATTTAGATTATCGGGTTCCAGTCCTTCGACTTGACCATCCATAACTATCTATTTGATTTCCTCTTCCTAGGGAAGTCCACCTACCAACCTCCATCCAGATATGGTTAAGGCAATTGTTTGCTATCAATAAAAATGACTGTTAGACCTGATTACTAAGGACAATACCTACATAAACTCATTAACCATGGAGAAATTGAGCTGACGATTACCTAAAGCCATAACATGACTAATGTTCATAATACCAGAAGTAGCAGAAGGTACTCAGCATGCTACCAAAGGGGAAAGGTAAAACACTAAGTCAACTACAAATCCTTTGCTTTACAATGGTGATTAGCCTGCAAAATATCATAGTGCAACAGTGACAGAAAACTTGTTGGGATAATTAACCACTTTTTGATTGTATTTAAGGCCCACTCCGTGAGATAGAACTTATACCCAACACTGTTAGGGGCCAAGAACCTGAGACTAAATAGGCCAGAGACCTAGGGGAAAACCAAATACTATTATTCTGATAAAGGACCATAGCAAACAAATGGCTCCTAATGACAGTCTGCTATACTTATAGATCAATGTCTTGAGCAGTCATTATTAGAAAAACTTCTTTCAGTAGTTGTTAACAAATGCAGAGATCTGCTTTCTGATGTGCCATCTGTGGTGGAACCTCCACCAAGGTGCAGATTTTTGTGAAGACCCTTATAGGAAAGACCATCGCCACATTTGAGGCTTAACCCTTGGACACTATAAAAAATGTTAAGGTCAGGATCCAGGATAAGGAAGGAATTCCTCTTGATCAGCAGAGGCTGATCTTTGCTGGTAAGCCACTGGAAGGTGGTCATACTTTGTGTGATTACATTCAATGGGCGTCCATCCTTCTTGTGTTGAGACTTCATTGTGGTGATAAGGAAAAAAAGAAGTCTTACACCACTCCCAAGAAGAATAACCATAGAGGAAGAAGGTTAAGTTGGCTGTACTGAAATATTATATAAAGTGGATGAAAACTGCAAAATAAGTTGACTACATTGAGAGTGTCCTTCTGATGAATGTTATGCTAGAGTTTTCATGGCTAGCCACATTGACAGACATTATTGTGGCAAGCATTGTCTGCCTTTCTGCTTCAACAAACCAGAAGACAAGTAGTTGTGCATGAGTTAGTAAAAATAAGGAACTGAAAGAAAGAAAAAAAATACAGAGATTCACAGCTGGACAGTGTACAAAGATAGATTTCGGGCTACAGAACCCTAAATTTAATGTCTCCACCAAATTCCTTTGTTGAGACTCAGGAAACCAGCAAAAGAAGTGGCAGAAAGTATTTTAGGGACAGAAGGAATGGATAACAGCAAGAGCAAGCACTTCTGAAGATAGTAGTGAAGTGGAAGTTTCTGGTTTCTTTGAAGACTGTTTTCCCATGTGATGTTTTGCAGTAAACTTGGCACATGATGTTTTGCTGGAGGTTAGGTAGTGAGAGGGCATGTGATGTTTTGTAGTGAGTTCTCTCTTGCAAAAGGCATGACTTTGGACAACTGAAAACATCTGTGGGTGGACTTTGAGGACAGTAGATATATAGAGGCCCATGAATAGCGAGGCTTGGGTTTTTGGATCAACATCACTGTGCTGATCTTCATGCTTGGACACTTGACTTTGCAGAGAGAAAAGTTCCAGAGAGATTCTCACGGCAAGCCAGCTGAGCCTTGTGGCTTTCTCTGAGTTGTCATGCTTTAAATGGCCTAATTGCTCTCTTACATTCAATATTTAAATTTTCAAATGCCAAGATCTCTATCAATGACTTTCTTGTTTCAGGATCTGGTAAGGCTCTGTTGACAGTGGAAGTCAATCTCTGTAGGCATTCAGTGTTGGCTTCTGCGGGGCCTAGTGTTACTTTAGTAAAGAAGTGTTGTTTTGTTTTGTTTTCCCACAGCTCTTCAGTCATTTCCCACATTCTTGTTTTCTTTCTCTTTTCTTCTTTTTATTTATTTATTATTTATTGCAATTTATTCATATTGTTTCCTGGCTGTGGCCTCTTTTTTCGTATCCTTCCAATCCCACCTTCCCTCCCTCTTCTCCTATGCCCCTCCCCTAGTCCACTGATAGATGAGGTCCTCTTCCCTTTCTGTCTGACCCTAGCCTATCAGGTCTCATCAGGACTGGCTGCCTTGCAAATGCTTCGCTAAAGCTGCAGCAAGACATTGTCCAAATACAACATCATCAGACAGGATTTGCTCTTGTAAACCAGCATAATGCCCTTCATCAAGCAGTTTGTCTTTAACAATATTTATCCTCATTGCCATATTATGTTGTTCCATTTTCATGGCTTCCTCCCTCCATCACGATAACCATTTCAATTGTTGACCAGCTTCTAGAATAGCTGACATCAAACTCTTCCAATCTTGAGGAATAAAACTGTTTTGCATAGCCCAATTGTTTAGTTCTTGTTTAATGAATGAGGAATGCGTCCCATTCCTTAAAATAGACTCTTTTAAACATTTTAAAGAGATGATATGGAATGTCTTTTGAATGCCACATCATGTCATCATAAGCTTCACCATCATCATTAGCAGGTATATGCTGCACAAAGACTGGAAAGGCTCATGGTGCCTGTATAAGCCTGTATAAGCTTGTATAAGGCAACTCTTCTGGCAATGCACTTGGCTCTAAGGAACCCAATTACCCTGTACAACCTCTTGTTCTTCCCAGCCCTTTACTTCAAAGAGGTGGTCTGGGCCTTCCAGCCCTATTTGCTTCCCTTTTTCATCTTGAAGAAAATTCTCTATGTTGGAAACCAAGCCTGAACCCTGTTGTTCTCCTCCTACTGGCTCCTTTTGCTTTCCCAGCACCTCAACCTCTAGTTGCAAACTCTCTAGATGCACAAGCAACTCTGAAGTCCTTTCCAGCACCAGAGAATTGAGTGAACCTTCTGAGTTTTCAGCACCCCCCACCCATGAAGACCACAATGCAAAACCAGAAAATATCCTCTCGAGCAAGGCAGGAGACAACCCAGTGGCAAAAACCACTATTTTGCCAATCTTCTTAAACAACATTGCCAACTCATCAAGACCTGATGATTCCTCTGCTACCTTAGAAGTAAAGTTAGCCATTTTGCCTAAGTCATGGGTGGGCTCTTCCTGTAGGCTTTTACTTTTGACCGAACCTATTTTATTTAGAATTCTCAAACACCCTTACCTCCCTTCCAAATCCCCGAGCACAGATAGAAGATTAGTAGTGGAAAGGGATATAGACCCCTTTTATTAGGGTCAATGGGTTTTTAGGCAATTACCAAACTCAGTCTTCAGGATACCTTCAGCCTAATCCAAAGGCCATCACCAAGCAGCAACAGGGATTAGTACTATAAGTGAGCGAAAGCCACAAGATTCAGTTGGATTGCCCTGAGATAAGTTCTCTGGAACATTTCTCTCTCTGCACAGTCAAGTGTTGAAGCAGGAAGATCAGCACAGTGATGGTGATCCAAAAAGCAAGCCTCACTGTGTGTGGGCCTCTATATATCTCCTCTCCTCAAAGTCCACCCACGGATGTTCTCATCTGGCCAAAATCAAACCCTTCAAAAGAGATATCTCACAGCAAAACATCACATGGCCATCTTGCAACAAAACCATCACATGACAAAACTGAGTCTTCAATGAAACCAGAAACTTTCACTTCATAGTAGGACCAATGCACATATAAATACCCAGAGACTTATGGCAGTATACCTAGTCCTAAACAGGTCTTAATCAGATGAGATTTCAGTGCTAAAAGAGGAAGTCGACACAAGACTGTATCCCTACCTCAGAAGCAATTGACAATTACTCACTAGAAAAAAAATAGTTTTCTCCATTGAATCTTATTGGGCATACAAACTTACTGGATACACAAACTCTTTTTTTTATTAATTACACTTTATTCATTTTGTATCCCCCATAAACCTCTACCTCCTCCCCCCCCCAATTCCATCTTCCTTCCCTCTTCTTCATGCATGCACGTCCCAAGTCCACTGAGAGGGAAGGTCCCCCTCTGATGCTAGTCTATCAGATATCATCAGGAGTGGCTGCATTGTCATCTTCTGTGGCCTGGTAAGGCTGCTCAGGGGGAGGTGATCAAAGAGCAGGCCAATCAGGTTATGTCAGAGGCAGTCCCTCTTCTCATTACTATGGAACCCACTTGGACATTGAACTGCCATGGGCTACATCTGTGAAGGGGTTCTAGGTTATCTCCATGCCTGGTACTTGGTTGAAGTATGAGTCTCCAAGCCTGTGTTCAAATTTTCTGGTTCTGTTGCTCTCCTTGTGTGGTTCCTGTCCTCTCCAGCTCTTACTATTTCCCACTTCTTTCATAAGATTCCATGTACTCTGCCCAACAATTGGCCATAAGTTCAGCATCTGATTTGATAGTCTGCAGGGAACAGCCTTTCAGAGGCCCTCTGTGGCAGGTTCCTAACTTGTTTCCTGTTTTTTTCTTCTTCTAATGTCCATCTTCTTTGCCTTTTGTGATGGGGATTGAGCATTTTAGTCAGGGTTCTCCCTCTTGATTAGTTTCTTTCGATGTGCAGAGAATTCTAAATAGAGAAATATTAAATGACAGAGAAACATTTAAAGAAATATTCAATGTCCTTAATCACTAGGGAGATACAAATCAAAACAGTTCTGCGAATTCACCTTACACCCATCAGAATGGCTAAGATCAAAAACTCAAGTGACAACACATGCTGGAGAGTACTTGAAGAAAGGGGAAACCTCCTCCATTGCTGGCTGGAGTGTAAACTTGTACAACCACTTTGGAAATCAATCTGGTGCTTTCTCAATATTAGGAATATTGCTTGCTCAAGATCCAGTTATACCACTCCTAGGCATATCTCCAAAACATGCTCAAGAATATAAGAACATTTGCTCAACCACATTTGTAGCAGCTTTATTCGTAACAGCCAGAATCTAGAAACAAGCCAGATTTCCCTCAACTGAGGAATGGATACAGAAATTGTGGTACATTTACACAATGGAATACTACTCAGGTATTAAAAAACAAGGAAATTATGTAATTTTCAGGCAAATGACGGGAACTAGAAAAGTTCTTCTTGAATGAGGTATCCCAGAAGCAGAAAGACTTGCATGGTATATACTCATGTATAAGTGTATTATAGCCATATAATAGAGGATAAACGTACTAAATTCTACACTCCTAAAGAATCTAAACAACAAGGAAGACCCTAGGGAAGATGATAAATCCTCATCCAGAAGGACAAACGCACAGACATAGGAAGCAAGAGAAGATAGGGAACAGGATAGAAGCCTACCACAGGGGGCCTCTGAAAGACTTTACCAGTTAGTCTAGAAACAGCGATTGAGGCTTATAGCCAAACTTTGGGCAGAATGAATGTAATTTTATGAAAGAAGGGAGAGATACAAAGACCTGGAATGGACAGGAGCTCCAAAAGAAGAACAACCGAGCCTTAAAAACTGAGCCCTGTGGCCCCTGAAAAGAATGATACCCCAACCAAGGACAATGCCTGGAGAGGACCTAAAACCCCGGCTTAGATGTAGCCCATAGACTCAGTCTCCAATTGGGGTCCGTAGTTAGGGGAGCAGGGATTTTCTCTGGCATGAACTCAGTGGATAGCTCTTTGATCTCCTCCCCCTGGGTGGTGCATCTTTGCCAGGCCACAGAGGAAGACAGTGTAACCAGTTTTGATGAGACCTGATAGGCTAGAGTCAAATAGAATGGGTGGAGGACCTCCTCTATCAGCGGACTAGGGGAGGGATATGGGGGAGAAGAGGAAGGGAGGGTGGGATTGGGAAGAGATGAGGGAATGGACCACAGTCGAGTTACAAATTGAATAAATTGTAATAAATGAAAAAAATGAAATAAATAATAAATCAAAAATAGAAATTAAAAAAAAAAAAACAAAACAAAACAGGATTCAAGCAATATCGGTCTCCCAAAGAGGGTTTCTACATTTATTCTGGAACTGTGACCCATTTTCCTCTTTAAATAACGTAGAGGCTAGATGGTGGTGGCACACACCTTTTATCCCAGCACTTGAGAGTCAGAGGGAAGCAGATCTCCGGTTTGAGGACAGTCTGGTCTTCAGACTGAGTTTTAGGACAGCCAGGAACATACAAACACTGTTT